>NC_066579.1:272084813-272733702 GCF_024323335.1 Lathyrus oleraceus | reverse complement strand
TGTAGAGTATGAGGGTATATAATTCAATCATGCGGATATTAAATTATTTTTTTATCATTGTGTCATTTTCACATCTTATTAAAAATAAAGTTTCACAAACATTTATATTTGTGAGACATAATAATATATATTTGAATTATTTTATATTTTTTAACAATGTACATACTAATTAAATTATATTTAAAGTATAATATATTATTTTTATATGTATGTAAAGTATGTGGTATTTATTTAAAAAAATCATCAACATAATATTCTCTCCATCTTATAAAAAATATCTTATTTAAACTATACATCATTTTTAAGAAAATAATTAGATAGGTTGCTTTCAA
This sequence comes from Lathyrus oleraceus, assembly GCF_024323335.1. Lineage (NCBI taxonomy): Eukaryota > Viridiplantae > Streptophyta > Magnoliopsida > Fabales > Fabaceae > Lathyrus > Lathyrus oleraceus. The sequence continues at coordinate 272,733,370 of NC_066579.1, read as the reverse complement.
TGATAAATTTAGTGTCATTTACTAGAATACCCTTATTAATTTTAGTTAATAAAATAGTTGAAAAAAAGAAAATTAATAAATAGAGGTATTGTAGTCGAAAGAATAATAAAAATTGCATTGGTATTGTAAAAAACAATTATTTTGATACAAGGGGAAAATGTAAAATAGACACTTTTTATAAATAAGAATGAGTAGTTTTTAATCTGAACACAAAATGATAATAGTTATCACAAATATTCAACTATAAAATCTAAGATTCAAAGTATCAAAATATATAATTTTTTTACACTACTATAACTTATTTATTAATAGAATACATGTTATAGTTTATAATTTATAAAATATAAATAAGTAAACAAAATCTATTTAAATATTGATATAACATAATTATCATTGTCTTGCTTAAAAATATAATTAGCTATGTGTTATATCAAGTAAATGATCCAAATTGTTTAATAAATTTTAATTTTAAAGAATTCAACATAAACCACTAACACAAAAATTGACATCAATTTCATGGCAGTTAATACTATTCTATCAATGAACTCAATTGTATATTAATATAATATATATTTTGAAGTAGAAATTAAATATTATAAAATTAAATCAAATGTATTTTATAGATGCAATGTTAACTTATATATTAAAGTAGCATAGATACAGTTTTAACATATATGTCAATATTATTAATGCATTGTAAAAGTTGAAAAGCACATGGCCTACGAAATGGTGCGGCGTATGAAAAACTATGATAATTTTAACATGTGTTCAATTTGGACTGCGAGGAAGGGCAAAGAATTGGGGGAGATTGATGAGACATCATCTTTCTTTTTCACTAAGTTCCCAAAGACGTACAGAGAAAATAAAATGGCAGAAATATTCAAAGAGTTTGGCATTGTGATGGAGGTTTTCATCCCAACAGGGAGGGACAAGAGGGGAAAACGGCATGGTTTCGTTCAGTTCAAAAAAGTTAAGGAGGAAAGGATTATGGCGGTAAAGCTTGACAACATTCAAATCAAAGGAAGAAAGATTTTTGCTAATGCTCAAAGGGTAAATCCAACAAAAACTCAGAAAGAAAGTTCCAGGGAGGTGTAGCAAGGACAACTATTCCTAACAGGAATGTTAGACTACATGGAAAATCATATGCTCAGGTGGTAAGGAAGAATATGTCGGGAGTGGAAGGAGTTGAAGGAAAAAGAAACTTAAGGAGGTGGGAGAAAAGAATAAAGGAAATTCCTACTTTCGCTCATCTGCAGTTCAACATCAGAAAGAATGAAATTGAGAGATTTGAGAAGGCTTTTGTTTGTGAGGTGAAGAAAACGAGGTCAACATACAATGTACATGATGCTATTAATGCAGAAGGTGTTTTTCAGATCAAAGCTATCCCCTTTGGTGCCAAGCTTTGTCTACTGGAAGAAAGTGTATTAAGGCCATTGATTCAGGAGGATGTTTCTTGGATAACTCGTTGGTTCGGGAACATACACCCTTGGTCACTTGAGGACATTGATAATGAGAGATTAACTTGGCTAAAATGCTTTGGCTTGCCCTACCATGCATGGAGTCCTGAGTTTTTCAAGTTCATTTCTGGTTCCGTTGGAGAGTTCGTTTGTTGTGATGAAGAAACGGAAATGCAAAAGCATTTGGATGTTACAAGGTTCTTAATCAAGACAAAATACTCCATGAACCTCAATGAAGTTTTCAACATAGAAATTACTGGAAAGATACATAGAATCAAGTTGATGGAATATATTCATGGTCCAAAAAGAATCAAGTTGATGGAATATATTCATGGTCCAAAAAGAATTGTAGTGTCTAAGGCGGCTACGTCGAAAAGTGAACCGTAGGTTGATGAAACTGATGACGACGACGGTGCATTTGATAGTTCCGACGAGGAAGAGGATGGTGAATTCAGGGGTCACGATTATCAAGGGAGTTTGGGAGGAATTCAAGAAGGTGGGTGTTCCAAGGACTTGGGAAATGAAGATTCAGTGGAAAAAGTCATTTCTCATAGTCACGCGGGGACACATGTCGAAGCCAAGGTGGAAGAAGTTTCTAAATCTAATTCTGAAGAGGAAAATGTGAATCTTGGAATAAGCGAAGTTGACAGTTCTAATCATATCACTGTGGGGGTACACAAAACAATTAATGTTGATGAAAATAAGGACTCTATGATTGGACATTTGCCTGTAGTGGAAGTGACTAAAGTGTTGATTGCGGACAAGAATGTTTCCAAGGTTCAGGACATTAGTATTCTTGGTAATTTGGGCAGAGAAGTGTTTTTTTATTCAATCTTGTGTTCTCCAAAGATGCCTGTTGGGCCTTGTTTTGGGCCCCAATTAAGAAAGAAAAAATTGTTAAATGAAATTTATGAAAATATCAAGATCCCTTTTTCACCCTCTAATTTTTCAACTTTGGTACATTCGACAAATAATCTGAAACCAATCGATGTTGACATTGTGAATTCTGCTGGAGCTAATCCTAGTTCTCCATCGGTGGAAGAAACATCTTCTAGGTGTTCTAGAGGTTCAATCCTTTGTTGTGAATCTTGAAGGAGAAGAGCGATCCAAAACGCAGCGGAATTTATAATTTCTCCTTTAGTGATCCCTACGAATGAGCATGATCAGTGATAGAATCATTAACTCTTGTGGCGATTGTAACCTTTGATGCAAATCTACAGAGCGATCACGAACGTTGAACGATGACAACGCCTCTACTCAGTCCACACGAACGAATTCCTTCAATCTCGGTGCTAGCTGCTACGAATGAAGGCTTTGAGTGAGAGAGAGAGAGAAACGAAATTGCAACTGCACAAATGCTTCTACACAAGGGTTATATTTATAGAACCACTTGTGTGGGCTGCAAGCTAAAAAGCCCACTCAAGTGTATGTGACCCATATCTTATAATATGCCAAAATCACTTAAGCGCGTGGTACCTTACCATATTTCGTATTCTACTTAAGTACGCCGTACCTTACAATGTTCTACAATTCACTTAAGTGCACCGTACCTTACGGTGTTCCTTAATTACTCTATCTCTCATCAATCCATCCTTTTGTGTGTGACCCTGTAGGTTTTCGCGGTATTGACAATTATATTAAATCACATATTTAACATAATAAACAGTGAGTGGTATCTAGCAACACATCACTGCTACCCAAGACACGAAAATGTCATGTGATCTGACAAATCCTTTGGTGATAATACTTATGTGTATAATTACCCTTTTGCCCTTATATCTATATTGAACGCAAGGCATAGACCGTGTCATCCTTGTTCAGTTCAATATTGGGCCCATAGACATTTATCCTGTTACGCAGGATGGGCAAATTCTATCTAGGTCACACATGTCCGTTAGCATGCTTTGTGGAGTACCCATCAACTGTCTTTATGGTCATCCAGTTACGGACAACGTTTGATCAGCAATAAGGCACTCGACTCTACATCTAGGGTCCATAGTGGTTTCAGGTTGAAGGGTGGTATACACCATTATCACCATGAGAATAACTTATGACACTTTGCTTGACATTCTATATAGTATTCTCATAGCGGGTCAATCCAGTATAAATATTATTCTTAATATTCATACATATGTTTAAAACTTGATAACGCCTTATCCATGATCCATGAGATGTGATCATCAGTCTATATACATAATAGTCTTAATGCTTTAATGTTATCCCACTTCACAATAAAGCTCGACTACAGATACTTTAAGAATAGTGTCCTTATGTTTAATGTGATCTCATGATTAAGTCACACTTGGTACATTAAACGGACTAGCTATTCTAGGGACTTTATTAAACAAATATAATAAAGAAAAAGCCTTTTATTATTAATAAATAATTCGATACAAGTACCAAAAGTATTGGCCTCTAGGGCTTACACCAACAATCTCCCACTAGCACTAGAGCCAATCAGGCATACCCCTAATGCCCATAGATCTAGTATGGCCATCATGCTTCCGCCGCGCAAGAGGCTTTGTCAGTGGGTCAGCAATATTTTCAAGTGTAGGTACTCTGCATATTTTCACATCTCCTCTATCTATTATCTCTCGAATGAGGTGATAACGCCTAAGTATGTGTTTGGATCGTTGGTGAGATCTAGGCTCCTTAACTTGTGCGATAGCACCATTGTTATCACAATAGAGACCAATGGGATCCACAATGATAGGAACTATGCCAAGTTCACTAATGAACTTTTTGATCCAAACACCTTCCTTTCCTGCACATGAGGCAGCAATATACTCGGCCTCGGTTGTAGAATCAACAACTGTATCTTGCTTTGAACTTTTCCAGCTCACAACGCCACCGTTTAAGCAAAACACATAACCAAATTGCGATCTAAAGTCATCCTTATCTGTCTGGAAGCTAGCACCGATGTATCCAATTACATGGATATTCTTGGTCCTTAGTCCTTCATATATCAAGAATGAGTCCTTAGTCCTTCTCAAATACTTAAGGATATTCTTGACAGCTACCCAATGAGCATCACCAGGATCAGATTGGTATCTACTCGTTGCACTTAAAGCATACGAGACATCTGGTCGAGTACATAACATGGCATACATGATAGATCCTATTGTAGATGCATATGGAATATTATTCATGCGATCCCTTTCTTCCTTAGTTGAAGGGGGTTGTGTTTTTGATAGACACATGCCATGTTGCATAGTGTGATACGGTGAACTGACTTTGTGTTTTTGCTTTGAAAAGCAATGTTGTGGATAGCAAGAGTCTCCACCGACTTTTCTTTTATCCAATAAGGAAAGGCGGAAAAGAACAGGAAAGACCTTGATTAGATTTTGAGTTCGGGAGGTACATTATACAAAGGGAAGGTGTTAGCACCCTTTGTATCCATGGTTATCCATGGGCTCTTAATTGCTTAACTCACTTATGTTTTCCTTGTTTGAGAAAGTGTTTGAGAAATGTGGTGTGTTTAGAAAATATTTTGAAAGGAGAGTTAGCTTTGTAATGATTCTTGTACGAATGTATACAAAGTGTTTATCTTGTTTGATTTTGAAAGATGTTTAGAAAAATATAACTCGACGATGATTCTGGTGCGAATGTATACCAAGGGTGATTTTCTAAAAGATGTTTTGAAAAGTGTGAGGTGTGAAAAGTATTTTAAGTTGTGAGCAAGCATTTAAGAGTTATACCTAACCAAGGTCTTTATAGGTATTTCCTATCCTTAGGAGGGTAAAATTGTCCTTGCTATTGAGAAGTAAGTAGTCTTATCCTTTGGATGTAAAGGGACATCGTGGGGTCGTCGATTGGTCATTGAAGGCAACATTTGTAAGGATACCTTAGCATTCGAAGGGACGATTATCATTTAATCGTAGGCTACCACGAAGGGTCATCGAGGGACAAAGTCATATATTCGAAGGCAACGTTCGAGGGACAAGGTCATATATTCGAAGGCAACGTTCGAGGGACTATGATTTATCTTGTAGGGACATTGACCTTTTGATCGAAGGGACTATGACTTATCCGTTTAGGGATGATGATGATTTAATCGAAAGGGTCTTTGCTAAGGGTATCCCCACATTTGCGGGACATGACCGTAATATCGTAAGGCAATAAAGAGAGGGATAAGATCACGTATTCGAAGGCAATGTAATTAGTCAAGTAATCAGAATAAATCTCCACGATGATATCCCACAAATAAAGTGGAATACCCAGCTATCTCTTCAAGAGTCACGGGAACCCTTACAAAAACTCAGCAAACATGTTAGAATAACGGGATGGGGTGTAATCAAGAGTTGCACCGAACAAAAGAATCATAGCAATAATAGTGTCAGGCAAACAGCATGCAGATGCAATAGAAAACATGTCAAAGAAGTACAGAGCAGATCAGAATGCAAATAGAAAAAATCAATTACTGTCATGTTTGCTACTGCCTCGCCTAGCGAAGGCCTGGCGAACCCTCGCTACATGTTCGCTTAGCGAGGTGCTAGCGAACGACTGCGGGTTCAGGGTTCTTCTTTGATACTGGTACGATTTCGGAAACCCCAAACCCTATGGCATCCATTACAGAAATTACGTGATCGAATATTCCAAGTATAGTTTTACACATTTAAGCACATCTAAACCCACATGCAAAACCTAACGATATTCGCCCTTCCAAATTCAAACATAATGCCTCATACATTTAGAAATTTCAAATTGGGAGCATAGAGTAGTGGGAATAGGGAAAACCTGATTTGAGGGATCGAACGAGATTGAGTTGTGCCGTTGGGTTTGCAGAGCAATCTTAGGGTTTATGCCTGATAGGGTTGGTGAAGGTAACCCTTGTGTAGATGAGTTTTCTGAATTAGCCTCTAGGGTTTTCTCCGTTGTTTTTCTGATCTCCCTGTTGTCTCCCCTTTTTCAAATGAAGTTCTGGAATTTATAGCTGATTTTTTGTGTCTTGGTGGGCTCAGACTGAAGGCAATTCAGGCCCAGAATTTTTGTATATCCGCAAGCTTCGCCAGGCGAGTGAGCTAGTGAAGGGTTCGCTAGGCGAACACTCAGCGAGTGTTCCAGCAAATGCTCACAGACTTGGATAAGAGCATAGCTAGTACTTACTCGCTAGACGAGCAACTAGCGAGCAGGTAGCGAGCATTCCAGTAGCGAAATCAATAAGGTTCGCTGGAGCGAAGGATGAAGCGTGGGCTTCGCCTAGCGAAGGTCTTGCTCGCCTAGCGAGCATGACAGTCCAGGTCATCTTCTGGATTTGGTAACCTATGCGCTGGATCTTTGTTCCTTTGAGATTAATGCTTTGAAAAATGAACAAACCCCATTTGAATCTGTTGAAAGTATCATAAAATTAACGGGCAAATTTTGGGGTATGACAGCTGCCCCTGTTCAATATTCTTAAACCGAGAGAATTAGAATGGTATGTACGCCATTCGTGATCTGGAGGTGGAAGATTATTGAACACTTAGAATGCCCCAAAATTTTGCACTTGTTAATTAAAAGATAGCCTTGATGGAGATGGGCTTAGAGATGCCATCTGGAAAGTCTGATGATGAGAGCTTCATAGTGCGTCGTATATTAGACTATATCCGAAGACATGGGTGCCACATTGGGTCGTACGCTAGACCGTATAATGAGTCCTCCGTTAGGTGATATTAGGGTGAGCTGAACCTGATAAGATAAGGATCCGAATGGGTCATACGCTGCTGGGGATAAAAGATCAGAATGGATCATACGCTAGATCGTATCTGAAATGCAGAATGAGCCATCCGCTAGGCTGTGTCTGGAGAAATAAAAATCAGAATAGATTGTACGCTGGATCGTATCTGAGTAACAGAATGGGTCGTCCGTTAGGCTGGTGACTTCATTGGGGATGAAAGATCAGAATGGATCATACGCTAGATCGTATCTGAGCCGCAGAATGAGCCGTCCGTTAGGCTGTATCTGGGGATGAAGGATCAGAATGGATCATTCGCTAGATCGTATCTGAGATAAAAAGTAGTCATACGCTAGACTACATTTCAGAATGTACCGTACGCTAGGTAGTATCTGAGTAGCAGAATGAGCCGTCCATTAGGCTGTATCTGGAGAAATAAATATCAGAATGGATCGTACGCTAGATCGTATCTGAGTAGCAGAATGAGCCGTCCGTTAGGCTGTATCTGGAGAAATAAAGATCAGAATGGATCGTACGCTAGATCGTATCTGAGTAGCAGAATGAGCCGTCCGTTAGGCTGTATCTGATGATAAAAGGGGTAGTCATACGCTAGACTACATTTCAGAATGTACCGTATGCTAGGTAGTATCTGAGGTGATGAATATCCAAATGGGTCGTACGCTAGACTGTATTGGAACAGTTGAAGGAACCATACGTTAGGCTGAATCAGAATGAGCCGTACGTTAGGTTATATCTGATAATATTTGTATATGTTGTATTTGCAATAAATGTCTGGGATGGGCTTAAAGATGCCATCATTAGAAGGATATCAGAATGCTTGTCAGAATGAATATTCATATGGATTATATCTGAAAAATGTATCTGAATCTTGAATGTAATTGATAAAGATCCGTCTGAATGGATCTTTATTTTGACTGTATCAGGAGGATAATTAACCTGAAAAGAAAGTTAGCCTCATGCCATGTTATGATGCATGAGATGTTTTATGCTCTTGAAAATAAATGCGAATATTGTATGCATGTATATGTTGTGAAATGATGTATGAATGAATTATGCATCTGAAAAATTTGCCATGGGAAAATAAATCCCGACATTCTGGTTGGAGACCTTTGTATTGATGACCCTTTCTTAGCTGGGGATATTTGATTTCTGTCTGATGGTAGAAATATTCAACAGAACCTGACTGGGGATAACAAAGATAATCAGTCTGTCTAATAGTGCCAATTTCTTCTGGGAATAATTGGTTTTGCTGGGGAACAGGATTTGCAACCGGACCTGTTGGAAAGCATGGTTAGACCTTATCCTCGATCCTAAAGTCTTTTAGTAATTGCTATTTCTATTTTATGCATGTATTTTCGGTAAACATCAATCATATTCAAATGCATATATTAATTCGAATTAAATCAATGGACGTTTATGCAAACAAAACGGAGAAAGTAAAATAAAAGTATCTTTTTGGAAATAAAATTGTATTGATTTTGAAAGAGGGCCTATAAACAAGAAATTTTAATACAAGGAGACAGAAATCCTAGTAAGAGGAAATTATCAAGAAAGCAAAGAAAAACAGCTATGAAAAAAAAGTCCTATTGATTTTAATTCTACTACTGCTATTATGTCTTCAAGCATCTCATCTCTTGCTGTCGGATAGAAGTGATTGGCTTGTTCAGTCTCTTTGACTTTGGTGAAGTTGACCGAGAACGGGACATAGTCATACGCTTTAATCCCTAATTTTTGTTTGGACCGCCTTTTCAGGTTTTCAGTCCACCAGGATACCCTTTTTTGCCCAAGCCGCCTTTTCAGGTTTTCGACTTGCCGGGTGTACATTTTTATATGTTTATCCCTAATTTTTTCCCGAACCCTTTTGGTTCACCGGGATGCCCTTACTTTTGCCTAGATATGTCGACCTAGCGGGTCTCTTTTATGCGTAGTATTTTTTAACTATGTCCGCGTTCACGGGATGCGGGAAATCTTCGCCATCCATTGTAGCAAGCATCATGGCTCCCCCAGAGAATACCTTCTTAACTACAAATGACCCTTCGTATGTGGGAGTCCATTTGCCTCTAGGATCACCTTGTGGTAGAATGATACGCTTTATCACCAAGTCGCCAATTTGATACACCTGTCTCTTGACTTTTTTATTAAATGCCTGGGTCATGCGCTTCTGATATATCTGCCCATGACAAACAGCCGCAAGTCTCTTTTCATCAATCAAATTTATCTGATCGAGTCGAGTCTGAATCCATTCATCTTCATCTAAGCTTGCATCTTTCATAATTCTTAGAGAGGGAATCTGAACTTCCACTGGTAAAACGACTTCCATTCCGTAGACTAAAGAGAAAGGAGTTGCCCCTGTCGAAGTGCGTATTGAAGTGCGATAACCATGAAGAGCAAATGGTAACATCTCATGCCAGTCTTTGTATGTTACTGTCATCTTTTGTATAATCTTCTTAATATTCTTATTAGCAACTTCTACGGCGCCATTCATCTTTGGCCGGTATAGAGAAGAGTTATGGTGTTTTATTTTGAACTGCGTGCAGAGTTCAGTAATCATCTTATTGTTCAAATTAGTACCATTGTCAGTGATAATTCTTTCAGGGATGCCATACCGACAAATAAGACTACTCTTGATGAACCGTGCCACCACATTCTTGGTGACAGAAGCAAATGAGGTTGCCTCTACCCACTTTGTAAAGTAATCAATAACAACAAGAATGAAACGATGTCCATTAGAAGCAGTAGGTTTAATCTCTCCAATCATATCAATGCCCCATATTGCGAAGGGCCAAGGGGCTGTCAACACGTTCAATGGAGCAGGGGGTACATGTACTTTGTCCGCATAGACCTGGCACTTGTGACAAGTTCTGGAGTGATGGTGGCAATATGCTTCCATGGTAGACCAATAATACCCTGATCTCAGAATCTTTTTGGCCATCATATGTCCACTAGAATGAGTCCCAAAAATACCGTCATGCATGTCTTCCATAATCTTTTCTGCTTCCTTTTTATCCACACAGCGAAGCAAAGTCGAATCATGATTACGTTTGTATAATACTCCATTACTCAAAAAGAATTTAGCGGAGAACTTCCTCAGAAATTTTCTGTCATTGATGGATGTCCCTTCAGGGTATTCCTGAGTTTCTAAATATCTTTTTACTTCGTGGAACCAAGGTTTCTCTTCTACTTCATCAGCATTAAGTTCATAACAATATGCTGGTTCATCTAATCGTTCAATGGTGATCATGGGAGCTTCATTGTCCCATCTGACTCTGAACATAGATGACATGGTAGCCAATGCGTCTGCCAACTGATTCTCTTCTCGTGGAATATGTTCGAATGTAATCTCTTCAAAGTATGGGATTAATGTCAACACCCGCTCTCGATAAGGGATGAGATTCAGATGTTTAGTATCCCATTCTCCTTTGATCTGACTGATTACTAAGGCTGAGTCTCCGTACACACTCAAAAACTTGATTCTCAGGTCTATAGCAGCTCTGAGTCCCAAAATACATGCTTCATACTCAGCCATATTATTGGTACAATCAAAACATAGTCTAGCAGTGAAAGGCGTATGGCAACCCTTGGGAGAAATAATTACAACACCAACACCATTGCCCAATGCATTAGAAGATCCATCAAAAACCATAGTCCATCGGGATCCCAGTTCGGGTCCTTCATCCGGTCCAGGTTCTTCATAATCAGTAACAAGCATAACATCCTCATCAGGGAACTCAAAATTCATAGATTGGTAATCATCAACTGCTTGATGAGCCAAATGATCAGCTAACACGCTTCCTTTGATTGCTTTCTGGGTAGTATACTGGATATCCTACTCTGTTAAAATCATCTGCCATCTTGCTATTCTTCCGGAGAGAGCAAGTTTCTCAAATATATATTTGATAGGATCCATCTTAGAAATCAATAAAGTGGTATGATTCAACATATACTATCTTAGTCGGCGAGCAACCCAAGCCAAAGCACATCAAGTTTTCTCAAGCAGTGAGTATCTTGTTTCACAGTCGGTAAACTTTTTGCTAAGGTAGTATATTGCATGCTCTTTTCGACCATGTCGCAACCTGAAAAATGGAATGCGAAAAAAAAACAACCGGCGAAGAAAGACATGAGAGTCGCCACCGTGTGTTATTTATCCCAAAGGAGGGAAAGGAAACGCTCGAAGTAAACCTGGAAAAAGGAAAGGACAAGACGATGTCTCGCAACCAAAACTTGGGTTCAGGAGTCGATTATGCGAAGGGAAGGTATTAGCACCCCTACGCATCCGTAGTACTCTACGGGATCCACTTTTGTAGTTCTTGTCTAAAGGGTGTGGGTTTATCTACTGTGTTATTTACTAAAAGAAGGGGTCAAAAGAAAATGACTCGCACGGATGTCGCATCCACTGCATACGTATCTCATCTGAATATGAGAATCAGAGTCTTCGTAGCTCGGCTACCTAGGGGTTAAGGGTAATTGTGCTCGCTAAGACATCGCGTCTTATGCCTACGTATCTCATATGGAATGAGAATTAGAGCAAGCCGTAGTTCGGCTAACTACGGGGTTATGGATTGGGTTTTGGACGAACGACGTTACTACGCAATCTACCGGATGCTCGACCTTTCGAGACTTACTCGCCTGTAGTAGAAGGAGTAAACGTGTTCTTAGGAGAAGAAAAATCAATGAGTGGGTAGGGTTAGGGATGCTCATGCAAAAGGAGTCCTGGACGAAGGAACCTGTAAAAAAAAACACACAAAAACATTGCCTCCTATCGAGGTCTTCCAGCTAGGAAAGCAGTAAAATGCGGGAAAAATGTAAAAGTACCACACGGATAAAGATCCGAAGTAACAACAATTAAAGGAACGATAAACCCTGAGATCCTTCCAAGCTAACATCATCAAAGAAAGTGGGTCAGTACAGGTAATCGGAATGAACCTCCAGGGGGTATCCCACAAATAAAGTGGAACACCAGGCAAACCATCTCTGCAAGAGTCATATGAGCCCTCACAAAACAAAACTCAACAAACAGGTTAGAGAAACAAAATAGGGTAACCAAGAGTTGCCCCCAAATCAAAATGTAACCACATGAATCATGCCATTAAAATTCACAAAAAGCTCACAAAAAGCAACCAAGGGTAGGAGGCCTAAACCTCTTGTCAAACACATGCATCAAAAGGGTATCAAATTCACCCATAATACCTCATACATTTAGAGCATTCAAATTAAAGGCATAAAGATGATGGATATAGGGCAAACCTGATTGGAGAGCTTGATTGAAATTGAGTTGCACCCGTGAGGTTTACAAAATAATCTCTAGGGTTTATGTAAGGCAGAGGTGATTCTGTGCAGTTGAGTTCCCTTCAGGGTTTGGAGGCTACTCTGAGTTCTCTGTCAGGTTTTGTCCAGGGTTTTGTTTCAAGGAAACCTCAGAGTATTTTGCTTCTCTTCCTTTTTCTGTCTGTTCTCCCTCTTTTATAACCTGATTTTCATGGCTTTGTGGGCTCAAATGAGAGAGGTCCAAATCTGAGATTTTTTCTTTTATTTATTTATTTATTTAAAATTTTTTTTTCGTTTTCCATTTTTTTTTGTTTTTTTTGTTTTTTGTTTTGTTTTTTTTTTGGTTTTTTTAAAAAAAAAAATGAATAGACCCCTGTTGAAAGTAACTCAAGTCTTTCCCTTTGTTGACTGATCATCTAAATAGAACCCACAATGTGTCCTGGATGATGTTCAAGCTTCTTGGAGCTAATCCCGATTGACATGATGAAATGCACTTTATCTAATGTTAAATGACCTAAAAATGAATGTGTGAATAAGGAGGGTAAATTTTGGGGTGTTACAGCTGCCCCTATTCAGTCATCAGCTAACCCGAGCAGGATGAAAGCGAACAGCTTATCAGACAAACAGGGTGAGCTGTGATTGAATACCAAAGACAGACCGAAAACTTGCGCTCTAAGAACACCACAAAAATGCTGAAATACACCGCGTTGTTTATTTATCTTCCGATCCTCTGGCTGAATCTGAATCAGTCTTCTGACTTAATCTGGAGTTTCGATCCTTTGGCTGAATCTATACTCAATTTAGTCCTCTGGTTGGATGTTAATTTTGATCCTCGGGCTGGATACGGTTTCAATCTTCTGGCTAGATCTTCTTCGATCTTCTGGCTAGATCTTCTTCGATCTTCTGGCTAGATCTCCTTTGTTTCGATTCTCTGGCTGAATCTATTTTCTTTGATTCTCTGGCTGAATCTACTTCGATCTTCTGGCTGGATCTGGATTGTTTCGATTCTCTGGCTGAATCTATTTCCGGTCTTCGGGCTAGACCTGACTTCGATCTTCTGGCTACATCTACTTCGATCTTCTGGCTAGATCTACTTCGATCTTCTGGCTAGATCTACTTCGTTTCGATTCTCTGGCTGAATCTGGATTGTTTCGATTCTCTAGCTGAATCTGGATTGTTTCGATTCTCTGGCTGAATCTATTTCCTGTCTTCGGGCTAGACCTGACTTCGATCTTCTGGCTAGATCTACTTTGATCTTCTGGCTAGATCTCCTTCGACTTGATGATAAATTCCCATCATCAGGATCTCGCATCTGAGGCATGCGCTGGTTGACCCTCTTTCGAAACCTACACCCGATCTTCATGTTAGATATGCAGTTTCGAGAATATTCCACTTTTTGGGCTTCATACATATTCTTCAGGCTAGAACATGTTGTAACGACCCTTCAATTAGACTTTGTTTTTTTAATGCGATCCGCGGGCTGGATCCTCTTGTAAGCTGATTTTCTATTGAGCTGTCAATCTATTCCTCTAGCCGGCTCGCTGGGGAAATAACGCTCGTAGTCGACTCTCTGGATGAATCTTCAAAACGAACCTTAGGCTGACTCTTGGGAAAATGATTCTCATGCTGAATCTTCAAAAATGACCCTCAGGCTGGATCACTGGAAAACGATTCTCAGGCTGAATCTTCAAAAATGACCCTCAGGCTGGATTACTGGAACAACGACTCTCAGGCTGAATCTTCAAAAATGACCCTCAGGCTGGATCACTGGAAAATGATTCTCAGGCTGAATCTTCAAAAATGACCCTCAGGCTGGATCACTGGAAAATGATTCTCAGGCTGAATCTTAAAAAATGACCCTCAGGCTGGATCACTGGAACAACGATTCTCAGGCTGAATCTTCAAAATGACCCTCAGGCTGGATCACTGGAAAAACGATTCTCAGGTTGAATCTTCAAAATGACCCTCAGGCTGGATCATCCACACTTGACCCTCTGGCTAGATCTCGTGACTCTGGTTGTAAAGCAATTCTTCAGTCTGCTTTGAAGAACCTGTTTATCAATTTATGTGTATGTTTGATATGCATGCAAATGCAAATGCAAATGTTATGCATGGTGCGAAAGAAAAAAAGAAATCTGCTTGGGGAAGCAACTCTGGTAGGGAGCGGATCACTGTATCAATCCTTGAATGCTCTGTGGGGAACGATCCGTCTGCCGGGACCGGGGAGCCACCGAAAATAAATCGGTCTTTTGAAAAGTTGACCTTGCTAGGGGAGTATCAACTATGGGAACCTTGTTTGGCGAGGCTCTGTGAGGAGATTCTGTGAGGAAAGCACTTCCTGGGGAAATGTCGTATGAATCGACCTTTGCTGGGGATATGAACTTGCTAATCGTCCTCAAGCTGGGGATTAGAACAAATCTGTTAGAAATAATCTGCTGGGGGAATGAGATGAACACTGGGAACACCACCCTCTTGTCTGTTGGGTATGCGACTACTCCGCTGTTGCTGGGAAAATACAGTCTGGCACTGTCGACTCTACTGGGGATATACAGTCTGGATAATGTCAACTCTACTGGGGATATGCAGTCTGGATACTGTCAACTCTATTGGGGAACCTGCTCTGCTGAGGAGAGACTTTGTCAATCGCTTGGGGATGGGGATTCACGGCTTGGCATCCGGTTCCTGTGACCTGTAACCAAAAAATACACGTATGCCCCGGGGGATTACTCGGTTTGAATTCACCGTCCGGGATTAAGCACATTCAAAGCAATTTTAAATGTTTTCCTGTGCAAATCATCTACAAAAGCCACCATTATATTCAGATGCAATATGTTTCCTCAAGAATTCAGACATCTTTTGCAAACAAACTGATAAATGAAAAATAAAGAGGCTTTTTAACTGAATTATTCGACTTTTGTTGGTTGAAAAATTTGTGCCAGGAATAGGCGAGTACATCAGGAAGCTGATCCCTGGAAAGAGGCGATCGCTATAAATTGAACAAGAGAAACTATCCTAATGGCAATGTGGAAACGGGGTCCCACTGAGTTTCGACTCTGCTATGGCTCGTATGTCCTCAAGACGCTCTGCTCATCTTGCTTTCTGAAGTGGATGGTTAGACGATCTTTAACCTTCGAAGATTGCCGGATTGAATGAAACGGTGATGTAACACGGATGAACTCAGATCGCAGTCATTCACTTATTCCCTAACTTTTGCGTGGACCGCCCTTTTGGGTTTTCAATCCACCGGGATACCCTTTTTTGCCTGAGCCGCCCTTTCAGGTTTTCGACTCACCGGGTGTACACTTTTTTTATTTTTTATATCCCTAATTTTTGCCCGAACCTCTTTGTTCTTTTTTTTGGTTCGTCGGAATGCCCTTTTTGGCCTGGACTCTTCTTTTTAATGTTCAGCGGGTCTATTTTATGCGAAGTATTTTTTTAACTGCGTCTGAGTTGACAGGGGATGGGAAGTCTTTGCCATCCATGGTTGTTAGCATCAAATCTCCGTCAGAGAAAAACTCTTTTAACCAAGTATGAACCCTCATAGTTCGGTGTCCATTTGCCCCTGTGATCTGTGTTGGGAGGAAGAATTCTTTTGAGTACCAATTCACCGACTTGATACTCCCGAGGGCGCACTTTCTGATCAAATTCTCTCTTCATCCGTCTCCGATATAGCTGGCCATGGCATATAGCTGCTAGTCTTTTTTCCTCAACTACATCCAGGGTTTTAATCCGTAGGTTGATGGCTTCCTCAAGTCCTAGGATACAAGCTTCGTATTCGGCTTCATTGTTGGTGCAGGGAAAAGTTATTCTGGCACAAAATGGCATATGAACCCCCTCCAGCGTGATCAACACTGCACCAACTCCGCAACCATTGACGTTGACCGCCCCATCAAACATCATAATCCATTTGGATTCAGGGCCAGGCCCCTCCTCCGGGAGTGGTTCCTCGCAATCTTTCGATTTGAGAAACATGATGTCCTCATCAGGAAAGTCAAACCTCATAGGTTGGTAATCATCAATCGGTTGCTCGGAAAGATAGTCTGACAAGACACTTCCTTTGATGGCTTTTTGTGAAGTGTATTGGATGTCATACTCTGTCAGCATCATTTGCCACATAGCAACCCTTCCGGTAAACGCTGGCTTTTCAAAAATATACTTGACTTGATCCATCTTTGATATCAATAGAGTCGTGTGAGTCAACATATACTGTCTTAGTCGGCGAGCAGCCCATGCCCAAGCACAACAAGTTTTCTCGAGCAGTGAGTATCTTTGTTCACAGTCGGTAAAATTTTTGCTAAGGTAGTATATTGCATGCTCTTTTCGACCTGACTCGTCATGCTGACCGAGCACACAACCCATTGACCTTTCTACCACAGTTAAGTACATGATCAACGGTCTTCCCTCTACTGGAGGCATTAGAATCGGGGCTCCTGCAAATACTCTTTTATTCTTTCAAAGGCTTTCAGACAATCATCATTCCAACTGACCTCTTGCTCTTTTCTCAGCATTTTGAACAATGGCTCGCATGTGGCTGTAAGATTAGATATGAACCTTGAAATGTAGTTCAATCTGCCCAGGAGGCCACAAACCTCTCTTTCTGTTTTAGGTGCAGGCATTTCTTGAAACCTGGCATATCTTGATAGGACTGACCAATCGTTCTTTCACCTCGGCCTGTAGACTGGCCCCGATCTTGATCTCTTTCTTGTCGTCTTCGGTACCAATGTTGATGGTCTCAACCACCTTCTGATAAGGTGTGATAGCTCGGTCCTCCTGTTTCAACAACCTGGCTAACTCTTCAGGCAATTCACAATCTTCCTCAACCCCTTCTTCGGCTTGATAGATAGGATTGTCGAAGTCATACTTGGCCATAGCAGTGAGATCCGGGTGATCAGTTTTACGAGGTGTTTTTTGGAAAGAAAAACGAAAAAGAAACATGAAAAAGAAACATTGCCGTTTTTGTAAAAGTAAAAATAATTGAAAGAAAGAGAACACAAAATTGTTTGCAAAAGCTGTCCTTTATTGATGATGAAAATAATTGCGAAATGTAACTAAATGGGTGGCCCTACAGATGAGTCATTACACCTTGGTCAAAGTGTAAGACTTTATTATGCATGTGATAAAAGGAAAACAATAAAAATTACTCCTTCAGTAGAGTAAACCGGACGACTTTTTTAGACGACCAATTGTTGAGCTTTTCTCCTGGGACACACGGGCGAATCCAGCTATCTAAGTCACAGTCGCTGTCAGCCTTGTCTTCATCTGCAGCATTGACGATGTGGGGAGAAACCAAACCCCCGCTGGAGAAAGTACCGGCTTCATTCTTCTGAGACCCCGGAGTATACCCCAATCCAAACTTGTCTTCTTTGATGATTGGCTCCACAAATTTGCCCCAGCCTTGGGCATTACCAGCCTTAACCACTTCAACAACTTGCTTGTATGAAGAGATAGAAGTCCCGACCTTCTCAGACTCAGGTGAAAAGACAGTTTCGAGCACGACCTCACTGATGTTTATAGTTTCGAAGCCCTGACACAGCATCTCATGCATCTCGCCATCCATCAACACATACTTAAATGTAGACATGTGGCTAACAAAAATATCCTCTTCACCACAGACAATGACGATCTGACCTTCTAGTCCATATTTAAGCTTCTGGTGGAGAGTAGAAGTAACAGCACCGGCAGCCTGAATCCAGGGCCGACCTAGCAAACAGCTATAAGCAGGCTGGATATCCATCACATAAAAGGTACTTTTGAATACCTGCGGTCCAATCTTAACTGGCAACTCAACTTCGCCACAGACAGCTCGCTTAGAGCCATCAAAAGCCCTCACAACCAAATTACTCGGCCTCAGGGTGGCGTCGTCGCAATCCAACTTCATCAAGGCTTTCTTTGGAAGAACATTCAGAGAAGAGCCTGTATCAAGCAAAACATGGGAAAGCACCACCCCTTTGCATTCCATTGTGATATGCAAGGCTTTGTTGTGATTCTTACCCTCAGATGTTAGGTCATAATCGGTGAAACCTAGCGCATGGCTAGTGTGTACATTTGAAACTACCGACTCCAGCTGGTTAACAGTTATCTCTAGTGGAACACAAGCCATATTCAGTACTTTCAACAAGGTTGCTCTGTGTGCTTCAGAGCACATCAATAATGAGAGAATGGAGATCTTTGAGGGTGTCTGATTTAGCTGGTCGACTATCTTGTAGTCACTTTTCTTGATAATCCTCATAAACTCGTCCACTTCTTTCTCGAATGCGGTCTTAGGAGGAGCCTCCTCGGCAGTAACCTCTTCGGTGGATACCTGTTTTCCTTTAGCCTTGGCAGCTGCCTCAGCTTCAGCATTCGTGCGCAATGTTGATGGTGCAAATAGGCTTCCACTGCGAGTGAAACCACCAACTCCTCCAACATTGTCTACATCGGAGCTACCAATGTCAATGTCTTCTTCATTAACTTTCTGCCCCTGACAGTAGATATCATCCCCATAGTGCCACGGGATAGCACTGTCTTTCTCATACAGAACAGGTCCTGGTACCGTGATGGTGACCGGACCAATCAAAGTCGGTTGAGGGTTGTCAGAGTAAATTGGTGCTGGACTTTCTGGGAAATATATTGTCATCGGAGCGGGTCTCTCGGGAACATATATTTCTTTAGGAGTGAAATAAAACGTTACTGTCGACACATCATTCTTCACTGGACGAGTCTGATCGAACTGAAGACAACCTTCATCTATCAGTTGCTGAATACCCTTTCTCAAACTGTCACATCCGTTCTCGGCAGCTTGACAATTTCCGCACTCTTCCCCACAGCCCGGGAAAATCTGTCCTTTCAAGAGTCGGTCTTTAACTACTGATAGCGAAGTCTTCATTTTAGTCACATCAGAAACCAAATTCAAAGTTTCCCCACCATCAACAGCATTAATCCTCTGCCCGCCGTGAGCTGGCATCGGGTTTTGGATAACATTAGGCACCGAAGAAAAATTGATGGCCTGGGCATCTCTCAAATCTTGTACCTTTAGCTGGAGAGCCTTGCAATTATCTGTAGTATGGCCAGGTGCGTTGGAGTGAAAAGCACATTTGGCGTTGACATCATAACCTCTAGGCAGATTGTTGGGATCGACCGGTGGGGCCAGAGTTCTCAACGTAACCAAATTCATGTCAATCAGCTTGGGAAGTAATACAGAATAAGGCATTAGGATTGGCTCAATGACCCGGTCCGCCTGCCTTGGATGTTTTTGATAGTGTCTTTGCTGACCCGGATTACCTCCTTGTTGTTGATTGTTGTACCTGGGTTGCTGTTGCGGATGATACTGCGATTGAGGAACAGGTGTTGGAATAGTGACTGCGGCCACTTGATCTTGATAATAATTAGGGCGTCCTCTGCCCCTGCCTCTGCCGGCATATACAACGCTCGTCTCACCTTCTCTTCTTCGCTGACCGTTACCAGCAAACGGTTTCTTGGGAACTGATGAGTTGGAAGCACTGTTGTCTTGAATTCGGCCCATCTTCAACAGACTCTCGATCCTTTCTTCAGCAATCACTATCTTTGCAAAGCTGATTGACGGGCAAGCAGCCAATCTCTCGATATAATTGCCTTGAAGAGTGTTCATGAACATGTCCGCCATCTCCCTTTCAGACATAGGGGGTTGGATGGATGCAGCAATCTGTCTCCAACGCTGAGCATATTCTCTAAAGGTTTCCTTGGCAGTCTGAGACATTCCTTGCAACAAGGTCCGATTTGGAGCCATGTCCAAGTTGTATTGATATTGCTTGATAAAAGCCTCTGCCAATTCTTTCCAGCTCTTGATGGTAGTGCGAGACAAATGAGAATACCATTCACGAGAAGCTCCAGTTAAACTGTCTTCAAAATAGTACATCCACAGCTTTTCATCTTTAGTGTGAGCTCCTAACCTTCCCAGATAAGATTGGAGATGAGTGCATGGGCAAGAAGCCCCGTTGTATTTCTCAAAAGTAGGGGGTTTGAACTTGTGAGGGATCCTTACTCCCTGAACCAGACCAAGATTGGTGACATCAAAACCTAAGGAATTTTGAGACTCCAAAGATTTGAGCTTCTCAGCAAGCTCATCCATACAACGAGTGGTCTCGAGGGCCTCGTCGTGCAAAGAAAATTGATCATACTGACAATCTTCAGTAACGGGGCGCCCGTTAATCCGAATCCCTTGATTCACATTGTACCTTCCGCCAATACCATTCCCAACATTTCCCGTGTTGCCAACATTACCCGGGTTTCCATCAACATTTGCGTTACCCGCGTTTCCAGTGTTCACAGGGTTATCAGCGTTCCCAGGGTTACCAGGGTTCCCCTCAGCACTTGGTATTTCCACCTCTGGATCGGGCCTCGGTTGCTCAACCAATTCCCTCAGCTTTTCTTGGCCTTCTGCCATACCAGTCATCAATGTCATGAACTGATCCATCCTTTCACGCATATCAGCCAGTTCTTTCTGTATCTGGTCCATTGCTAGTCGTGGACGGTTTTCCTTTGTCGGGTACTTGTGAACTCGCTTGGGACCAATAACTGCCTGCAACAGGGAACAAACATTAGACACTGCGGTGACACCTGCAAAACAAACCAGGGTTAGTATGCATGGTATGCGATGCACTGCTTATTCAATTTTAAGCCCCCCCTAAAAAGGGAATACCCTACAAATGAATAAGCATGAGATGTTGGATGCAAATATGCGAATGATGCTATGCAATGCAATGGCATGTCAATCAGGATTGCTGGATCCGCTTGAACATCTGTCAGGTTGCACTGCCTGGAGAGAAATTAAGAGGATCAAGCAAAGCACACCAAACAATGGTCATGGGATGTATCATGTTATCCTTAATATCAACCATCCATTTTTTATGGATTATGGTTTACACCTTATCAACACCCAAGTTTCATTGATATTAAGGATACCAGAACGGATCAACCATGAATCAAGGGTTTGTTGCAAGTCACGAGCATGGAGTTTAGGTTAAGAACCACCTAAAGGGAGTGTACTTAAACCTGCCAAACATGTTCTACAAAAGGTTCCCATAGTCATAATCCCATCTTTCGGATATTATCGGAGGAACGACTACTCGTAATCCAAAAATATTCTCAAGAGAGACTCTTATGAGTGTAGTATCGCGTAACAATTGTATCAAATCTTACACTTGAACGACTTTCGCACTACATCCTACGAATAGGCCAAGATGGGTTTGGTAAACTAAGGTCCTTGGCTTCTAAGGTCTATATTGGAAAAAGTAATGTATAACCACAACTTACTTGTGTGACATTATTGATCCCAACATGACCTCCACCAAGTGAATGGGCTTGCAAGTCAACTTGCTAAGGAATAACTCCACACAAGTCAACAAGACTATGCCATTCTCCTATCCTAAGTGCACTCGAGTTCGGGTATAGAACTCATCTCACAAACAGAACCAGCAGATACGGCAGTCATATGTACACAATGCAATAAAGCAGGTAAATGCTGAAAGATAAATAACTGTACAAAAGAATAAACACCCAATAAACAAACAACCTACCAAAGCTAGGAGGGACTCGCTTAGGGAAATCGTTTCCTCAGCAGAGTCGCCAGCTGTCGCAACCTGAAAAACGGAATGCGAAAAAAAAACAACCGGCGAAGAAAGACAGGAGAGTCGCCACCGTGCGTTATTTATCCCGAAGGAGGGAAAGGAAACGCTCGAAGTAAACCTGGAAAAAGGAAAGGACAAGACGGGGTCTCGCAACCAAATCTTGGGTTCGGGAGTCGATTATGCGAAGGGAAGGTATTAGCACCCCTACACATCCGTAGTACTCTACGGGATCCACTTTTGTAGTTCTTGTCTAAAGGGTGTGGGTTTATCTACTGTGTTATTTACTAAAAGAAGGGGTCAAAAGAAAATGACTCGCACGGATGTCGCATCCACTGCATACGTATCTCATCTGAATATGAGAATCAGAGTCTTCGTAGCTCGACTACCTAGGGGTTAAGGGTAATTGTGCTCGCTAAGACATCACGTCTTATGCCTACATATCTCATCTGAAATGAGAATCAGAGCAAGTCGTAGTTCGGCAAACTACGAGGTTATGGATTGGGTTTTGGACGAACGACGTTACTACGCAATCTACCAGATGCTCAACCTTTGGAGACTTACTCGCCTGTAGTAGAAGGAGTAAATGTGTTCTTAGGAGAAGAAAAATCAATGAGTGGGTAGGGTTAGGGATGCTCATGCAAAAGGAGTCCTGGACGAAGGAACCTGTAAAAAAAAACACACAAAAACATTGCCTCCTATCGAGGTCTTCCAGCTAGGAAAGCAGTAAAATGCGGGAAAAATGTAAAAGTACCACACGGATAAAGATCCAAAGTAACAGAAATTAAAGGAACGATAAACCCTGAGATCCTTCCAAGCTAACATCATCAAAGAAAGTGGGTCAGTACAGGTAATCGGAATGAACCTCCAGGGGGTATCCCACAAATAAAGTGGAACACCAGGCAAACCATCTCTGCAAGAGTCATATGAGCCCTCACAAAACAAAACTCAACAAACAGGTTAGAGAAACAAAATAGGGTAACCAAGAGTTGCCCCTAAATCAAAATGTAACCACATGAATCGTGCCATTAAAATTCACAAAAAGCTCACAAAAAGCGACCAAGGGTAGGAGGCCTAAACCTCTTGTCAAACACATGCATCAAAAGAGTATCAAATTCACCCATAATACCTCATACATTTAGAGCATTCAAATTAAAGGCATAAAGATGATGGATATAGGGCAAACTTGATTGGAGAGCTTGATTGAAATTGAGTTGCACCCGTGAGGTTTACAAAACAATCTTTAGGGTTTATGTGAGGCAGAGGTGATTTTGTGCAGTTGAGTTCCCTTCAGGGTTTGGAGGCTACTCTGAGTTCTCTGTCAGGTTTCTCTCCAGGTTTTGTCCAGGGTTTTGTTTCAAGGAAACCTCAGAGTATTTTGCTTCTCTTCCTTTTTCTGTCTGTTCTCCCTCTTTTATAACCTGATTTTCATGGCTTTGTGGGCTCAAATGAGAGAGGTCCAAATCTGAGATTTTTTCTTTTATTTATTTATTTAAAAAAAAAATTGTCGTTTTTTTTTTGGTTTTTTTTTAAAAAAAAGAAAAAAACGAATAGACCCCTGTTGGAAGTAACTCAAGTCTTTCCCTTTGTTGACTGATCATCTAAATAGAACCCACAAAGTGTCCTGGATGATGTTCAAGCTTCTTGGAGCTAATCCCGATTGACATGATGAAATGCAATGTATGTAATGTTAAATGACCTAAAAATGAATGCGTGAATAAGGAGGGCAAATTTTGGGGTGTTACAGACTAGACTCGTCATGTTGCCCCAACACACACCCCATTGAATTTTCTAACATGGTCAAATACATGATTAGAGGTCTTCCTTCAACTGGTGGCATCAGAATTGGAGGTTCTTGGAGATACTTCTTGTTTTTGTCAAATGCTTCATGACATTCATCATTCCATATTATCTCTTGATTTTTCCTCAGTAATTTGAAGATGGGTTTGCAGGTAGCAGTCAAATGGGAGATAAATCGGGCAATGTAATTCAAGCGTCCCAAGAAACCTCTGACTTCTTTATCAGTACGGGGAACTGGCATTTCTTGAATAGCTCTCACCTTAGCCGGGTCAACCTCAATTCCTTTACCACTGACAATAAAGCCCAAGAGTTTACCGGATCTTACTCCAAAGGTGCATTTGTTCGGGTTCAATCTCAACTTGTATTTCTTCAACCTCTCAAACAGTTTGTATAAATGATCGAGATGTTCTTCTTCAGTATGAGACCTGGCTATCATGTCATCCACATATACCTCTATTTCATGATGGATCATATAATGGAACAAAACCACCATAGCACGCTGGTATGTTGCCCCTGCATTCTTTAAACCGAATGGCATTACTTTGTAACAGAAAGTGCCCCATTGCGTCACAAACGTAGTTTTCTCCATGTCTTCAAGTGCCATCTTAATCTGGTTATAACCTGAGAATCCATCCATGAATGAGAATACCTTGTGTTGAGCGGTGTTATCTACCAGAACATCAATGTGCGAAAGTGGAAAGTCATCTTTGGGACTTGCTTTATTCAAATCTCTGTAATCTACACACATTCACACCTTACCATCCTTCTTTGGCACTGGTACCACATTAGCAACCCATTGAGGATAAGAAGTAACAGCTAGAAAACCTGCATTAAATTGTTTCATAACCTCGACTTTGATTTTCTCAGACATTTCAGGACGCATGTGACGAACCTTTTGCTTAACAGGATGACAATCTTCCTTCATTGGCAAATGATGTACTACTATATCAGTATCCAGTCCTGGCATGTCTTCATAAGACCAAGCAAAAATCTCTACATAGTTATGTAACATCTGAATCAATCTTTCTTTGACATTGTTTTCCAAGCCTGCTCCTATTTTGACTTCTTTCTTGTCTACTTCAGTACCCAGATTTACAATTTCAATTGATTCCTTATGCGGCTGTATAGTCTTTTCTTCTTGCAGTAACAGTCTGGCAAGCTCTCCAGGTACTTCGCAATCTTCCTCACTTCCATCCTCGGCTTGGTAGATCGGATTTTCAAAGGCATAATTAATAGTAGCAGAATTATTATCAACAGGATCCAGAGTGGATATGGATCTGCAATTTGTTACGTGAGTGTGTGTAAGAAAACATAGCTTATTTGAAAGATGACAGGAAAGATAAATAGCGCAATATTTGAATGCAAAAAGTCCATTGATTTATTGAATGTGAATATGCTTATGAAAATGACAAAACCCTCAACAAATTAGCTATTGTGCCCCGGGCATAGACACAATGCTTTAAGAAGTTCAATTGTTCATAATAAAAATTAAAAAATTTGAAACACTAAAATAAGCAATAACAATTACTCCTGACTAAAGGAAATCGGGATAGTGTCTTCAGCCTTCCAATTATTGAGTCCGTCACCAATTGTTGGGAAAATCCAGCTATCCAAGTCGCAATCGCTATCAGCATCTTCTACAGCATTAACAGTCTTGTCATGATTAGGCATAGGAGCAGTGATGACATTAGGAGTCTCCGGAGGATCAAATTCAATTTCTCCAGCGTCGATCATATCCTGAATCTTATTCTTCAACAACCAACAATCGTTTGTATCATGCCCGGGGCTATCGGAATGATATGCACACCTGGCATTGGGATTATAACGAGGAGAAGTAGTGTTGGGATTTGCAGGAGGATCTCTGAGGGTAATTAAATTTGCTTTTAGCATACCCTGCAGTGCTTGTGCTAAAGTCATATTGATCTTGGTAAACTGCCTTCTTGGCCTGTCTTGTCTGTGTTGGAAGTTTTGAGATGGCGGTGCTGCAATCGTAACTGCTCCAACAGTATGGTTACGATTTTTCTTGTTACGACCCCTTTGACCGTACACAGCATTTGATTCATTCTTCCCCTGATAGGACTTTTTGGTGCTTGCAGAGGTAGCCGCCTGTATCTTTCCACTTCGAATGCCGCTTTCAACATGTTCACCCGTCAATATAAGTTCAGTGAAACCCGATGAGGATCTTCCCAATAGATGGCTATAGAATGGGCCAGTCAGTGTACCCATGAACATGTCCACTAATTCTCGATCAGTTATAGGGGGTTTGACTCTGCCAGCCAAGTCTCTCCATTTTTGAGCATATTCTTTGAAGCTTTCTTTAGAGCCCATAGTCATATTCTGCAGTTGTAGCCGAGTAGGCGCTAATTCAGAATTATACTGGTAGTGCTTGTAGAAAGTTGTCGCTAAATCAGTCCAGGTGCGGATGTTAGAGCTCTCGAGCTGATAATACCACTTTAACTGTGTGCCAGACAGACTCTCTTGGAAGAAATGGATCCATAGCTTCCTATCAGTGGTATACGGCTGAATCTTTCTCACATAAGCTCTCAGATGCATCTGAGGACAAGACGCACCATCATACTTAGTGAAAGCGGGGACCTTGAATTTGCGAGGAATGACCACATCCGAGACCAGACCTAAGCTTTCGAAATCCAGACCAGGCGCCTTCTGACCCTCCATAGCTAGCATACGTTCTTCCAGCAACTTATACTTATCATCCCTCGGAGAGTACTGTTCATTTTCATAATTTTCATAGTCGTCCTCAAGGTTGAAGGGATCAGCATTCTCATCTTCCGAATCATTTTCTGTCTCATCTTCTTTATCCTTCGGAATTCCAATCTTGGCTCCTGAAGCCTGTCTTCTAAACCTTCTTCCCGGGTAAATGTAACTCACCGATTTCTTATCTTTCTTCTTCTCGAGCAATAGAGTCTTCAGTTCCTCCTGCCCCTTGGATAAGTTCAAGATCATCTCCTTGAATTGAGCATTCTGAGCCTAGAGATCCTTGACAGTTTGTTCGAGGGCCATTTTCCTGATTGGAGGAAAACTGTGAGAACATTGATTCTTTTAGAGTACCTGTTATGCAATGTTGTGTTATGCTATGCAATGTATGAAATGTTTTCAAGGACTTTTGGAATTTAACTTTGCGTAAACCACCAAAAAGGGGAACTTTTATTAATAATTTCTTTAATCAATGTTCATTACAAGAAAAAATGAAAGCTCAAGTCTCCCAGGGACGGCTTCTTTTTGGGAGGAGATATGCATTGAGACTTCGTTCCTCATTAAGCTGGCTGGTGAGCTCTAATACTTTATTCCTTTCAGCACATAACTGAGCTTCAAAAGTATCCCTTTCCTCCCTCAACTGGATCCAAGATTTCTTTAATTCTTCAACATTGGTAGGCATATCTGGATAAGGAATGATCTGAGGGGTACCTCCTTCAACTTTTGGTTCAACAATCAGAGGTCCGATTGCAAGATATGGCATGATAAGCTCACGAGCTCTGGAGCGTACCCATCTGAGATAAGGTTCCATAGGAATAGAGTTTTTCTGTCCTAAAGTACTTCTTTTCACCATGCCCCAAGCTCGTACAAACCTTTGACGGAAACCTTAAGAATCGTTGTCATAGTCAAACACAATGCCTTGGATAATTGCTTCATGTGGACCGTCTCTTCGAGCATAACCAAACTGACGTAGGGCTAAAGCAGGATTACAAGTAATACCTCCTCTTATCCCCAGGAGTGGTACGTTAGAGAATTCTCCATAACGGTCAATGATGATAACATTTTCTTTGGGTTGGGGACACCAATGGATGTCTGAATGGGATAACGATATTATCCTTTGAGACCATTTCAAATTTTGCTCATTCTTCAAGACTGATTGAGGAAGGTGTGAAATAAACCACCTGGATAATAAAGGTATGCAGCACATGAGAGTCCCTTGCCTTTTCATAGTACGAGTGTGAAGGGAATGCAAAACGTCTCCAAGCAAGGTGGGCACAGGGTTATGAGTGAGAAATATCTTAATAGCATTCATGTCTATGAATTGATCCGGATTAGGAAATAGCACCAAACCATAGATTAGTAATGCTAGAACATCTTCGAAAGCGTGGACACTCATAGCTTTTAGGAATTCTCGGGCCTTATTTATCAGAAATTTGGCGAGTAAACCCTTAACTCCACTTCTTGTTACCCAATTAGTTTCAATGTCGGACTTTGTCATGTGTAAAGCCGCGACAACTTCTTCAGACCTCGGAATCTTTTCTAAACCACTGAAAGGTGTTTGATCAAGGATAGGTATCCCAAGCAACTTGGAAAATTCTTCTAATGTGGGTACCAACTGATAATCTGGGAAGGTGAAGCAATGATGTTTAGGATCGAAGAACTGGAATAGAACTCTCATCATATCTTCCTTGAAACCGGTGGTAACTAAATTGAGCAGATAACCATGTTTCTTGATGAACTGAGCATGATCGGGAAGTTCTGACACTAAATCCTTAAGTTGAGGAGAGGTCGCTACAAAATTGATCCGGATGGTCTTCTTGGAAGCCATAGCCTTACAAAATAGAGCAAAGTTAAATCCCTAAGTCCTTGAAACGGTTAGTACCATGCCATGATGTCATGATGTTATGATGTTATGATGTTATGATGTTAAGTAAGCAACAAACACAAACAAGTCACACCGCAATTATTCCTAGGTTTTAAGGCTTGCATGAGTTCCATAGGTAAGTACCCTCCCCACTGAAGTTTGGTTGGTTCAACCTGTCCTAGAATAGTAACTGGGTTCTAGAAGGATCTCAAATCATTGACCTTTCCTTAAGTCCACTTCAGTGCAACACCAAGCGGTTGACCAAAATTTCCCTAAAGTCCAATCTCAAAGAGTGTAGTATCGAGTATCAACCAACCCCAGTCGGAACCGAAGTCAGTTATCTCACTACTTTCTAACGGCTAGGATGAGTCAATTAGGGTTCTAAAGGTCTGGTTAATGCTTTGATGACACCACGCAGACGCCAAATTTTTCCTCAAGTAAACAAGAGGAATATCAGGACATCCAAAGTGTCACATTAACCGTAGCCATCATTTTAACCATTCCAGTATACGCCAGACAGTCGCGATGATCTCTTGCTACTTACCTAAGGTACACTAGATCCGGGTGTAGGATCTTTCACTCAAGCATAGAATACCCAAACAATCCCTTAAAAGTAAATCAGACAAAGAAACAATTCGAAAACATAAGTGATTTATCTTTAAGGTAACCTCTCTTTTTAAGAGTCCCCAGCAGAGTCGCCAGTTCTGTGATACGGTGAACTGAATTTGTGTTTTTGCTTTGAAAAGCAATGTTGCGGATAGCAAGAGTCGCCACCGACTTTTCTTTTATCCAATAAGGAAAGGCGGAAAAGAACAGGAAAGATCTTGATTAGATTTTGAGTTCGGGAGGTACATTATACAAAGGGAAGGTGTTAGCACCCTTTGTATCCATGGTTATCCATGGGCTCTTAATTGCTTAACTCACTTATGTTTTCCTTGTTTGAGAAAGTGTTTGAGAAATATGGTGTGTTTAGAAAATATTTTGAAAGGAGAGTTTAACTTTGTAATGATTCTTGTACGAATGTATACAAAGTGTTTATCTTGTTTGATTTTGAAAGATGTTTAGAAAAATATAACTCGACGATGATTCTGGTGCGAATGTATACCAAGTGGTGATTTTCTAAAAGATGTTTTGAAAAGTGTGAGGTGTGAAAAGTATTTTAAGTTGTGAGCAAGCATTTAAGAGTTATACCTAACCAAGGTCTTTATAGGTATTTCCTATCCTTAGGAGGGTAAAATTGTCCTTGCTATTGAGAAGTAAGTAGTCTTATCCTTTGGATGTAAAGGGACATCGTGGGGTCGTCGATTGGTCATTGAAGACAACATTTGTAAGGATACCTTAGCATTCGAAGGGACGATTATCATTTAATCGTAGGCTACAACGAAGGGTCATCGAGGGACAAAGTCATATATTCGAAGGCAACGTTCGAGGGACTATGATTTATCTTGTAGGGACATTGACCTTTTGATCGAAGGGACTATGACTTATACGTTTAGGGATGATGATGATTTAATCGAAAGGGTCTTTACTAAGGGTATCCCCACATTTGCGGGACACGACCGTAATATCGTAAGGCAATAAAGAGAGGGATAAGATCACGTATTTGAAGGCAATGTAATTAGTCAAGTAATCAGAATAAATCTCCACGATGATATCCCACAAATAAAGTGGAATACCCAGCTATCTCTTCAAGAGTCACGGGAACCCTTACAAAAACTCAGCAAACATGTTAGAATAACAGGATGGGGTGCAATCAAGAGTTGCACCGAACAAAAGAATCATAGTAATAATAGTGTCAGGCAAACAGCATGCAAATGCAATAGAAAACATGTCAAACAAGTACAGAACAGATCAGAATGCAAACAGAAAAAATCAATTACTGTCATGTT
Source organism: Lathyrus oleraceus (assembly GCF_024323335.1). Taxonomy (NCBI): domain Eukaryota; kingdom Viridiplantae; phylum Streptophyta; class Magnoliopsida; order Fabales; family Fabaceae; genus Lathyrus; species Lathyrus oleraceus. The sequence continues at coordinate 272,703,125 of NC_066579.1, read as the reverse complement.
CGCTACTGCCTCGCCTAGCGAAGGCCTGGCAAACCCTCGCTACATGTTCGCTTAGCGAGGTGCTAGCGAGCGACTGCGGGTTCAGGGTTCTTCTTTGATACTGGTACGATTTCGGAAACCCCAAACCCTATGGCATCCATTACAGAAATTACGTGATCGAATATTCCAAGTATAGTTTTACACATTTATGCACATCTAAACCCACATGCAAAACCTAACGATATTCGCCCTTCCAAATTCAAACATAATGCCTCATACATTTAGAAATTTCAAATTGGGAGCATAGAGTAGTGGGAATAGGGCAAACCTGATTGGAGGGATCGAACGAGATTGAGTTGTGCCGTTGGGTTTGCAGAGAAATCTTAGGGTTTATGCCTGATAGGGTTGGTGAAGGTAACCCTTGTGCAGATGAGTTTTCTGAATTAGCCTCTAGGGTTTTCTCCGTTGTTTTTCTGATCTCCCTGTTGTCTCCCGTTTTTCAAATGAAGTTCTGGAATTTATAGCTGATTTTTTGTGTCTCGGTGGGCTCAGACTGAAGGCAATTCAGGCCCAGAATTTTTGTATATTCGCAAGCTTCGCTAGGCGAGTGAGCTAGCGAAGGGTTCGCTAGGCGAAAACTCAGCGAGTGTTCCAGCGAATGCTCCCAGACTTGGATAAAAGCATAGCTAGTACTTACTCGCTAGGCGAGCAGGTAGCGAGCATTCCAGTAGCGAAATCAACAAGGTTCGCTGGAGCGAAGGATGAAGCGTGGGCTTCGTCTAGCGAAGGTCTTGCTCGTCTAGCGAGCATGACAGTCCAGGTCATCTTCTAGATTTGGTAACCTGTGCGCTGGATCTTTGTTCCTTTGAGATTAATGCTTTGAAAAATGAACAGACCCCATTTGAATCTGTTGAAAGTATCATAAAATTAACGGGTAAATTTTGGGGTATGACACATAGGTATGAATCCTTTCTTGGAATCATGTATATTAAAGTGTCTCAGCACTTTGTCTATCTATGTACTTTGACTTAGGCCAAACAGTTTTTTTGATTTATCTCTATAGATTCTGATTCCTAATATATAGGCTACTTCACCTAGGTCCTTTATAGAAAAGCATTTCCCCAACCAAGACTTTACTTGTTGCAGGGTAGGGACATCGTTTCCAATGAGTAATATGTCATCTACATATAATACCAGGAAAACGATCATGCTCCCACTAACCTTCTTGTAGACACAAGGGTCATCTTCGTTCTTGATGAATCCATATTGTTTTACTGTTTCATCAAAACGAAGATTCCAGCTTCTTGAAGCTTGCTTCAATCCATAGATTGATCTTTGTAACTTACATATCTTTTAGGCTTCTTCTAGTATGTAAAAACCTTCAGGCTGTGTCATGTACATATCCTCAAGAAGATTCCCATTAAGGAAAACAGTTTTGACATCCATCTGCCATATTTCATAATCATGATATGCAACGATAGCAAGTAAAATCCGAACAGATTTAAGCATTGCAACTGGTGAAAAGGTTTCATCATAGTCAACCCCATGAATTTGTTTTATATCCTTTTGCAACCAATCTTGCCTTATAGGTATGTACCTTACCATCCATGTTAGTCTTCTTTTTGAAGACCCACTTGCATCTTATAGGGTTAACTCCTACAAAAGGCTCTACCAAGGTCCAAACATGGTTTGTGTACATGGAATCCATTTCAGATTTCATGGCTTCTAGCCACTTCTCAGACTCGGGACCAGTTATGACCTCTTGGTAGGTCACAGGCTCATCTTGATCCATGAGTAATACATCACCTTGATCAGTTATGAGATATCCATATCTCTCAGGTAGGTGACGTATCCTGCTTGACCTACGCTGGTCTTGTTCTACTTGAGCAGGTTGCTCTTCCACAACTACTTGCGTTTCCTGCTCTAATTCCTCTATAGGTGTATCAATACTTTGTGATTCTTGAATTTCTTCAAGCTCTAATTTCCTCCCACTAATACCTTTGGAAATAAAATCCTTTTCTAGGAAAACTCTAGTTCGAGCGACAAACACTTTGCCCTCAGAAGGATTGTAGAAGTAATACCCTCTTGTTTCTTTAGGATACCCCACAAATAAGAAATTTCAGATTTGGGCTCAAGCTTAGTTGAAATTTGTCATTTCACATAAACTTCGCAACCCCAAATCTTCATGTAAGACATATGTGGTTTCTTACCACTCCATATCTCACATGGTGTCTTCTCAACCTTTTTGGATGGAACACGGTTAAGTGTGTAAGCTGTTGTTAATAATGCATGTCCCCAAAAGGAGTTTGGAAGATCGGCGTGACTCATCATGGATCGGACCATGTCTAACAGGGTTCGATTTCTTCTCTCAGATACACCATTCCATTGGGGTGTTCCAGGAGGAGTAAGTTGGGATAGGATCCCACACTCTTTCAGATGGTCATCAAACTCTAGGCTTAAATACTCACCACCTCGATCTGATCGAAGAGTTTTAATATTCTTACCTAGTTGGTTTTGTACTTCATTCTTGAATTCCTTGAACTTTTCAAAGGACTCTGATTTGTGTTTCATTAAATACACATAACCATATCTACTGAAATCATCAGTAAATGTGATGAAGTATTGAAAACCTCCTCTGGCTGGTATGTCCAGTGGTCCACATACATCAATATGTATGAGGGCCAAAAGATCATTAGCTCTTTCACCTTTTCCTATGAATGGAGACTTCGTCATCTTTCCAATTAAACAAGATCTGCATGTCTCATATGATTCATAATCAAAAGAGTCCAAGAGTCCATCTTTATGGAGTTTGGAAATGCGTTTCTCATTTATGTGGCCTAATCGACAATGCCAAAGGTAAGTTGGATTTAACTCATTAGGTTTCATCCTTTTAGTATTAATGTTATAAATAAGCATTTCAAGGTCAAGGACATATAGTCCATTGTTCATTTGTGCAGTAGCATAAAATATATCATTCAAATAAATTGAGCAATAATTGTTCTTTATTATAAATGAAAAACCAAACTTGTCCAGACAGAAACGGAAATAATATTCCTGCTAATTGCAGGTACATAATAACAGTTCTCTAACTGAATTATTAAACCACTAGGTAAAGTCAATACATAAGCTCCTACGGCTAAAGCAGCAACCTTTGCTCCATTGTCAACTCGTAGGTCAACTTCACCTTTTGCCAAATCTCTACTCCTTTTTAGCCCCTGCACATTGGTACAAATGTGAGAATCGCATCCAGTATCTAATACCCATGATGTAGAAGTAGATAAATTAATTTCAATAACAAAAATACCTAAAGTTGAAGTCTCTACTCCATTCTTCTTATCTTCCAGGTACTTTGGGCAGTTTCTCTTCCAGTGTCCGATCTTACCGCAATGGAAGCAGGTGCCTTCCTTTGCTATGCCTCCACTAGGCTTTAAAGCAGCAACAATGGGTTTGGGTTTGGAAACTTCCTTGCCTTTCCCTTTATCACCCTTCTTGGTGGGTCTTTTGTTCTGTCTCTTTCCATTTCCGATCATCAGAATGGACTTCCCTTTTGACTTCAGATTCTGCTCAGCAGTTCTTAACATGGCTAGCAGTTCAGGAAGAGATTTGTCCATATCATTCATATTGAAATTTAGGACAAATTGACTGAATATATCTGGCAATGATTGCAAGATCAAATCAGTCGCAAGTTCCTTTCTGAGGGGAAAACCCAACCTCTCAAGGTTTTCCACATACCCAATCATCTTGAGCACATGGGGACCTACAAGGGCTCCCTCAGCTAACTTGCCTTGAAAAAGGGCTTTTGAAACTTCAAACCTTTCATGCCTTGCTTGCTCCTGATAGAGCATCTTCAGGTGTTCGATCATATCGAACGCTGCCATGTTCTCATGTTGCTTTTGCAACTTTGAGTTCATGGTAGCTAGCATGAGACAAGCAATTTCATTGGCATCATCGACATGCTTCTTATAAGCATCTCTTTCTGCCTTAGGTGCAGAACTAGGAGGTCCCTCTTCAGGAACAGGTTTCTCCAAGACATACAACTTTCTATCATGTTTGAGGAAATTCCTCAAATTTCGGTGCCAATCCAGAAAATTTGTCCCAGACAATTTTTCCTTGTCAAGGATTGATCGCAAAATGTTGTTAGAGGTGTTTGTTGTCATGGTAATCTACATGAAAATAATGAAAAATATAAGTATCAAAAACATATTTAATTAGGCCTTTAATTAAATATGCTACAACTATTTTACTCAAAACAAATGACCCTCACCATTTGATTCGGAAAATCCCGTTGGAAGATTTTCTAGTGGGTCGAGATCCACATTTCACTTTGTTTTAAGTCCACGTAGGCGGATTACACAAAACTAGGTTATTTAGGTAGGAACTCCTTCCAATTGTATCTAATACAACTCTCGAATATTTTAGTTGGGTGAATAACTCCTTATTCCAATCCATCACATGGATCATTTCCAACTCTTGCTTCTAAACATATATAATCTTATTATAATTTGTTTAGTTAATTTTGACCCATTGTTTTAGCAATTGGATATTACAATTATCTCATCGCACCTTAATAATATAGAACATGCACCTTGCATAGGCGAAACCTACATTATTCGATACTAGTCTTGATGAGTGCTAAAACTTGGAAAGCATAAACTTAATATTTAATTTGAGGGAATTTGAAATTATTCTGATCTCACCGGCTTATTTATCATATAAATCGTCTCTCACATGCATCAACATATATTCACAGACATCAACATACATAATAAAACAGTTATGGCCCCTAGCGCAATTGTTCTCCCAAGCCAATGAGAGAACCTAAGCTAACCTAATAACGATCTAAGCTTCTCCAAGCAAGATCTTCAAGGTTGTCCTCCTTTGATATTGAATTCTTCTCTTTCTTCATAACATTACATTACATAAAAGAAACTCGTTTTACATACGAGGGAGTGAGATGAGAAAAGAAGGTACATTAAGAGATTAAAAGAGAGGCACGACACGCATGTCGTATTTTAAAAACCCAAAATAAAATAAAGGAAAACTAAGGCCATAACCGATCACCACAAGACAATAATAATAAACACATTATTATTATTAATTTTAATTCTTTTAATTAATTAAAACCAAATTAAATTTCGGCGAACGATCACACTACGCAGAGTTAGCCGGGGGCCCGCTGCCCGGTCAGCGGAACAGGGGTTCCACTGACTGATCAGCGGACGGTGGTTCCGCTGACCGATCAGCGGACGAGGGTCAAGAGGGAAGCGCCCCTGGCCGAAATTTTTAATGAACAATTCATTTGAAATCGACGTCGTTTTTCGCATCAACACTTGATACTTTAAAGCACAACTCTTGCGCAGTCACAACCCTAATCGCATAACTCTTTGACAACACAACCCTTTCGCCGTCATTAACCCTAATGCACCAATTTCAGACCGTCAAATACACCTCGATTGTGGGCTCAGTATGATTGATCAACACGTCATTGCTTCACCATACTAATGTCGGATCAAGAAGCAAACGACCATTGATCGCCCAAAGGAAAACAACCATTAAGTGTTTGAATGAACGAAACAGAAACAATATATCATATATACCGTATTTTGCATCAAGATTACTTATATCATATATATAACTTGATCGATCTCAATTGCATAACCTATGGACGATTGATGTATCGCTGCTTCACCATACTAATGTCGGATTCCGAAGCATAGTCAACATCAATCATCCAAATCGTACACACATGATGGCAAATTTAATTACTCGTTTATTCTTTGATTCATTCGGTCTTTTAATCGTATTAATACAGAAAATATAGAAAATAAACAGCTATCAGATGCATGGTTTCGTAAGTGGCTCTGATACCACTGAAGGAGAAGAGCGATCCAAAACGCAGCGGAATTTATAATTTCTCCTTTAGTGATCCTTACGAATGAGCATGATCAGTGATAGAATCGTTACCTCTTGTGGCGATTGTAACCTTTGATGCAGATCTACGGAGCGATCACGAACGTTGAATGATGACAACGCCTCTACTCAGTCCACACGAACGGATTCCTTCAATCTCAGTGCTAGCTGCTACGAATGAAGGCTTTGAGTGAGAGAGAGAGAAACGAAATTGCAACTGCACAAATGCTTCTACACAAGGGTTATATTTATAGAACCACTTGTATGGGCTGCAAGCTAAAAAGCCCACTCAAGTGTATGTGGCCCATATCTTATAATATTCCAAAATCACTTAAGCGCGTGGTACCTTACCATATTTCGTATTCTACTTAAGTACGCCGTACCTTACGATGTTCTACAATTCACTTAAATGCACAGTACCTTACGATGTTCCTTAGTTACTCTATCTCTCATCAATCCGTCCTTTTATGTGTGACCCTGTAGGTTTTCGCGGCATTGACAATTATATTAAATCACATATTTAACATAATAAACAATGAGCGGTATCTAGCAACACATCACTGCTACCCAAGACACGAAAATGTCATATGATCTGACAAATCCTTTTGTGATAATACTTATGTGTATAATTACCCTTTTGTCCTTATGTCTATATTGAACACAAGGCATAGACCGTGTCATCCTTGTCCAGTTCAATATTGGGCCCATAGACATTTATCCTGTTAAGCAGGATGGGCAAATTCCATCTAGGTCACTCATGTCCCTTAGCATGCTTTGTGGAGTACCCATCAACTGTCTTTATGGTCATCCAGTTACGGACAACGTTTGATCAACAATAAGGTTCTCGACTCTACATCTAGGGTCCATAGTGGTTTCAGGTCGAAGGGTGGTATACACCATTATCACCATGAGAATAACTTATGACACTTTGCATAACATTCTATATAATATTCTCATAGCGGGTCAATCCAGTATAAATATTACTCTTAATATTCATACATATGTTTAAGATTTGATAACTCCTTATCCATGATCCATGAGATGTGATCATCAGTCTATATACATAATAGTCTTAATGCTTTAATGTTATCCCACTTCACAATAAAGCTCGACTACAGATACTTTAAGAATAGTGTTCTTATGTTTAATGTGATCTCATGATTAAGTCACACTTGATACATTAAACGGACTAGCTATTCTAGGGACTTTATTAAACAAACCTAATAAGGAAAAAGCCTTTTATTATTAATAAATAATTCGATACAAGTACCAAAAGTATTGGCGTCTAGGGCTTACACCAACAAATCTATCACTGATACTGATGTCAACCAACGAAATGATCGAGTTAAATTTTTTTGGATGATGTTCCGGCAAAAGTTTGGAATTCTATTAAAGAACTGGGGTTAAAAGGGGATAAGAATGACAAAGTTTTTGAAAGTATCATTAGAGATTTGGAGTCAAGAGATAGAATATTTTTCAAGGATAAGAGGGAGGTTGAAATCAGGGTTCCATGAATCTCATGACTTTCAACGTTCATGGGTGTGGCTCTTCTATTAAGAGAAGAAGAGTGTGTCAAATGGTTTCTTGTGGAAAAGCAGATTTTTGTTTGCTGCAGGAAACGAAAACTCAGGTAGTAGATGACAAGTTGGTAAGGGGTTTATGGGGAAATTATGATTTTGAATGGTCTACTTCAGGTTTTGTTGGTCAATCTGGGGGCATTTTGTCAATTTGGAAGAAAACAGTGTTTTGCCCATTGTTTAGCTTGAAAGGAAATGGTTTTTTAGGGATCAAGGGGGTGCGGAAAGGTACAAATTGCTATATAATTAATGTATATTCCTATTGTAGCCTTGTGGAAAAAAGGTTTCTTTGGTCACAATTGATTAGATTGAAATCCAGTCTTCTTTTGGGGGAATGGTTGATTGGAGGAGATTTTAATGCAATGAAGTTAGAATTGGAGAGGAAGGGGAATGGTAGGTTAAGATCAGTGGATATGGAAGAGTTTTCCTCTTTCATTGATATAATGGAACTTTTTGATATTCCTGTTGTGGGGAATAAGTTCACTTGGTTCAATTCTATTAGTACTTGCAAGAGCAGACTTGACAAAATTCTCTTGTCTGATCAATTGATTAGGAAGTGGAATGTGGTGGCTCAAAAGGTGGGAGATATAGATGTTTCAGATCATATGCCGATTTGCCTCCTCTCAAATAATGTGGATTGGGGGCCAAAACCGTTCAAAAAATTTGATGTTTGGTTTGATCATCCTGATTTTATCAACTTTGTTAAAGTATCTCGAGACTCCATTCACGTGTCTTACAATGCAAGTAATATTCTTGTAGCAAAACTTAAGGGCCTTAGGGAGAAATTAAGATGGTGGAATAATCATGTTTTCGGTTGGGTGGACTTGAGGATTGATGAAGGGGTGAGGGTTTTTAATAGCATTGACGCTGAAATGGTAGATTGTGGTGAGGCTTTCTCTGAGGAAGATTTAAAGAGGGGGAGTGAGGCTCAATTGGAAATTTGGAATAAATTACATCTCAAGGAAAGCTTTTTGAACCAGAAATATAGAATGAAATGGGTGAAAGAAGGAGATTCAAATTCTAGGTTTTTTCATTCCATGGTTAAAACTAGGTTGAAGGTGAATGCAATCTCGGGTCAGATTATTGGAACTGTTGGTGTGGATGATGTTACCAATGTAAAGAAAACCATAAAGGATTATTTTGCTGCCACGTTCTAGAACCTTGATTCGTGTAGGCCAGGTTTGGATTTATCTGAATTTCCTAAGCTTTCTTCTGATGATAATGTAAGGTTACAAGAGCCTTTCACTGGTGAGGAGATTCTCAAGGTTATGAATGGCTGCGATGGGAATAAAAGCCCAGAACCCGATGATTTTAATATGGTTTTCATTAAGAAGTGTTAGGGGTAATTGATGTTAATGTAGTAAATTAAATTCAAGAGTTCCATCAGACTGCTTTCTTGCCAAAAGCTCTGTGTTCCTCATTACGTTAATACCTAAACGAGAAAATCCTCAAAACCTGGAAGAATTCAGGCCTATTAGCTTAATAGGATGCATTTACAAGGTAGTGCTGAAACTGTTGGCTACAAGATTGAGTTTGGTTATTGGTAAACTTGTCTCAACTTCTCAAACAACATTCATACTAGGGAGACAAATACTAGATGGAGTTGTCGTGGAAAATGAACTCATAGACTTTGCAATTAGGAAGAAGAAAAGTTGTCTACTTCTCAAAGTGGACTTCGCTCAAGCATACGACTGCTGCAGAAGGTGTTGTTGGCAATGAACTTTAGTGTCAAGTGGATGCAATGGATGAAAGGAGTGGTTTTTAATAGCTATCTTTCTGTGTTGGTTAATGGGAGAACAACCAAAGATTTTAAGGTGACGATGGGGCTTCGACAAGGAGATCCATTATCTCCATTTTTGTTTTCTATAATGGCAGAATGTTTGGCTTATTTGGTTATGAGGGTTGTTAACAGAAATATGCTTACGAGGGTGAATTTGAATGTCAACACTTCTGTTAATTTATTGCAATTTGCAGATGACACGACAACAACTTGCGATAATTCATGGTCAAATCTATGGGGTTTAAAGTCCATTCTAAGAGGATTTGAATTGATCTTTGGCTTGAAAATAAATTTCTGGAAAAACTGTTTGTATGGCATTGGGGTGGAAGAATCGTTCTTGATGGAAGCTTCTAAATTTTTTGCTTGTAAGAAGGGTTTATTACCTTTAAAATTCCTTGGTTTAACTATTGAAGGTAAACATAGAAGGGTTTATTTTTGGAAACTGATTATTGACTGTATTAAGGCTAGATTATCCTCTTGGAAAGACATGTTATTATCAACTGGAGGAAATGTGGCGCTTATTAATTTGGTGTTAACCAATATGCCTATTCACCATCTTTATTTCTATAAAGTCCCGGTTAAAGTGATCAAGGAGATAAAGTCTATTCAGTGGGAAATTTTATGGGCTGGCTCGACTGATAAATATTATATGTCGTGCGTGAGATGGTCTATAGTATGCAAGCTAAAGGATGTTGGAGGGTTAGGAATTAAAGATGTGGCTATTTTTAATAGAGCTTTGTTATCTAAGTGGTTATGGAGGTTCATCCATGATCCAAATGCAATTTGGGTGGGATTTCTTGAAGCAAAATACGGTAACTTGAGGAGAAGAGTTCTTGTTAAAGATGTCCAAAGCGTAACTAGCTTTGAATCAATATGGTGGAAGGATATCATGGGGATTGGAGACTCAATACAAGAGGAAGGTTTTTATAATCAGTTGTCTTGGAAGTTGGGGGTGGTGCTTTTACTTATTTTTGGCATTCTAAATGGTTAGGTGTTTCACCATTGAGGAGCCATTTTTCTGATTTGTTTGAAGTATCGGGGAATAAACATGTTGTGGTTATAGACTGTGGCAGGTGAGTGGGAGATCATTGGTAGTGGGAGTTGGAGGGTTTAAACATGGAATTGGATAGTGGCGTGGAAGAGGACTCTCGTGACATCGGTTTGCTTCAGGATGAAGCAAAACCTATTCGTGGACAAGAGGATGTTGTTGGCTGGCCAAAAGGTTCTTTCAACATTTTTTACGTAAAATCCTGCTATGATATTCTCAACCATGATGCAGGTTTCTTCCCTCTGCAACCAAATTTGAAGTTGGCATTAGATATTTTGTGGGTGTATAGGGTCCCATTGAAGGTTAAAGTTTTTGGTTGGAGAGTGCTTCTTAATCGTTTGCCTACGCGGTCAAATCTTGGGGATATAGGCGTGATTTCAAATTCACACGACAAGGCTTGTGTTTTTTGTTTTCATGAAGTCGAAGAAGCAGACTATGTCTTTTTAATCTGTCCTAGAACTAGAATGGTTTGGAAATGGTTGGGAATTGGTTGGGAATTTGTATTCCAATAATTTCAAATTGTGTTGATCATATGTTGTCTTGGTTCTTAAAAGTGATAGGGAAAACATCGAAATCTATTGCTTGCATAATCTGGTTGGCAACATATTGGTGTCTTTGGTGGACAAGAAATCAGGTGATTTTCAATGATATTGTTGTTGTCCCAAAAGAAGTTTTTCTTAGAGTTATTCATTTCTCTTGGTGGTGCTTGAATTTAACTTTTATGAACAAGCCTAAGTGTAATTACTATGGATGGTATAAAAGTCCAATTGATTTTTGGTAGGGATTGATAGTCAAGGGCCGGTGTTGTATTAGTGGTTTGACATCCTAGTGATGTTTTTCTTTCTTTTATCCTGTTGGGTTTGGATTTCCCTTGGACCCTCCTTTCTTTGAATATATTGCTGATTATAAAAAATAAATAATATATATACATGTCAATATTTTATATTAGTACATATAAGTGAAATGTTATTGGGGGCATATGCATACATAAGAGTATAAGTGACTCTGTCCCTGCTCCTTAGTCCTGATCTTAATCTACTTAAGACAGACATTTTGATATTCTGACCTCACTACTTCAATCTGCCTTTCGAGCATGTATTGATATGTGTGCTTGTCCACCTAATGTTAGATGATAAACTAATAGGGAGGAAATGACTATAAGTTACTCTCTAAAATTAAAATATATTTTTAGAAAAGATGATTTTTAAAACAAACTTTTTTAGTGTATTACATACTGTCCAAGAGTTAAAATTTAAGATTTCTCCAATAAAAAATTTTCAGGTTTAAATGTATATATTTAGAAAAAACCGTCGTCAATTAAAGATGCATTAACGACTTAGGAATACTTTTTATTTTATTTTATTTAATTAAATAAAGAATTTCCTACTCCATCCTATTATTTTCGAGTTTAAGTACTGAGCAATCCATTATAGTTAATAGATAAATTATAATTAATGTTACAAAATATTTAATTTAACAAATAATGGCTATATCATTATTACATATTACACAGAATATAGAAAACTTTATTTTATTTTTTCTTTTAAATGAAGGGTAAAATGAGGGAAAAAGAATTTTAGAGTATTAAATTTATAACTATTTTAGGCTAATATTTGACTTTGGCTATGTATTAGGTTCATTCTATTGAGTTTGTGTTATCGACAAATGAAATCACCTTTGCAATGACCATATCTGTAACTGCATCCATCACTGCATCCCTAATTTAAATTCATAGTTTAGTATAGACATTTCCTATTTTACAATAGAAAAATAAAAGAAAACCAAACACATCAAATTTAAAAGTTTCATAGTTATACCTCATCATCTTGAAAGTTTTCTATGAATTTGAGACAAGCATAACGGACTGCGGGTTGCCATCATTTGAAAAATCCCTTGCCAAATTTTCGGTTTTTTTGTCGAATTCTCTCATTTCAAAAACACATTTATCTAAGTTCCTCTTCTTGAAACACATATACATGGGGTTTTGAATTTTGAAATTTTTAGAAATGGGATATGAATAGGAAGAGGAACTTAGATAAATGGGTGTCTGAATAGGAAGAAGAATTTTGAATTTTTTCAGAGGAAAAGTGAAAACTATAGAATTAGTTTTAAGAGTGAAGAGTAAGATGAGTTATATATATATATATATACAAAGAGGAAGTACGGTGAAGAATAGGTAAGGTCACAGGAAATGTGTGAGTGTTAGTGTTTCGTGTGAGTCAGCTAGTTGCAAATTTAAATGTTTTGTGATTGGTTATAAATTATTTGGAATGAGAAAAGGAAACAAGAGAGAAAATGTGGTTGTGCGTAGTAATGAGACACGTGAAGAGGAACAAGTAGAGTATGAGTGTGTGTGTTTTAAGTGAGTGAGCAAGTTGCAAAGTTTGTGATTAGTTATAAATAATTTGGAATGAGAAAAGGAAACAAGAAAGAAAGTGTGGTTGTGTTTAGTAATGAGACACGTAAAGAGGAATACTTGGCTCAAAACCAACCAACCATGTTATCAAAATATCTTTTTTGTTTTATTTTTTGAAGGCATCTAATCAAGATATCTATACTACTCACTATTACTGGTTTGTAAAGGATTGCTATGAATGTGCTTTTTTGGCTTTTCATCTTTTCTTTTATATAATTTTTTTTCTTTCAAATTCTAAACTTGCCATATATTTTTTTAAAAATTATTTTAAATTCTACATTAATATTTTATTTAATATATTTTAAAATTTAAATATATTAAGATACCAATAAACTAAAATTTTACCCTCAATAAACCAAGACACGTCAAACAATAGCTCAAACCACTAAATACATATTTCTTTTGATAAATATGTTCCACAAATAAAGAGAAAATACTTGGCTCAAAACCAACTAACCAATATTAGAAAAAGTATATTTTAATTATTTCAATTATTTATCTCTTTCACTTACATTTTATTTTACACATTTTATAGCTAATAATATTAATTTAATAACAGTAATGAGAGCACATAAAGAGAAAATACTTGGCTCAAAACCAACTAACCATGTTATCAAAATATCTTTTCTGTTTTATTTCTTGAAAGCATCTAATCAAAATATCTGTACTACTCCCTATTATTGGTTTGTAGAGGATTGTTTAGGAATGTGTTTTTTTTTCTTTTCATTTTTTTTTATATTATGGTTCGGATTAGTGATGATAAAATAGACCGTTTTGCCTCGTCCTGTTTTAAGTTAGTCCAAAAAAAGTTGGAAGGACAAACTTGCAAAGTAAAAACTTAATAATTTAGTCTGTCCGGCCAAGGTGGACAAGCCCGTCTATTTATTTTTCTTTTTTTAAATAGATTAATAGGCTTATATTTATATTTTAATTACATTTTTCATTGGTGTTTTAGAATAATTTTTTATAAAATATATTTTTAACAAAATTTTCTTAGAAAAATATTGCATCTATTCAGAAATAAATGTATAAAATAGAATCATCAACATATATTTCAAAATTATAGTTCAAATATTAACCTTTAACTAATCAAAATAAATATTTTAAGTGTTTAATAACTATGTAGGTGGACTGACGGGTCAACTCGTCTTTTTTGACGGACTTAAGACGGGGCGGGTTGAGCAGGTAGATGGGCATAAAATCCCAACCCGTCATTTTTGTGTGGGTCCGACTCGACGAAGCAAGATCCATTTTGCCACCTCTATTTCTAATCGATAAACTTAATTGATAATTGATGATAATTGATAGTTAATAACGGATAACTAATAATTAATATATATATATATATATATATATATATATATATATATATATATATATATTTGAATTAATAGGTATTTTGTCCTCGGACATATAGATAATTTTTGGATTTTTCTCTGTAATTTTATTTTCAAATTTCAACTTTGTAGGGCCGACCTAATACAAAATGAGATTAATATAAAATATAAGCTTTTATTTATTAGATTTACATATGGTGCATTAAGTTGTTACGTTTAGTAGAATTATTTGACCGTAGGAAATTTAATTACATTGTAATACCTTTTTCTATGTAATTTTAATTCGCTATACTGTTTTAGTTAATTACTTATTTTATATTATAGGTTACATTTATCACCTATGAGATCCGTTAAAATGGCACTAACATCTTTTTATACTTTTAAATTATGCACTAATCTTTCTTAAGTTTACATATATCAAAGGAACTTTTTAATGACAAACAAAAGATCATAGGTTAATGTATAACTTAAAAGTATAGAGGATGTCATGTCTGTTGTTGGTGGTCACTGAAAACAAGAGGGAGTATATGTGCCATTTTAATAGATTTTAGAGGAGGATAATGTATATTTTAAAAATAAGGGTAATGCTAATTTGTGCCTTAGGGTATAAATTAAGAAATTCACTTATAGAAAGTTTACATTGAAAAAATCAATGAAAAATTTAATTATATATTTTTATTAAAATATGTGCATAATTTCCAAAATATTATTTCTATGTTTAGTTCTTAACTTATACCCTAGGAGCACAAGTTAACATTACCCTAAAAATAAAAGGAATGTTGGTGCTGTTTTGATAGATGTTAGGGAATGTGAGTGTAATTTTTTTTTATATTATTGTTTATGAGCAAAATTAATAAATGTTTTGATGTAAGATATTAAACAAGTTAAAAAAGTAAATTTTAATGCATCTGCAAATGAGTTTAAGGATGAAGAAGAATGCTAGACATACAATGTAGAGAGGGAAACTCTCACCCCTTTTTAAAAGACCGTCATCTTTTTTTTATCAAATGTAAGAAGATCATCATCTTTAGAATCATTATCCCTACTTCATCAACCCTAATTCATCACACTAAATTTAATCCTAACATCACAATATTTTTACCATCATCCAACATCAGATCATTCAGATGGAGTGGCAAAAGATACCAAACAAATATATGGCAAATGATATTTATTATATATATAAGAAGCATGGAGATATAACTGATGTAGTGATCCCACCAAAATGGAACAAATTTGGAAAAAGATTTAGGTTTAATGAAGTTAAAGATGAGAGGATATTGATTATAATATTAGACATGATCTTCATTGACAACGAGAAGATTCATGCAAATGTTCCACGATATCAAAGATAGAAGGTAGTGTTACATGCAAAAGACAAGGTAAATAGGAAGCCAATGGAGGATATTGAATACTTTAATAAAATTAATAAACATCAACATCAAGTAAAGGAAAGGAAAGAAGATCATAATAAAAGTATATGGAGCAATGATGATTCAAATGGCAGAATATCTTATGCGGAAGAGGTGGGAGAAAAGGAGAGAAATCAGGACCAAATCCCTAGAAAATCAAATCCAAGTTTTTCGAGCAAAGTGACACAGTTAGGAGAAAATATTTGCTTGTTGGAAGAAGGAGATCCGAGAGAGATTGAAGATTTAATAAGTGAAGCAAAGGATTGGTGGAGGCAATGGTTTTATGAGATCAGGAAATGAAGGGAAGGAGATGTGGACTTAGAAAGGGCCACGTGGTTGAGATGCTATGGAATTCCTTGCTATGCATGGAATCTGACTTTTTTTAGTTCTTAGCATCCACAGTTGGAATCTATATTTGTTCATATGATAATATGATAAATCAAGATCGTATGGACGTGGCGGGAATTTTGGTCAGAAGTAGATGTGCAATGGGGGCGGGGATTAATGAATCTTTTAATGTCAAAATCAACAAGGAAATTTTTAGAATTAAAATGATGGAGGATCTCATGGTCCAATGAGAATGGAATTGAAACACCAAGAGGCCGACATGGTGCAATAAAAGAATACCTTAGAGAGCTGATGTAAACGGGGAATGGAAGACCTAGAGAAGACGACGCCAGAAGATAACATAGAAATTACAACTTCAGGAAAAGATGGGAATAGACAGGGTAATGCACTGATAGTTTTCGAGGGAGAAATAGAAGCAGGTAGAGAAAATCATGTGAACATGCATAAAGTAGAATAAAAAGTTCTGATCGGTTTGTTTGAAGAAGCGAAAAAATGGAGGCTATAGAAAAAAAGTATTTAGAGGTCAGAAGTCAACATATTAATCCTAAGTCTGCCGAAAGAGAAAAAGAAAGCCCTCTTAGGGACCTAGTGAACAAGAGTTTGGAGATTAAATGGATAATTGGCTAACGTAAGACGGAATTTTAGGCCTAAGTTAAAATAATATGGAGGTGGAAGTATTAGGTAGAGGGAGGAAAAAAAGTAAAGTGTTCAACTCAGAAGGGCCCAATGAACCTAAAGCTAATGAAGGCTCGTCATCTCAAGTTAAGAGTAAACCTAGCTCAACCCGCGTACTTATATTATTTTTTTGGACGTTCTATTATTTATTGAGATTCAATAACATAATCAAATGTCAATCAAGGAAATCATAGATTTTGGGCCAACATGGAGTCAAATGTGGGAGACGAGGTTTGAAAAGCTATATTGAATATAGGAATTCTAGATAAGGACAAAAGAGAAAATTACCAGAAGAGGATTCATGATATCGAGCTCAGAGATAAGGAAGGAAAAGAGGCAAGGAAGGCGACGAAGAAACTAGGCAGATGAATATTATTTCTTTCAACATTAGAGGAGGTGGAATCCAAGTAAAGAGGAGAAGAATCAATCAGATTATCACTTAAGATAATGTTGATATCTATATCATTCAAGAAACTAAATTTAAGCATGTAAATAGTAATTTAATTAGTATTTTATGGAGAAATGTGCATGTTGATTGGTCTACTAGTAAAGCGGTAGGTCAATCAGGTGGTTTGTTAATTCTGTGGAGGGTGGGGTGCACTAATCATATTTTCAGTTTCAAAGGGAAAGGATATTTAGGAACCAAAGTGTCATGGAGAGATCATTACTATTATATTATGAATGTTTATTCATCTCATAATATTGGTAATAAGAGGAGGATTTGGTGTGAAATTAAAGACCTAAAAAGTAAATTCATTGATGGGGAGTGGTATGTAAGTGGAGATTAAACTCGGTTGTTAGTTCTATTGAAAGAAAAGGGAGTCAGGGTATGGTAGGAGGTCATAATAGAGAGTTTAAGGATTTCATTGAAGATTTGGGATTCATAGATGACCTTGTTTTTGGTCTAAAACCACCTGGTTCAGTGGGGAAGATAACTCTATGAGTAGGATTAATAGATTCCTTTTGTCTAGTATGTTGGTTGATAGATAGAGAGTGGTGGGACAATCTATAGGCTTGAGAGAAATTTATTACCATTGCTCCATTTCTATTAAAGTCAATAAATCTGAATGGGGCCTCAAATCATTTAAGGTAAACATCTTCTAGTTGAAAATAAGGAGATTGTTAAGTTTTTGGAGAATGAATCGACTGAATTTAAAGTGTAAGGTATAAGTTATTTTATGATAAAAGAAAATTTGAATCATAAAATACGATGTCTAGTAGTGATTACTGCTAGGAAACTTAGACAGTTGTCGTACCTAAAAAAATATGATCCTTCGCGAAGCGCATCACACGCTCGTGGAAAAATATGTTCGAACATAGTCACCACCGAACTTTATTTATTCCAATGAAGGATTAGGAAAATATCAATAAAACATTTGAAAATAACACGGTCGTCGCAACCATATTTGGGTTTGGGAGTCGATTACGCAAGGGGAAGGTATTAACACCCCTCACGTCCGTTGTACTCAATAGGAACCTTTTAGTTAAGTTTGCAATTGGATGTTAGCTTATGTTAATTGTTTTATTCTGGTTATAAAAAGATTAAAGAGAAAAAGAAAGGGGTCGCTAAAGTTTTTTTATTAATGTGCCTGACAAGATTGTGGGTCTTGTTCCTACGTATCTCTGAGTGCGATGGAGAACTCAAGGCATACGTAGTTCTGGGTAGAAAATATTTACTTGTTTGTCGATTTTAGCAAAATATATTTTGTATCAATCGACGGAAAACATTACTTACCAAAAACAGGTGAGGAGCGTACATTTGCATCACATTGGATGGATTTACAAATCAACATTCACGGGAAAACGCCACTTATCTCAACTTACACGATTATGGATGAAGCATTGTCTATCATCGTCTTTGAGACAAAATACCTTTCGTTTTGTGAAAAGGGTTTTTAAGATCAATCGCATGACGACGAGTGTCATACCCCAAAATTCACCCTACCCTTCACAATGATCATCTAGGTCATTGACCTTAACCATATGCATACCCTTAAGATCATTCATCCCATATGCATATCCAGGGTCTAATACAAGAGGACATGTATCATGGATTGCAAGCTTTGTGCTTGCACGTAGTGGAAACTAGGGTTTCCCTTCAACTAGAGATGGCTCAACAATCAAACCCTAACTGGAGGTAGCTCTTGATGCATGTGTATGTGCTTATCATTGATGATTCAATTGTGGCTTCTTGATGAAGCAAAACTCTAATTTTTGGATCCTCACTTGATTATGGTTTCCATCAAACCGTAACTATGTCTTATATTCATTGGGTGGTGTAAGACCCTAATTTTGACCCTAAGATCCCTCATGGCATCATATCATTGCACATTGCATTTGCCTCAAGGATCATAACATCTTGGCTCTTTGCCCTAGGGTTGGGACTTGTGTGAGATGGTTTGAGACAACCAAGCATGCTTGAGTTGTATATTATTTCTTTTCTTATTTTGTTTACTAACCAAAAGCACAAAAATATGTCACTAACATCTTTTGTTTTGTAGCTTGAGCAATCATAAGATCCAAGGCTCCTAGGAGGCCCCTATGCTCAAAGAATGGCCAGATGAAGTTGAAAGCAAGCATGACAATGGTTCACAAAGCTCTCAATCATCATAGATGCCTCCCAAGTATCTCAATTTGTCAATTTGATCAAGATAAACCAAAGGGCTTGAGGCTTGTTTCCCAAGGAAACCCTAATTCAACTGTGTATCAACTGTGCCTCGCTCATGAAGCAACTTCAACCCATGATCAAATACAATCAAGGGAAGTTCTTTCATTCATCATTTAATGTATATATGATCCTATGTGAGTGTCCTCAATCATCAATTCATCAAGATTTGAAGTTTGGACTTGAGAAGTTGATCAGTCAATTCATCTGACTATTTTGAAATCCACTGAGACCTAACTTTTGATGTGTTCATCAAATGATGATGACCCCAAGAGAAAAAATGTTCTTAAGAACCATATGAACAACTTTCATGTTCATCAAAAATTTATTTGAAGCTTGGAAAGTCATCATTCATTTCAAAACATTATAGGTCATTTTGACTGAAACTCTAATTTTGGGTTAACTTCCCAAGGACCTAACTCACTCATTTTTCATGATTTTGAGGTGGGATAAAATTAATTGGAAATTTAAAGATGTATACTTAATTTGTTATGTTGGAAAAATTTTCATAATCATAAAAGAAACACATGTGATAATGCAAGACATTATAGGTCACTTTGGACCAAAGCCATTGAAACTTGAAAAAGTCCAACTTCAAGTGCTCATAACTTTCTCATCAACAATCCAAATGATGCAAAATATTAGTCTAAATTTAGTTTCTTGAAAAGATCTACAACTTTCATGTATAAGGTTTTGTCATTTGAGGCTTGCATCATTGAAACAGAAGGGCTTGAAGTTGGTCCATTTTGGCAAAATTCTCATGCACATGTTTTGCACCTTGAACTTTATGATCAGTTTTCATTAATTTCCCAACTCCAAATGGATTTTAGTTCAACATAACAATTGTTCCTCATGTCAAGACTTTTCCAACCATTACCCACAAGGCCATGTTTCAATTTGGCAAAGTGCATTTTCAAAGAGATGAAGATTTATGTGCATTTATGGAAACTATGTGAGAACTTTGTGCACAAGCCATTTCCATCAGAACTGCACGTCCAAATTCATTTTACTGATGATTAGCATGCTAAAACAATTGCATTTGGGCCTTCCATGCGCCTGTACAAGCCCATGCCTGGAGGCCCTCATTTCATGCACACATGAATCTTGCCTTGCTTGCATCAACTTTCACTATAAATACATGTGCTCAGTTTCATTCAATTCCAACCTAAAGGCGCCTAAATTGCTGCAGAACTGAATCCCCACCTCACTCAAAGGAATTTTTGCATTTCTCTTTCAATTTTTCAGTTTTAATTTTCAACTTCCTTGGTTTATTATTGAACTCCAATTCCTTAGCCTCACTTCCTTTCCATCTCAAGAACAAGATGCACAAGAGAATTGGGGTGGATCAAGTGTTTGAAAGCTACTCTTCAAAGGTTTTCCCTCAAACTGTTTTGATTCGAAACTCCATATATCTTGCTCATTTCTTGTGTTTATTGGTTCCTCTGAAGTCCTCTCATGAGAGGCAATTGATTGATGTATTTAATTTCAAGAATTCCTTAAGTTCAGATGGAACACCATAAACTTCCATCTCAGATTTCTCTTCATGTAGTAATCTTGAGAGGAAGCCAATGGCACAGGGGTGATGTACATCACCCCAGCTTTCGAATGATATGAGGATCGCGTATTTTTATTAAGTTTTTAAAACCTACAAGTGTCACGGGAGCTAACATGCTCCCTGGAGAAGACGGTGGTGTACACCACCGTCCACCACGCCAGACTGAATCTGGACCATTGATTGCTATTTCCAGATCTAATCTATGCCATCCAATGTTATGACCAATTTTAATAGATTGTGTTTCGCCTTTGACTCTAGATCACCATGAGCACGCGCATGAGGACCCTTGGATGTGCCACCTCAGTTAATGAAATGAGATCCAACGCGCCAGGCTTTTTGCATTTTCTGATTTATTTCATTTTATTTTCTTTATTTCATTTTATTTCAAAAATTCATAACTCTTTCATTTTAAATCCAAAAAATATGGGACCAATTGCATTATTTCCCTTTTTAATTCTAGTTTCTGAAAATGATTTTTAATATTTTTTATGATGTCATTTGATATTTTTTGTGAATTTTCTATTTTCTGGTTATTTTTAATTCATTTTAAATAGTTCCCAATATTCAAAAAATGCAAAAATATTTTCTTAACATCTTTGAATGATGATGAATCTATGAAAAATATTCTCATAAATTTCTTAATTGATTTGAGATTTATTTGAGTTTTTAGTTCAATTATGTTATTTTTTATTCATTTTTAATTGTTTAAAAATAGTTTCTGGTTTCCAAAAAATGATGAAATTTTTTGTCAAACTTTGTTTGACCTTGTTGAACTTAGGATGATCCATTTGGACTTTTCCAAGTTGATTTGAAATGAATTTGAAGTTTGACCTTTATTTGTTTATTTTAATTCAAGTATTATTTTAATTCAAGTATTATTTTAATTTTCAAAAATACCAAAAATATTTTATTTGTTTCTTGACTTTTAAACTTCATCTTGCTTCTGTTTACCATTGATTGACTTTGATTCTATTCATGTTTGATCAATGTGTGTTGGATATTTCATTTGAATTCCATTTATGTACATTTCCATTTCTTCTTCATCTTCTTCTTTTTCTTTTTTGATCAATGAGTTAATGATTGGTGGTTAGTGTAAGACCCCAATTTTGGGCCCTAAGATCCCTCATGGCCCATATCATCTCATATCATGGCCTCAAGGATCATTGCATGCCTTTGTTTCCCTCCTTGTGGGTGGGTTGCTTTGTAATTTGGTTCTTGATCACCAAGCATGCCTTGCATTTGTATATTATTGCTTTTCATATGTTTATCATCCAAAAAGTACAAAAATATTGTCAGTCTAACCTTGTTGCTTGCAGTTGAAGCAATTATCAGCAATTAGGTCAAAGACAGTCAACAGTCAGTCAAAGCAATGGATGATGGCCATTCTTGCAGAATTTGGGCACCATGACCAATAATCAAGAGTTCACACAACTTGGGACATCATTGGAAATCAAGGTCTCAAGGAATTAGGGTCTGGAATTCATCAGAAGTGGTTCAATCATGCAAAACCCTAGAAAAGTCAACAGAAAGTCAAACTTGGTCAACTGGCCATTTAATCAGTGATTTGATGGATGGAATTGATTTGAAGGAGTTCATTCATGTCTATACAAGCCTCATATGTCATGTCCAACCTCATCATGGAAGAATTTGAAGTCAAACAGAAAATTTCCAGAAATGGAAACTGGACCTGTAACTGAAACCTGCCATAAATGGAAAGTCTTGATCCTCAAACTTACATCATGATACAAGCTTCAAATGAATTTTTGCCCAACATGAAAGTTGAAGATCTTGTTCTCCCATTTCCAAAAAGTCCAAGAACTCTCAATTCCCATGTGTGGTTGGCAAGTTATGATCGAATCGATTTCAGAAAATCTTGAACTTCAAAGGGCCATATCTCCCAAACCGTTTGGCCAATTTTGGTGGGGTTTTTTCCTACAAGTCACATTTGATCCCCCCTTTCCAAAAATATAAATTTCATGAGCCAAAACTTCACCAATCAAAATGGCATATTTTGACTTTTCTCATTTAAATGCAAGTTTGACCAAGAGTTGACTTTTTGAAGTAAACCTTTTTCTAACATTTGGCCAATTGGAACAGCTCAAGAATATCATTTTAAGTGTGTTTGCAAGCTCAAATTATGCAGGACATGAGGCCATTGCTTGGTTGCTTGAATTGTAAGAAAAGTACAATTTCACCATAATTGTCCATGCCATCCACCATACCATGATTTGTACTCTCAAAACAGAAAATTAGAAGGCCATTTTGCTGTCAATTGAACATGTTGCAGCCTAAAAAACCAGCAAAAACAAAGGCATTGCCAAGTTGCCAAAGAATGGGCAAAAAGTACATGTTTTCACCATGCTTCCACAACCATACTTGTACCATGACCATCACAACATACCTCCTCATCATATTTTCTGCAGATGGAGGACAGTAGCAGCACAGTAGGCCAACCATTTCTTTCACTCATCAATAGATTTTCACCCTTGGCCATTCTTGACTGATGCATTGGTACACAAGCCATATTGGATTTTCATTTTTGCTGTCACAAACACCCCTGTCATGAAAAACCAAGGGCAGCCTCACAAACTATTTTGGCCAAGGCAAATGCATTAGGCATCCTGAGTCAAAAAGCCCTCTCTCACTTAGCATTTTCCTCCTCAAAAAACTGAAGCAACAGCAAACAGCATGGAGAGGTATGGTTTGCTGTCAATTGAAACACAGTGTGAAGCTTAATATTGCAGCCAAAACCAACAGGAGGCCATGCCTTAGCTGCTTGAAATATGGAGAGCAAGTACAACTCCATCCCAAAAAGCACAACCATGCCTTGTACTGTCACATGGCAGATTTCTTTATTCATCATTTTTCTGTCATACACACACATAGGACAATAGTAGACACAAGCCTGGCACAACAAAAGAACCAACAGAACTCCTTCATAGGAACATTCATTTGGCTTGTGGCAATTTTCCAATTTTCTGTAAAACTCCAAAGAGAACAAAAGTTGGCTTGGCTCAATACCATATCTACCATCATGTTTCTGTCATGAGAGACAAAAGAAGCAGCAGCCACAGACCAAAAACACTCTGATTCTCTCACTCTTGCATTTTGCATTTTTGGAATTTCGGTCAAATCCTCCAAACCCTCGAGCTTTCTTTTGTTCTCTTCATCATCCATCATCATTGCAAGCTCATTCCAAGTGTGAAGTCTTAGCTGGAACTTCATTTTCAGACCCTGTTTTCTCCAAGCATCTACAATGGCAAATTGAGTTATGGAAGCTTCCAAACACCATTGAGCTCATTTTCTTCAAACATCCTTCACTACCAAGCATTTCCTGCATCTGTTTGCACTTATAACCATCAAAGCAGCCCTGTTTCACATTTTGCTTCAAAACCAAGTAAGTATTCGAACTCAATCCTTTGCCATGCCATGATATATTTATGAAAGATCTTCTTGAGCTGATTCCAATGAACTAAAGCATGCCTAAAATGGTTGTGACATGAGGGAGAAATCTGGATTTTATTCTGCATGCTCAAACCTTTTTTCCATCGAGTTGCTTATTCTTTGTTGATTCAGTGAAGACCACTGCTATATAATGCTTGTATTTAGTTTGATGAAGCTATTGGTATACATGTTGTTGATTTCTGAGCACATTTGTTCATGTTGATTTTGCATGATGATGATGAATGATGCTGCTGTTTAAACCCTAGATAGTTTTCCAGAAGTTTACATGAATGTGTTGGTTTACTATTGCTTTAATTGTATGAGAGTCAATACCATGCTATTGTGTGATGCTTGTTTGAATGTTGGTCTGTTGGTGTTGGCTGCACGATGCCCTGCTGTTCCAAAATCCCTCTTGTTCTGCCCAGAAAAATTCACATGATCTTGCTTGTTTTGTTGTCATCTGATGCTGCATGAACCATTCCCATGCCATGCTTTTGAATGATGCTTGTTTCGAATTTTGTTTATTAAAGATGATGATGCTTGCTGTTATGATGAGTATGCACAGAATTTTCTCATGAATGTTTTGGTCTATTGCTGTTATCATAAAAATGATGAATATCCTGCTGTTTGCCATGCTGGTCGAGTGTTGTTTTGATGATTGATGTTTGAATGATGATGATGAATGCTGCTGCAGTTTGAAACCCTGGTCTTTTCCAGAAATCATGTCTCTATGTATGCACGAGTTTGGCTGATGTTGTTGCTTGTGATTATGTGATTGATTTCCATGGCCATGCTATTGCATTGTGTTGTTTGATCTGTTGATAAATTTGTTGAATGCCATGCTTAAACCCTAGGGTTTATGTTGAAAACTCAGAAAATTTGAGTTAGTTGGCCTGTGCACTGTTCCATTGGCTGAGAGCCAATAGGAACATTTCCTTTGCCTTGCCCAAAACACACCGTTTTGATTAATGAGGGGTTAATTACAAATATGCCACGGTTGACCATCGCTTTGACCCTCTTGCCTTGCTATGTGCTTCATGTTTCATCAATTTGTGCATCAACTTCAACAATTAATTTCTCATCCATTTCAACTCCAAAAATTCTGATTTTTTTTGCATCATGTTCACAAGAATGTCTAGTATTTGATTGTGATTTTTAATTAATTTTCCATTGGCTGGATTTTAATTGATAATTATTTTCTTGACATGTATGCATAATTGATACATTGTGCCATTCCTTTTATGAAATTGTCATGACATATCCAATGAGCTTGAAATTTTTTGTGGTAAAACTAGACTCATTCATCTTCATTTTGGTATAAAGATTGTGCATTTATCATTTGTGGTTTGCTAGATATGATTTTTTGAACTAGGGTGTGACAATTTGTGTCACACCAATGATGTGCATCTTCTTGATTTTTGTTCACATGTCTCCTGGCCTCCAAATGATCTCAAATTTTGCATGAATGATCTATCACATGTCTAGTTTGCGTATGAATTTTCTTGGAATTAATGATGCTGTTTTCCATTTATTTGAAAACTTCCTTCCATGCTTAGTCATTTGTTGACTTTATGTGGTACATGTTGCCAAATCTTTTGTGAAATTCTCAAATCTTATTGTATGACCATGAAATTTCATATGTGATAACTAGACATCTTGACCTTTGCATTGGTGTTAATCTCATTCATTTCTCATCTGTTTTCAATTTGATATGATTTTTTGAAGTTGACCCATGCTTGTTGACCTTCATTGTGCTTACTTGAAATTATGTTGACTTCATGATTTTAATTGACTGCCTTCCTCTCATCCAAATGCCATGAAATTTGACATGCTTGCCATGCTAGATGTTAGGATTGAATGTGATTTATTTGATAATTTTTGAGATTGTTTGGGTTGACCTTTGAATGAAGTCTTGCTGTTGACCTATTTGTATGCTTCCCTTGCCATGCATTGCCTTCCTATGTTCATGAAATGATAATAATGCATGATTTGAATGTGAATCCAATTGAGATAGCTTCTTAAATGTTTGAACATGAATTGGGTTGACCTTTCTTTGCTGTTTGACTTTTTCCTTTCATCTTTGACCCTAGGCTAGTCCTAGTGGTCTTTTGAGCTTACCATTGAGCTATTGTTTCAGGTTAAGCACCAATGCCTCAAAGATCATTCAAATTTGATTGAGTTGGATTATATATATTGTGCTAACCCTTGTTTTGTAGGTGTGACTCATATAAGTTTGGCTTTGTGCCTTGGCACCTCTGTGGCTGACTGTTGTTTCATTTTCCTTTGATTTGAACTGTTAACTTGTCTACTAATAAGTTTGACTTTTTCAGGTACTTTAGTTGCTTAAGTTCCTTGAACTTGCTTTGCTTTGCTATTTAGCAATTGCTTTTGAGGTATAAACCTTTCTTCTTCATGTAGTCTGGAGACCCGGTCTGTTATTTGACCGGGCAAACTGTCTGAAGTCCTCCTTAAGAGGCAATGCCTGTGTGTGTTTAAAATTGTCCCAAGCAGGAAAAGTCCTTCAAGTAAGGCAATTGGTGGAAGGTAGGGATAAGCAATCTATTCCCCACTATTCAGTGTGTCCTCTCTTTGCTCCCATTATATGGTTGAAGCATTGAGATAAAAACCCAAGATCTAATCGAGTCAATAAAGGGGAGAGAGTTCCATCTTTCTGAACTCCCCCACTTTCTATTATTTGATGCTCTCTCTGACCTGAGATAGAAGCAATGAGGCACACCCCTCATTCTCCTCTTCATCTGCTTCACCTTAGCCTCTCAATGACAAGGTTAAGAGCGACATTTACCTATTACAGTGGACTCTCATAGTCAAACCCTCTTGTGTGAGCCCCCCCTTGTTTGGCTATAGAGTGTGCTGTGTGATATTCATTGATTGATTGATTGCTTCATATGCACCTGTTTGCCTGTATGCTATGCATTTATCATCATCAATTGCCATTAATGCATGATCATCTCATTTGCTTTTTGTGATGCTATCATTGTTGTTTGCCCATTGAGGACAATTGTAAGTCCATCTCTTTTGGCCATTTGCTCCTATGATATGGAAGGATAGAGTGTAAGACCTCATTGGTCACTCATATCTTCTGTTTTGTTTGTTTGATTGTGAGGAAGCAATTGTAAGTCCCTGCAAGTTGGCATTTGCTCTCCTGTGATCATGTTGCATTGTTTGATTGTATGTGAGGATACAACTGTAAATCCCTGCAAGTTGGCATTTGTTTCCTAGGATCATACTGTGTATGTGAGAGTAAGCCCAGACAGATTGGCATCTAACATCCATGTTTTGCTTTTGTTTGTTTATGTGAGGATGCAATTGTAAGTCCCTGCAAGTTGGCATTTGCTTTCCTATGATCATATGTTGGATATTGGTATAAGTCCAGACAGATTGGCATCCGGTATCCAAGTTTCATTTTGTTTTAGGAGATTAGTATAAGTCCATCGAGTGGCCTCTGATATCCAGTTTAGTTTTAGGAGATTGGTGTAAATCCATCTAGTGGTATCCGGTATCCGCTTTTGTTTGTTATCATTTGTTTGCTTACATTATTATTATTCATTGCCTATTCCAAAGGACACACTTGAATCATCTTCTATATGATTTCAAGAGGTGAACCTTCTAAGAAGTTTTACGATCCATCTTCATCCATTCATCCCCATTATGTCTTAAACCTTTTCATACTTTGATTTCAAACTTAACATAGATATTGTGCAAACATCTTCATGTTTTCCAAACTAAAAACCTGGACCCAAGTCCTTGACTTTTTTCAAACTCCATTTCATAATACTTCTTCAAATCAATCTTAATCATACTTTGACTTCTATTTTCATAATCACAATCAATTAACTTCACTCATTCACTTGTTTTGGCTTTGTCCATTAATCTTTTCATGCATTAGCCATAGGTTTCAATTATCATTGTGGTTGATGTAAATCTTGCCTATCCTTAGTGAGTCGACTATAAGTCTTCCGTACTGAAAACAGGGTTAACCCCTCTAGTGCGTCGAAGCTATCCTCACATGGTGGATGTTGTTCTTGGTCGAGTTTTCTCCCATTGATAATGAAAAGCCTCAGTGCTATTGTTTAAAATTGAATCCATCAACCTTTTTGAAATCTTTTAGCCGAACTACGGCGTTTTGATCCTTACCTTTGATGGAAGGTACGTAGGCAGCGGGTTCATCCGTTCAAACCCAATAACCCAATAATAAAATTGTATATTCTTTTCTCACCATCCCAATCATGTTTGCACAATGCTTATGTCATAACAAATAACAATTTAGTACAACAAGTGTGAAAAGGGCTCCCTAGGAGTACCTAGGACGTAGTGGGTGCCTAACACCTTCCCATTGCGTAATTTACCCCTTACCCAGACTCTCTGATCTTTTATTAGTTTTCTACGTGTAAAACTTCTTAGGCTTTTGTTCGCTTTTTAGCCAGTCCTTTGGATAAATAAAAGTGCGGTGGCGACTCGAAAATCATTGTATGCTTTGCTTATGGTTTAATCAATAAATCATATAGCAACGAATACACCGCTACAGTTAGCCTTGACATATGAGGGGCTTAACCTTCTTTTGATTCAAATCTAATTCATCTTGATCAAAGATCAAGTGAATGGCTTTGCATTAGAGATAGGTTGCTTCTTGGTCAAGTAAAAAACCTAAATCCATACAAGATCATTCTTCTTTTCTTTTGGCATGACAAGTTGTAGGAGCTTGGCTTACTAGTCATGGTCTCTAACTTGTGTTTGTTGCCTATAGTTTTATTGACCGGCCTCAGATAGGTGTGACTACTATATTAGTCCACTTACGATTGCTTAACATAGCGCTAAATTGCCTTATGGCACACTAACACTAACTACTAATCATTAACCTTTAATTCAAGCCTTTAATTCTTGCAATTTACTTTTATGCAATTTAATTTCTTGTACATTATTTCATTTGCTTTTGCCCTTTGCTCACTTGAGCTCATGTTTATGTTAATGCAATTTGCCTTTTGCTCACTTGAGCACATTATTGTGTATATACTATTGTGCTTGTTTTGTTGATTGTGTGAACCCAATGCAAATGGACAAAGGACTTAGATTTTAGGACCTTACCTATGCTAATGGAGTTTGAAGAGCAACTAGGCCTCATGCCTTTAGAATGCTATAAATTTCAAAGAGCAACTAGGCCTCATGCCTTTAGAGTGCTTAATGTTGAAGATGAATCAAAAGGACCTAATTCTAAACTCACTCTTGTCCATTCTTTCTATTGCATTGTGGAACTTTTTGATTTGTGTGTTCTTGTGCTAGGGATCCCAAACTTGCCAATTAGAAGAACCATTGTCATGAGCATCCAAGTGAGAGATACAAAAGCCATTGGAAGATTCCTAGGAGCTTGATTGTTATTTGCTTGATTGCTTGAGTTATTTGCTTATTGCTTGCTAATTCCAAAGGATGGGAGCAACTTGGATCATCACTATAATCTCAAGAAGGGAACTCCATGTGGTTTTATTTCTCTTCCTTTATCTTTGTTTGTCTAGGACTTAGCCATTCTTCTTCTTCCCTCCACTCTAACCCAAGCCAAACTTTTGTGCAAATATTAACATTGTTTTTTCAAAAATTAGAAACCTAAGCATTATGCTTTTGATTTTCCGAACTATTTTCATAACACTTATTTTGAATTGAATCCTTAAGTCAACTTTGACCTCACTTTGTGAATACTTTTCATTTGTAAATATAACTCACTCAATTGTTTTGTGGTTTAAATGACCACTTTTTGCCAAAGCTTTTCATAAACATTAGTTATTAGGTTTGAGTTATCTTAAAGATTGATATAATACTCACCTATATCCTTAGTGATGGACTATAAGACTTCCATGCTTATTATAGGGTTAACCCCTCACTAGCATGTTGAAGCTCTCCTCACATGGTGGATTTGTGGTTTTAGGTTGAGTTTTCTCCCTTTGATAACAAAAGACCTTAAGGCTTTTGACCAATCAATTCACCAACTTCTTTTGAGATTTTTACCCCGAACTACGAGGTTTTGATCCTAATCTTTTTTTAAGATGGTACGTAGGCAATGGGTTTATCCATTCAAACACAAAATTGTAAATAACTTGTATATTCTTTTCTCATCTCCCCAATCATGTTTGCACATATATTTTTTCACAAATACTAACCTACCTTACAACATTGGTGAAAAGGGCCCCCTTAGAGTACTAAGGATGTTTTGGGTGCTTAAAACCTTCCCATTGCATAACCAACCCCTTTACCCAGATCTCTGACATTTTTATTAGTTTTTGATTTGATAAAACTTCTCGGTTTTTGTTCGCTTTCTAACATTTCCTTTGGATAAATAGAAGTGCGGTGGCGACTCGAATTGTATGATTTACTTTTGATTTAGTCAATAAATCTAAAGGTAACGAATACCCCGCTACAGAAAAGTGGCGACTCTGCTGGGGAATTACTATTTGCCTAGTGGGTTTTGCCTACTTTTCACCTTTGCTGTATTGTATTGTATATTATTTTGTGACATATTTTTGTGAAAATTTTGGATGACTGTATTGATTTTAATGTTTGAATTGCTTGATATATTAATTGCTTGTGTACTTGGTGGTCTCTTGTGAGATGAGTTCTATACCCGAACTCGAGTGCACTTATGATAGGAGAATGGCATAGTCTTGTTGACTTGTGTGGAGTTATTCCTTAGCAAGTTAACTTACAAGCCCATTCACTTGGTGGAGGTTATGTCGGGATCAATAATATCACACGAGTAGTCGTGGTTAGGCATTACTCTTTCCAATATATGCCTTAGAAGCCAAGGACCTTAGATTACCTAGCCCATCTTGGCCTATTTTAGGACGTAGTGCGAAGGTCGTTCAAGTGTAAGATTTGATACGATTGTTACGCGATACTACACTCATAAGAGTCTCTCTTGAGAATATTTTTGGAATGCGAGTAGTCGTTTATCCGATAATATCCGAAAGATGGGATG
This sequence comes from Lathyrus oleraceus, assembly GCF_024323335.1. Taxonomy (NCBI): domain Eukaryota; kingdom Viridiplantae; phylum Streptophyta; class Magnoliopsida; order Fabales; family Fabaceae; genus Lathyrus; species Lathyrus oleraceus. Next base: position 272,671,997 of record NC_066579.1, on the reverse strand, counting down.
ATGACTATGGGAACCTCTTGTAGAACATGATTGTCAGGTTTAACCATAGTACACTCCCTTTGGGTGGTTCTTAACCGATACTCCATGCTCATGACTTGCAACAAACCCTTGATTCATGGTTGATCCATTCTTGTGTATCCCTAATATCAATGGAACTTGGGTGTTGATAAGGTGTAAACCATAATCCACGAAAATGGATGATTGATATTAAGGATGACTTGATCCATCCCATGACCTTTGTATAGTGTGCTTTACTTGATCCTTGAGTGTGATTGTTGCATCCATGCATTCATGCATTCATACACATCCATATCATCAACAATGAGAAAATTTTCAAGGAACTTAAGAGGTCTATTTGCAAATTTTCAGACATGGATAAGCAAAGAAGGAATACGAAGAAGTACAGTTTCAGACAACCCGACTTGAAAGAGTTAAGGAGTTTGACATCCTATGTATTAGATCCCTTGGAGTTCAAGGCTCGTCATGGGAAGCTTCTGTCTATTCTTGCTACTCAGGTGGATGGAGGTCTGATGAGTGTGTTGGTGCAGTTCTATGATCCTCTGTGCCGTTCAGTGGCTTGGAGAGAGTTCCTTCTTCTCAAGAGATTGCTGATCTGTTGCATATAGATGAATCTATTGTTGGTGCTCATATGACTACCAAAGGTGGAATTCAAGGTCCCCCATCTGATTTCCTCATTGCTCAAGCTACTTTGTATGGGAAGGCCATGAGTGAGGATGCCTTTGAAGCCATATTTGTACTTCTCATCTATGGGCTAGTGTTATTCCCCAACATCGACAATTTTGTGGATATAAACGCTATTAGGATTTTCTCTACTCTTAATCCCGTTCCTAATCTGTTGGGTGACACTTATTTCTCTTTGCATATGAGGAATGCAAAGGGTGGTGGTACCATTGTGTGCTGTTTGCCTCTGTTGTACAAGTGGTTTATTTCGCACTTGCCTCAGACGGTCGCCTTCAAGGAGAACAAAGGATGTCTACGGTGGTCCATGAGGCTTATGTCTCTCACTAATGATGATATCTTTTGGTACAACCGTGTATATGAGGGTGTGCAGATTATTGACTCTTGTGGTGAATTCTCCAATGTGCCTCTTCTTGGTACATGTGGTGGGATTAACTACAACCCTATTTTGGCACGTCGTCAGCTTGGGTTCCCCTTAAAGGATAAACCTAATAACATTTTGTTAGAGGGTGTGTGTAACACCCTTCTAAAATACCCCAAATATTTAATTAAAATAATAAACATATATCAGAGTAATTATGCAGTTAAGGGTGTCACACAATCATTCACACCATGTTCCAAAATAACTGTCATGCTCTTTATTTAATCAATTAAACATTTGCATAAATCGCAGCGGATATAAATCAAATTAATCAAAACATGTAACATACTACATGTAAACTGGTTCAACCATCTTTAACAATATAATTAAAAAGGTTCCCTCCCGATGTTACATCTATCAGAGCATGACCCACTAAGGAGACTACACTAGACTCCAAGCATTCGCTTCTACTCAACTCATTTCTCGTTACCTGAAAAATAGTTGTAAGGGTGAGTTCCTCAATCGATATAATAAGCATTATAGAATATAATGTCATGTTAAGTAATTTAACACATTAATCACCCTAATCGTATTCGCACATTCAGTAACGGCACACCAACTCAACATCATATTCAACACCAATACAACTCATATTCATACTCAATAACAACACCACACACGTATAATATTGGAATACATCCATTCATATTATACGCCATACATAATTTATGCAATGAGACTCCACACATGCGGTACCGACTATTCTTGAACATATAGTTCAAGCTCACCGATCAAATCCAGATACGGCTACTAAGCTCACTAGTCCCACTCATTTGAGATCTAATGACTCACTCACTAATTCCTCACCATGGGAATTAGCTACAGCCCCGAAGGCTATGCTATGCACACTAATCATCTAGCATGCAAACATCAACAACAAATCCACAATGATTCACTCACTAATTCCTCACCATGGGAATTAGCTACAGCCCCATAGGCTATGCTATGCACGCTAATCATCTAGCAATGCAACATCAACAACAATTCAAGAATAGACATCTGCTCACACTCTAAGCCATAAAACAGTCCATTCACAAAGACATGCATAATATATACATTCACAACATTATGCATATCATCATACATCATATCATGTCAAATAATTAAACACAGTATTAGCACACTCTACTAATACCTATACTGCTCAAAACAGCGGGAATTAATCCCTGTTACATCATAGGCCAACATAGGCCAACCCTCAAATAGGCACACAACATTTAAAACACCAATTTTCCACTCTGCAACAGTGTTAACCGGTTAACGCCCTGGGTTAACCGGTTAACGCAGCACAAGACGCTTCCTGTCCCAAAACGTAACAGTGTTAACCGGTTAACGCCCTGGGTTAACCGGTTAACGCAGCACAAACAGCAATATTTCAGCAATCACAACAGTGTTAACCGGTTAACACCCTGGGTTAACCGGTTAACGCAGACAAAACAACAATTTTCACAATTCAAAACAGTGTTAACCGGTTAACACCCTGGGTTAACCGGTTAACGCAAGACAGAAGCTGTTCCTGCGCTAACTCAAGGCAGAATGCAGAATTCTCCGCATTTTCCGCCATTGGAGGACTTCCGGACCTCCGATTCAACTTCCGTAAAAAGCTACATTATCGGAAAATCACGACACATACAATCACAGATTCAATTTCAGTTTTTAACACAGTTTAACCAACGTAATTCCAGCATTCACCAATCCCAATTAGGGTCAAATAACGGCTTATCACTACCCATTACATATTATCCCATAATACCCATTAATCGACGATAAACCCCCCTTACCTGATTAATCCGGCGAATCTCAAGCTTCAAGCTCTTCTCTTCTCCAACCTTCTTCCTCTTGCTCTGCCTCTTGCCCTTTTTCCTCTTTCACGATCGCTTCTCTGCTTTTTCACGTAAAACTCTTTACCACAATGAAAACCCTTTTTTCTTATTCCAACTTATATATTTTCTAAAATAATAATAATAATCCAATAATATTTCCAATTAATTAATTAAATTAATAAATATTATATTAATTCAAATTAAATAATTAGCCTTATTTTATCGGGGTGTTACAACTCTCCCCCACTAAAAGAGTTTTCGTCCTCGAAAACATACCTCAAGCGAACAACTCTGGGTAAGACTCCTTCATCTTACTCTCCAGTTCCCAAGTTACATTGCCACCTGCTGGTCCTCCCCAAGCTACCTTCACCAAGGCAATCTCTTTACCCCGCAACTGCTTCAACTCTCGATCCTCGATCCTCATAGGTGATGTTTCAACAGTCAGGTTATCTCTCACCTGTACATCATCTATTTGGACTACATGCGACGGATCATGAATGTACCTCCTCAACTGAGACACATGAAAAACCTCATGCAAATTCGCAAGCGACGGCGGTAAAGCGATACGATAGGCTACTTCCCCTATCCTCTCCAAAATCTGATAAGGACCAATAAATCGAGGTGTCAACTTCTTCGACTTCAAAGCTCGACCAACCCCAGTTATCGGAGTAACACGAAGAAACACATGATCTCCCTCTTGGAACTCAAGTGACTTCCTCCTCTTATCATGATAACTCTTCTGACGACTCTGAGCAATTCTCATCTTCTCCTGAATCATCTTAATCTTTTCTGTAGTCTGTTGAACAATCTCCGGTCCAACCACAACACTCTCACCGGACTCATACCAACATAACGGTGTCCGACATCTCCTACCATACAAAGCTTCAAACGGTGCCATACCAATGCTCGAATGAAAACTATTGTTGTAGGTAAACTCAATCAAAGGTAAATAACAATCCCAAGCACCTCCCTTTTCCAAAACACAAGCTCTCAAAAGATCCTCTAATGACTGAATCGTCCTCTCAGTCTGACCATCAGTCTGCGGATGATATGCAGAACTCAATCTCAGCTTAGTTCCCAAAGCCCTCTGCAAACCTTCCCAGAACTTCGATGTAAATCTAGGATCTCTGTCCGAAACAATACTCGACGGAATACCATGCAAACTTACAACCTTCTCAATATACAACTCGGCTAATCTTTCTAACGGATAATCCATTCTGATCGGAATGAAATGAGCCGACTTCGTCAATCTGTCAACAATCACCCAAATGGCTTCAAAATTCTTATTTGTCCTCGGCAAACCAGAAACAAAATCCATACTGATACTATCCCACTTCCACTCTGGAATAGCCAACGGTTGCATTAGCCCAGACGGCTTCTGATGCTCAATCTTTGACTTCTGACAAGTCAAACAGGAATAAACAAAACTTGCAATTTCTCTTTTCATCCTCGGCCACCAAAATAACTTTTTCAAATCATGATACATCTTCGTAGCTCCAGGATGAATACTCAAGCCACTACGATGTCCTTCCTCCAGAATACTCTGCTTAAGTTCGGTAACATCCGGAATACACACCCGATTACCAAATTTCAAAACACCATTCTCATCAACTCTGAATTCACCACCTTGGCCTCGATTCACTAAAGTTAACTTATCAACCAAAAACACATCGGATTTCTGACCCTCTCTGATCTCATCCAGAATACCACTTGTTAACTTCAACATTCCCAATTTAACACTATTGTGAGTACTCTCACACACCAAACTCAAGTCTCTGAACTGCTCAATCAAATCCAATTCCTTAACCATTAACATAGACATATGCAATGATTTCCGACTCAACGCATCAGCCACTACATTTGCTTTACCCGGATGGTAATTCAAACCAAAGTCATAATCCTTCAGGAATTCTAACCATCTCCTCTGTCTCATATTCAGTTCTTTCTGATCAAACAAATACTTCAAACTTTTATGGTCACTGAAAACCTCAAATCTTGAACCATACAAGTAATGCCTCCATAACTTCAGAACAAACACTACAGCTGCTAACTCTAAATCGTGTGTCGGATAGTTCCTCTCATGAACCCTCAGTTGTCTCGAAGCATAAGCTATAACCTGCTTATTCTGCATCAACACACCACCCAAGCCCAACAATGAAGCATCACAGTAAACCTCAAATAATTCCGACGAACTCGGTAATATCAGAATAGGAGCAGTAGTCAACCTTCTCTTTAACTCTTGGAACCTTCTTCACATCTCGAGTCCCAAACAAACGCTTGCCCCTTTCTAGTCAACATCGTCAACGGTAACGCCAACTTAGAAAATCCCTCAATGAACTTCCTATAATAACCTGCAAGTCCAAGAAAACTCCTTATCTCAGAAACTGACTTCGGAGCTTCCCACTTAGATACCGCTTCTATCTTAGAAGGATCAACAGCAACACCACCTCTTGAAATCACATGACCGAGAAAACTAACCTCTTCTAACCAAAATTCACATTTAGAGAGTTTAGCAAATAACTTCTTTTCTCGTAGAACTCTTAAAACCACTCTCAAATGCTCAGCATGCTCTTCTTCAGATTTCGAATACACCAAAATGTCATCAATAAACACCACAACAAACTTGTCTAGGTACGGATGGAAAATCCTATTCATATACTCCATAAATACTCCAGGCGCATTAGTCACACCAAAAGGCATTACAGAATACTCATAATGTCCATACCTTGTTTTGAAAGCAGTCTTCTGAATATCCTCAGTTTTCACACGTATCTGATGATACCCAGATCTCAAATCTATCTTGTTGAACACACTCGCACCAACCAACTGATCCATCAAATCATCAATCCTCGGCAAAGGATACCGATTCTTGATCGTCACTTTATTTAGTTGCCTGTAGTCCACACACAACCTCATAGTACCTTCTTTCTTCTTAACCAACAACACTCTTGCACCCCACGGTGACACACTCGGACGAATAAATTTCTTATCCAACAGATCTTCCAACTGACTCTTCAATTCAGCTAACTCAACAGCAGACATACGGTACGGAGCCATCGATATCGGTCTAGTACCAGGTACCAAATCAATCGAGAACTCAACTTCACGCTCTGGCGGCAATTCATTCACTTCTTCAGGAAACACATCAGGAAAATCACACACCACCGCTAGATCGCCAATCACCAGTTTATCTTTAGCCTCCAAAGTCGCTAACAGCATAAACAACTCTGCCCCATCTGCTACTTCCTCATTCACCTGCCTTGCTGATAGAAATAAACTCTTTCCTTCCTCAATCTCAGGAAATATCACAGTCTTATCAAAACAATTGATAGAAACTCGATTAAACACCAACCAGTTCATTCCCAAGATAACATCAATCTGCACTAGTGGAAGACACACAAGGTCTAATCCAAAGTCTCTACCAAAAATACTCAAAGGACAACTCAAGCAAACTGAAGTAGTAGTCACTGAACCCTTCGCAGGAGTATCAATCACCATACTACCATACATCTCAGATATCTCTAACTTAAGTTTCACAGCACAATCCAAAGATATAAAGGAATGAGTAGCACCGGTGTCAATAATAGCTACAAGAGGAAAGCCATTAATATAACACGTACCTCGGATCAAACGATCATCTGCAGAAGTCTCAGAACCCGATAAGCAAAGACCTTGCCTCCTGACTGATTCTCTTTCTTCGGCTTAGGACACTGTGGACTGATATGGCCCAACTCTCCACAGTTGAAACAAGTTACAGTCTTCAACCGACACTCTGCAGCCAAATGACCACCTTTTCCACACTTGAAACACTTCATCTCAGCACTGGTACACTCATGGACACGATGTCCAGCCCGACCACATCTATAACACTTAACAGGGGCACTAGAGTCTCCCCCACTAGGCCTCTTCATCCCACTCTGCTTCTGGAAACCTTTGCCAGCTGCATATGGTTTTCCACGATCATTCTGATTCTTGCCTTTCCTATCAACTCTCTGTTGATAGCTCTCTGCTCTGGCTTTGGAATCCTGTTCAAAAATCCTGCAACAGTCAACCAAGTCAGAAAACACTCTGATCCGCTGATATCCAATAGCCTGCTTGATCTCGGGACGTAACCCGTTCTCAAACTTCACACATTTCGAAAATTCTCCAGCAGCCTCATTATAAGGAGTATTATACTTTGACAGCTCTGTGAACTTAGCAGCATACTCAGTAACAGACCGATTTCCCTGCTTCAATTCCAAGAACTCTATCTCTTTCTTTCCTCTAACATCCTCTGGAAAATACTTTCTCAGGAATCTCTCTCTGAACACAGCCCAAGTGATCTCAGCATTCCCAGCAGTTTCCAACTCAGTGCGGGTAGCAACCCACCAATCATCAGCTTCTTCTGACAGCATATGCGTACCGAACCTGACCTTCTGGTTCTCGGCACACTCAGTCACTCGGAAGATTCTCTCTATCTCCTTCAACCATTTCTGAGCACCATCTGGATCGTATGCTCCCTTGAACATTGGAGGATTGTTCTTCTGGAACTCACTCAGTTGACGAGCAGCTCCCATTCCCACAACATTCGGATTCCCTCCAAGTACTCCAGCTAGCATACCCAGAGCCTCAGCAATCGCAGCATCATCTCTACCTCTTCCAGCCATCTCTATTCTGAAAACCCAAACAAACTAAAACAATGAGTACTGATAGGGTTACACAACACCTATACCGTACAGGGGAAACAGAATAATTACGACTCGACTCGACCGACTATGCTCTGATACCACTAATGTAACACCCTTCTAAAATACCCCAAATATTTAATTAAAATAATAAACATATATCAGAGTAATTATGCAGTTAAGGGTGTCACACAATCATTCACACCATGTTCCAAAATAACTGTCATGCTCTTTATTTAATCAATTAAACATTTGCATAAATCGCAGCGGATATAAATCAAATTAATCAAAACATGTAACATACTACATGTAAACTGGTTCAACCATCTTTAACAATATAATTAAAAAGGTTCCCTCCCGATGTTACATCTATCAGAGCATGACCCACTAAGGAGACTACACTAGACTCCAAGCATTCGCTTCTACTCAACTCATTTCTCGTTACCTGAAAAATAGTTGTAAGGGTGAGTTCCTCAATCGATATAATAAGCATTATAGAATATAATGTCATGTTAAGTAATTTAACACATTAATCACCCTAATCGTATTCGCACATTCAGTAACGGCACACCAACTCAACATCATATTCAACACCAATACAACTCATATTCATACTCAATAACAACACCACACACGTATAATATTGGAATACATCCATTCATATTATACGCCATACATAATTTATGCAATGAGACTCCACACATGCGGTACCGACTATTCTTGAACATATAGTTCAAGCTCACCGATCAAATCCAGATACGGCTACTAAGCTCACTAGTCCCACTCATTTGAGATCTAATGACTCACTCACTAATTCCTCACCATGGGAATTAGCTACAGCCCCGAAGGCTATGCTATGCACACTAATCATCTAGCATGCAAACATCAACAACAAATCCACAATGATTCACTCACTAATTCCTCACCATGGGAATTAGCTACAGCCCCATAGGCTATGCTATGCACGCTAATCATCTAGCAATGCAACATCAACAACAATTCAAGAATAGACATATGCTCACACTCTAAGCCATAAAACAATCCATTCACAAAGACATGCATAATATATACATTCACAACATTATGCATATCATCATACATCATATCATGTCAAATAATTAAACACAGTATTAGCACACTCTACTAATACCTATACTGCTCAAAACAGCGGGAATTAATCCCTGTTACATCATAGGCCAACATAGGCCAACCCTCAAATAGGCACACAACATTTAAAACACCAATTTTCCACTCTGCAACAGTGTTAACCGGTTAACGCCCTGGGTTAACCGGTTAACGCAGCACAAGACGCTTCCTGTCCCAAAACGTAACAGTGTTAACCGGTTAACGCCCTGGGTTAACCGGTTAACGCAGCACAAACAGCAATATTTCAGCAATCACAACAGTGTTAACCGGTTAACGCAGACAAAACAGCAATTTTCACAATTCAAAACAGTGTTAACCGGTTAACACCCTGGGTTAACCGGTTAACGCAAGACAGAAGCTGTTCCTGCGCTAACTCAAGGCAGAATGCAGAATTCTCCGCATTTTCCGCCATTGGAGGACTTCCGGACCTCCGATTCAACTTCCGTAAAAAGCTACATTATCGGAAAATCACGACACATACAATCACGGATTCAATTTCAGTTTTTAACACAGTTTAACCAACGTAATTCCAGCATTCACCAATCCCAATTAGGGTCAAATAACGGCTTATCACTACCCATTATATATTATCCCATAATACCCATTAATCGACGATAAACCCCCCTTACCTGATTAATCCGGCGAATCTCAAGCTTCAAGCTCTTCTCTTCTCCAACCTTCTTCCTCTTGCTCTGCCTCTTGCCCTTTTTCCTCTTTCACGATCGCTTCTCTGCTTTTTCACGTAAAACTCTTTACCACAATGAAAACCCTTTTTTCTTATTCCAACTTATATATTTTCCAAAATAATAATAATAATCCAATAATATTTCCAATTAATTAATTAAATTAACAAATATTATATTAATTCAAATTAAATAATTAGCCTTATTTTATCGGGGTGTTACAGTGTGTTCTTTCAAGAGGGTAAAGATCCCCAAAACTTGAAGGGTAGGATGGTCCGCGCTTGGTGCAAGATCCATAGGAAGGGAAGGAAAGAGCTTGGTCCGAAGAATTATATTGCTTTGGAACCCTATACCTCGTGGGTTAGGAGGAGAGCTTCTGAGTACCGCATGCCCTATGATTACCCGAGACCTACACCTATGGTTATGGTTGGGCCTTCAACCCTCCCTAACCAAGGAGTAGAGGAGTTGAGAGATGAAGACCTTCGCGTGCTTGGGTCCGTGAGCGAGAGGAGCTACTTCAGCAGCATAGAGATAAGGATGCATTGATAGAGTTTCTTGAGCATCAAGTTATCGACGAGCCTGATGATGTGGTGACTTCTCTTCTTCCTCAGTCTTCTAGGTTTTGGAAGAGGAAGTACGATCGACTCGCCAAGGAGAAGGCGAATATGGAGGCAGCCTATGAGAGAGAGGTGAAGAGGCTTCGTGCAGCTTATCTTCCGGTCTTGAGAGCTTTGGACGATTGTTTCTAGGGTTCCATAGGATGTTCATTTTCCTTCTCTCTTGTACTGTATTTGGTTAACAAGACTGTACTTCTTTGGTGTAAAAATTTTCCAGATATTATTGATGTGATTATTCCATATATGTCTAAAATGATTAATATTTCCAATATTTGCAAATAGAACTCTAGAAAGTTCCACTGATAAAATATAAAATCATATGCACAAGCATTACATGCATCATGTGCATAAGCAGGTTTTATTCCAGGGCTTCTTGTTCAGTGGTCTAACTCTGTGTTCTTCATTTATTTTGAAGACAAGCTGACGCACCGGTGCTACACCAGAGCCAACTCATCAAAGCTAATGGATCTCCTAGAGCAAGAGAACAGAGAATTGAAGGAGGAAGTGGCAAGATTGACTGCCCTGATGGAGTCTTTCTTGGCCGCCCAAAGCCAGTCTACTCCAACGCCTTCAACTCCTCCCTAGAGGACAGTCATTTCTGAGATTGCCTCCTCTACCATGCTTGCTGCCAGTGCCCACTTCGCGCCTACTTCTATGCCAGTCGGGTTTCATTGGGGGATTGCCTCCTCCAGTCGTGCATACTTTGCCGAGAGTAGATGACACCATTTATCACTCTGAGCCATCTGAGGGCCCAGACGTGTATGAGAAAATGGATGCTATGAACGATCAATTCCTTGAGCTACGCAAGGAACTTAAAACTCTCAGAGGGAAGGACCTCTTTGGCAAATTTGCTGCTGAGCTTTGCCTTGTACCTAATGTCAAGATTCCTGTTAAATTCAAAGTGCCTGACTTTGAAAAGTACAAAGGAAACACTTGCCCGCTCAACCATCTTGTGATGTATGCACGCAAGATGTCGACTCAGACCGACAACAATCAACTCCTGATCCATTATTTCCAGGATAGCCTGTCCGGTGCCGCATTGAGATGGTACATGGGTTTGGATAACGCGAACATCCGCTCCTTCAACGACCTTGGCGAAGCCTTCATCAAGCAATACAAATACAACGTTGATATGGCTCCCGATAGGGACCAACTGAGGGCCATGTCCTAGAAGGAGAAAGAGACTTTTAAGGAGTACGCCCAGAGGTGGCGAGAATTGGTTGCACAGATTGTGCCTCCGCTAGAAGAGAAGGAAATGACCAAGATCTTTCTGAAGACCTTGAGTTCATTCTATTATTAGCGGACGATTGCTAGCGCTCCTTCTGATTTCACCGAGATGGTGAATATGGGGATGTGTCTAGAAGAGGGAGTCAGGGAAGGGCGCCTAACCAGAGAAGAAGACTCTTCTGCCAAACGTTATGGGGCGTTTGCCAAGAAGAAAGATGGTGAGGCACATGCTGTGACCTCCCATGCTAAATCTAGAAGACCCTCTGTGAAGAGGAAGACTGTGCGTCCTACCAGTAACCAGTACCAGGTGGCTCATATAACACCTGTTTTCAGAGAAAATCAACAATATCAGCATCATAATCAGAACCAGCAACATCAACATCAACAGTATCAACAACAACAGCACCGTCCACAACAGCAGGCCTACCAGCCTCGAAACAACAATCAGACCAGTACAAGCTATGATAGGAAGAGGGTCAGTTTTGATCCTATTCCCATGACCTACACAGAGCTATATCCTTCTTTAATTGAAAGGAAACTGATCACTCCACATGACCCACCTGCTATACCTACCAACCCTCAGTGGTGGTATAAGCCTGAGCTTCACTGTGTTTATCATTTTGGTGCTCCCGGACATGATGTAGAGAACTGCTACCCATTGAAGACCAAGGTTCAAGACCTTGTGAGAAGTGGTATATTGTTTTTCGAGGACGTAGGTCCTAATGTCAAGAAGAACCCATTGCCCGAGCATGGGAAATCTGCTGTTAACATGGTTCAGGGTTGCCCTGGCAAATACAAGGTCCGATATGTCAGCCATATCCGATAATCTTTGGTCGAGATGCATAGACTGTTGTGTGGATACAGTCACTATGAGCATGACCATGACAGTTTCCGTGTTTGCACTGTCAATGAGAGAGGATGTCGTCAAGTCAGAAAAGACATCCAAGAAATGCTGGATCAGGGTGTAATTGAGATACTTCAGAATCGTGATGAGGATGATGAAGTTAATGTGATATCACCTATATTTAGGATACTTGAGCCTGTCATCATCAGATATGATGGCCGCAAGCAGAAGGCTTCTCCTACTCTCATAATTAAGCCAGCCGGCCCTGTGCCTTACTCTTTCGACAAAGCTGTTCCCTATCGTTATAATGCGGTTGCATTAGAAGATGGGAAAGAGGTGCCTCTACCCTCCACCTCTGTTGTTAATATCGCTGATGTCAGTGGTCTGACCCGTAGTGGTCGTATTTTCTCGGCACCGCCGAAACCCCAAGTTGACACCAGAAGAATTGATACTGCTGATAGTGTCGTTCGTCCTTTGGGGAATTCTTCTGTTTCTTTGAATCCGGCACTTGCTGTTAACAGACCTGCCGTTTCTCCTGTCCCTGCTAGCCAGAATGGCATGATGAAAGATGACTGTGATGAGATGCTGAGACTCATCAAAAGGAGTGAGTACAATGTTGTAGATCAGCTTCTACAAACGCCTTCAAAGATATCTGTGCTATCTTTGTTAATGAACTCTGAACCACACCGAGAAGCTTTGAAAAAGGTGTTGGACGTGGCGTATGTAGATCATGACGTCACCATAGAGCAATTTGATAGCATTGTTGCAAACATTACTGCTTGTAACAATTTGAGATTCTGTGATGCTGATCTTCCCGAAGAGGGAAAGAACCACAATTTGGCACTTCACATCTCCATGATATGCAAGGATGATGCTTTGTCTAATGTGCTGGTAGACACTGGATCATCGTTGAATGTGTTGCCAAAATCCACTTAGGCGAAACTTTCATACCAGGGGCCTCCCATGAGGCAGAGTGGAGTGGTCGTGAAAGCTTTTGATGGATCCCGCAAAACTGTGATTGGCGAGCTTGAACTCCCAATTAAGATAGGACCTAGTGATTTCCAGATCACTTTTCAAGTCATGGATATCCACCCATCATATAGCTGTTTGTTGGGCAAACCATGGATTCACGAGGCAGGCGTCGTGACATCCACCCTACACAAAAAGTTGAAATTCGTTAAGAAAAAAAAGTTGGTGGTGGTAGGGGGAGAGAATGCTCTCTTGGTAAGCCATCTGGCTTCCTTTTCTTATATCGATGCTGAGGATGAGGTTGGGACTCTGTTCCAAGCTTTATCTATTGCTGAGCCTTCTAAGAAAGGAACTTCTTCATTTGCATCCTACAATGATGCGAAGTTGGCCATTGAGTATGGCGCAACTACTGGTTTAGGACAAATGATTAAGCTGGAAGGCAATAAATCTCGAGCTGGCATAGGGTACTCTTCAGGAACTTTCAACAAGCACGGTTTGTTTCAGAGTGGTGGTTTCATCCACACGGTTGAAGACCAAGAAGCTGCTGGTGTTGTGGAAGAAGATGCAGAGGAAGATTCTGGCAACTTCGTCATCCCTGGAGGAGTCTGCAATAACTGGGTCGCTGTTGACGTTCCAACAGTTGTCCATAAGTCCACGTAATGTTCATTTTTGTTTAAAAACCCTTCTCCCATGCCAAAAGGAGAAGTGATGACATTGTTGGCACATAAATACTATGATATTCATTCAATAAGTTCATGTTAAATGTTTGTTTTTCCAAATTATTTGCACTTTTTGCTTTTTTTGCTTGAAATTGGTGATCACATAAAACCCTAAAATAAAATAAAAATAAAAAATCAATCTTTTCATCTGCATAATGATTTGCCTTGTTTGAATTCTAAAATCTCTTTTATATCTAAAATCATTATGCAGGTTGATCAAACCCATTGAACATAATGATCCAACACCATCTCCCAACTTTGAGTTCCCTGTATTTGAGGCCGAAGAAGATGATGTTGAAGAGATTCCTGACGAGATTACCCGCCTGCTTGAGCACAAAGAGAAGATCATTCAGCCACATCTTGAGAATCTGGAAACAGTCAACTTGGGGTCTGAAGATTGTGTTCGTGAGGTGAAGATTGGGGCACTCCTGGAAGAGTCTGTTAAGAATGGGTTGATTGAGTTGCTACGAGAATATGTCAACGTCTTTGTCTGGTCATATGAAGACATGCCTGGTCTGGATACTGATTTCGTGCAATATTTCCTGCCTTTGAAGCCTGAGTGTGTGCCTGTGAAGCAGAAGCTCAGAAGAACTCATCCTGATATGGCAGTGAAGATCAAAGAAGAAGTTCAGAAGCAAATTGATGCGGGGTTTCTGGTGACTTCTACATATCCTCAATGGGTGGCCAATATTGTGCCCGTGCCTAAGAAAGACAGAAAAGTCTGAATGTGTGTGGACTATAGAGACTTGAATAAAGCTAGTCCGAAAGATGATTTTCCTCTACCAAATATTGATATGTTGGTAGACAATACAGCTAAATTCAATGTCTTCTCATTCATGGACGGATTTTCCGGTTATAATCAGATCAAAATGGCACCCCGAGGATATGGAGAAGACAACAGTCATCACACCTTAGGGAACATTCTGTTATCGAGTGATTCCCTTCGGTTTGACGAACGCCAGAGCCACGTATCAACGAGCTATAACTACCTTGTTTCATGATATGGTGCATAAGGAGATCGAGGTGTATGTTGATGATATGATTGCAAAGTCGAGAACGGAAGTTGAACATGTAGAGCACTTGTTGAAGCTTTTTCAGCGCTTGAGGAAGTACAAACTCCGCCTGAATCCTAACAAGTGTACATTTGGAGTCCGTTCCGACAAGTTATTTGGCTTTATTATCAGCGAGAGGGGTATTGAAGTTGATCCTCCCAAGGTCAAAGCAATACAAGAGATGCCTGCGCCCAAAACTGAGAAGCAAGTCTGAGGTTTTCTTGGCCGCTTGAATTATATTTCCAGATTTATATCTCACATGACTGCCACATGTGTGCCAATATTCAAGCTCCTTCGGAAAGATCAGCGTCATGATTGGACCGAGGATTTCCAGAAGGCCTTTGACAGTATCAAAGAGTATCTGTTCGAGTCACCGATTCTGTCTCCGCCTGTGGAAGGGAGACCCTTGATTATGTATTTAACTGTTCTTGAAGACTCTATGGGCTGTGTCCTTGGTCAACAAGATGAATCAGGGAAGAAAGAGTATGATATCTACTATCTGAGTAAGAAGTTCACTGATTGTGAGTCTCGATACTCAATGCTTGAGAAGGCATGCTGTGCTTTGGCTTGGGCTGCTAAGCGCTTACGCCAGTATATGTTGAATTATACGACTTGGTTGATATCTAAAATGGATCCAATCAAGTATATCTTTGAGAAGCCTGCTTTAACTGGGAGGATTTCCCGTTGGCAGATGCTGTTATTTGAGTATGATATTGAGTATCAAGCTCAGAAGGCTATTAAGGGTAGTATCTTGGCTGACCACTTGGCACATCAACCAATTGAGGATTATCAGTCAGTTTAGTACGACTTCCCCGATGAGGAGATTCTATATTTGAAGATGAAAGATTGTGATGAGCCTACGCTCGATGAAGGGGCAGAGCCTGGTTCCCGATGGAGCATGGTGTTTGATGGCGCTGTAAATCAATATGGAAATGGTATTGGGGCAGTGATTATTACTCCTCAAGGCACACATTTTCCTTTTACAGCAAGGCTCACTTTCAAATGCACGAATAATATGGCGGAGTATGAGGCATGTATTATGGGTTTAGAAGAGTGTATTGATCTTAGGATCAAACATCTTGATGTTTATGGTGATTCAGCCCTTGTTGTTAATCAGATTAAGGGTGAATGGGAGACGAATCACCCTGGCCTCATCCCATATAGAGATTATGCGAGGAGGATTTCAACGTTCTTTACTGAGGTTGACTTCCATCATATTCCTCGAGATGAGAATCGGATGGCGGATGCTCTTGCTACACTTGCTTCCATGATTGTGGTGAAATTCTGGAATGAAGTCCCCAATATTACTGTGATGCGCTTGGATAGACCAGCTCATGTATTTGCAGTTGAAGAAGTAAAAGATGATAAGCCATAGTATTATGACATCAAGTGTTTTCTTCAGAGCCAGATTTACCCGCCTGGGGCATCTGTTAAAGATAAGAAGACTTTGAGGAGATTATCTAGCAATTTTTACCTCAATGGTGATGTGCTTTATAAGAGATATTTTGACATGGTTTTGCTCAGATGCGTGGATAGACACGAAGAAGACCTGTTGATGACTGAAGTCCATGAGGGTTCATTTGGTACTCATTCCAATGGACATGCTATGGCTAAGAAGATGTTGAGAGCTATTGGCTGACAATGGAGTCTGACTGCTGCAAATATGTGAAGAAATGCCACAAGTGTCAGATTTATGCGGATAAGATTCATATTCCCCCGACACTTCTGAATGTTATTTCCTCACCATGGCCTTTCTCTATGTGGGGAATTGACATGATTGGCATGATAGAGCCAAAAGCGTCCAACGGTCACAGGTTTATTCTCGTAGCAATTGATTACTTCACCAAGTGGGTTGAAGCAGCGTCATATGCAAACGTGACCAGGCAGGTTGTTGTGAAGTTTATCAAGAATAAACTCATATGCCGTTATGGTGTGCCAGACAAGATCATTACTGATAATGGATCTAACTTGAACAACAAGATGATGAAAGAGCTGTGTAGCGAGTTCAAGATTGCACATCATAACTCTTCTCCCTATAGACCCAAGATGAATGGGGCTGTTGAAGCTGCTAATAAGAACATTAAAAAGATTATCCAGAAGATGGTTGTTACATACAAACGTTGGCATGAGATGCTGCCATTTGCTTTGCATGGTTATCGTACATCTATCCGCACTTCAACAGGGGCAACCCCTTTCTCTCTTGTATATGGCATGGAGGCTGTGCTCCCAGTGGAGGGTGAGATCCCATCAATGAGATTCTTGATGGAAGCCAAGTTGACTGAGGCTGAATGGGTTCAGAGTCGTTATGACCAGTTGAACTTAATTGAAGAGAAGAGATTGACTGCCATGTGCCATGGTCAGTTATATCAGCAAAGGATGAAGAAAGCCTTTGATAAGAAGGTCAAGCCTCGTGTGTTCCGAGAAGGTGACCTTGTGATCAAGAAAGTTTTGTCTTTCGCGCCCGATTCCAGGGGCAAGTGGACTCCAAACTATGAAGGTCCATATGTTGTTAAGAGAGCCTTTTCAGGCGCTGCTTTGATACTTACAACTATGGATGGGGAGGATTTCACTCGTCCTGTGAATTCAGATGCAGTCAAGAAATACTTCTCCTAAAATAAAAACAGAATAGCTCGCTAAGTTGAAAACCCGAAAGGGCGGCTTAGGCAAAAATGAGCGTCTCGGTGGATTGAAAACCCGAAAGGGCGATCCAGGCAAAAGTTAGAGACATGAAAAAAAATGAATATACATCCCGCTAGATAGAGTACCTCATCCTGGGGAAATCTAGGCAAAAATTAGGGATTTGGCAAGTAACTGCTCCTGACAAGACTTTGTTCTGCATCTGTCTTCTGCCAAAGATTCTCGCCCAGTCATCGTCAACTGAAGTTTCAAATACATTGGATTCAGAGTTGGTGGAGAAATGGTCATTATGTTCAATGTAGCCCTTTTCCAATATATATCACCAATTTCAAATTTTTAAAGATCCACGGAGTCTTGCCATTTGCAGACTACCATTCCATCAAATAAATTTGAGCCTTTATCTAATTCTTTGCACTCTTATTTGTTTCTATTCAACAAATGTTTGCATGTTTTAATTGATAAATATCATTGTTTTAAATAAAATAAAGTTTAATTGATAAATATCATTGTTTTAAATAAAATAAAGTTTTTTATAAACTGTTTTTAAACAAAGTGAACATTCACAATGACTAAAAGGATAATTGGGACATCTTCAGTGCTCTCCCAAGGATAGTATGATCTCTAAAAGGGTAAGACATTTGTTCATATTCCTGGCATAATTGTATCCTCTTCATTATCTTTCAGATGGTCTCCTCCCGAGCGCGGAAGAAGGTTAAGCACTACCAAATTCCCAAGAGAATCTGGAACTTTGGTCCTGATTTATTTAGAGAAGTATATCTCTAACTCCACCAATTTCCCCTGAGAGAGTTTGGAGTTTGGCAGCGGTCTTCTAGCTCCCCAATTGAGTGTGGATCTAGCATTTGTGTTATCAATTATATGGTTGTCATCCCTTATAGATTGATAAATTGATATGCTATCTTTTCGAGGAATTTGGTTTTCCCTTATTCAGATTAGAAATCTCCGCAGAGTTAACAGGAAATCCCAGCATGAGTGGATTTTTCAACAAATTGGTTTGTAGCTTATCCCCAGTGGATTCGCATACGTTGGTATCCAGCAGGTTCTTCCCATTCATCTTCAACAGGGTTGTCCACCTTAGACTTCCCCAATTTGGTCGCCATCAGTTTATCTCCAGTTGATCGCCTCCAGGTTATTCCCGGTTTGATCACCAACAGTCTCCCCCAAGAGAGTTGCCTGAGCGGAACCTGATTGTTTGTTGTTGCCTCCTTCTCGGAAAGTTTTCCCTCCTAGCAGAGGGGGTAATGGAAATGTTTATTTTCTATCAGTGGAGCGTTGTTTCTCTTCCCCTCGGCAGAGTTTGTGTCTCCAGCATTATGAGGAATGGTTTTGAAACTTCAGTTTGGTGGTTGTTCCCCACAGAATTTCATATCTTGTCCCGGTAGATCCCTCAGTAGAGTTTCCTCTATAATGGAATCTTATCCGTATGGTTCCCCTAGCCGAGACTCTGTCTGATCCTGATTTGGTGTTGGAACTTCTGAGGAAGATGTTCTCTTTTCCTTCCCCAGTGGAGTGACTGGTTCTCCTTCTCCGCAGCAGAGATATTCTTTCGTGGCTAGAAGTGGATGTTTTGTTGATGTGTTTCTGTTTGGTGGTTGTTCCCCACAGAATTTCACTTCACCTCCTGATAAGATCTCTAGTAGATTTCTTCTTTGACTGATCCTTGTCTCTGCGTACTGTTGGAAGATCCCCAACTTTGGTGATTATGATCCCTTGGCTTATTCATAACAGCAGTCTCTGATTCCCGGTGATCCTATTTATTCCCCTAGAAGTGATCTTTGTCCCTGGCAACGACTTCGCTCGATCCTCAGCATTGGTCTTTAGCCCCTGCAGAGATTGGTGTTTCTTGGTATTGGTTGCCCCCACCAGATTGGATTTTCTCCTGTGGGCCTGACTTTCTCTTTTGAGATGTAGTACCGGATGTCTGTCCATTGATTCCTGGACTTGTTTGTGTTAGATATGTCTGTTTGTCAGCATTATCATACATAAACCACGCATATACATGCATAATTTTAACATTCATATATTCATGATGCATTCTTTGCCATATATATTTGTTTTTTATCTCTTGCTATTTGGTGATATATATTTCCCCAAGCAGATGTTCGTGTCTGATCTCTCCATATAGAGTCAGCCGTATAGGCAGAAAGTGTGTATCTTTTCTTCCATATTCCCCACTGAGTTATGTCCTCGTGGATGATTGTTGTTTCAGTTTCTTCCCAGAATATGTATTGGGATGGAATTACTCCCCTGAGTTATATCCTCATTGGGTTGAGTCTTGTTTCATCGTGTCTCTCTGGTTTGTTCCTAGATTGACTACTCTTGTTATTTCCCTTTGTAGCTTCCCCGTAGTTTAGATGAATGATTGCTCAGTAACCAGTAATTGTCCATCTTTTCCCCGACGGAGTTTTGTGGCCTTCTACCCAGTAACCGGTAGTTGTAAGTCCTATTTCTGTGGTTTTCTACCCAGTAACCGGTAGTTGTAAGTCCTATTTCTGTGGTTTTCTACCCAGTAACCGGTAAATGTAATCCCCTCTTTGTTGGTTTATCTTTATCCAATATTCGATATTGATTTTCCTTCACTTTTTGAGTATATCTCCCAGTAACCGGTGATATATCTCTTGGATAATTGCTTTGATAAAGCAGTTTATCCCCAGCGAGTCATCTTTCATTTACCCTTGTTTGGTAATGATTGTTTCTCCCCTTGATTGGTCATCATTTTATACCCAGTAGCCGGTATCCCGATGTCCTTTCTTTCCGGTCGATTTATCCTTTGTTAACCCAGTAAACGGTTGTGGATAATCTTCCATGTGAGTATGTTATCTACGTTTTGACGGTAATAGATAATATATCTCATGCGCTCTTCGGTCGAAGTCTTTTTCTTCCCTAGTTGAGTAAGATTCGTATTTCCTTATGGAATCGAATGTCCATCCTGTAATCGAGTTTGCTTCTTCAGCCCTCCTTTTGGATGATGAGTGTTTTAGAAATATTCCCCAATTCACGCCTGGTTGGTCACCTATTATATGCCCAGTAACCGGTATCCCTGGTGTTCCTTCCTTTCTGCTCCCTATTATGACTTTTGTCCCCTGTGGAGTCAGATTTTCCTGAGTTGAAATATACCTTTTTAGGTCTTCCTCAGATGTTTTGGATGATTGATATCTCTCATCCTTATACCGGTCTTAGATATTCATTCTCCCCTAGCGTGTTATTCTCTCACCCTTATATCGGTGTTTTGATCACATGTCTCCTTGAGCTTATTACCCAGTAACCGGTAGTACCTCGTTTGTTTCCTCAGCTGAGTCCTTTGTGGATTCTCCCAACCCGAGTCCCTTGGTGGATCTTCCCCATCCGAGTCCGGATTTTTATCCGAAGTATCCTTTATGGATAGTTTCGCTATATTGGCATATTCTCTAATACATGCATCTTTGCGTCAACTCGAGTCTTTCCATTGATTTATTTTCATGGAATCCCTTCGTGTCTCTCAGCAAGTTTCAAGCCATGACCTACTCATGCATTTTTATCCCCTTTATTCCCCAATAAAGTTCCCGGAGTCTCTGTCCCATTTATGAGTGTATTACTCGTATGGATTTTCAGTTTCTCCTGATTTCTTTTCCTTTGTGGACATATATCCCCACAGAGTATTAACTTTTGCGTACATGCATTTGCATCATGAGGTCTCTTAGGGACTAAAATTCGTCTCTTTGTTATTATTTAAGCCCATTCTACCTCGTCGAGACGAAGATTTTAACCTTCATATCTCCTTCTAGAATGACCTTAAATAGGGGCATCTGTAAGACCCTAATTTTGACCCTAAGATCCCTCATGGCATCATATCATTGCACATTGCATTTGCCACAAGGATCATAGCATCTTGGCTCCTTGCCCTAGGGTTGGGACTTGTGTGAGATGGTTTGAGACCACCAAGCATGCTTGAATTGTATATTATTGCTTTTCTTATTTTTTTTACTAACCAAAAGCACGAAAATATGTCACTAACATCTTTTGTTTTGTAGCTTGAGCAATCATAAGATCCAAGGCTCCTAGGAGGCCCCTATGCTCAAAGAATGGCCAGATGAAGTTGAAAGCAAGAATGACAATGGTTCACAAAGCTCTCAATCATCATATATGCCTCCCAAGTATCTCAATTTGTCAATTTGATCAAGATAAACCAAAGGGCTTGAGGCTTGTTTCCCAAGGAAACCCTAATTCAACTGTGTATCAACTATGCCTTGCTCATGAAGCAACCTCAACCCATGATCAAATAAAATCAAGGGAAGTTATTTCATTCATCATTTCATGCATATATGAGCCTATGTGAGTGTCCTCAATCATCAATTCATCAAGATTTGAAGTTTGGACTTGAGAAGTTGATCAGTCAATTCATCTGACTATTTTGAAATCCACTGAGACCTAACTTTTGACGTGTTCGTCAAATGAAGATGACTCTAAGAGGAAACATGTTCTTAAGAACCATATGAACAACTTTCATGTTCATCAAAAATTGATTTGAAGCTTGGAAGGTCATCATTCATTTCAAAACATTATAGGTCATTTTGACTGAAACCCTAATTTTGGGTCAAGTTCCCAAGGACCTAAATCACTCATTTTTCATGATTTTGAGGTGGGATCAAATGCATTGGAAATTTTAAGATGTCTGCTTCATTTGTTATGTTGGAAAAATGTTCATAATCATAAAAGAAACACATGTGATAATGCAAAACATTATAGGTCACTTTGGACCAAAGTCATTGAAACTTGAAAAAGTCAAACTTCAAGTGCCCATAACCTTCTCATCAAAAATCCAAATGATGCAAAATTTTACTCCAAATTGATTGTCTTGAAAAGATCTACAACTTTTATGTTAAAAGTTTTATCATTTGAGCCTTGATCATTGAAACATAAGGGCTTGAAGTTGGTCCATTTTGGCAAAATTCTCATGCACATGTTTTGCACCTTGAACTTTATGATCAGTTTTCATTAATTTCCCAACTCCAAATGGATTTTTGTTCAACATAACAATTGTTCCTCATGTGAGACCTTTCCAACCATTACCCACAAGGCCATGTTTCAATTTGGCAAAGTGCATTTTCAAAGAGATGAAGATTTATGTGCATTTATGGAAACTATGTGAGAACTTTGTGCACAAGCCATTTCCATCAGAACTGCACGTCCAAATTCATTTTGCTGATGATTAGCATGCTAAAACAATTGCATTTGGGCCTTCCATGCGCCTGTACAGGCCCATGCATTGAGGCCCTCATTTCATGCACACATGAATCTTGCCTTGCTTGCATCAACTTTCACTATAAATACATGTGCTCAGTTTCATTCAATTCCAACCTAAAGGCTCCTAAATTGCTGCAGAAATGAATCCCCACCTCACTCAAAGGAATTTGTGCATTTCTCTTTCAATTTTCCAGTTGCAATTTTCAACTTCCTTGGTTGATTATTGAACTCCAATTCCTTAGCCTAACTTCCTTCCCATCTCAAGAACAAGCTGCACAAGAGAATTGGAGTGGATCAAGTGTTTGAAAGCTACTCTTCAAAGGTTTTCCCTTAAACTGTTTTGATTCGAAACTCCATATATCTTGCTCATTTCTTGTGTTTATTGGTTCCTCTGAAGTCCTCTCATGAGAGGCAATTGATTGGTGTATTTAATTTCAAGAATTCATTAAGTTCAGATTGAACACCATAAACTTCCATCTCAGATTTCTCTTCATGTAGTAATCTTGAGAGGAAGCCAATGGCACAGGGGTGATGTACATCACCCCAGCTTTCGAATGGTATGAGGATCGCGTATTTTTATTAAGTTTTTAAATCCTGCAAGTGTCACCGGAGCTAACATGCTCCCCGGAGAAGACGGTGGTGTACACCACCGTCCACCACGCCAGACTGAATCTGGACCATTGATTGCTATTTCCAGATCTAATCTATGCCATCCAATGTTATGACCAGTTTTAATACATTGTGTTTCGCCTTTGACTCTGGATCACCATGAGCGTGCGCATGAGGACCCTAGGATGTGCCACCTCAGTTAATGAAATGAGATCCAACGTGCCAGGCTTTTTGCATTTTCTGATTTATTTCATTTTATTTTCTTTATTTCATTTTATTTCAAAAATTCATAACTCTTTCATTTTAAATCCAAAAAATATGGGACCAATTGCATTATTTCCTTTTTTAATTCTAGTTTCTGAAAATGATTTTTAATATTTTTTATGATGTCATTTGCTATTTTTTGTAAATTTTCTCTTTTCTGTTTATTCTTAATTCATTTTAATTAGTTTCCAATATTCAAAAATTGCAAAAATATTTTCTTAACATCTTTGAATGATGATGAATCTATGAAAAATATTCTCATCAATTTCTTAATTGATTTGAGATTTGTTTGAGATTTTAGTTCAATTATGTTATTTTTTATTCATTTTTAATTGTTTAAAAATAGTTTATGGTTTCCAAAAAATGATGAAATTTTTTGTCAAACTTTGTTTGACCTTGTTGAACTTCGGATGATCCATTTGGACTTTTCCAAGTTGATTTGAAATGGATTTGAAGTTTGACCTTTATTTGTTTATTTTAATTCAAGTATTATTTTAATTTTCAAAAATACCAAAAATATTTTATTTGTTTCTTGACTTCTAAACTTCATCTTGCTTCTGTTTACCATTGATTGACTTTGATTCTATTCATGTTTGATCAATGTGTGTTGGATATTTCATTTGAATTCCATTTATGTACATTTCCATTTCTTCTTCATCTTCTTCTTTTTCTTTTTTGATCAATGAGTTAATGATTGGTGGTTAGCCTTGACATATGAGGGGCTTAACCTTCTTTGATTCAAATCTAATTCATCTTGATCAAAGATCAAGTGAATGGCTTTGCATTAGAGATAGGTTGCTTCTTGGTCAAGCAAAAAACCTAAATCCATACAAGATCATTCTTCTTTTCTTTTGGCATGGCAAGTTGTAGGAGCTTGGCTTACTAGTCATGGTCTCTAACTTGTGTTTGTTGCCTATAGTTTTATTGATCGGCCTCAGATAGGTGTGACTACTACATTAGTCCACTTACGATTGCTTAACATAACGCTAAATTGCCTTATGGCACACTAACACTAACTACTAATCATTAACCTTTAATTCAAGCCTTTAATTCTTGCAATTTAATTTCTTGTATATTATTTCATTTGCTTTTTCCCTTTACTCACTTGAGCTCATGTTTATGTTAATGCAATTTGCCTTTTGCTCACTTGAGCACATTATTGTGTATATACTATTGTGCTTGTTTTGTTGATTGTGTGAACCCAATGCAAATAGACAAAGGACTTAGATTTTAGGACCTTACCTATGCTAATGGAGTTTGAAGAGCAACTAGGTCTCATGCCTTTAGAATGCTATAAATGTCAAAGAGCAACTAGGCCTCATGCCTTTAGAGTGCTTAATGTTGAAGATGAATCAAAAGGACCTAATTCTAAACTCACTCTTGTCCATTCTTTCTATTGTATTGTGGAACTTTTTGATTTGTGTGTTCCTGTGCTAGGGACCCCAAACTTGCCAATTAGAAGAACCATTGTCATGAGCATCCAAGTGAGAGATACAAAAGCCATTGGAAGATTCCTAGGAGCTTGATTGTTATTTGCTTGATTGCTTGAGTTATTTGCTTATTGCTTGCTAATTCCAAAGGATGGGAGCAACTTGGATCATCACTATGATCTCAAGAAGGGAACTCCATGTGGTTTTATTTCTCTTCCTTCATCTTTGTATGTCTAGGACTTAGCCATTCTTCTTCTTCCCTCCACTCTAACCCAAGCCAAACTTTTGTGCAAACATTAACATTGTTTTTTCAAAAATTAGAAACCTAAGCATTATGCTTTTGATTTTCCAAACTCTTTTCATAACACTTATTTTGAATTGAATCCTTAAGTCAACTTTGACATCACTTTGTGAATACTTTTCATTTATAAATACAACTCACTCAATTGTTTTGTGGTTTCAATGGCCACTTTTTGCCAAAGCTTTTCATAAACGTTAGCTATTAGGTTTGAGTTATCCTAGAGGTTGATATAATACTCACCTATATCCTTAGTGATGGACTATAAGACTTCCATTCTTATTATAGGGTTAACCCCTCACTAGCATGTTGAAGCTCTCCTCACATGGTGGATTTATGGTTTTAGGTTGAGTTTTCTCCCTTTGATAACAAAAGACCTTAAGGCTTTTGACCAATCAATTCACCAACTTCTTTTGAGATTTTTACCCCGAACTACGATATTTTGATCCTAATCTTTTTTTAAGATGGTACGTAGGCAATGGGTTTATCCATTCAAACACAAAATTGTAAGTAACTTGTATATTCTCTTCTCATCTCCCCAATCATGTTTGCACAAATATTTTTTCACAAATACCAACCTACCTTACAACAATGGTGAAAAGGGCTCCCTTAGAGTACTAAGGATGTTTTGGGTGCTTAAAACCTTCCCATTGCATAACCAACCCCCTTAGCCAGATCTCTAACATTTTTATTAGTTTTTGATTTGATAAAACTTCTCGGTTTTTGTTCGCTTTCTAACCTTTCCTTTGGATAAATAGAAGTGCGGAGGTGACTCGAATTGTATGATTTACTTTTGATTTAGTCAATAAATCTAAAGGTAACGAATACCCCGCTACAGGTGGTCCCCTAACCCTAATTTCATATGAGCCACCTTCATTCCACTGTGATCTGGTTCTCTTGCTTGGCCAAGCTTCACCCAATCTCTTATTCATAGTTCATTCTTATTGATCCTCTTGTTTGATCCCATGGACTTCATGCTCACATATGTGCATCTTGTGTTTGTGTCCTTTGGTTTGTGCCCAAGTACATGCTTTGCTATGTCATATGGTCATCATCATGCCTAGCCCTAGTCCTTGCCTTAGTTAGCCTATTTTCATCAGGTCAATGTTCATTTCATTTATTCCCATGCCCTTGGTTTGGTCCATGGGTCTTTGTTTCATGCTTGTCATTGTTCATTTAAGTCATTGCTATGTCGTTTGGTTCAGGGTTAATGGTTCATTCATGGTTTTTTGGCTTTGATTCTATTCAAACTACAAGTCTAGATATTATCCATTTTCAAGCTAGTTCATTTAATTCATGTTCAAGTCAATTTCAATCCATTTCAAGCATCAAGACCAATTCAATTTCAATTTCAATTAAATAATCATATACAATCCATTACAATGTTCATTACATAAAAAACTATAAAATTTGAAATGTTGACCAAATGTTGACTTTGGTCAACAGTTGACTTTTTGGTTAACTTTGACCAAAGTCAACCTATCATACCCTCAATTTTACCCTACCTCCACACCGTCCTCTTAAACCCTAATCCATGAGCATACACCCTATACATATTATCTCATATGCATTTATACTTAATGACTCTCAATAACCCACAAACCCATGGCATGGGATTCATCTATGAAGCCTCAAGGCCCTATGACCATGTTGAGGTGTGCCCATGCCACCTTAACCTTAATCTCCATTCTCAAGAATCCAAAAAATCTTATATGATCATTCAAGACATCTCACTCACTCTTCGAAACCCTAATTGGATAATGAGTCCTCTTTGAAGACACATCAAGATTCATCTGGTCACCCAAGGACCCTAACCCTAGCTCTTGACCTTCATTGGCTTGTACAAGTCGTGGTTCACCATGGATCTTGACCATGTCATTTAGGACCCCTAAAATCTAAATATTGTTCATGCCCCATACCTTTGAAACATCTCAATATGTCCCTTGCATCACCAAACCCTGATTTGTCTGACCATGGTTCTCGATGAAGCTTGTGGTTCAAGAAATCCTAATTTGGACATCCTTTGATCATTGACCTTGCTTCATTTTTATTACCCTATCATACCACCACTCATTCAACATCTGTTGTAAAATATTTCACTGATATATTAAAAAGTGATTCTTACATGTTACATATACATGCTTTAAATAAGAGAGAATAGAAAACCTAATGGGCTTTGACTAATGGGCCTCATTACTAATAGAAATAATTACTATTTACAATCTAATATTTACAACACTCCCCCTCAAGCTGGTGAATGGATATCTATCATTCCCAGCTTGCAAGTAAGTTGCCTGAATCTTTCTGTTGGTAAGCCTTTTGTTAACACATCTGCCAGCTAATGCCCGGAAGGAACGTAAGATGTAGTTATCAGTCCACTATCCAACTTCTCTTTGATAAAATCTCGGTCAATCTCAATGTGTTTAGTCCTGTCATGCTGAACATGATTATGAGCAATACTAATAGCCGATTTATTGTCACAAAACAATTTCATAGGACCTTCACATTGTATCTTCAAGTCTTCTAGAATTTGTTTCATCCACAATAGCTCACAAATTCCTAGTGCCATAGCTCTAAATTCTGCCTCGGCGCTTGATCGAGCAACTACACTTTGCTTCTTACTCTTCCAAGCTATAAGGTTACCACACAGAAAAGTACAATAGCCTGACGTAGATCTTCTGTCACTCACCGATCCGGCATAATCCGCATCAGTGTAAGTCTCCATAGTTAGATTTCCACCTCTTTTAAACAAAAGTCCTCTCCTTGGAGTTGCTTTAAGATATTGTAGAACGCGGTCTACAGCCTGCAAATGTCTCACCCTCGGATCATGCATGAATTGGCTCACCACACTGACTGCATATGCCAAATCTGGTCTAGTGTGTGCCAAGTAAATCAATTTTCCCACTAATCTCTGATATTGACCCTTGTCAACTTTGTCACTTTCCTCCTCAGAGCTTATCCTGTGATTTTGTTCAATGGGAACACTTGCAGGTTTGCATCCAAGTTTGCCAGTTTCCTGCAAAAGATCAAGCACATACTTCCTTTGAGAAATAAAGATGCCTTGCTTTGAGTGGGCTACCTCAATTCCCAAGAAATACTTGAGTTGCCCAAGGTCTTTCATCTCAAACTCTGCTGATAATTTCTCTTTGAGGAAATGTCTCTCAATCAAATCATCTCCTGTAACAATAATATCATCAACATAAACAATAAGTACAGTCAGTTTTCCTCCTTGTGAATGTTTAAAAAATAAAGTGTGGTCTCCTTGACTTTGCTTATAGCCCAAACACATCATTGCCTTTGTGAATCTTCCAAACCATGCCTGAGGGGACTGCTTTAGTCCATATAAGGCTTTCTTCAATTTACACACCTTGTTAGCTCCATTTGTTATGTCAACACCTGGTGGAATCTCCATATACACTTCTTCCTCTAAGTCTCCATGCAAGAACGCATTTTTAACATCAAACTGTTGCAATTCCCATCCACATGAAGCAGTAAGAGATAGTAAAATTCGAACAATATTCATCTTTGCCACTGGGGCAAATGTCTCCTCATAATCAATACCATACGTATGAGTATAACCTTTTGCCACTAGTCTTGCTTTGTATCGACCAAGTGTACCATCAGATTTGTACTTTACAGTATAGATCCATCTGCATCCAACTGGACTTTTGTCTCTTTTCCTTTCAATAATCTCCCAAGTACCATTTTTTTCAAGTGCTCTCATTTCCTCATCCATAGCTTGGACCCAATTACTATTTTGCAATGCTTCTTAAACAGATGATGGGATTTTCACAGAATTAACAGCTGCAACAAAACTTTGATATTGTGTGGAAAGATGTTTGGTGGAGACATATTGAGAGATAGGGTGTCGATATAGGGAGGGACAAGATCTTTTATCCTTCCTCAAAGCAATGGGTAAATCAACTGGATTAGTGTCACAAGTATCAGAAATGACACTATCATCACTAGAGGAATCATTTTTAGTACTTACCTCCGATTCAGGCGATTGAATTTGTTTATGGAGAAGGTCAGGTTTACTTCTTCTCTGATACACTAGAGTTGGTGCTGGAGGTGCTGATTCCTGTAAAACAGAAGGCCTTGAAGGACCAGGAACACTTAATGGCTCAGATTCAGGTGTTGAACTAGGACTCAAACTCAAACTAGGTGACAACTCGGGTTCAAGAGAGGGAACACTGATAGGTGTTCTAGGGAGGCTAGGACCAAGGATCAGAAACTCGGACTCAGACTCTGACTCTGACTCTAAGTCACTTATGTTCTCCCCCTGAGACTGAGAACGAGTGAAATATGACACATTTTCATGAAAGGTGACATCTTTGGAGACAAAGAATTTTTGACTCGGAGGATGATAACATTTGTACCCTCTTTTGTTGGGTGCATAACCCAGAAAGATACATCTGACAGCACGGGGATCCAATTTGTTGCGATATTGTTTGTGAACATGAACAAAAGCAACACAACCAAAAATGCGAGACTCAAGAGTGTGTAAGATAGGAACAGATGGAAAACATGAAAGCATAAATTGGGAGGACTTTTATTACCTAACACTCGAGATGGGACCCGGTTAATCAGATAGGCAACAGTAATAATTGCCTCACCCCAATAAGAGGTAGGAACAGACATTTTAAAAAGGAGAGATCTAGCAACTTCAAGTAAATGACGATTTTTTCTTTCTGCGACACCGTTTTGTTGTGGGGTGTCAATACATGTGAATTCATGGAGAATGCCATGTTTACTAGTGAAGTTGGAAAAGGTATGATTGACATATTCTTTACCATTGTCAGAACGAATTCTTTTTATGCCTTTCCCAAATTGCGTTTGTACCATATTATAAAATTGGATAAATATTTGTGGTACTTCGGATTTAGTATTCATCAAGAAAATCCAAGTTACCCGAGTACAATCATCAATAAATGAGACAAACCATTTTGCACCAAAACTATTAGAGGTAGGGGCAGGTCCCCAAACATCAGAATGAATCAAATCAAAAGGTTCATCACTTTTATTAAAACTGGAAGGAAAAGATACACGATTGTGTTTTGCCAACTGACAGACATCACACTTAAAAGACTCAACAGAATGGTGTAAGAACAACGACGGAAACATAGACTTAATTATATAAAATGGAGGATGACCGAGACGCTTGTGCTGAAGCCAAATTTGTGAGGCTGAAGAGGAAGACTGAGACTGGAAACAGGAGGACAACACCTTTGGATGGTCATCAGAGAAGTAGTATAACCCTTCCTTTTCCTTAGCAATTCCAATTGTCTGCCCCGGGGTAAGGTCCTGAAAAACACAATGGGACATAGAAAAAATTACTTTACAATTCAGATCACGGGTAAGCTTATGGATGGAAATTAAATTGTGGGAAAGTGTGGGAACATGAAGCACAGATTGCAACTGGAATGGAGGTTGCAAGTCAATATTTCCAGTGCCAACAACACAAGCATGAGAGCCATCAGCAACAGTGATATAAGGAATACTCGAAGGTGTGGTATAAGAGCATAATAATGTGGAATCAAATGTCATATGATTAGTAGCACCAGAGTCAAGAATCCACGCATTCTTAGGAATATTACCACAAACAGTAAGAGATCGGGAACACAAACTCTTACCAGTAACTGCTAGAGACCCAGAACCAGAACCAGAAGGCTTACTCATGGAGTCAAGCATAGACTTCAACCGTTCCACATCATTCTGACTGAAGGAGGAAAAATCAGTTCCCCTCTTTTCAAAGCTTTCAGTATCCTGGACATGTGTAGCAACATGTGCCTGATACTGGTGCATGTTGCGAGAACCGCCACCTCGGCTAAGAACCTGCTCCCTCCCATGAAGTTTGAAACAACTATCCTTTGTATGCCCTGATCGGTTGCAATGCTCACAATAGAATTTGTCACGAACATTCTTGGATGATGATGGTGGTGGTCCTTGTCTTGTTGTTTTGCTAGCTACTAATGCTGACACATCCGGGGGCTGTTCATGAAGCATAGCTTGATGACGGGTTTCCTCACTACGGACAGTGTAAAAAACTTCATTAAGATCAGGAAATTTTTCCTTACCCAAAATCTGCACCCGAATAGGGTCAAATTCAGCATTAAGGCCTGCTAGGAAATCAAAGATCCTATCCCGCTCAACAACAGTATTCAAGGTGGCAGTATCCTTGTTGCACTCCATCTTCAAATTCTGATACTGATCCAACTCAATCCAAAAAACCATTGAGAACTCCAAAATACTCAGTGATCGAAAGATTTCCCTGCTTAGTGTTGAAGATTTTCCTCTTTAAATCATAACAAGCAGACATATCTTGTTTCATGGAATAACTGCGACGAAGATACTCCCAAACTGCCTTTGCACTTGAGAGATACATGCAATTTCTACTAATTTCTGGAGATATGGAGTTCCAAAGCCAAGTAATAATAGCAGAATCATCTTTATCCCAGGAAGGGAAGTTAGGAGCAGTAACCAGAGGAGGATTTCCTTCAATATGATCAAGCATGTCGCAACATTTTAGAGTGTGTCTGATGAACTGAGACCATTGAAAATAATTTTTTCCGGTAAGCCAATAACCTTTTTGAACGACAAAATCCTTAGCATTAAATGGGGCTGGTGGGTTTGTGGGAGGTGGAGGTGGAGGTGGAGGTGGTTGATCGTTAATAATCTCAGCCATTGAAAGGACAATCGAGAGAAACAAACCAAGAAACAGGATGGGTTAGGGTTTCAAAGATGAGTGAACAAAAACAAGAAGCACGATGTGCTACAACACAAAACAACAATGACCCGAACACCCAAAAACAACAACAAACTGCAAACTGCAGTAAAAAAAAGACTCTGCTACAAGGCGGCTAGGGTTTAGGCGGAAGCGAATCCCCCAAAATCGGGAGCTCTGATACCATGTTGTAAAATATTTCACTGATATATTAAAAAGTGATTCTTACATGTTACATCTACATGCTTTAAATAAGAGAGAATAGAAAACCTAATGGGCTTTGACTAATGGGCCTCATTACTAATAGAAATAATTACTATTTACAATCTAATATTTACAACAACATCAATTCATGACAATTACAACCACAATTCACCATTCAAACACTCATTCAATTCATGTTACAAGTATTTGGTTTGATAATGATTTTTGAACTTTCAAGGCATTTGATTTACCTATGAACTTGACCTAACATCACTCCAAAAAGCCCCGAGCCTCATTTTACATCATGATATGATCATATAGCTTCAAATATCCATCATTGCACCATAAAAATCAAGGAATATCAAAATCACATTTTTAGGTCATGTTGGTTGGTCACATTTTGGAAAGAATGGCCTATGGCAAGATACAAAGTCCATAAACTTATCATTTCACAAACCTTTTAAGTTCCACTTCGAGCCAAATTTCCTAATTGAGTCACTTTCCAACTTTTCTTCAAGGTCCAAGACCTAATTCATTGAGCAAGGATCTCAATTTTTGCATTGGCCAAGCTGGTCCAACATGCATACCATGCCCTAAAACATGACCAAGACCACTACTTTACCACATTTCCATTTCCAAACTACAACTCCTTTTGACCTATTTCTTTTTGCATCTAGTCAAGGACATAACAAGGAACATTTGGAACAAGATTCATGCAAAATGCACGAGCCAATTTCATTTGGCCTTGGTTCAAAGATTGAAGATCATCTTGATGCACAAACCAGACCAAGTCAGTCAGATTTTGAAATTTGATCCACCAAGTCCTCAAATCACTTTGTTCTTATCCTATTTGTCCCCAAACACATTACAAAACACATCAGGACAAGAATGGAAGTCAACTTGGATGGAAAAACCTCTCACATCTGAAAACCCGATGCCATGTGAAAAGTGATTTTTTTTCCAAAATGGCCAAAGTTCAAATGCACACCAGGTCATTTCCTTGCCTTTGTCTATTCCCAATTAATGCTAAGAACCAAAACCAACTGGTCTGGAGTGCAAGCAAGGTCAGATTTTACCATTCCATGTCTCCTCAAGTTCTACCTTGAGCATGTTTCAAGCTCCACACCTTTCTGAAGAAAACCACCCTCACTTTCCCTCCAAACCACTTCATCACTTTCCTTATAAATAGGGGAATGTGTTCCATTCACAAGCTTCATAATTCAAAAACACCTTATTGCAAACCCGAGTTGAACCATCCAAAACAAAGTTTAGATTTTTGAGATTCAAAGTATTTCAATTCCAAATAACCACCCAAAAACCATCCTTGAACATCACTCAAACTTTCCCAAGTCCTAACTCACCTTCCTAAATCCTCATCTGAGTTGCACCAAGTCATTGAAGCACCACTCTGAAACCAATTTCGATCAGGTAGTTCCACTCACCCCCTCCACTCAAACAAGTTACCGTTCCACTCGAAATCACTCACTGATCATTAACCCCATGATTTGAGTTTTTGATTTTCAAGGTTTGGAGATTGAAGACGAATCTGAGTCGTTGCCTCACGCGTGGTTTTGAATTCAAAAGAATCCCGTGTCCCACTCTGATTGGTTGATTCTCGCGCATGTTACTTTTAGCCTTTTATTTATTATTTTATTTGATCAACACATTTTTAAATCACAAGCGAGCGCTTGGCCCAGTGGGAGAAGGGGTTGATCCTCCATGACCCTAAGGTCAGGGGTTCAACCCCCACCATATGCAGTTTTGTTCTTTTTTTCTTTTCACCCTTGTTTTATTTATTTTTCATCATATTTATTTCCAATTTCATTTTAATTTTTACCCCACTTATTTTTATTATTCTGAAAAGATTCCCAACATGGGCCCTTGATATTTTTGCATATACTATTTATTTATGCTTTATTTCATGTCATTTGGATACTTTTTGGTTGACTTATGAGGTCTTGAATCTACTGGCTAATGAAGTCTATGTTTGTCATGACATTGGATTGTTTAGGGTTGCTTGAACCTTCCATGTTTCAAACCTACTAATGAATGATCAAGTGTTCATTCATGGTACTTTGAAGTATGGATAGGTTTCCTCTACATCAAAAAACTTGGGTCATTTGACTTTTAGATGAAGCCTTGTTTATGCACATACTAACTTGTTGGTTTCATCTAATTCATGTTACTACTTTTGCTTATACTAACCCACAAACTTTTTGCTAACTTGTCTATATTGTACACTAACACTTACTATTTTGTTCATATTGTACATTGACCTTTATAACCTTCTTAACTTAATCACTTAATCAAAATATTTACTTTTAACCCTTGAGATTGTGTAGTTTTCCTTTTGTCAAGCTATTGATAGATGGACTTGGGGTTTGCATAACTTTCGTTGTTTCAAACCTATTGTAAGTTGATCATTTGATCATCTTCAATACTTTGCATCAGTGATAAGTTATCCCCTTATGCGTCATATTTTGAATCTTTTTTCATAAGGATAGATAATCCTCAAGTGTTAAACTTGTAAATAATACTAACTAAACTTAACTCTACTAGCTTTGATTACCACTAACCATTGTTATTATCATTGTTATTTTTTTATTTACTTTTATGTTGTTACTTTGTGATTTATATTCAAGTACTCATC
The DNA here is from genome assembly GCF_024323335.1 of Lathyrus oleraceus. Classification (NCBI taxonomy): domain Eukaryota; kingdom Viridiplantae; phylum Streptophyta; class Magnoliopsida; order Fabales; family Fabaceae; genus Lathyrus; species Lathyrus oleraceus. Next base: position 272,637,076 of record NC_066579.1, on the reverse strand, counting down.
ATCATCATATTCATTGTATAAACTCATCATACATGTTTATTTATTGTCATTTATCTTATTGTCATCATACAATTAAAAACAATAAAAACATGATAAAATGACCAAAAATATTCATTCCACTGAATCAACTTGGACTTAGAGGATTTCATCTTAGGACCTTTGCTTGGAGGTTTTTTCCTTATCTTTATGATACTCTTTTAACTTTGGATTTCATATGTAACTTGCATACCGACTGTAAGAATAACATCATGGCACCATCCTAAGGGGACATGTTTGTAAGACAATTATCCTTTATTTAGCTTAGATCACTTTTGCACTCACAAGGCTTTCTTTTGGGCTACCTTACACTGAAACCCTTTACTTTCTTGTTGGTTACTTTACTTACCTATTGCACTTTCCAATTTCATAATCAAATATCCAAATCCTTGATCCAACATCAAGTGGAGTTTTCATAATTAAATTCAAAATACAATAAAATCACGATTAGTATTGTGTGCCACGAGCCTTAAGTGGTGGAGAATGAGTAAGAATGGAGCATTCCTACCCTTACTCTGATTATTTTGGACACAAGACACTTGGCTTGTTATCTAGAATATTCACCTCTTCCCATAGACTTTAGTGCAATCTAATCACAAACTCTTTCATTAACCCTTATTCAAGGTAAAATCTCTACAACCCATCAAACCTCATTTTTCGCCTTAGGGAACCACTCCGAAAACCCTTTTCTTAAAGGTAAAATGAACCAACACACAAACATATTCTACTTTGAACTACGGAGCTCTGATTCCTCATCACCCGATGAGAGATACGTAGGCACAAGGGCGCCAATCCTTGGCGAGCACAATAAACAAAAACTCCCAGAGTCCAATCACTTTTTACACTCTTTTGAAAATAAATAAATAAACGGATAAATACATGCATACGTAAACAACCCAAATGGTTCTGATGGAGTACCATGGACATGAGAGGTGCTAATACCTTCCCGTTGCGTAACCGACTTCTGAACCCAAATCTTGGTTGCAAGATCGATTCCTTATCTTTGCACTACCCGTGTGCACCTTTTTCTTCTTCGAGGGTTTTATCGAATATTTTCCCCCGCCTCTCTCATAAAGGCAATCCAAATAAAATTCGGTAGCGACTCTTCTACTTTTCCCCTTTTTCTCCCCCTTTTTTGAGGTTAGGGGAATTCTTTAGTTCATAGTCCCGGTTTCCTCACCTCCATCTAAATCCACGGTAGTGACAGCTGGCGACTTTGCTGGGGAAATACCTATTTTCCCTAAGCAAGTCAAGCCTAGTTTGGGTTGTTTTTCTCTTTTCACGCACGTGAGGATTTATCCAATTATTTATTTTTTATGTGTATATATTTTATTTTTCTTACTAATCTATGTATATATTTTTTGTTGGTCTGAAACCTTGGTTCTACGACGAAGAAAAAATGGTTACAATGAGAAATGAAATTTAAACCTTGTGTGAAAGACTCTTCACCCGAGTCTGAGAGCTTACTTGAGATAAGAGAGGTTGAGTAGTATGGGTCCCCGAGGATCTTTCCACCGTGTAGGGTCGTACGAGAACCTCACTTAGTGGTAGAATCTCTTAGAGGTATTAATGACCATCATGCTTTCGACGTAAGCATCCTTATCTTCATTAGAGTCTGTGACCATAAGACCCCCTTTTTAAAACATTTAACCTTGGTCGGCCTATACCGATGGTCACGTACTATAGGTCCCCGAGGAGATTTCCTCGCGAGGGTCAATACGAAGATCTCACTTAGAGTATAATTCCTTGATGGAACTATCATCTGGAAAGTAAATTGACATAAACGGAGGATAATCAAGGGAATCCGTGACTTTAAGGGCAGTGTCTTACATCCAATTTTTCAAAAGCCCTAGATCATGCAAAGTGAGAACCCGGGTTTGAAAAATAGTCATTATTAAACCTCATAATTTGTCACGATGGTCCCAAACTTTGAATCCCGTGCCTAAACGTTATGTGGAAACTAATAATAAAGGTCGTTCATCCATTCATGCATTCATACATCATAAATTAATAAGTTAAGCTTTTAATCATTTCGTTTGTTTAAATGCAGAATTACAAGAATTTTTACCAACACAATCATGGATCCCTCAACAAGGAAAAACACTTCCACTTTCAGATACAAGAGCCCATATGTGGACACCTTGAAGGTCCTTTTCTCTAGAGTAGTATCCCTCAAGGACAACAAATTCAGAGCCACCTTTGGTAACATCATTGACCTCCTAGAAGAAAAGGTTGACTATGGTGCAATCACTACATTGACCCAATATTATGACGTCCCTCTGAGATTCTTCACCTTCCCAGACTTTCAAATTTCCCTGACTCTGGAAGACATTGAGAGACTTCTCAACCGATCGATAAAGCAATACAACCCTTTCCCCAAGTTGGAAGAAGGATTTCTCCTGTCTGAGCTCTCTACCGTCTTGGATATCTACGTTAATGAACTAATGGCTAATTGGGGATCTAAAGGTGCCGTCAAAGGTTTCACTCCGAAATTCCTCGAAGCCCATGCTTGGGAGATGATTTTTGTGGATCATTTGGAAGAGGAAGTCTTCCTGACCAAGAACCCGGTGCCATTTTTTCTCGCCGAATTCTATCATACCTTCTATAAGACCCCAATTTTGACCATAAGTTCCCTCATCTTATCTCATCATATGCATTAGCATTGGGATCACACCTTGACATTCTCCTTACCCCTCATTCATCGGGTTTGCATTGGAAGAGGTCACCAAGCACTTTTGATTGTATCATACTTAATTTTTATTTGTTTTTACTAACCAAAATACCAAAAATATGTCATTGTATAGTTTAACTCTTTTGTAGGTAGTGCACATGCTCACCTATGCTCTATCAAGCTCATATCTAGGGTTTAAGACCCTTAATACAAGGAGCTCAATCAAGAAATGGTTCACATTGGATCTAGACATCATATATGAATCCCTATGATCTTCACATGAAATTTTGATTAAGAAATCATCAAGAGTTTGGAGTTTGTTTGCCTTGAAACCCTAATTCATATAGGTATCTTGTGTGACTTCTTCAACAAGTTTCTTCAACAATTGATCAAATATTTCAAGGGATACTTAAAATTACATCATATTATGCATATATTATCCTCTTTGATTCCCAAAAGTCAAGAGAATATCAAGCTAGCAAGTAGGTTCGTGATGGTTGACCAGAGAAAGTCAACTGATCAAAACTAAGGTTCTCTAGACCTTATCTCCTACAACTTTTATCATATGAACATGATTCCAAGAGAAACATTACTCTAAACAACATTCCAAACAACTGTCATGTTGAGGTATAGAGCTAGTTTTGCTTGAAAAGTCATTTTTTATGGTGAACGATTATAGGTCATTTTGTCTAAACCCTAGTTTAGAGGTCAACTTCCCAAGACCATAAATTACTCAATTTTTTTGATATGAAATTCATTCAAATTCCATGATCAATTTAAATATGTCTACTTCAACTTTTATGTTTGGATAAAGTTCAAATTCAACTTGCAAATGCATGTGCCAAGTGAAAACGTTATAGGTCATTTTGGGCCAATACCATGGAACAAGTGATTTTACTTAACTTCTAAAATGCATAACTCTTTCATGCCAAATCCAAATAAGGTCAAATATGTAACCAAATTAAATAGGTTTGAAAGAGATACAAATTTTATGAAGGAACATTTCTCATTTGAAGTCCATAGAAAAAGTTATTCAAGGTGGAAGAAGTGAACATTTGACTTGGGACTTAGAAAATTTTCAAATATGTTTGATTTCCCAAACTTCCACCTCAGAATTCATCATTATCCAAGCTTCAAATGGAAAAGTGTTCAACATGAAAGTTCTTCCCCTTGATCTCGCCTTTCCAAAACATCTAAGATCATATCATTTAGATCAAAATTGAAGGACTTGTACATGGCTTCATTATGGAGAGTGTTTTGGTAAGATTGAACTTCACATGATCATTTCCTTTTGCATGCTTGCACATGATGCATTCAGTACTCTTTACACACGAATTGGAAGTGGATTTCATTATTCTCAAGGCCCAAATCATTTCCCATGCACCCATGCAAGGAGGTATCAAATTTTATCCAAATTTAAAGTGGTGCAAATATCAAGTACATTGCCTATTTAAACAAGCTTACAGCTTTAGATTCATCATCAACACCCTGCCCAAGCTTTGCTAAACCATTACAAACCCTCACTACCATAGAATTTTCTGAGATTTATCTTGAAATCGAGCTTGAACTTCACCTTCTATTTGGAAGTTCAAACTCCAGACATTCACTTCTCTTTTCATTCCATTTCGTTCCTGCAAGCAAGAGGAGGAGAAAGCAATCAAATCCAGATCAAGATCAAGTGAAATTGGATCAACTCAAAGGTGATTTTTCAAAAACTTCTCCTCTTCGATTCTCTCTCAATTTTCCATTATTCTTGTTGATTTTCCACTATTCTTGTTGATTTTTGGTTGTCTGAAGTCCTACCAATATAGGCAACAAGATTGAGTTGCTTTGAGGTCAAATCGAAGCAATTCAGTTCATGATCCTCAAAATTCAACTCCCTGTATCTTTGCATATACTTGGAATTGGACAAAATTGAGGCCAGATTCGAGCTCCTGAGCATTGTTTCTTTTAATTCATGTCTTGCTTTTTCATTTTGGTGATGGTTGAAGGTGGACCAGTCCGGTGAGGTCCACCGGAGAAGAAGACCGGAGCTCTGGCTCTGGCAATGTGTTGGAAACATCTCAACCATATGATCCATTTAAATTATTTTAATCTTGAGCGTTGCTTCTAATTACCACACGTGCATCTCAGTTGACTCAGACATTTGTGGAACGCGCGCTCTGGTCCATCTGGTCTTCCACCTCGATTAATGAGGGAGATCAGATGGTCCACGTATTTTTGAATTTTTGAAATTCCTTTTAATTGCTTTATTTTTCATTAATTCATATTAATTTCATTATTGATCCAAAAAATATGGGACTTTCACCAAATTTTTTTAAATTTTTTCCTCTTGCATTTTCTGAATTAAAATTATTTTTTGGATCAATATTTATACTTTTCATGATTTAATTGTTTTTGTGCATATTTTTAGCTGTTTAAAAATACTTCTGACTTTTTAAAAATAGTGAAATTTTTTCTCCAAGGTCCTTTGACCTTGTTTGACCTATGATAAATCTCTTGGCCATTTATTTGGTATTTTGAAGAGGTTTTAGGTTTTTGATAAAACATAACTTAATTTAATGCACTTTTATTTGATTTTAAATTTGTTTTATTCTGAATAAATTGTGTTGAGCCATTTTTATTGACTTGTGAAGTTTGACTATGTGTTTGGGCCTTGGTCAAGGTTGATTTGACGTTTGTTGGATTAAAATCATTGGATTTAGGGGATTGATGAAATATATATTTCATCTCCCAAAATGAATGAATGATTTTAATTTGATAAAATTCCTCCAATGACCAATTTGTGTTTATCTCATTTCCCCTCCCTCTTCATCTTCAATCCCTTTCTATTCCATTCCTCTCATTGGCCAATGAAGTCTCTATATCCTAAGGCTAATTAGTTCATCAATAACTTTGTGTTAGATGAATCAATACAAGTATGGATGAGATTAGGTCCACCCTTTTGTCATTTTCTTTTTGTGTGTGGTATGTTTTAGGAGTATGGTTCATTATACCATATCTCTAACATGCATTAACACCAAAATTTTATTGCCCGACTCTAATACCCCAATTTTGACCCTAAGATCCCTCATGCAATTTCATCATATGCATTGGCATTGAGATCATACCTTGGCATCCTCCTTACCCCTCTTTCATTGGGTTTGCTTTGGGAGAGATCACCAAGCACTATGTGATTGTATCATAATTGTATATCATCATTTTACTAACCAAAATACCAAAAATATGTCTTTGCATTTGCCTAACTCTTTTGTAGGTAGGGCATGATCATCATTGATCTATCAAGTTCATATCTAGGGTTTAAGACCCTCATAGCTAAGAGCACAACCAAGGATTGATTCACAATATCTCAAAGCATCATATATGAGTCCCAATGATCTCTACATGTTATATTGATAAAGCATTCTTCAAGAATTTGGAGGTGATTTGCCTTGGAAACCCTAGTTTGACTGGGTATCTTAAGTAACTTCTCCAACATGCTATCTCACCAATTGATCAAATTTCTCAAGGAAAATTTCAAAGTTCATCATATTATGCATATATAATCTACCATGAGCCTATAAAGTCAAGATAATTGGAAGTTAGCAAGTTGGTTGATGATGGTTGGCCAGATGAACTCATCCTACAATTTTCACCATATGAAAATGATTCCCAGATAAAAGTTACTCTAAATTACATTCCAAACAACTTTCATGTTGAAGTCTAGAGCTAATTTTGCTTGGAAAGTCATTTTACATGTTGAAACATTATAGGTCATTTTGTCTAAACCCTAATTTGAAAGTCAACTTCCGAAGACCATAACTTGCTCAATTTTTGTAAGATGAAAGATTTCCAAGTTGAAAAATCAAATTAAAGATGTCTATGTAAACTTTGATTTCTGGAGTGAGAGCTAAATCAACTTTTATGAGAATGTGATATAAGGATACATTATAGGTTTTTTGCCCTATAGCATTGAACAAGTGATTTTCCTCAACTTCAAAAATGCATAACTCTATCATTCTAAATCCAAATGACATAAAATTGGTGACCATTTTGAAGTTCTTTGAAAGAGATACAACTCTGATGAAGACATTTTTCCCATTTAGAGCTCACATAAAAAGTTAAGCAAGGTGGAATATTGAGATATATGACTTGACACTTAGAAATTTTTTCAACATGTTGAAAATTTCAAACTTCCACCTCAAAATTCACCATGATACAAGTCCCAAGTGGAAAAGTGTCCAACATAAAAGTTGTTCCCCTTGATCTAAGATTTCCAAAGAGTCTTATTTCATGCATTTTAGATGAGGTTTGCTAGGGCTACGCATGGTCTCAACAGGTCTGCATCAAGTGGAAAAATCAAATGTCCAAAACTCCATTTCACATTGCCTTGCCATGCAAGCATCATTTGAACTTTAATACAGTTGCAATTGGATCAAAATGGATTGCTTCATGGGCTTGTACACGCCCATGCTAGCTTGTGCATCACATTGCCAAATTTAGCAAATTTTCAAGTGTGCAATTATTAATCCCAAATGCTATAAATACAAGGTCTCTAAGCTCATTTCAAACACACCTTGCGCGCCAGCTTTACCCCCTAATTGAAACCCTCACAATTCAAAGGAAAACCTGAGAATTTTCAACTTGAAAATTTAGTTTGAATCTCACTGTTTGGAGATTCAAAAACTCCAGGATCCAAAGCTTTGTTCCATTGCCAAACCACTTCTGCAAACTCCTCGAGTGTGATCAAGCCAAGTTTGAAGCAAGCAAGATCCAGTTCTGCACAACATTGAAGGTAATTTTCAGAAATCTTCTTCTCTTTGATTCTCACTCAATTCTCTTGGATCTTTGGTTGTCTGAAGTCTTACCAATGTAGGCAAGAAGATTGAGTTGCTTTGAGGTTAAATCGAAGCAACTCAGTTGACACACCCCAAAATTCAACTCCTCATATGTTTCTATATATTTGGAGTTAGTTGAAATTGAGGCCAGGTTCATGCTTTACGCCATTTTTTCTTTCAGATCATGTCCTCCTTTTTCATTTTTTGATGGTGATGACTGAACCAGTCTGGTGAGCCTCGCTTGAGAAGGTGACTAGAGTTCTAGCGCAGGTGGTGTGCTGGACAGGTTCTGAGCCATTGATCTCATTTGAAATGTTTTAATCTCACACGTTGGTTCTGATTACCATTGGTGTGGCGCGCTGACTCAAGTGTACCTTGGAGCGGGCATTTTCATCCACTTGATATGCCACCTCAATTAATGAGGGAGATCAAGTGGTCCACGTTTTTTCTGATTATTTGAGTTTCATTTAATTTGTTTTATTTTCATTAATTCATATTAATTTTAATATTGATCCAAAAAATATGAGAGTTTCACCAAAAAAATTTAAATAAAATCCTCTTTCATATTTTGAATTAAAATTATTTTTTGGATCATTATTAATATTTTTTATGATTTAATTGATTTTGTGAATATTTTTAATTGTTTAAAAATACTTTTAAGTTTCCAAAAATTCTGAAATTTTTTCTCCAAGGTCCTTTGACCTTGTTTGACCTATGATAAATCTCATGGCCATTTTTTGGTATTTTGATGAGATTTTAGGAATTTAACAAACCATATTTAATTTAATGCATTATTTTTAGTATTTTTAAATTGAATAAATTCCAAATAATTGTGTTGAGCCATTTTAATTGTTTGTATAAGTTTGACTTGTGTTGTTGGGTCTTGGTCAAGGTTAATTTTACTTTTCTAGGTTAAGATCATTGGATTTAGGGGATTGATGGAATGTATATTCCATTTCCCAAAATGAATGAATGATCTTAATTTGGTAAAAGTCCTCCTTTGTCCAATTTGAGTTTTGATCTATTCCCCTCCCTTATCATCTAATTCCCCTTCTTTATGCATCCATTTCATTTGGCCTATGATATCTCAAGGTCCTAAGGCTAGTTGATTGAAAAATCAACATAAGTATGGATGAGATTAGACCACCTCTTTTGCATATTCTTTTTGTGTGTGGTATGTTTCATAAGCATAGTCCATTATATTATGTCTCTAACATGCATTAACACCAAAGTTCTATTGCCCGACCTAAAATAGTTGTGACTTCTACATAAGTCCAATTACAATTGCTTAACATAGCGCTAAATTTTTGACACAAGAAGGCATAGCATTCTAGTTAGTGAGATTATAAGTCTCCCCTCTTTCATGGTATTGTGCGGAAACTTGGCCTTTTTTCCTTCCTTTGGAAGATGTCTTGGTTCAAGGATCCATGCTTGTGATAAGTGGGTTGAGTGTTCTCCAAAGAATGACTTTAAAAAATAAAAAGAAAGCAAAAGCAATACTAACTTCTAATTCATTAACAACTAACATTTAATTTCAAGCCATTTACTTTTAATTCCCTTTAATTTTAAGCTCTATTCATTTGCCATTATTCATACCATTCTAATTGTTTATATTAATGCCATTTTCACTTTGTCCAATTGGACAATATTGTGTGATATATCTTGTTTGTGCATATTTTGTTTACTTGTGTGGTCTTTGGCCATTAATGTACATAATAAGAACAAAAACCCTAAAAAACTATCGTGTGGACAGTTGGTTTGATCTTGGACGATTGGACTTAGAATTTAGACAACATCCCTATGCAAAAGAACTTGGCCAATGCCAACTTTCATGTAACCAAGTGCTTGCAATTTGAAAATTCATCTGATACATCATTGAAGATCCATCTGAGTTCATCTGCAACATGATCATTGTAAAACTATTATTTTGAACTTGTGACTTGTGGAATTTATCTGCTACATAGGTCAATTTGAGGAAGATTATGGAATGGCTAAATCTTGGATGTGGCTATCTTTATTTGATGCCTCGCTATTCAAGTTAATATGTTATGCATTGTTTGTTGCTTGATTCTAATGTCCAAGGGAATTTGGGTTTCTATATGGCATTCTTGCCTATTGGATTGCAGCCCATTGGTCAGATCTTTTCAACTCTTAACTTTTAAATTTATGCTTAGGATTAGTCTCTTCATCTCCTCCCCATCTATTTAATTTCAAAATCTCTCCCTCCTTTTAAAAAAACTTCTTTGCTTGTGCTTGTATTTTTTAACTTAGACTCTTTGCAAATTAGAAACTTTGGCCTTATGCCATTACATTTCAAAACTTCTTTTCTTAAATCAAACTTGTAAATATACTTAACTATACTTGACTTAAAATTTTCAAAAGCCAAAAAGAATTAACTCATTCAAACCATTTTTAGGCATTTGTGCCTTTTAAACCTAACTTTTGCTAAAAATAATGCACCCACTTTGAAATTTGTATCACGAACTATGAGGTTTTGATCCCTCATTCTTATGTTGGTACGTAGGCACAAGTCCGAAGGTCTTGTTAAACACAAAAATATAATTAATAAATTATCTTCTCATCCCCCCATTCTATTTGTTTGTAAACATCACTTTGTATAAAATACATATGCACACAAGAAAGGGCTCCCTAGGAGCACCTAAGACACTTTGGGTGCTAACACCTTCCCTCTGTGTAACCAAACCCCTTACCTGTAATCTCTGGAATTTTATTAGTTTTGATTTGAAAACTTCTTATTTTTGGGTTTTGTTTGTACTTTTCCCTTTTCCCTTGGCGACTCTTTTTATTTGATGTCTTGCTCATCAATAGCTTGATGATCATGAATTTACCGCTACAGAAATTAAGTGGCGACTCTGCTGGGGAGTAGTCTCCAGTAGGTTTAGCCTATTTTTTTGTGTGTATATAATTGTATATATGTGATGTATGTATATTTGTGTGATATAATTTGCTTGTTATTGTAACACCTCAAAATTTGCCCTCCTCTCTTGGGACTAGCTTAGCATATTGCATTTCATTTTGTAGGTCATTAGTCATTGCATCTTTGCATATCATGTGGAAACAATAAGCAAGTCATCCTCCTAAGTCTTGTTCAGAAGATAAAGAGGTTAAAAGATTCAAGCCTGAGGGTCTCATGAATTGATCACTAGCCATCTGAGGGTTTGTGCTTCAATTAGGGTTTCTTGGTTCCTCAAGGAGATTGATCATTATCTTGGTTGAAGTGGTACATCATCATCATCAAGATTCATTATGCCTGATCAGTTCCTTGGGATTAGGGTTTTGACCTCTGGTCAACCCTAATCAGTTGCTTTATGCCAATCAGGATTTTGCAAGGAGATGAGGTCTTTATGAGATGGGGATCACATGATTTTATTGAGCTTGTATAAGCTAGGGTTTCATTTTGGAGCCATTTCATCAAGAGATTGAGGCCCAAGTTCATCTGTGCATGACCAAGTCATCTGTCAACTGAAAAAGTCAACCAAAAGTCAACTGTTGGATTTGGAGGTGGGAAGTGGTTAGAAATAATTCATTCATGTTCAAACAAGTCTCATTTGACATTTCAAACATCAACATTGAAGAAAATAAAGTCAGGACAAAACTTTCCAAAAATGGAAAGTGACTTGTAATTCAAAATTGCCAAAAAGGGAAAGGTTTTCTCCTCAAGATTACATCATCAAGAAAGCTTCAAATGAAATTTTGTTGAACATGAAAGTTGTAGATCTTGTTCTCCCATTTCCAAAACGTCCAAGATCATGAATTTCTCATGTGTGGTTGAAGAGATATGGATCAATCATGGCCAAGTGAATTTGAACTTCAAGCATGCATAACTTTTAAACCATAAGGCCAACTGGAGTGGTTCTTTTTGTAACATTTCTCTCTTGACATGCACTATCCAAAACATGCATCATAAGCCATGCATTTCCATCACAAAAATATTTGGTTTTCCATTTGAATTTTGGAGGGAAATTCCAAATTTGAAAATTAGGCTTTGTTTTCACTTCCCACCACTTGCATTTGGTTCAAAACAACATTTGAAGTGATTTCCAAACAGAATTCGTGCACTGTTCCATCCATTTCATGCATAAAGGGTGAAATTGCAATTTTGCATTACACTTCATTTCCACTAATCCACTTGCATTAGCTTAAGCATGATTAACAAACTTCATTAGCACATCATATATATAGCTAAGCATAACAGAAAATTGGATTAACACATCATAATTCTCAGATCTGAAAATTTTCTTCACTTTGTTCTCTCACTTTTTCTTCAATTTTCTTCATATACATTGCATCTTCCTCGAGTGATTCATGATCCATAAGCATAATTGAGCATTTTTGGAAGCAAAATTCAGAGGAATTCATTCAGATTCGAAGCTGTTGAAGCTCACACTCATCCATGGCAGTTGGAGATTCAAGCAAGATCAAGCACGATTGAGCTATTATTCTTCATCCATTCATCCATCTAAGCATTGAAGAACATCTGTTTGTGCATTACCAAGCCTGAAATCGCCAGATTCACTTCTGCATCTTCTTGAAGGTTAGAATTCGAGTTCCATAATTCTTGAAATCATTAGGTGCTTATGATAGATCGTGAAACACTTAGCATGTTGAGCTATAGATCCATGATTTCCATGCAGTATTGAGCAAGATATGTTAGATTTAAGTTTGATGTATGAAAATGTATGCGTGCGATTTGCTGGATATATGTTGATTCATGATAAACCAAGCCTGGATTCATGTTGTATGATGTGAGAGGAATACGATGATGTGATCATTTTGAATTTCTGAGCACTTTTGTTCTTAGTTGGGATGAACATGATGAACACGTTGAAGCTGTTAGGGTTTTATGTTTCCAGAATGTGTTTGATCTTCATAGCGCCTGCTTGCATGTGTTTTCATGTTTATGATCATGCATTGGTCCAGCGAAGCGTGTGCGTGGCGAAATGATTGGACGAGATTGTTTTGGCTTGCCACCTCAGTTAAGTGAAACGGTGCGTTTCACTTAACTAGCGCCTAATTCAAAATGGCGTTCTGTTCGATCCCTGGCTCTAGCTATTTCCAAAATGCCTTGCTGAGTTATTTCATATTATTCCATCCATTCATGTATATGCTTCATCATGTTTTTTTTAATTTTTTCTCCACTTCCAAAAATCATAACTCAATGAATACTCATCCAAATGACCTGAGGATTTTTGCATTATTCTCCATTTTGTTTCTAGTTTTTTTTGACTATTTTTCCAGAAATGGTGCATGGATGAAAAATGTTTTGGCTTAGGGTTTGTGTATACATGTCCAATTTGTACCTTGCTTGCCATATGCTTTGCGAAATGATGAGTTTTAATCCAATGATTGTGAAATTTGGTATGCTTAAAATAGACATCTTGCTGGACATTTTGGTGTTAAGTTTGCATTTTTCTCATTTGTGGTTGCTGAGATATGCTCATGTTAATGTAGGTGTCACAATGTGTGTCACACCTTTGCTTTCTCAATTTGATGAATTTCTTTGCCATGCCAAATGAACTCCAATTAATGTGATTTTTTGTATGATACTTCTTCTGGATGTTATGGTTGATCATGTATTTTCTTGGAAATTTTGGAATCATTTCTGATTTGTTTGAGATTTTTCTTTCTGGATTGTAATTTGTGCACTTTTGAATAGTCTTGATCTTAAATGATTTGTGGAATGCTGGTTGTTTATCCTATGGATGTGAAATTTTGCACATTGTTTCTAGACATATTGAAGTTTGTTGTGGATTTGGTTTGAGGTCTTTATCATTTGCCATTTCTGTTTTAGCCTTGTGTTAAGTTGATGTAGCATTTGGTGTCTCCTTTGGGCTTGTTTTGGTTTCCTTGACTTGATGAATTTGATTACCATGCTTAGACTTGTCTAAATGCCTTGATTTTTGGTGTGTTGATCATGTTATGTGTTCTGTTTAGTCATGATTTTTTTTGAGATTAATTGAATCCTTTTTGAATTAATGTGGATTTGTTCATTCTGTTGCTCCAATGTGCTTCCAACTTGCATGCCTTGCCTTATTTGATTTGTGAAATTGATTTGGTGCATGATATTGATGTGGAACCTTTTGGATAATGTTCTTAATTGATTAAGGTTGCTTCATGTGGAATTTCATATTCTGTTTTGAATTATTTCTCCCTCTTTGACCCTAGGGCTTGTCCTAGTGGTTGGTGCTTATGTTTGTGTTTTGTTTTCAGGATAAGAAGCACATGGCCATAAGAGGATTGATTCATTTGCTTGAGTTGGATTATTTGGTTGATGTTGACTAATCTTGACTTGTTTTGTAGGTGTCTTTTAGCTCATTTGATTTGAGCTTGTGCATTGCACATTGTTGCCTTGCTTGTTTGATTGTGTACTGTTGACTGTTGACCATTGGTTGTCTGTTTGACTTTTTGAGTTGTATACTGATTGAGTTAGATTGTTTTCAGGTACCTTTAGTTGCTTAAGTTCATTGTGAACTTGCTTTTGCTTTTTCTTGGTTGCTTAACCACATAGGTATGATATTTCTGACTTCATGTAGTCTGGAAGACCTGTCCTGTTACTTGGGCAGGCACCTGTCTGAAGCCCTCCTTAAGAGGCAATGCTTGTGTATGTTTATTTTTGTGCCAAGCAGGAAAAGTCCTTTGATAAGGCAATTGGCAGATAAAAGAGATGTGTAATCCATCTCCTGCTATTTAGTGTGTCATCCACTTTGCTCACACACCTTGTGTTGATGCATTGTGGATATTAACCTAAGATCCATGTTGAGTCAGTCATATGTGGAGAAGAGTTCCAACTTTCTGAACTCCCACACTTTCATTTGTCTGAAGCTCTCCCAGGCCAGGGATAAGAGCTGTGAGGTCTTACCCTCACTTCCCATTTCATCTGCTTCACCCTAACTCTCAATGTTAGGATTAAGAGCTAACTACACCCGATTCCAGTTGGCTTGTGTTTCACAGCCTAACCTTGTGTGAGCCCACTTTGTTTGTATATAGTGTGTGCTAATTGTGTGTATGTTTGATGTTTGCTTTGCCTTTGCCTGTTTAGGATAGCTTGCTGCCTGTGCAAGTTAGATAGAAACCTCAACCTAGGACTATGGTGGATTTACATGATAACTATTAGGCTCGAGTCAGTCTCCCTTCTAGTTTGTCATTTCCCAGTCTCTGGTTAGGAGAAAGTTTCTCCCCTGTTAAGGGGAACTACGTCGCCCTGATCCTCATGCCAGATGAGGTACGTAGGCAGGAGATCGTGCGAGATCTCTCCGGGCACCCTTTTCTTTTTTGCGTGTGTTTTGTTTGACAACTATCAGGCTCGAGTTCCCGACTCCCTGTTAGTCTGTGTGTTCACCCTTTTTCTTTTGGTATGTGTTTGCTTGACAGTTAGCAGGCTTGAGTACCAGACTCCCTGTTAGCTTGTTTGTTCAACTTTTTTGTTGCTTTTGACGATTCAGCGTCCGGTTAACCTTTCGTTTGTTGGAGTCTGACGTAAGCCCAGCGATTGGCAGTCGGTTTCCCGTGTGTGTTTGTTGGTTCGGAGTCTGATGTAAGTCCAGTGATTGGCATTCGGTTTCCATGTTTGCCTGTTTGTGTGGAGTCTGACATAAGTCCAACGATTGGCAGTCGGTTTCCAGTGTTGTGTTTTTTTTGGCGTGCGTGAGCCGAACTACGGTAGCTCTGATTCTCATTCCAGATGAGATACGTAGGCATAGGATGCGATATCCTAGCGAGCCCGTTCCTCTCTTCCCCCACCTGTGTTGTGTGTGTGTGCATTCTTTTGAGCAGTTTTAGCAACCTTTCTTCTATTCTTTTGAGCGTGGATCCCGTCGAGTACGACGGACGTGAGGGGTGCTAATACCTTCCCCTTGCGTAACCGACTCCCGATCCCATCTCTCTTTGGTCGCGAGACCATGTCTTTTCCAGGTTTACTTCGAGCGTTTCCTTTCCCTCTTTTGGGATAAATAACGCACGGTGGCGGCTCTATTTGTTTTGTTTTAGCCCGCCGGTTGTTTTTCGCGGATGCGACAGCTGGCGACTCTGCTGGGGAATACTGAAGTTGACCTCTTGCTGGTCCATCTTCCCTAAGCGAGTCTCTCCTAGCGCTCTCTAGGATAGGGTTTAGGTTGCTTGTGTTGCTCTATTTATTGCATTTATGATTATTGTGTTGTATAAATATTTGCATATATGTTTGCATGCATCATACTATCATTGTGCTGTCTTTTGTACAGGTGGTTCCTCTGATTTGTGGGGTGGGTGTTCTGAGTGGGGCTAAAACCCAGGCCCGAGTATACACCTAGGATTAGTGTGGTCTCACGTTCCTCACATGTTGGGTTGACATGATTGTTGTGACGTGACATACCACAAGCCGGACGGGGTTCTTCTGAGAGGGCTCTTCCTTGTGGAGTTTCCACTATGGTTGAGTTTTATCTCTTTTGAGCTGTTGACTTCGGTGACCGTTCTTTCCCGGATCTTTGGTTTAGACGATCTTAAGAGAGCTGCAGCGGCACACCCGAAAGGGCAAACCCGTTGAGTATCTTTGCCCGATTGTCGAGACTATTATCCGCCTTAGGATGACCTAATTAGAATTGACCTGTGAGGGGAGGGTTGATTCTTACAGAAGCATGTTCTGATGGTGACTAATGGTTCAGCTGTTGATCAGAGTCCTATTTATAAGACGGATTTATGGATTTATTCCTGAGACGCCGGAGTTCTGTCCGCGGTATTTATCAGTGGGGATCCGTTTATTTCAGGATTCCCCGGGCTGGTTCAGAGGATCTTACGGTTATCTGTTCAGAGAATCTCTGGTGATGATGGTGATGTATCTTTCAGTTCCGTTTATTTCGGAACTCCCAAGTCGGATTTATGGGTTACTCAGTACCTCAGATGGTTGTGATCAGTTCAGAGACCGTGACTCAGTGCAGTTGATGATCAGATGACTTGGGGGGATGGCCCAAGTGCATTGCATTCATACATCAGCATCATTAACATTTTGCATTTATCCGCATCTAACTCATGTTTATCCATATGCAGGGTACATTCTTGAGATCCAGGTTGAGAGATATCCCTGTTCTAGATATGAGGACTGACTTGAAAGCTGATGTTGCATACAGTTTCTTGGATCCAGAGATCAGTGTGTTAAAGGGTATGATAGCATTGATCACTCCTGACCATGTGGGGATGTTCCGTGAAACTTATGGGTGTATTCTGAAGATTGTTTTCAGGATCACAGATGATAATAGGGACGCCATCCATACTTTTCTCCAGTTTTATGACCCGGGCTTGAGGTGTTTCGTCTTCCCGGATTACTTATTAGGGCCTTTGATGGAGGACTATGCTGGCATCCTGGGTATTCAGATCAGAAACCAGGTACCTTTCTTTGCCACTAAGGAGGAGCCTGATGTTGGGGAGATCTCTCGTGCTCTTTATTTGAGCCAGGAAGTGATTAAAGGAGGTTTGAAGGAGAAGGGGAAGTTGCCCGGTTTTCATCTAAGCCTCTTGGAAGCTAAGGCCAAAGAGTATGTTGTTTTGGGCAATTGGAGGGCTTTCTGTGCTTTGATTGCTGTGAGCGTCTATGGAATCATCTTGTTCCCTAATCAGAGGAATTTTGTGGATATTAATGCCATCCGTTTGTTCGTTCAGAGGAATCCTGTTCCTACCCTGGTTGGGGATGTTTATTACTCGGTCCATAATCGGAACGAGAAGAGGCGTGGGGGATTGATTAGGTGTTGTGCTCAGTTGTTATGCAAATGGTTCATGGGATATTTGCCTACCAAGGGTGCTTTTGTTCTTCTTGACCATACTGTCAGTTGGGCGACCAAGTTGATGGGTTTGCGAGCCAAGGACATAACTTGGACTCACATCGATGAGGCGGGACGAGATTTCATTTGCAGCTGCGGGAGTTTTCCTAATGTGCCTCTTATAGGAGTTCAAGGGTGTATCAGTTATAACCCGACGCTTCTTAAGAGACAAAGGGGATTTGCTATGGAGGTTCCTCCTCTCGAGTATGAGATTCAGGACTCTTGTTACTTCCCTGTTGAGAGTAACCGGTCAGCATTGGAGATAGTGTCTGAGGCATGGCATAATATTCAAAAGAAAGGCAAGATTCCTTTTGGTAGAGCTAATAGTAGGTCCTTCCCTCTGTTTGATGAATGGCTCAGAAGGAGAGTGGAGCTCACTCGTCTACCTTTTCCTGTGGGTGATCTTTGGTATCCGTTGATTGAGGAATCCCGTTCTTCCGTTAGTATGGAAGAGTTCTTGGAGATGAAGAGGGAGAGAGATCAGCTGCATGCAGAGAAGACTGAATTGGAGATGAGTGTTGCTCGAATTCAGATGGCTAATCAGGAGATCAAAGGGAGAATGGAAGACCAGGATAAGAGACATGCTCTTGTGGTGAAGCGCTTTGAGATAGACACCGCGTATTACCGCAAGATCAGCCAAGCTTTGGAGGCGTCTACAAAGGAGCATGACATCACTAAGGAGAAGCTGGCCAGAGCCTTGAGAGATATTGAAGATGAGAAGAGGAGACAGGTCCTTGTGAAGAGTCAGAGAGATACCAGAGTCAAAATCCTTATTGCTGAGTGGGAGTCAAAGTTGAAGAAATGGGGAGCTGAGAAAGCGAAGATTATTGCTGAGAGAGATCACTATCTTGCTGAGAGGGATCATTACTTCAGACAGATGAAGATTCACCAGAAGGAGATAGGGAGATTACAGCAGGAAAACACTGAGCTTAGGTTCGCGGTGAAGTTTACCAAGATGGTTGATGATGCAGAGCCGTCTGTGGGACCTCCTTCAGTGTAGACCTTTCTTATTTGTGTTGGATTACCGTCAGGCCTGTTGACGGAATTCACTTGTTTGCATTTTCTTTCTGATTCTGGAGAATTGTATTTGATTTGTATCGACTCGATGTATGACTCTTGCACTATTTGTGCACTTTTGGTATACGATGGTTATTTTCATTCAGTGATCGATCTTCAAGCTTTATTTGCTTTCCTGTATGCACTCACACAACACACACATGGTTGGGTGGTATCTTTGCTAAATCATATATCTCTGATCTGTATGAGGGAATCATTTGATGAATATCAAAATATTGCTGCCGGATTATTATCTGTCTCGATGAAACCAGGATCGAAAGACAGAGTGTTCCTCATATGGATAGACATTGCATTCATGCATAATCATAAATAACTTGCTTCTATTTTGCAGGTGTCAGTTCTAACGTGCTTGATTGTTTCAGGAATCATTGCTCGTGCGCGTAGAGTCGTACCCTTGCACTCAACACGTCCACACAGATATTTCACCAGACGCAACACACCTAGACTGATGGATCCACCTAATGCAGATTTTCTCGAGCTGAAGGAGAAAATGAATGGGCTGATTAATGTCATGCAAGGGTTTGCTGTGGGCCAGAAAGCACTTGCTGATAAAGTGGAGAAGCTCGAGCGGGCTTCGGCTGCCAACATTGGTGTCAATCTGGAGGGTGTCTCTAATCATGGCCTTGGTGGTTCCAGGGATGAAGGAGATCTTGGGAAGAAGACAACTGCGGGTGTAGTGATCAATAATGCTGGTGGTTTTGGTGCTGCAACAAGTGGTAGACCGGGTCCAGTGGGCAATAATCTGAAAGACAGTTTGTTTCCCCCTTTCTTTGGGGTTGAGGAGGATAGAGAAGAAGACAGAGAAGCAGATCAATTCTCCATGCATAATGAACCGTTTGGTCAGTATGGTATCCAACCACCAAACAAAGAGATTCAGTTGCTGGCAGAGAAGATCAGAGCTCTTGAAAGCTACGCCACTCCAGGGGTTGTGAATATGTCAAATATGGGGTTGGTTGAGGGGATTGTGATCCCACAGAAGTTCAAGGCGCCCGCATTTGATAAATATAATGGGAGTTCTTGCCCGGAGACTCACCTTCAAGCTTTTGTCCGCAAGACTTCTGCATATACGAAGGATCAGAAGCTGTGGATGTACTTCTTCCAGGACAGTCTGTCCGGAGGATCCTTGGAATGGAACACCAAGCTGAAGTCTTCTGATATCAAGAGCTGGCAAGATCTTGGCGATGCATTCTTTAAACAGTATCAGTTCAACACTGATATGGCTCCTAGTCGTATCCAGCCGCAGGGTATGTCTCAGAAGCCTAATGAAGGGTTTAAAGAATATGCCCAAAGATGGAGGGAGTTGGCTGCCAGAGTTCAACCTCCACTGGTGGATAGAGAGATGTCCGATCTGTTCATGGGTACCCTTCAGGGGACGTTCGCTGAAAGGATGGTTGGTTTCCCGGTGACCAACTTCGCTGATATTGTGGTAGCCGGTGAAAGAATAGAAAGTTGGTTGAAGCTGGGGAAAATTCAGGGTGGTAATGCTTCGTCATCTGGTTCGAAGAAGCCTTTCGGAAATGGTCAAATGAAAAAGGAGGGTGACACTAGTGCCGTATATACCCAAAGAGGACAGAGTAGGGATCGTTACTACCAGCACACTGCTGCGGTAACCATTCCTGCTGATAATCAACCTACACAACAGCAACAGCAGCAACAACCGCAATAGCAAAGACAACCGTTTCAGCAGAGACCGCAGAGGGCTGGGTATCAGGTGCGAGGGAGAATGAATGATCGTCAATTCGATAGGCCACCTGTGACCTATTCTTTCTTGTTGAAGAAGCTGAAGGATTTGGGATTGGTTCAACTGAGAACTTTGGCTCCTTTGAGACCTGATCAGAGGCCAGCCAGTTTTGATGAGAATGCTAAATGTGAATTCCACTCGGGTGCACCTGGACACAACGTAGAAAACTGCAAAGCTTTTAAGCATGTGGTCTAGGACTTAGTGGATTCTAAAGCTATCAACTTTGCACCTTCCCTAAACGTGAATGCTAATCCCATACCCGCGCATGGTCAAATGGGGGTGAATGCAATCTCTGAGGAGAGCAGAATCGAGCTGTCAAGTGTGGATCAGTTGAAGACTCCTTTGGCTGAGATCAAACGGCAGTTATTGTTGAATGGGGTCTTTCCGGGCTGTGATGTTTGTTGTGCTGCGTGCACTGTTGCTCCTGACGAGTGTATATCGTTGAGAGAGGCTGTCCAGAGGCTGATGGATGAGGGAAGCCTCCAGTTTGAGAAGGTTGATCTGGTGAAGGAGGATGTCTCCACCATAACCATTTACTTCGACCCGGTTGATTTGTCAACGCTGGCCGATGCGGCTCCAGTTACTATCACGGTACCTGGACCAATTCCTTATGACAAAGATGATGCCGTACCGTGGCATTATGGTGGGGAAGTGTACCGTAACGGAGAAAAGCTGGAGGACCAAGCTGCAAGTGAAACCACCGTTTCAAAGGTGGATAATGCCAGACCCAGTGGTTTCACTCGCAGTGGAAGGTTGTTTGCACCTGATGCTTTTAGGGGTGGAGAAGGAGAAAAAGAAAAGAAAGAAAAGGCCGAGGCTTTAGCCAGGGCAAGAGGAAAACAAGTAGTGAATGAAGGTACTCCTGTGGTGACACCGGCGCCTGGTGGGTCGGAGAAAGAACTTGATGATGAAGCAGAAGAATTTCTGAGAATCATCAAGAAGTCAGAGTACAAACTTGTTGACCATCTGCAGCAGACGCCGTCTAAGATTTCGATCTTGTCCTTGTTGCTAAGCTCTGAGGGGCATAGAGAGGCTTTATTGAAGATACTAAAGAGAGCCTATGTTCCCCAGGAAATAACGATTAATCAGTTGGAGACGGTGGTGTCAAACGTCAATGCCAGCCATGGGCTGGGTTTCACTGATTTGGATCTGACTGTGGATGGGAGGAATCATAATCGGGCTTTGCACATTGCTATGGAATGTAAAGGAGCCGTGCTCTCGCACGTGTTGGTTGATACCGGCTCCTCTTTGAATGTGTTGCCAAAGAAAGCCCTGGCAAAGTTGGATTGTGAAGGTCTGATTTTGACACCCACTGACCTGATAGTGAGGGCTTTCGATGGTTCAAAGCGGGCAGTGTTCGGAGAGGTTGAGCTCCCGGTGAAGATTGGGCCCGAGGTGTTCAATTCAGTATTCTATGTCATGGATATTCAGCCGGCATACAATTGCCTGTTGGGTCGCCCATGGATTCATGCTGCTGGGGAAGTGACTTCTACTTTGCACCAGAAGCTGAAGTATATCTGGGACGGGCAGGTCGTCACTGTTTGTGGAGAAGAGGATATCTTCGTCAACCACCTATCGTCGTTCAAATACGTTGAAATGGATGGGGAGATATGGGAGACGCCGAGTCAAGCATTCGAAACCGTTAAGGTGGAGAATACTCTTTTTGCCAAAGAAGAGGAGAAACCATCCATTTCTTCATATAAGCAGGCCGCCGAGGTAGTGAAGAGTGGGGAAGCTCCTGGTTGGGGGAAGATGATGGACATCTCCGCCAAGAAAGACCGTTTCGGAGTGGGTTATCAGCCGGGCCGAGGCTCGTCAGGACAAGGTAGAGGACGTCGTCCGTCAGTCACATTCACCAGTGCTGGAATGCTGGATCCAGATCACATCTGCATGGTGGGTGAGGAAGTTGACAGTGACTGCGAAATGGATCGATGGATAAAGCCGTGCGCACCAGGGATGGAAGTCCAGAACTGGAAGGCTGAAAAGATCATCACTGTCACTCTACTGGAAGAGTAATCTTTTTCTGTTTTCAATTTTATTTGCATGAAAGCCATACGTTTTGCCCGAAACGTAATGGTTTATTGTAAGGGCCACCTCATGTTTTGTTCTGCAAATTTTTTGCATCATAAATAAATGGATGTTTTTCAATTAAAAGCGGTGTTCCTTGTTTTTCATTTATTTTTACAGTCTAAAAATAAAAATAAAAATGGCAATGTTTTCATTTTCCTTTTCAATTTGTCTCGCTCCGGTTCTAAAGCAATGCATGAATCAACATTCATGCAGATGTGATTTCTCGCCGAATCTCATTGATAACAATCCTGTTACACCCTCATATGACTTCGACAATCCGATCTATCATGCCGAAGAAGAAGGCGAAGATGATTGTGAACTGCCGGAGGAATTAGCCAGGTTGTTAAAACAAGAGGAGAAGGTGATTCATCCGCATGAGGAGCAGGTTGAAGTTGTGAATCTGGGTACCGACGAGGTCAGAAAGGAAGTGAAAATCAGGGCCGCTTTGGAGGAAAGTGTCAAGAGCAGAATGGTAGCCTTGTTGAAAGAGTATGTCGACATCTTTGCCTGGTCTTATCAAGATATGCCAGGGTTGGATACCGATATCGTTGTGCACAAGCTACCATTGCGAGCAGATTGTCCTCCGGTGAAGCAGAAGCTGCGCAGAACTCGACCTGAGATGGCAATGAAAATTAAAGAGGAAGTGCAAAAGCAGTGGGATGCTAGTTTCCTTGCTGTCACTAATTTTCCGCCTTGGGTCGCAAACATTGTGCCAGTCCTGAAGAAGGATGGGAAGGTGAGAATGTGTGTGGACTACCGGGACCTGAACAGAGCTAGCCCGAAGGATGATTTCCCACTACCTCACATTGATGTGTTGGTAGATAACACGGCTCAATTCTCGATGTTTTCCTTCATGGATGGATTTTCTGGCTATAATCAAATCAAGATGTCGCCAGATGATATGGAGAAAACAACGTTCATCACACCATGGGGCACTTTCTGTTATAAGGTGATGCCATTCGGTCTCAAGAATGCCGGTGCTACTTATCAGAGAGCCATGGTGACTTTGTTTCATGATATGATTCATCATGAAATCGAATGCTATGTTGATGACATGATAGCAAAGTCCCAAACAGAAGAGGAGCACTTGGTAGATCTGGCCAAGCTGTTTGACCGGTTGAGACAGTTCAGACTGAGGTTGAATCCGAATAAGTGCACGTTCGGAGTGCGGTCCGGTAAATTGCTGGGGTTCATTGTAAGTGAAAGAGGAATCGAGGTTGATCCTGCAAAAGTAAAAGCAATAAGAGAAATGCCTGAGCCGAGAACAGAGAAGGAGGTTCGTGGTTTCTTAGGTAGATTGAACTACATTTCACGGTTCATATCTCACTTAACAGCCACGTGTGAACCTATATTCAAGTTATTGAGAAAAGATCAAACGTTCAGGTGGAATAATGATTGCCAAGCGGCATTTGAAAAAATAAAAGAGTATTTGTAGGAGCCTCCGATTCTGATGCCTCCTGTGGAGGGACGACCGTTAATTCTATACTTGACGGTCCTCGAGGGGTCTATGGGGTGTGTATTGGGGCAGCATGACGAGTCTGGTCGAAAAGAGCATGCCATATACTACCTTAGCAAAAAGTTTACCGACTGTGAAACAAGATATTCACTGCTCGAGAAAACTTGCTGTGCTTTGGTCTGGGCTGCTCGCCGACTGAGGCAGTATATGCTGGTTCATACCACTTTATTGATTTCCAAGATGGATCCAATCAAGTACATTTTTGAGAAGCCAGCATTGACCGGACGGGTTGCGAGGTGGCAAATGATTTTGACAGAATATGATATACAGTATACCTCTCAGAAAGCAATCAAGGGGAGTGTATTGTCTGATTACCTCGCCCAGCAACCCATTGAGGATTATCAACCGATGAAGTTTGAATTCCCTGATGAGGACATCATGTTTCTCAAATCAAAAGATTGCGAGGAACCGATCCCGGAGGAGGGGCCTGACCCTGAATCCGAATGGATTCTGATGTTTGATGGGGCCGTTAACGTGAATGGTAGCGGAGTTGGTGCTGTTTTGGTTACACCGAAAGGATCCCACATTCCTTTTGCTGCCCGACTAACATTTGAGTGCACCAACAACGTGGCTGAATACGAAGCTTGTATATTGGGGATTGAAGAGGCGATTGATTTGAGGATCAAGAACCTTGTTATATATGGAGATTCAGCTTTGGTTGTGAACCAGGTTAACGGAAAATGGTATACGCATCAATCTCATTTAGTTCCATATCGGGATTATACGAGGAGATTGTTGATGTTTTTCACCAAGGTGAAGATGCATCATGTGCCGAGAGAAGAGAATTCGTTGGCAGATGCTTTGGCTACTCTGGCCGCCTTGATTAAGGTGCAGTGGTGGAATCAGTTCCCCAGTGTTGAGGTGGGACGTCTAGATAGACCGGCTTATGTGTTTGCTGTTGACACAGTGCCTGATGATGAGAAGCCGTGGTATTACGATATCAAGCGCTATTTGGAAACCCAAGAGTATCCTGAGGGAGCATCCAAGAAGGACCGAAAGACTCTGCGGAGGTTGGCTATGGTGTTCTACTTGAATAAGGATGGGGTTCTGTACAAGAGAAATTTTGATTGGGTCTTGCTCAGATGTGTTGATGATAAAGAAGCAAGCCAATTGATGAAAGAGGTTCATGAGGGGTCGTTCGGTACCCATGCCAGTGGATATGCAATGGTGAAGAAGCTGCTGAGGGTAGGTTATTATTGGATGACAATGGAGGCCCAATGTTTCAATTTTGTGCGGAAGTGTCATAAATGCCAGATTTATGCTGACAAGGTGCACGTGCCTCCAAATCCGTTGAGTTTGATGTCGTCTCCATGGCCGTTCGCTATGTGGGGCATTGATATGATTGGGAAGATTGAGCCTACGGCTTCGAATGGGCACCGGTTCATATTAGTGGCTATTGATTACTTCACCAAGTGGGTGGAAGCAGCCTCTTATACGAACGTGACAAAGCAGGTCGTTGCCAGATTTCTCAAGAGAGACATCATTTGCAGATATGGGGTTCCCGAAAGAAGCATTACTGATAATGGTTCTAATTTGAACAACAAGATGATGGCAGAACTGTGTCGGGAATTCAAGATTGAACATCACAACTCTTCTCCTTATCGTCCGAAGATGAATGGGGCGGTTGAGGCAGCCAATAAGAATATTAAGAAGATTGTGCAGAAGATGGTTGTAACCTATAAGGACTGGCATGAGATGTTGCCGTTTGCATTGCATGGGTACCGAACTTCGGTACGTACATCTACTGGGGCAACGCCTTTCTCACTCGTGTATGGAATGGAAGTCGTGCTACCGGTTGAGGTTCAAATTCCCTCTTTAAGAGTCCTGATGGACGTGAAGTTACAAGAGGCTGAATGGGTAAGGACTCGGTATGAAGAGTTGAGCCTGATTGAGGAAAAGAGGCTGGCGGCCATTTGTCATGGGCAGTTATACCAGCAAAGGATGAAGCGTGCTTTTGACCGAAAGGTGCGACCTCGTGTGTATCATGTGGGAGATCTGGTGCTGAAAAGGATCCTTCCTCCTCAAAACGATCGAAGGGGCAAATGGACACCCAATTATGAAGGTCAGTTTGTGGTCAAGAAGGTTTTCTCTGGCGGAGCCTTGTTGTTGACGACCATGGATGGCGAGGATTTTCCATCCCCTGTGAATGCGGACGCCGTTAAAAAATACTTCGTATAAAGAGACCCGCTGGACGAAAAGAATAAAATAGTCCAGGCAAAAATGGGCATCCCGGCGAACCGAAAAAATGATGAAAAGGTTCGGGCAAAAATTAGGGATAAAAAAGGAAAAAATGTACACCCGGCAAGTCGAAAACCTGAAAAGGCGACTTGGGCAAAAAAGGGTATCCCGGTGGACTGAAAACCCGAAAGGGCGGTCCAGGCAAAAGAGGGATTGAAACGAACAACTGCGTCTAGCATGATCGTTTGCGCTTTGGTTAAGGCACATGGATAATACCCGGCGGGGATCAATCGGAAACGTCTTGTTCAGAAGGCAGAAAGCACGGAGAGTCTGAGGACATATGGGGTGTAACCGAGTTGGAACTCGATGAGATCACGGGTTTCACATTGCCATTAGGATAGATTTTCCTTTTGTGTGCAATTACCTCTTTTCAGGAATTGCTCCCTTTGTATTGCTCAATTTGAGCCACACTTTTTCAATCAATAAAATGCGTATTCAGTCAAATAATTTTGTTTTTGTTTTCATTACCGCTTTGATTGCAAAAACATCCAATTGTTTGTGATAAAGAATCTTGCATTTTAAGACATACAGGTTCCTTCCAATGCATGCTTATAAGATTGAAAACTTGAAATCTTATTCGGAAGGTTGAGTGACCCAAGTGTTGAAATCTTGACACGCCTGGGGCACGTTTTTATCTAACGATCTCTTTTGCAGGTACTGTTAGATAGTTTCACTCACTTGCAGGTTGTGATGTGGAAGCTTTGGATAAAGAATCCCCGTGGAGTCCGATTAGGGACGAATGGATGGAGAAATGGTGAAAAGACGGCGAGACGTACGACGATCCTTGAGGATTAATCAAGAAGACTCTTCAAAGTCTAAAATTGGAAAGTTTGTACCAATCTAAGGAGTTCGCTCTCCGTGGAGTACGGAGCAGTCGAAGATACAAGGTGATGAATCAGAAAAGTCCAGACGAGCCTGGGAGTTCTCAAAATTGGAAAGCTGACAGTGGATTTGGATGGTGAATGCCATGGTTCGACGAGTCGACGAGTGTTCTGTGCCAGGCTTCCCTGGTTTCCCCAAGCAGAGGCAGAATTGTTATTTCCCCAGCAGATTCGAGGTTTGTGTTTTCCCTAGCAGGGTTGGGATGGTTATCTCCCCAGCAGGTTTTAGATCGGTGTTTCCTCAGCAGCCAGGCCTGAAGGTTGCTGTTTCCCAGTGGAGGTATCTATTGGTAGTGGTTTCTCCAAGCAGAGTGGGGATTGTTATATTCCCAGCAAGTCAAAGACTGTTTTTATCCCCACAAAGTGCGTTGGTGGTTCTTTCCCCAGCGATGTCCCCAAGCGGGTCGGGTGCAGAGGAGGTTGTTCCTGGTAAGGGTGGCTTATTTCCCAGCAGCAGTGTTATTCCCCAGCAGGGTGGAGATCGGAGTGTTGTCGAGTTCCTCAGCAGAGTGCCTCGAGCTTCCCAGAAGAGTCCCTTGAGGGGGATACTTTTTATGCATTCATCATTTAGGAGATCATAGCATATTGCATAATAAATCGCGTAGCATTTCCATGATTATGGAGCATTACGCTGAAAAAAGTCACGCATCATCATTGCAAGCATAAGCTAGTCTCAAGCCGTGGTTACCGTTTGAGATTTGGTTTTACCAGTGGGTGAAGATGCTACTCAAACCGTGGTTACCGTTTGAGGAGTGGGTTTGCTAGGTGGAAAATCAGCAGCATTGCAAGTATCAGTTACTCGAGCCGTGGTTACCGCTTGAGATTTGGTTTCGCCGAATGGTGAAGATGTTACTCTGAGGAGTTTAGCATCGTGGTGTTGGGTCAGCAATATGCCCCAGTAGTACGATACTGGAGGAAACTTTTCCGTCGGGCGGAGATGGAAATAAAATCAAAGGACGTTACGCGATCAGCGCGAAAATACAGTTCAATTGGAGAAAAGGAAGTGTTGAGACATTTTCTGGAGAGCGGGGTTCAAATGGAGATTGGAGTTGAAGATTATATCCGGGATGAGGTCCTCAGGATTATCTTCTGTTCATGTGTCACCTTAGACTTTGGCTGAGGTCAACAGAGGTCGTTATGGGTGTCTTCTGAGGAAGAGATGCACATGTTACCTTCCTTTTGTGAAGGTGTACCCTCTGATATGTCGCCATCAGAGTGGTGTTTTGGTGTTATTTCCGACGTTGCCAGCGGAATTATCACAAGAAAGTGGAGAGCGGGGTTCAAATGGAGAAAAGGAAGTGTTGAGGCATTTTCTGGAGACTGAGGTCCAAATGGAGAAAGGGAGACACGAAGTGTTTTCTGGAGAGCGGGGTTCACAATGGCGATCATAAGTTATCGTCAGGCGACTGGGGTTCAAAATGGAGAGCGGGGTTCATTATTTGGCAAACAAGACTACTATGAAGTTGTCGGGGTTCAACTGCGGGGATCCGGGATCATTCGCGCAAAAGAAAATATTTGTTCGGGGTTCAAGAAAATGAAAAAAAGGAAATCAATCAGAAAGTTTCGGGGTTCAAGAAAAGTAAAAAAAAAGTAGTAATAATCCCCAGCGGATAGGTGGCGTTCAGGCCGTGGTTATCCCTATGTTACCATTTATTTTGGTATGCAGGTCAGCATTTCTGTTTCGGTGTTCAGGCCGACCTTTCTCCGTACCAGACGGATTCTTCTTTAGAGATTGCGTCTTCGCCGATTCTGACAGGCGTTGTTAATTATTTCCCATCGGAGCGCAAATTGTTCGTCTGTTCTTGGTATTCAATCACTCTTCACCCTGATCATCTGAAAGCCGAGGTTGTTCATATCGACAGGTTCACAGTGGATTGAATAGGGGCAGCTGTAACACCTCAAAATTTGCCCTCCTCTCTTGGGACTAGCTTAGCATATTGCATTTCATTTTGTAGGTCATTAGTCATTGCATCTTTGCATATCATGTGGAAACAATAAGCAAGTCATCCTCCTAAGTCTTGTTCAGAAGATAAAGAGGTTAAAAGATTCAATCCTGAGGGTCTCATGAATTGATCACTAGCCATCTGAGGGTTTGTGCTTCAATTAGGGTTTCTTGGTTCCTCAAGGAGATTGATCATTATCTTGGTTGAAGTGGTACATCATCATCATCAAGATTCATTGTGCCTGATCAGTTCCTTGGGATTAGGGTTTTGACCTCTGGTCAACCCTAATCAGTTACTTTATGCCAATCAGGGTTTTGCAAGGAGATGAGGTCTTTATGAGATGGGGATCACATGATTTTATTGAGCTTGTATAAGCTAGGGTTTCATTTTGGAGCCATTTCATCAAGAGATTGAGGCCCAAGTTCATCTGTGCATGACCAAGTCATCTATCAACTGAAAAAGTCAACCAAAAGTCAACTGTTGGATTTGGAGGTGGGAAGTGGTTAGAAATACTTCATTCATGTTCAAACAAGTCTCATTTGACATTTCAAACATCAACATTGAAGAAAATAAAGTCAGGACAAAACTTTCCAAAAATGGAAAGTGACTTGTAATTCAAAATTGCCAAAAAGGGAAAGGTTTTCTCCTCAAGTTTACATCATCAAGAAAGCTTCAAATGAAATTTTGTTGAACATGAAAGTTGTAGATCTTTTTCTCCCATTTCCAAAAAGTCCAAGATCATGAATTTCTCATGTGTGGTTGAAGAGATATCGATCAATCATGGCCAAGTGAATTTGAACTTCAAGCATGCATAACTTTTAAACCATAAGGCCAAATGGAGTGGTTCTTTTTGTAACATTTCTCTCTTGACATGCACTATCCAAAACATGCATCATAAGCCATGCATTTCCATCACAAAAATATTTGGTTTTCCATTTGAATTTTGGAGGGAAATTCCAAATTTGAAAATTAGGCTTTGTTTTCACTTCCCACCACTTGCATTTGGTTCAAAACAACATTTGAAGTGATTTCCAAACAGAATTCATGCACTGTTCCATCCATTTCATGCATAAAGGGTGAAATTGCAATTTTGCATTACACTTCATTTCCACTAATCCACTTGCATTAGCTTAAGCATGATTAACAAACTTCATTAGCACATCATATATATAGCTAAGCATAACAGAAAATTGGATTAACACATCATAATTCTCAGATCTGAAAATTTTCTTCACTTTGTTCTCTCACTTTTTCTTCAATTTTCTTCATATACATTGCATCTTCCTCGAATGATTCATGATCCATAAGCATAATTGAGCATTTTTGGAAGCAAAATTCAGAGGAATTCATTCAGATTCGAAGCTGTTGAAGCTCACACTCATCCATGGCAGTTGGAGATTCAAGCAAGATCAAGCACGATTGAGCTATTATTCTTCATCAATTCATCCATCTAAGCATTGAAGAACATCTGTTTGTGCATTACCAAGCCTGAAATCGCCAGATTCACTTCTGCATCTTCTTGAAGGTTAGAATTCGAGTTCCATAATTATTGAAATCATTAGGTGCTTATGATAGATCGTAAAACACTGAGCATGCTGAGCTTTAGATCCATGATTTCCATGCAGTATTGAGCAAGATATGTTAGATTTAAGTTTGATGTATGAAAATGTATGCGTGCGATTTGCTGGATATATGTTGATTCATGATAAACCAAGCCTGGATTCATGTTGTATGATGTGAGAGGAATACGATGATGTGATCATTTTGAATTTCTGAGTACTTTTGTTCTTAGCTGGGATGAACATGATGAACACGTTGAAGCTGTTAGGGTTTTATGTTTCCAGAATGTGTTTGATCTTCATAGCGCCTGCTTGCATGTGTTTTCATGTTTATGATCATGCATTGGTCCAGCGAAGCGTGTGCGTGGCGAAATGATTGGACGGGATTGTTTTGGCTTGCCACCTTAGTTAAGTGAAACGGTGTGTTTCACTTAACTAGTGCCTAATTCAAAATGGCGTTCTGTTCGATCCCTGGCTCTAGCTATTTCCAAAATGCCTTGCTGAGTTATTTCATATTATTCCATCCATTCATGTATATGCTTCATCATGTTTTTTTTTAATTTTTTCTCCACTTCCAAAAATCATAACTCAATGAATACTCATCCAAATGACCTGAGGATTTTTGCATTATTCTCCATTTTGTTTCTAGTTTTTTTGACTATTTTTCCAGAAATGGTGCATGGATGAAAAATGTTTTGGCTTAGGGTTTGTGTATGCATGTCCAATTTGTACCTTGCTTGCCATATGCTTTGTGAAATGATGAGTTTTAATCCAATGATTGTGAAATTTGGTATGCTTAAACTAGACATCTTGCTGGACATTTTAGTGTTGAGTTTGCATTTTTCTCATTTGTGGTTGCTGAGATATGCTCATGTTAATGTAGGTGTGACAATGTGTGTCACACCTTTGCTTTATCAATTTGATGAATTTCTTTGCCATTCCAAATGAACTCCAATTAATGTGATTTTTTGTATGATACTTCTTCTGGATGTTCTGGTTGATCATGCATTTTCTTGGAATTTTTGGAATCATTTCTGATTTGTTTGAGATTTTTCTTTCTGGATTGTCATTTGTGCACTTTTGAATAGTCTTGATCTTAAATGATTTGTGGAATGCTGGTTGTTTATCCTATGGATGTGAAATTTTGCACATTGTTTCTAGACATATTGAAGTTTGTTGTGGCTTTGGTTTGAGGTCTTTATCATTTGCCATTTCTGTTTTAGCCTTGTTCTAAGTTGATGTAGCATTTGGTGTCTCCTTTGGGCTTGTTTTGGTTTCCTTGACTTGATGAATTTGATTACCATGCTTAGACTTGTCCAAATGCCTTGATTTTTGGTGTGTTGATCATGTTATGTGTTCTGTTTAACCATGATTTTGTTTGAGATTAATTGAATCCTTTTTGAATTAATGTGGATTTGTTCATTTTGTTGCTCCAATGTGCTTCAAACTTGCATGCCTTGCCTTATTTGATTTGTGAAATTGATTTGGTGCATGATATTGATGTGGAACCTTTTGGATGATGTTCTTAATTGATTAAGGTTGCTTCATGTGGAATTTCATATTCTGTTTTGAATTATTTCTCCCTCTTTGACCCTAGGCCTTGTCCTAGTGGTTGGTGCTTATGTTTGAGTTTTGTTTTCAGGATAAGAAGCACATGGCCATAAGAGGATTGATTCATTTGCTTGAGTTGGATTATTTGGTTGATTTGACTAATCTTGACTTGTTTTGTAGGTGTCTTTTAGCTCATTTGATTTGAGCTTGTGCATTGCACATTGTTGCCTTGCTTGTTTGATTGTGTACTGTTGACTGTTGACCATTGGTTGTCTGTTTGACTTTTTGAGTTGTATACTGATTGAGTTAGATTGTTTTCAGGTACCTTTAGTTGCTTAAGTTCATTGTGAACTTGCTTTTGCTTTTGCTTGGTTGCTTAACCACATAGGTATGATATTTCTGACTTCATGTAGTCTGGAAGACCTGTCCTGTTACTTGGGCAGGCACCTGTCTGAAGCCCTCCTTAAGAGGCAATGCTTGTGTATGTTTATTTTTGTGCCAAGCAGGAAAAGTCCTTTGATAAGGCAATTGGCAGATAAAAGAGATGTGTAATCCATCTCCTGCTATTCAGTGTGTCATCCACTTTGCTCACACACCTTGTGTTGATGCATTGTGGATATTAACCCAAGATCCATGTTGAGTCAGTCATATATGGAGAAGAGTTCCAACTTTCTGAACTCCCACACTTTCATTTGTCTGAAGCTCTCCTAGGCCAGGGATATAAGCTGTGAGGTCTTACCCTTACTTCCCATTTCATCTGCTTCACCCTAACTCTCAATGTTAGGGTTAAGAGCTAACTACACCCGATTCCAGTTGGCTTGTGTTTCACAGCCTAACCTTGTGTGAGCCCACTTTGTTTGTATATAGTGTGTGCTAATTGTGTGTATGTTTGCTGTTTGCTTTGCCTTTGCCTGTTTAGGATAGCTTGCTGCCTGTGCAAGTTAGATAGAAACCTCAACCTAGGACTATGGTGGATTTACATGATAACTATTAGGCTCGAGTCAGTCTCCCTTATAGTTTGTCATTTCCCAGTCTCTGGTTAGGAGAAAGTTTCTCCCCTGTTAAGGGGAACTACGTCGCCCTGATCCTCATGCCAGATGAGGTACGTAGGCAGGAGATCGTGCGAGATCTCTCCGGGCACCCTTTTCTTTTTTGCGTGTGTTTTGTTTGATAGCTATCAGGCTCGAGTTCCCGACTCCCTGTTAGTCTGTGTGTTCACCCTTTTTCTTTTGGTATGTGTTTGCTTGACAGTTAGCAGGCTCGAGTACCAGACTCCCTGTTAGCTTGTTTGTTCAACTTTTTTGTTGCTTTTGACGATTCAGCGTCTTGTTAACCTTTCGTTTGTTGGAGTCTGACGTAAGCCCAGCGATTGGCAGTCGGTTTCCCGTGTGTGTTTGTTGGTTCGGAGTCTGATGTAAGTCCAGTGATTGGCATTCGGTTTCCATGTTTGCCTGTTTGTGTGGAGTCTGACATAAGTCCAGCGATTGGCAGTCGGTTTCCAGTGTTGTGTTTTGTTTGGCGTGCGTGAGCCGAACTACGGTAGCTTTGATTCTCATTCCAAATGAGATACGTAGGCATAGGATGCGATATCCTAGCGAGCCCGTTCCTCTCTTCCCCCACCTGTGTTGTGTGTGTGTGCATTCTTTTGAGCAGTTTTAGCAACCTTTCTTCTATTATTTTGAGCGTGGATCCCGTCGAGTACGACGGACGTGAGGGGTGCTAATACCTTCCCCTTGCGTAACCGACTCCCGATCCCATCTCTCTTTGGTCGCGAGACCATGTCTTTTCCAGGTTTACTTCGAGCGTTTCCTTTCCCTCTTTTGGGATAAATAACGCACGGTGGCGGCTCTGTTTGTTTTGTTTTAGCCCGCCGGTTGTTTGTCGCGGATGCGACAGTTATGCTTGGTGATCTCTGAGTGGTGAGATAAGTTCTAACCCGAACTTGAGTGCAATTAAGATAGGAGGATGGTATAGTCATGTTCGACTTGTGTGGGGTAGTCCTTAGCAAGTTGGTTTGAGATCCATCTACTCAGTGGAGACCCTTTTGGATTTGGAAATGTCACACAAGTATTTGTGGTTAGGCATTACTATCTCTAATTTGGGTCCGAGAAGCTAAGGATCATAGAACATTTAACCCCTCTTGGCCTATTTAGAACGTAGTGCAGAGACTATTCAAGTGTAGACTTGATAACAGTTGTTACGCGATACTACACTCAAACGAGTTTCTCTTGAGAATATTATGGATCGATGAGTCTGTCATCTTGACCTGTAATATCTGATAGATGGAATTAAGACTCTGGGAACTTTTTAGAACATGATCTACAGGTTTTTATCCTTAGTCCACTCCTTTGGGATGGTTCTTACCCAGACTTCATGCTCGTGACTCACAATAAACCCTTGATTCTTGGTTGATCCAATCAAGTCTTGTCAATATCAATGGAACTTGGGTGTTGATAAGGTGAGAACCATAATCCACCAAAATGGATGATTGATCTTGACAATGACTTGATTCATCCCTGACCTTAGTTTGCTTGCCTTGTGTGTGATCCCTTATTTGTGATTGTTGCATTCATGGATTCATATGCATCATAACATTCATCACACGAACATTTCAAGGAACTGAGGTATTATTTGCAAATATTTTCATACCATGGATTATGGACGAAGGAACACTAAGAAGTACAGTTTTAGATGTCCCGACTTGAAAGAGTTAAGGAAGCTAGCATCTTTTATATTAGATCCCTTGGACTTCAAACAACGCCATGGGAAGCTTCTGTCTATCTTGTCTGCTGATATAGTTGAAGGAATTTTGAGTGTGTTAGTGGAGTTCTATGATCCTCTCTACCGTTGCTTCACTTTTCCGGATTATCAGCTTGTGCCTACATTAGAGGAGTATGCCCATCTCTTGGGAATACCTATTTCTAGCAAGGTGCCTTTTAGTGGGTTGGAAGAGATTCCTAGATCTCATCTTATTGCTGAAGCTCTTCACTTGAAGAAGTCTGAGATAGAGGCTCATTGGGTGAAGAAAGGAGGATAATTTCGGTTGCCATCTGATTTCCTCATCAATGAAGCTAATGCCTTTGCTCAAGCCGGTAGTATGGACACTTTTGAAGCTATCTTTGTGTTGCTCATTTATGGATTAGCTTTGTTCCCTAACATTGACGGTTTTGTTGATGTTAACGCCATTAGAATTTTCTTGATTGGGAATCATGTGCCTACATTGTTGGGTGATATGTATTTCTCTTTGCATCTAAGGAACTCTAAAGGTGGTGGAACTATTGTCTATTGCATTCCTCTTCTGTACAAGTGGTTTATTTCGTACTTGCTTCAGACACCTGCATTTGTGGAGAAAACACAATGTCTACGGTGGTCTCAGAGACTTGTGTCTCTCACTAATAATGAAATAGTTTGGTATGATCCTTCTTCGAGCAGTTTGGAGGTTATTGATTGTTGTGGTGAATTCTCTAATGTGCCTCTCATTGGTACACAAGCAGGAATTAACTACAACCCTGCTTTGGCTCATCGTCAACTTAGGTTCCCCTTCAGAGACAAACCTAATAACACTTTGTTAGAAGATCTTTTCTATCAAGAGGGTAAAGATCCACAATATTTAAAGCAGAAGATTGTGCATTCTTGGCATAATGTGCATAGGAAGGGAAGATCCTAGCTCGGTCCGTGCATTTGTGTAGCTTTGGAAGCTTACACTCTTTGGGTGAAGAAGAGAGCTTTGGAGTTGAAGATGCCTTATTTTTGTGAGAGACCTATGTCTGTGGTTGTGGTTGAGCCATTAACTCTCCCTAACCAAGATGTAGAGGAGTTGGAAGACGCACTCGCCAAGATGAAGCAAGATAAGGATATGTGGGAAGAGTGTTTCCGTGCTTTGAGCAAAAAGCATGAGGAGTTGAAGTTGGAGTCTAAGGATAAAGATGCACTCATTGAGCTACTTGAAGACCGAGTGACAAAGAGACAGAGAGAGCCGGAAGTCTCATCTTCCTCTAGCACACCTCAGCCTTTCGTTGCTTGGAAGAAGATTGTTGATCAACTTGTCCTCGAGAAGACTCAGATGAAGGCTTCTTTCGAGACTGAGATTCGACGCATTCAAAGGAAGTACGCGCCTACAACCAGATCTTCTGACATTGTTGTTAGGGATCCTTAGGATGACTAGTCTCCTTTACTCTTGTACTTTCCATTTGGTTTCTGAAATTGTAATCAGTGTAATCCTTCTAATTATAAATGAAAAGAGATTTTTGGTCATATCAAATTGTTGCAATTGTTGTTAAATATATATATTTGCAAATAATATAGTAAGTTCTTTGAAAACAAATAAATAAATAAACAAGCATTGCATTTCATGAATCATTTGCATAAGCAGGTTTCTCTTTCGCCAGATGTCTCATTGGTGTTTCTTCTGTGCTTTAGCTAAGCTGACTCATCGGTATAACACTCACGCCAATCACTCCAGAATCATGGAACATCTTAAGCAAGAGAATAGAGAGCTAAAGGATGAGATCTCCCGCCTGACTACCATGATGGAGTCAGTTCTAGCTGCACAAAGCCAGTCTTCTCTAACGCCCGTAACTCCTCCCCCTTAGAGGACCGTTATTTCAGAGGTGGCTACATCTACCATGCCTGTTGCTACCGCTCATTTCACGCATACCATGCCTGCCAGATTCCCGTGGAGAATGCCGCCAAACTTCATGCCTGAAGACTTTGCGCCTACATTTGCTTCCATTCCGACATCTAGCCCGGTCATGTCTGTGCCACCTCCCGTAGTGCATACCTTACCTCGTGTGGAAGACACCATTTATCATTCTGAGCCATCTGAGGGCCCAAACGTTTATGAGAAAATGGATGAGATGAAGGATCAATTTCTTGAGCTGCGCAAGGAGTTGAAAACATTGAGAGGTAAGGACCTGTTTGGAAAGAGTGCTGCTGAATTATGTCTGGTGCCAAATGTGAAGATTCTGGTGAAGTTCAAAGTACCTGACTTTGAAAAATACAGAGGGAACTCATGTCCGCTCAGTCATTTGGTGATGTATGACCGCAAAATGTCTACCCAAACATATAACGATCAGCTATTAATCTACTACTTCCAAGACAGTCTGACCGGTGCTATGCTCAAATGGTATATGGGGTTGGACAGTGCAAGCATCCGCACTTTCAATGATTTGGGAGAAGCTTTTGTCAAGTAGTATAAGTATAATGTAGATATGGTGCCTGATAGAGACCAATTGAGGTCTATGTCTCAGAAGGATAAGGAGACATTCAAAGAGTATGCGCAGAGGTGGAGAGAATTAGCTGCTCAGATCACCCCTCCTTTAGAGGAGAAGGAGATGACTAAGATCTTTTTGAAGATCCTGAGTTCATTTTACTATGAACGCATGATTGCCAGTGCCCCAAGTGAGTTTACCGAAATGGTAAACATGGGGATGAGGCTTGAAGAAGGTGTCTGAGAGGGACGATTGTCAAAAGAGGAGGTATCGTCAAGTAAGAGATACGACAGTAGTTTTGGGAAGAAAAAAGACAGTGAAGCCAACACAATAACTAGTGGGAGGCAGAGGAGGCCTCAGACCAGAAGGAATCAACCACCCCGTCAACACCATCATCAAGTATCCTCCGTAATAGCTCTATTTTCCACAAGTCAGTCAACACCAATTCAACAACAACAATGTCAACAACAACAACCACAACAACGAACAAACACCTACAACAACAACAACAATACCAACAATCATCAACAACAAACTTTCGAGAGGAAGAAGGTCTCTTTTGACCCAATTCCTATGACCTATGCAGAGCTTTATCCATCGTTGTTTCTCAAGAACCTACTCCAACCGAGGAATCCGCCACAAATTCTAGAACCACTCCCACGATGATACAAGCTTGACCTCCGTTGTGCTTTTCATCAAGGAGCACCCGGACACGACATTGAGAACTGCTGTCTGCTCAAATACAAAGTTCAGAAGCTAATGAAAAGTGGAATGGTAGTCCTTTGAAGACCGTGCACCTAATGTGAAAGCAAACCCATTGCCATCCCATGGAAATTCATCTATTAATATGGTAGACGGTTGTCCTGAGGAGTTCAAAGTGTTTGATGTCCGTTTCGTCAGAAGGTCTTTGGTGACGATGCATAAGGACATTTGTATGGTGAGCAATTGTGAGCATGACCATGATGGTTATGCTATCTGCAGTGTCAACCCGAGGGGTTGTATGATTGTAAAAAGAGACATCCAGCGGTTGATGGATGAGGGTATGATTCAAATTGTTCAATCCCGTCACGTAGATGACGATATGAATGTCATAGTGCCCATTTTCAAGAATCCAGAAAGAATAGTAATTCAGTACAACAGCAACAGCAGTAACAACATCAGTTAAAGATCGATATCGCCGTTGGTCGTACGGTTAGCGGGCCCAGTCCCGTATTCATCCGATAAGGCTGTTCCGTATCAGTATAATGCAACTATGGTGAAGAACGGTCAAGAGGTTCCATTGCCTATGACTAGTTCTGTCGTGAGCATTGCTGATGTTACTAAGGTGACCCGTAGCGGTCAAGTGTTTGGGCCGGTGTTCCCAAAAGATGTGGAAGATTCAATAGTTGGTAAGAAGGTTGAAGTGCCCGCAGTAAATCCAGTTAGTGCTTCAAAGCGTCACTCCGGTGAATCCAGCAATTTGAAGACTAATGATGATGATGAGGTGCTTCGGTTGATAAAGAAGAGTGAGTTTAACGTGGTGGAGCAGCTGCTCCAAACCCCCTAAAAGATTTCAGTACTATCTCTGCTTATGAATTCAGTAGCGCACAGAGAAGCACTGCAGAGAGTTCTAGAGAAAGCATTTGTGGAACATGATGTTATGGTGGATCAGTTTCATCATATTGTGGCTAACATCACTTCCTATAATAATCTTAGTTTATGTGATGAAGAACTCCCCAAGGAGGGTAGGAATCATAATTTGGCTTTGCATATCTCGATGAACTGCAAAGACGATGCTTTATCCAATGTACTGGTGGACACCGGGTCTTCGTTGAACGTGCTGCCGAAGTCAACTCTTTCAA
The DNA here is from genome assembly GCF_024323335.1 of Lathyrus oleraceus. Taxonomy (NCBI): domain Eukaryota; kingdom Viridiplantae; phylum Streptophyta; class Magnoliopsida; order Fabales; family Fabaceae; genus Lathyrus; species Lathyrus oleraceus. The sequence goes on along the minus strand of NC_066579.1, from coordinate 272,598,119 downwards.
AGTTGTCATATCAAGGAGCGCCTATGAGGTATAGTGGTGTAATCATCAAAGCTTTTGACGGTTCACACAAAACAGTGATAGGAGAAGTGGACCTTCCAGTGAAGATAGGTCCAAGTGACTTCTAGATTACTTTTCGAGTAATGGATATCCACCCGGTCTACAGTTGTCTGTTGGGAAGGCCATGGATCCATGAGGCGGGAGCTATTACCTCCATACTACATCAGAAGCTCAAATTTGTCAAGAATGGGAAGCTTGTAATCGTTGATGGGGAAAAGGTGTTGTTGGTTAGCCACCTGTCATTTTTCTCTTACGTTGAAGCTAAGGATGAGGTTGGAACTCTGTTCCAAGCTTTATCTATTACTGCTGAAAAGAGGGTTGGGGCACCTATGTCCTCATTAAAAGATGCAAGGAAGATTGTTGAAGAAGGTAGTGTGGATTAGTGGGGACGCATGGTAGAGGTCTCCGACAACAAGGGCAGAGTCGGTCTGGGTTTTCAGCAAGGTTCATCAACTGCTAGATCAGAGGATATGCAACTTAGCTTCCGCAACGGAGGGTTCATTCATGGCAATGAACAACACTTAGCTGCTGTGCTAGAGGACGACGAAGAGGAAAACTGCACCAATTTTGTGACACATGGAAAGGCTTGCAACAATTGGACTGCTGTTGATATTCCTGTTATTATGCATCGATCTAAGTAATTGCTTTTATTTGTTTTCAAAAATCCTTCTCCTATGCCTTAGGGGGAAGTTAACATTGTTAGGAATTTCAAATTTGATCATCAATAAAATTAATTCTATTCATCCACATCTATGATGTTTTGTTTTTACTTTTTGCTTTATTATGAAAATGGTAATCACAAAAAAAACATAAATAAACAATATAATTGTCCATCTGCATAATATTTGGTCACAATTCACTTCTCTAAAATCAAAATATCAAATCATTATGCAGGTTGGTTTCTAACCCCATTGAATACAATGATCTTTCTCCTTCTCCAAATTTTGAATTCCCTGTGTTTGAGGTTGAAGAGGAAAGTGATGAAGAAGTGAGTGATGAATTGTCTCGTCTTCTTGAGCATGGAGGAAAAAACATTCAGCCATTCAAAGAGCAGATTGAGTTAGTCAACTTGGGTTCCGAAGATGATGTAAAGGAAGTCAAGATTGGGTCTCGACTTTGTCCAGATGTGAAGAAGGGGTTGGTTGATCTTCTTCGAGAGTATTCAGATGTGTTTGCTTGGTCCTATCAAGACATGCCTGGTTTGGATTCTGAGATTGTGGAGCATAGATTGCCGTTGAATCCAGAATGCCCGTCAGTCAAGCAGAAGTTGAGAAGAACGCATCCTGATATGGAAGTGAAGATCAAAGAAGAAGTGCAGAAGCAGATTGATGTCGATTTCCTTGTGACAGCTGAGTATCCGCAATGGGTGGCCAATATTGTGCCTGTGCCGAAGAAAGATGGAAAAATCCGCATGTGTGTTGATTTCAGAGATTTGAATAAAGCCAGTCTGAAAGATGATTTCCCTTTGCCGCACATTGATATGTTGGTAGACAATACTGCTAAATTCAAAGTCTTTTCGTTTATGGATGGATTTTCCATATATAATTAGATCAAGATGGCACCCGAAGTTATGGAGAAGACCACATTCATTACACCTTGGGGAACATTCTGTTATAGAGTGATACCTTTCGGTTTGAAGAATGCGGGTGCAACTTACCAAAGAGAAATGACTACTCTTTTTCATGATATGATGCATAAAGAGATTGAAGTTTATGTCGATGACATGATTTCCTAATCGATTGATGAAGAAGAACATGTTGAGCATTTGTTGAAGCTATTCCAGCGTTTGAGGAAGTATAAACTCCGCTTGAATCCCAATAAGTGTACCTTTGGTGTTCGTTCTGGTAAGTTGTTTGGCTTTATTGTCAACGAGAAGGGTATTGAAGTTGATCCTTCCAAGATCAAAGCAATACAAGAGATGCCTGCGCCCAAAACTGAGAAGCAAGTCAGAGGGTTTCTCGTCCGCTTGAATTATATCTCAAGATTCATTTCACACATGACTGCCACATATGCGCCTATATTCAAGCTTCTTCGGAAAGATCAGTCTTGTGATTGGACTGAAGACTGCCAGAAAGCTTTTGATAGTATCAAAGAGTATTTGCTTGAACCTCCGATCTTGTCTCCACCTGTTGAAGGAAGATCGTTGATCATGTATTTTACTGTGCTTGAAGATAGTATGGGTTGTGTTCTTGGTCAGCAAGATGAAAGTGGAAAGAAAGAACTTTCAATTTACTACCTCAGTAAGAAGTTGACCGACTGTGAGACTCGGTATTCTATGCTAGAGAGGACTTGTTGTGCATTGGCTTGGGCTGCTAAGCGTCTGTGTCAATATATGTTGAATCATGCCACTTGGTTGATATCCAAAATGGATCCAATCAAGTCTATTTTTGAGAAGCCTACTTTAACTAGGAGGATTTCCTATTGGCAGATGTTGTTATCTGAGTATCATATTGAATACCGATCTCAGAAAGCAATCAAAGGTAGTATCTTGGCTGACCATTTGGCTCACCAACCAATTGAAGATTACCAGTCAATGCAATATGACTTTTCGGATAAAGAGATCTTGTACTTGAAAATGAAAGATTGTGATGAACCATTGCTTGAAGAAAGGCCAGAACCTGGTTCCCATTGAGGTATGGTATTTGATGGAGATGTTAATCAATATGGTAATGGCATTGGGGCAGTGATTATTACTCCTCAAGGCACGCATTTTCCCTTTACAGCCAGATTGACTTTCAAGTGTACAAACAACATGGCAGAATACGAGGCTTGCATTATGGGGCTCGAAGAGGCCATTGATATTAGAATCTAGCATTTAGATGTCTTTGGAGATTCAAATTTGGTTGTGAATCAGATCAAAGGTGAATGGGAGACGAATCAACCCGGTTTAATACCATATAGAGATTATGCGAGGAGGATTTTAACTTTCTTTACAAAAGTTGAGTTTCATCATATCGCTCGAGATGAAAACCGGATGGCAGATGCTCTTGCAATGTTGGCATCAATGATTATAGTGAAGTATTGGAATGAGGTTCCCAATTTAACTGTGATGCGTCTTGATAGGCCATCTCATGTGTTTGCTGTTGAAAAGATCGAAGACGAAAAGCCGTGGTATTACGACATCAAGTGTTTTCTCCAAAGTCAGATTTACCCGTCTGGGGCATCTTTGAAAGATAAGAAGACTTTGAGAAGATTAGTTGGAAATTTCTACCTGAATGGTGATGTATTGTACAAAAGAAACTTCGAAATGGTTTGTCTCAGATGCGTGGATAGACACGAAGCAGACCTGTTGATGACTGAAGTCCATGAAGGTTCCTTTGGTACTCATTCCAATGGACATGCAATGGCGAAGAAGATGTTGCGAGCAGGTTACTATTGGCTGACAATGGAATCTGATTGTTGCAAGTTTGTGAAGAAATGCCACAAGTGTCAAATATATGCAGATAAGATTCATGTTCCTCCGACACTGTTGAACGTTATTTCCTCCCCATGGCCCTTTTCCATGTCAGGAGTTGATATGATTGGCATGATTGAGCCCAAAGCTTCGAATGGACATCGTTTCATCTTGGTGGCAATTGACTACTTCATAAAATGGGTTGAAGTGACATCGTATGCGAATGTAACCAAGCAAGTTGTTGTAAGGTTTATCAAGAATCAGATTATATGCCGTTATGGTGTACCAAGTAAGATCATTACTGATAATGGATCGAACTTGAATAACAATATGGTAGAAGCTCTTTGTAAAGACTTCAAGATTGCACATCATAATTCTTCTCCCTATAGACCCAAGATGAATGGGGCTGTTGAAGCTGCAAATAAGAACATCAAGAAGATTATTTAGAGGATGGTTGTAACGTATAAGGAATAGCATGAGATGCTCCCATTTGCTTTGCACGTGTATCATACATCAATCCGCACTTCAACAGGGGCAACCCCTTTCTCTCTTGTATATGATATAGAAGCAGTGCTCCCCGTAGAGGTTGAGATTACATCATTAGGTGCGCTCATGGAAGCCAAGTTGACTGAGGTTGAATGGTGTCAGACCAGGTTTGATCAGTTGAATTTAATTGAAGAGAAGAGATTGACTGTCATGTGTCATGGTCAGTTATATCAATAAAGGATGAAGAAATCTTTTGATAAGAAGGTCAAACCTCGGGTATTCAGGGAAGGTGACCTTGTGCTCAAGAAGATTCTATCGTTTAAACCAGATTCTAGGGGCAAATGGACTCCTAATTATGAAGGCCCATATGTTGTTAAGAGAGCCTTTTCAGGCAGCGCTTTGATTCTTACAACTATGGATTGTGAAGAGTTCACTCGTCCTGTGAACGCAGACGCAGTCAAGAAATACTTCGCCTAAAAATAAAAGAATAGCTCGCTAAGTTGAAAACCTGAAAGGGAGGCTTAGGAAAAAATGAGCGTCTCGGTGGATTGAAAACCCGAAAGGGCGACCCAAGCAAAAATTAGAGACATAAAATAGAAAAGAATTTTCCTGATAAGTTGAGTACCCCACCCTGGGGTAACTTATGCAAAAATTAGGGATTTTGGCAAGTAACTGCATTCTGCTGATCTACCAGTCTTGAAGAAACTTTGTTGAGCACAAGGGTTGACGTCGATTCATCATCCCCAGTAGCATCCAAAAGCACAGCGGATATCAAGAGTTGGCGGAAAGATTAGTGATCATTTGTATTCTATGTAACCCTTTTCCATGTATATTACCATTTTCAACTTTGTAAAAATCTATTGAGTCTTATCATTTACAGACTACCATTCTATTAAATAAAGTTGAACTTTTATCCAATTGTTTCCACTCTTACTTACTTCAGCCAAATAGTTTTAAATTTTATTATGATCATCTTTGAAATTAAAATTTTAAATCAAAATCATTTTTCTTTAACATATAAAAGCATGAATTTTCAGAGCAAGTAAAAAGAAATGTCAATAGCAATTCAAAAACAACAAGCCCTAAGTGTAAAGCATAGATGGTTCCCCTGATCAGTTAACCCTCAGTTATCCCCAGCCGAGTTGGTCGATTCAGTTCCCCTGCTGAGTGTTTGTCCCCAGTGGAGTTTGTGCATAAGTTCCAAGCAGAATCGCTGATTACCCAACCAGTTTTAATCTCCAGCAGAGTGAGGAGGGTTTCCTCAGTAGTTTGCGTAATGGCAGTAGAACTTTAGTTTTCCCACTAGTTGCCATCCGGCTCACTCCCAGTCAAAGTTTCCTTCTGTTTTCTGAGCAACTATGTGCGTTTATCCTCTGTACGGTTGTCTCCCATTCAATATGGTGTTGACTTAAAATTCCCCGCAGATTCCATAACGTCTCCTTTCCTCAGCAGATCTCCTCCTTCCCCGACTAGGGTTGAGTCTGTGGGATGTTGATCTCTCTTTTCTCCAGTATTTGTCTCCCTCTTTTGTGGATTGACCGAGGATTGTATTGATGATTCATTTTTGCGACACCTTTATATCATTTGCGATCGTTTTGTCAGCATAATCATCATATATACATATACATATACATATACATATACATATACATATACATATACATATACATATACATATACATATACATATACATATACATATACATATACATATACATATACATATACATATACATATATATATACACTTATATAATCTCATAATTGCATAATCGCATCATTATTGATTCATTGTTTGAGATTCTCATTCTCTGTTATGGCGGTACTTTATCCCCATACAAGTTTGGTGTCTGTCCTCCCTCAATTGTAGAGTGTCAGCCCCTTAAGCAGAAAGACTTTAACCTTTCTCCCTTCCCCACTGAGTTATCTCCTCGTGGATGATTATTATTTCAGTTTCCTCCCCAGTTGATTATCTGGATGGAATCACTCCCCTTGAGTTATATCCTCATTGGTTTGAGTCTTAATTAACCGTTTCTTTCTAGATCTTACCTAGATAGATGTTTTGGGTCCCCTAGGAGTTTATTACCCAGTAACTGGTAATATGCTTCTTAGTTTGCAGTTTGTTACTTTTGCCCAATACCCGAAAAAAGTACCCTTGTCTTTCTCCTCAGTAGAGTCCCCAGTGGATTCATTTCTATGTTTCCCCAGAAGTATATCCTTGATATGTTCATCGTAACCGATGACGGATATTTTCTTCCCCTGTCTGAGTTTATCCTTGATATGTTCATCCTAACCGATGACGGATATTCTCATCTTTAGTATTCTACCCAGTAGAAAGGTAGTTGTAATCCCTATTTTGTTCCCAAGAGAGTAAATCCTTGATATGTTCATCCTAACCGATGACGGGTTTCCTTCTCTTTGTGGTCTTCTGCCCATTAACCGGTAGTTGTAATTCCTACTTTCCCCCTGCAGAGTTAATCCTTGATATGTTCATCCTAACCGATGACAAATTTTTCTCTCCGATGGTAGTCTATCCAGTAACTGATAGATGTAATTCCTATTTCTCCTCGTAGAGTCTATCCTTGATATGTTCACCCTAACCGGTGACGAATATTCTCATCTTTGGTTTTTTGCCCAGTAATTGGTAGTTGTAAATCCTATTTTCTGCAGTTTTCCCCAACAAGGTTATTCTTACCCAGTAACCGGTAATGAGTATACCCTCCTGGCGGTTCCCCAGCGAGTCATCCTCAATATGTTCATCCTAACTGGTGACGGATGTACTCTATATCAGATCTTTATTATCTCCTTACCCAGTAACCGACAGTGGATAATAAATTTCTGCTCCTCCTGTGATGAAGTCTATTTCTTCCCCAGTTGAGTTGAGTGTGTATTACCTTCGTGAAATCATTATTCCTGCATGGTCCAAGTACGTCAACTTTACCCTGATCTACTCGTTTCCCCTGCAGATGTTTTGTTTCCCCGACTGAGTCTTTCCAATTTTTATGGAATTCCTCTGAGTCCCCCAGCAGTTTTTAAGTTGTAGCCTGACCTACGCGTAACCCTTTTATTCCCCCCAGAGTCTCTGTTTCCCCGGTGAGCTTTCCTTACGAAATGCATTACGCTTCTACGGACTTTCGGTCGCTTTGATTTCTTTTCCTTTGTGACAACATTTCCCCACAGAGAATTTGCTTTCATATTCATATCATATGCATCATGAGGTCTCTTAGGGATCAAAATTTGTTTCTAGATGTTGTTATTTAAGCCCATTCTACTGAGTCAATACGAAGATTTTAACCTTCACCTCCTCAGTTAGAATGTCCTTAAATAGGGGCAGTTGTAAGACCCCAATTTTGACCCTAAGATCCCTCATGCAATTTCATCATATGAATTGGTATTTTGATCATACCTTGGCATCCTCCTTACCTCTCTTTCATTGGGTTTTCTTTGGGAGAGATCACCAAGCACTATGTGATTGTATCATACTTGTATATCATCATTTTACTAACCAATATAACAAAAATATGGCTTTGCTTTTGCCTAACTCTTTTGTAGGTTGGGCATGATCATCATTGATCTGTCAAGTTCATATCTAGGGTTTAAGACCCTCATATCTAAGAGAACAACCAAGGATTGATTCACAATGTCTCAAAGCATCATATATGAGTCCCAATGATCTCTACGTGTTATATTGATCAAGCATTCTTCAAGAATTTAGAGGTGATTTGCCTTGGAAACCCTAGTTTGACTGGGTATCTTAAGTAACTTCTCCAACAAGCTATCTCACCAATTGATCAAATTTATCAAGAGACATTTCAAAATTCATCATCTTATGCATATATGATCTATCATGAACCTAGAAAGTCAAGAGAATTGGAAGTTAGCAAGTTGGTTGATGGTGGTTGGCCAGATGAACTCATCTATTCAAAACTGGGTCTCCCTAGACCTTATCTCCTACAATTTTAACCATATGAAAATTATTTCAAGATAAATTTTACTCTAAATGACATTACAAATAACTTTCATGTTGAAGTCTAGAGCTAATTTTGCTTGGAAAGTCATTTTACATGTTGAAACCTTATAGATCATTTTGTCTAACCCCTAATTTGAAAGTCAACTTCCCAAGACCATGACTTGCTCAATTTTTATGAGATGAAAGATTTACAAGTTGAAAAATCAAATTCAAGATATCTACTTCAACTTTGATGTTTGGAGTGAGAGCTAAATCAACTTTTATGAGCTTGTGATATGAGGATACATTATAGGTCATTTTTGCCCTATACCATTGAACAAGTGATTTTCCTCAACTTCAAAAATGCATAACTCTATCATTCTAAATCCAAATGACATGAAATTGGTGACCATTTTGAAGGTAATTGAAATAGATACAACTCCTATGAAGACACTTTTCTCATTTGGAGCTCACATAAAAAGTTAAGCAAGGTGGAATATTGAGATATATGACTTGACACTTAGAAAAATTTTCAACATGTTGAAATTTCCAAACTTCCACCTCAAAATTCACCATGATACAAGTCCCAAATGGAAAAGTGTCCAACACCAAAGTTGTCCCCTTTGATCTAAGCTTTCGAATGAGTCCCATTTCATGCATTTTAGATGAGGTTCTCTAGGGTTGCGCATGGTCTCAACAGGTCTGCATCAAGTGGAAAAATCAAATGTCCAAAACTCCATTTCACATTGCCTTGCCATTCAAGCATCATTTGAACTTCAGTACGGTTGCAATTGGATCAAAATGGATTGCTTCATGGGCCTGTACACGCCCATGCAAGCTTGTGCATTACATTGCCAAATTTAGCGAATTTTCAAGTGTGCAATTATCAATCCCAAATGCTATAAATACAAGGCCTCTGAGCTCATTTCAAACACACCTTACGCGCCAGCTTTGCCCCCCAATTGAAACCCTCACAATTCAAAGGAAAACCTGAGAATTTTTAACTTGAAAATTGAGTTTGAATCTCACTGTTTGGAGATTCAAAAACTCCAGGATCCAAAGCTTTGTTCCATTTCCAAACCACTTCTGCAAGCTCCTCGAGTATGATCAAGTCAAGTTTGAAGCAAGCAAGATCTAGTTCTGCACAACATTGAAGATAATTTTCAGAAATCTACTTCTCTTCGATTCTCACTCAATTCTTATCAATTCTCTTGGATCTTTGGTTGTCTGAAGTCCTACCAATGTAGGAAAGAAGATTGAGTTGCTTTGAGGTCAAATCGAAGAAACTCAGTTGACACACCTCAAAATTCAACTCCTAATATCTTTCTATATATTTGAGTTAGTTGAAATTGAGGTCAGATTCGTTCTCTACGCCATTTTTTCTTTCAGATCATGTCATCCTTTTTCATTTTTTTGATGGTGATGACTGAACCAGTCCGGTGAGCCTCGCTTGAGAAGGTGACCGGAGTTCCAGCGCCGGTGGTGTGTTGGACAGTTTCTGAGCCATTGATCTCATTTGAAATGCTTTAATCTCACACGTTGGTTCTGATTACCATTGGTGTGGCGCGCTGACTCAAGTGTACCATGGAGCGTGCATTTTCATCCACTTGAACTGCCACCTCAATTAATGAGGGAGATCAAGTGGTCCACGTTTTTTCTGATTATTTGAATTTCATTTAATTTATTTTGTTTTCATTAATTCATATTAATTTTAATATTGATCCAAAAAATATGAGAGTTTCACCAAAAAAATTTAAATAAAATCCTCTTTCATATTTTGAATTAAAATTATTTTTTGGATCATTATTAATATTTTTCATGATTTAATTAATTTCGTGAATATTTTTAATTGTTTAAAAATACTTTTAAGTTTCCAAAAATTCTGAAATATTTTCTTCAAGGTCCTTTGATCATTTCTTTAGTGTTTTGATGAGATTTTAGGAATTTGATAAACCATATTTAATTTAATGCATTATTTTTAGTATTTTTAAATTGAATAAGTGGCAAATAATTGTGTTGAGCCATTTTAATTGTTTGTATGAGTCTGGCTTGTGTTGTTGGGCCTTGGTCAAGGTTGATTTGACTTTGCTAGGTTAAGATCATTAAATTTAGGGGATTGATGGAATGTATATTCCATCTCCCAAAATGAATGAATGATCTTAATTTGGTAAAAGTCCTCCTTTGTCCAATTTGAGTTTTGATCTATTCCCCCCCCTCTTTATCTAATTCCCATTCTTTATGCATCCATTTCATTTGGCCTATGATATGTCAAGGTCCTAAGGCTAGTTGATTGAAAAATCAACATAAGTATGGATGAGATTAGGCCACCTCTTTTGCATATTCTTTTTGTGCGTGGTATGTTTCATGAGCATAGTCCATTATACTATGTCTCTAACATGCATTAACACCAAAATTCTATTGCCCGACCTCAAATAGTTGTGACTTCTACATAAGTCCAATTACGATTGGTTAACATAACACTAAATTTTTGACAGAAGAAGGCATATCATTCTAGTTAGTGAGATTGTAAGTCTCCCCTCTTTCTTGGTATTGTGTGGAAGCTTTGCCTTTTTTCCTTCCTTTGGAAGATGTCTTGGTTCAAGGATCCATACTTGTGATAAGTGGGTTGAGTGTTATCCAAAGAATGACTTAAAAAAAAGCAAAAGCAATACTAACTTCTAATTCATTAACAACTAACATTTAATTTCAAGCCATTTACTTTTAATGCCCTTTAATTTTAAGCTCTATTCATTTTCCATTATTCATACCATTCTAATTATTTATATTAGTGCCATTTTCACTTTGTCCACTTGGACCATATTTTTGTGATATATCTTGTTTGTGCATATTTTGTTTGCTTGTGTGGTATTTGACCATTAATGTACATAATAAGAACAAAAACCCTAAAAAAACTATTATATGGACTGTTTGTTTGATCTTGGACAATTGGAATTTAAATTTAGACGACATCCCTATTCAAAAGGACTTGGCCAATGCCAACTTTCATGTAACCAAGTGCTTGCAATTTAAAACTTCATCTGATACATCATTGAAAATCCATCTGAGTTCATCTGCAACATGATCATTGTGAAGCTGTTATTGTGAACCTGTGACTTGTGGAATTCATCTGCTACATAGGCCATTTTAAGGAAGATTATGGAATGGCTAAAGCTTGGATGTGGCTATATTTATTTGATTCCTCACTCTTCAAGTTAATATGTTATTCATTGTTTGTTGCTTGATTCTAATGTCCAAGGGAATTTGGGTTTCTATATGGCATTCTTGCCTATTGGATTGCAGGCTGGTCAAATCTTTTCAACTCTTAACTTTTAAATTTATGCTTAGGATCAGTCTCTTCATCTCCTCCCCATCTCTTTAATTTCAAAATCTCTCCCTCCTTTAAAAAAAAACTTCTTTGCTTGTGTTTGTCTTTTTAACTTAGACTCTTTGCAAATTAGAAACTTTGGCCTTATGTCATTGCATTTCAAAACTTCTTTTCTTAAATCAAACTTGTAAATATACTTAACTATACTTGACTTAAAATTTTCAAAAGCCAAAAAGAATTAACTCATTCAAACCATTTTTAGGCCTTTGTGCATTTTAAACCTAACTTTTGCTAAAAGCAATGCACCAACTTTGAAATTTGTATCACGAACTACGAGGTTTTGATCCCTCATTCTTATGTTGGTACGTAGGCACAAGTCCGAAGGTCTTGTCAAACACAAAAATATAATTAATAAATTCTCTTCTCATCCCCCATTCTATTTATTTGTAAACATCACGTTGTACAAAATACATATGCACACAAGAAAGGGCTCCCTAGGAGTATCTAGGACACTTTGGGTGTTAACACCTTCCCTCTGTGTAACCAACCCCCTTACCTGTAATCTCTGGCATTTTATTAGTTTTGATTTGAAAACTTCTTATTTTTGGGTTTTGTTCGTACTTTTTCCTTTTCCCTTGGAAACAATAAAAGCGCGGTGGAGACTCTTGTTATTTGATGTCTTGCTTATCCATAGCTTGATGATCATGAATTTACCGCTACACTAACCTCATATAGTTGTGACTTCTATATAAGTCCAATTATGATTGCTTAACATAGCGCTAAATTTTGACTCAAAGGTATAACATTCTAGTAAGTGAGATTGTAAGCCTCCCCCCTTTCAGGGTATTGTGTGGAAACTTGGCCTTTTTTCCTTCCTTTGGGAGATGTCTTGGTTCAAAGATCCATGCTTGTGAATAGAGGGTTGAGTGTTCTCCAAAGAATGACTTAAACAATTGAAAAGCATAACTCCACTAACTTCTAATCAACTAAAATTTGACTAACTTTTAATTTCAAAGTCATTTACTTTTATGCATCTTAAATTTCAAGCCATTTATCATTTGTCATTATAAATATCATTTAACTTGTTTATTTTAATGCCATTTTCACTTTGCTCACTTGATCCATATATTGTGATTGTATATATTTGTTTGTGTACCTTGTTTGTGTTTGTGGTCTTAGGACCTTAAAATACTTAATAAACAACAAAAATCCCTAAAAAATGTTTGTGTGGACTGTTGGATTTGATATGAGCTTTGGACTTAGGATTAGGCAACATTCCCTGAGCAAAAGGACTTGTCCAATGCCAACATTTATGAAACCAAGTTCTTGTGATTTGAATTTTCATCTAATGCAAGTATTGAGATCCACTTGAGTTCTTCTTCTACATGGTCTTGATGCAAAGGTTACTTTAAACCTGTGTCTAATGCCTTATTCTGAGCCATTCAAGGAGTATGTCATCTGATACATGGGGAAGATTATGGAAGAAGACTATGAAGTTGCTAGCTTGGATGTGGCTATCTTTATTTGATGCCTTATTCTTCATCTTGCTTGTTTATTGGTATTTGCTTGATTCTAAAGTCTAAAGGAAAAGTGGGTTTCTATATGATATTCTTGTCTATTGGATTACATCCCATTGGTCAGATCTTTTCAACTCTTAACTTTTAATTTTTGCTTAGGATTAGTCTCTTCATCTCCTCCCACTTCTTAAATTTCAAATCTCTCCCTCTTTTCAAAATCTTCTTTGCTTGTAATTTCTAACCTAGACTCTCTTACAAATTAGAAAACTTGGCCTTATGCCATTGTATTTTTAAACTCCTTTCTTAAATCAAACTAGTAAATGAATCTAATCATATTGACTTAAAATTTAAAAAGACAAAAAGAACTAACACTCATCCAAACCCTTTTTAGGCCCTTTGTGCCTCTTTTAAAATTTATTTATTTTTGTTAAAATCAATTCACTCACTTTGAAATTGATACCACGAACTACGAGGTTTTGATTCCTCATTTTTATGTTGGTACGTAGGCACAAGTCCGAAGGTCTTGTCAAACACAAAAATATAATTAATGAATTCTTTTCTCATCCCCACACTTTATTTATTTCAAACATCTTTTATACCAAAACACATACACACATGAAAAAGGGCTCCCTAGGAGTACCTATGACACTTTGGGTGCTAACACCTTCCCTCTGTGTAACCAACCCCTTTACCTGTAATCTTTGGCATTTTATTAGTTTTGATTTGAAAACTTCTTATCTTTGGGTTTTCTTCGTACTTTTTCCTTTTCCTTTGGAAAAAATAAAAGAGCGGTGGCGACTCTGGTTTTTATTGATGTTAAGTTTATCCATAGCTTAATGGTCATTAATTTACCGCTACACCTTCAATACAAGGCATGTTAAGAAAGGAGGGACCTTTCTATGTTTCTCTCCCCTATTGCACTTATGGATGATGGATCATATGCCTCAACGCGAACCCTTTTCCTATAGCAACTTGTCGTGGCCCTAAAAGTTCGCATCTCTCTCCACCGGTTAAATTCTTTGGTATAAAAGAGAATGGGAAACAAAGGATGTCATTGTAAGATGTGGGGGGTTCCCAAATGTCCCCTTAATAAGAACACAAGGTTGTATCCATTATAACCATGTGCTACTCGAGAGGCAGTTGGGATACACCATATTAAGTCCTCACGGGATCGAGACCTCATACCTTTCATCATTAATACCATGGATCCACTCGATTCAAACGTGAAGAGAGTGAGAAGATCTTGGACAAGTGTAAGACCCCAATTTTGATCCCAAGATCCCTCATGTTATCTCATCATATGCAGTGGCTTTGGGATCACACCTTGGCATCCTTCTTACCCCTCATTCATTGGGTTTGTATTGGGAGAGATCGCCAAGCACATTTGATTGTATCGTACTTTATTTTTCATTATTTGCTAACCAAAATGCCAAAAATATGTTAATATATAGTTTGTTACTTTTGTAAGTAGTATGTGTTCACCCATGCTCCACCAAGCTCATATCTAGGGTTTAAGACCCTCAATGCAAGGAGACTAATCAAGAGATGGTTTACATTGGTTCTAGAAATCATATATGGACCCCCATGATCTTCACATATCATTTTGATCAAGAATTCATCAAGAGTTTGAAGCTTGTTTTCCTTGGAAGCCTTAATTCATCTGGGTATCTTAGGTGACTTCCTCAGCAAGTTTCTTCAACATTTGATCAAATATTTCAAGGGATAATTAATATTACATAATATTACACATATATGATCCTCCATGATTCCCAAATATCAAAAGAATGTCAAGTTTGCAAGTTGGTTCATGGTGGTTGACCAAAGAAAGTCAAATGGTCAAAACTGGGGTTCCATAGACCCTATCTCCTACACTTTTTGTCATATGAAAATGATTCCAATAGTCAAGTTACTCCTTGTGACATTAAAAACAAAATTCATGTTGACGTCAAGATCTAGTTTTGCTTGTACAGTCATTTTGTTTGAGCCCTAGTTAGTAGGTCAACTTCCAAGGACCATAACTTGCTCATTTTTTATGATATGATAGCCATTCAAGTTCAATGATTGAATTCATGATGTCCTCTTCAACTTTTATGTTCAGAAGAAGTTCAAATTCAACTTGAAAATGCATGTTCCAAGAGGAAACATTATAGATCATTTTGGGCCATTACCATTGAACAAGTGATTTTCCTCAACTTATAAAATACATAACTCCTTCATGACAAATCCAAATGAGGTCAAATTTGTGACAAAATTAAATAGGTTTGAAATAGCTACAACTTTGATGAAGTAACTTTTTCCATTTTAATCCCATAGCAAAAGGTGTTCAAGGTGGAAGAAGTGAACATTTGACTTGGTACTTAGAAATTTTTCAAATATGTTTGATTTTCCAAACTTCCACCTCAAAATTCACCCCTTGATCCCACCTTTCCAAAAAGTCCAATATTATCTGATTTGGCCAAGAACTGAAGGACTTGCACATGGGTTCTTTTCAAAGGTCCATTTGGATGAATTTCACCTTCACTTTCCAATTTCAAATGCATGGCCACATGACATGATTTCAGCATTGAACTCAAGTAATTTTTGACCTGAATACATCACTTGATGGACCGATCACACGCCCTTGCAAGCATGCAAGGTAAATTTCTAGATTTGGAAAATTTTGGAAGTGTATGGAAATGAATTGCATTGGCTATAACTACAACCCTCATGGATTAGAATTGAGGACCTCATGCCCAAGCTTTGAACCTGCAATCCAAACCCTCACTATTAAAGGATAATCTTGAAGATTTTAATTTGAAAATTGAGCTTCAAATCTCATTCTGTTTTGAGATTGAAACTCCAAGAGTCCAACCTTTTCGTTGGTCCAATTCACCTTCTTGAAGCTTCTGAACCCAAGCCAAGGACAATTGGAAGCAAGATCAAGCAAGGTTGAAGTTCCATGTCCTCGTTTTTCAGAATTTTCATCTCTTCGATTCTCACTCAATTCTTCACTATTCTTTGTGATTTTTGGTTGGCTGAAGTCCTGCCAATGTAGGAAACACAATTGAGTTGCTTTGAGGTCAAATCCAAGCAACTCAGTTCATGATCCTCAAAATTTAAATCCCTGTATCTCCTGATATACTTGGAATTGGAGAAAATTGAGGGCAGATTCGAGCTCTTGAGTATTTTTTCTTTAAACCCATGTCCTTGTTTTTCATTTCCATGTTGGTTGGTGGTGGACCAGTTCGGTGAGGTCCACCAGAGAAGACAACCGGAGCTAGGGCTCTGGTGATGTGGTGTCATGTCTCCTGGCCGTTTGATCTGTTTGAAATGTTTTAGTCTTATCCATCTACTTTGATTACCAACCATGTGACGCGTTAACTGAAGACTATGGTGGATAGTGCACGCGTGGCCATCAGATCTGCCACCTAAATTAATGAGGGAGATCTGATGACCCTTGTTTTTTCTATTTTTATTTTAATTTCTGATTTTATGTTTAATCCTTTCATTTTTTTTAATTCATATTAATTTCATTTTTAATCTAAAACATATGGGACTTTCACCAAAAATCTTTAAATATTTTTCTCTTCCATATTCTGAATTAAAATTATTTTTTGGATTAATTTTGAAATTTTTCATGAATTAAATGTTTTTATGCATATTTTTAATTGTTTAAAAATACTTCTGACTTTTCAAAAATCATGAAATTTTTTGTCTATGGTCCTTTGACCTAGGATTAAATTGTACTTTAATGCATTTTTAATTTGTTTTTTAATTGATTAAATGTGTAAAAATTATGTTGAGCTATTTTTTTGGTCTTGTGATGTTTGAGAATTTGTTTGGGACTTGGTCAAGGTTGATTTGACTTTTATTGGATTAAAATCATTGGATTTAGGGGATTGATGGAACGTACATTTTATTTCCCAAAATGAATTAATGATTTTAATTTTATAAAATTCCTTCCATGACCAATTTGTGTTTCTCTCACTCCCCTGCCTCTTCATCTTCATCCCTATTCTTTCCCATTCCTTTCATTGACCAACAAAATCTCTAATGTCTTAAGGCTAATTGGTTCATCAATGACCTTGTGTCAGATGAACCAATACAAGTATAGAAGAGATAGGTTCATCCCTCTTGATCATTTCTTTTAGTATGTGGTATGTTTTAGGAGTTTGATTCATCATACCAAATCTCTAACATGCATTAACACCTAAATTTTTATTGCTCGAACTCAGATAGTTGTGACTTCTACATAGGTCCAATTATGATTGCTTAACATAGAGCTAAATTTGACCATAAAGGCATAAAATTCTAGTAAGTGAGATTGTAAGTCTCCCGCCCTTCATGGTATTGTGTGGAAACTTGACATTTTTTCCTTCCCATGGAAGATGTCTTGGTTTAAGGATCCATGCTTGTGAATGAGGGGTTGAGTGTTCTCCAAAGAATGACGTAATCCATTAAAAAACAAAAACATCACTAACACCACTAATACTTGACTAACATTTGACTAACTCTTGCTAATATTGCTTTACTTTCAAGTCATTTACTTTATGCAATTTAAATTTCAGTCATTTACCATTCATTGCTATTTACATTCCATTTAACTTGTTTATGTTTATGTCATTTTCACTTTGCTCATTTGAGCCATATCTTGTGATTGTAAATATTGTTTGTGCATTTTGATTTTGTTTGTGGTCTTAGGACCTTAAAACACTTAATAAACAACAAAAACCCTAAAAAACATTTGGTGGACTGTTGATCTTGATATGAACTTTTGGACTTAGGATTAAGAAACATTCTGAAGGTTGAGAAAAACAAGAAAGGGGGTTTGAATTGTTTTGGAAATAAAAACTTTTTCAGAAATCATAACACATACAAAGTTTTATATTGGTTCGCTTGAAATTCAAAGCTACTCCAGTCCACCCGACCAAGGTGATTTCGCCTTCAAAAAGGACTTAATCCACTAATCTTGAAAGATTACACAACCAAACGTCTAAGAGAATAATCTCTTAGCCCTCTCAAGTATTCAGACTGCGCAGAGTCACTTGAGGAAATAGTTTAAGCAAGAGTAAATTGTAATGTAAGGTGCTTCTAACAAAAAGCAAATATTACAGAAAATATAAGAACAAAAGCTTTTCACGTAAGAGCAGCAACTCGTGAAAATGAGAGAGGATGAATGAGATTTCTGTGTCTCAGGTGTGTTGTCTTGTGAGGTATTCCATCCTTTATATAGTCATTGAAAGGACCGTTGGAGTGATGACAAAATCTTGGTCATTGAAGAATAATTAATGTCATTACTCTCTTTGTTTCTTTCTAAAATAGTTTTGTCCGCCATTCTTGAAATACTTTCTTTCCATATTGAGATTCTTTTCGGTTACACGTTCTGGACTTGTGAGTCTGCATCAGAGTCTTGATATATCAGAGTTTGACTTCAGAGGATGATTATGTATGACTTCATCAGAGTTTCTCAGTGCTCTAGACTTCTTAAGTATCAGAGTCTGGATTCAGTAGTCTTTTGTCGGAGCTTCTGACTTCTTAGCTGTTGCACTGGTATCTACGTTGATCAGAATCAGAACCTTCTGGACGTATTCTTTCTGAGTGGCATCTGATCATCGAATACTTTTATATCTGATATAATTTTGTATCTGATGTATGGTCAGAATCCTGCGTAAATGTTCAGAGTCCTGCACACCAAGAAAAAATCTCGTTAGAGTACCATTTTTGTTTCATCCTTTGTTATCATCAAAATCTTAGAGATATATTGTAGAACCAACTTTGTTCTTACACATTCCCTGTCCAAAAAGGACTTGGCCAATGCCAACATTTTGAAACCAAGTTATTGTGAACTGGGCTTTCATCTAATGCAAGCCTTGGGACTCTGTTTGAATTCATATGTTGCTTTGTCTTGGTGCTAATTGTTATTTTGATCTTGTGTATGATGCTTTATTCTGAGTTGATCAAGGAATATTTCATCTGATACATGAGAAGACAAAGAAGACTGCTAGCTACGGAGTTGCTTGCTTGGATATGGCTATCTTTATTTGATGCCTTGATCTTCATGATGTCTGATATTTCTAATAGCTTGTTGATTATTTCTTGATTCAAAGTCCAAGGGAAAATGGGTTTCTAGATGACATTCTTGTTTGTTGGATTGCATCCCATTGGTCCGATCTTTTCAACTCTTAACTTTTAATTTTATGCTTAGGATAGCCTCTTCATCTCCTCTCACTTCTTAAATTTCAAAATCTCTTCCCCTTTTCAAAAACTTTCTTTGCTTGTGATTTCAAACTTAGACTTTGTTTAAATGATTATAAACTTTGGCCTTATGTCACTGAATTTCCAAACTCTTTCTTAAATCAAATTTATAAATAAACTTAATCATATTGACTTACAAATTTCAAAAAAAAGACAAAAATAACTAAAAAACCCATTCAATTTTTTTGGCCCCTTGGTGCCTTTTCATTTAAACTTTTGTTAAAAGCAATTCACCAACTTTGAAATTGTTACCACGAACTACGACGTTTTTATCCCTCATTTTTATGTTGGTATGTAGGCACAAGTCCGAAGGTCTTGTCAAATACAAAAATATAATTAATGAATTATTTTCTATTCCCCACACTCTATTTTTCTCAAACATCTTTTATACCAAAAACACATACACACATAAAAAAGAGCTACCTAGGAGTACCTAAGACACTTTGGATGCTAACACCTTCCCTCTGTGTAACCAACCCCTTTACCTGTAATCTCTGGCATTTTATTAGTTTTGATTTGAAAACATCTTATCTGTGTGTTTTGTTTGTACTTTTCCCTTTTCCTTTGGAAACAATAAAAGTGCGGTGGCGACTCTGGTTTTATTGACGTTGAACTTATCCATAGTTTGATGGTCATGAATTTACCGCTACAACAAGCATAATCCAGATTGACTAATAGTGGGGCAAGAAGAAGATCCTAGCTAAGGAACCTTACTTTGTGTGGGTAAAAGAAAGGGCTAGGTTTGTCAAGGTGCCTTTCTATAGCAGTAAATTCATGACCACTGAGCTATCGGTTAACTCAACGTCAATAAAACCAGAGTCGACACCGCACTTTTATCATTTCCAAAGGAAAAGGGAGAAAGTATGAACAAAACCCAAAGATAAGAAGTTTTCAAATCAAAACTAATAAAATATCAGAGATTACAGGTGTAACACCCTTCTAAAATACCCCAATAATTAATCAAAACAACGAAATATGAATCAGAGTAGATATGCAATTTCAGGGTGTCACACTTGACACTTCACACCATTCACCAAAATAACTTGTCATGCTCATTTATTAATCAAAATAAAACATTGCACAATTCGCAGCGGATAGAAATCTAACAACATGCAAACCATGTAACACATTACATGTAAAATTGTTCAACAACCAAAACTGAAAACAAGGTAAAACATCCCGTCCCGATGTTACATATACCAGAGCATGACCCACTAAGGAACTACACTAGACTCCAAGCACTAGCTTCTACTCAATCACTGCTCGTTACCTGAAACATAGTTGTAAGGGTGAGTTCCTCAATCGATATAATAAGCATTATAAAATATCATGTAATGCTAAGTAAATTAACACATTCATCACCCTAATCATATCACACATTCAGCAACGGCAACATCAACTCATAATCATACTCAACACAAACACAAAACGCACATATAATATTGGAATACATCCATTCATATTATACGCCATACATACATTATGAAATGAGACTCCATGCATGCGGTACCGACTATTCGTGAACACATAGTTCAACCTCACCGATCAAACCCAGATACGGCTACCAAGCTCACTAGTCCCACTCATTGGAGACCTAGTGACTCACTCACTAATTCCTCACCATGGGAATTAGCTACCACCATAAAGGCCATGCTATGCACGCTAAATCACCTAGCATGCAAACATCAACAACAATCCACAATGGACATATGCTCACACTCTAAGCCATAAACAGTCCATCCACAATCGCATACATAATAGATATATTCACAGCATTATGCATACCATCACACATCATCAGCATATATATCACAGAATCATATCATGTCATGCCAAATAATAAATCACAGTATTAGCACACTCTACTAATACCTGTACTGCCCAAAACAACGGGAAATGATCCCTACTATATCATACATCAGCTAATATTACATCATTCAGCTGAAACGACCAAAACTGCACAACAACAGCTCAGAAAAAATCAAACTTCTGCCCATACGCGTATGGCCTGTCTCATACGCGTATGATACGCGTACCACTTCTCCCATACGCGTACCAACAGAGACAAAACTACGTTAGAACATCATCTTCTTCATTCATACGCGTATGGCCTCACCCCATACGCGTACCAGGCCATCTCATACGCGTATGGCCTAGTGTCATACGCGTATGACCAGAAACCAAATTCCAGATCTGTTATGGGTTTTCTCTTCTACGAGATTTCTCAGATCCAACCTCCCACAGTCCAATTTTTACCCAGCATTCGTTCGCATTATCTAACCCAGATCATACCCATTCAATTTCACAATTTCTAACCTTATTACATCTAATTCCTACGAATTTTCTTCAATTATAAACCCATATCTCATCCATCCATAAGTTCACAATTTGCAACATTCATCATCCAAATTAGGGTCGATTCAATGGTTTATTACTACCCATTACATGTTAACCCATAATACCCATTAAACGACGATAAACCCCCCTTACCTGAGTTAATCCGGCAAATCCTTCTTTGACCTTCAACAATCGTGAATCCTCCTCTTGAGCCCTAGCCGCTTCTTCTCCCTTTCTCAGTTTCTTCTCTTTTCTCCCAATTCTTACGTGTTCTCTGTTTTCACGTATAAAAACCCTTTTTCTAAATGGGACTCTTTACTGATTCCAAAAATCGTTCCAATTCCAACTTTATTATTCCAATAATAATAATCCAATAATATTCCAATTATTTAATTAAATTAATAAATATACTAATAATAATATATATGAATGGTTTATCTTTTATGTTGAAAAATAATACCCTCTCATTCATATTATCATCATAATATACTATTAAACTTAATTTAAATAATTATCATATTTTATCGGGGTGTTACAACTCTCCCCCACTAAAAGAGTTTTCGTCCTCGAAAACATACCTCAAGCGAATAACTCTGGATAAGACTCCTTCATCTGACTCTCAAGTTCCCAAGTCACATTGCCACCCGCTGGTCCTCCCCAAGCTACCTTTACCAAAACAATCTCTTTACCCCGCAACTGCTTCAACTCTCGATCCTCGATCCTCATAGGTGATGTCTCAACAGTCAGGTTATCTCTCACCTGTACATCATCTACTTGGACCACATGCGACGGATCAGGAATGTACCTCCTCAACTGAGACACATGAAAAACCTCATGCAAATTCGCAAGTGACGGCGGTAAAGCGATACGATAGGCTACCTCCCCTATCCTCTCCAAAATCTGATAAGGTCCAATAAATCGAGGTGTCAACTTCTTCGACTTCAAAGCTCGACCAACCCCAGTTATCGGAGTAACACGAAGAAACACATGATCTCCCTCTTGAAACTCAAGTGACTTCCTCCTCTTGTCGTGATAACTCTTCTGACGACTCTGAGCAATCCTCATCTTCTCCTGAATCATCTTAATCTTTTCCGTAGTTTGTTGGACAATCTCCGGTCCAACAACAACACTCTCACCGGACTCATACCAACATAAAGGTGTCCGACATCTCCTACCATACAAAGCTTCAAACGGTGCCATACCAATGCTCGAATGAAAACTATTGTTGTAGGTAAACTCAATCAAAGGTAAATAACAATCCCAAGCACCTCCCTTTTCCAAAACACAAGCCCTCAAAAGATCCTCCAGTGACTGAATCGTCCTCTCAGTCTGACCATCAGTCTGCGGATGATATGCAGAACTCAATCTCAGCTTAGTTCCCAAAGCCCTCTGCAAACCTTCCCAGAACTTCGATGTAAATCTAGGATCTCTGTCCGAAACAATACTCGACGGAATACCATGAAAACTTACAATTTTCTCAATATACAACTCAGCTAATCTCTCTAACGGATAATCCATTCTGATCGGAATGAAATGAGCCGATTTTGTCAATCTGTCAACAATCACCCAAATAGCTTCGAAATTCTTAATTGTCCTCGGTAAACCAGAAACAAAATCCATACTGATACTATCCCACTTCCACTCTGGAATAGCCAACGGTTGCATTAGCCCAGACGGCTTCTGATGCTCAATCTTTGACTTCTGACAAGTCAAACAAGAATAAACAAAACTCGCAATTTCTCTTTTCATTCCCGGCCACCAAAATAACTTTTTCAAATCATGATACATCTTCGTAGCCCCAGGATGAATACTCAGGCCACTACGATGTCCTTCCTCAAGAATACTCTTCTTAAGTTCGGTAACATCCGGAATACACACCCGATTACCAAATTTCAAAACACCATTCTCATCAACTCTGAATCCACCACCTTGACCTTGGTTCACTAGAGTCAACTTATCAACCAAAAGCACATCGGATTTCTGACCCTCTCTAATCTCATCCAGAATACCACTCGTTAACTTCAATATTCCCAATTTAACACTATTGTGAGTACTCTCACACACCAAACTCAAGTCTCTAAACTGCTCAATTAAATCCAATTCCTTAACCATTAACATAGACATATGCAATGATTTCCGACTCAATGCATCAGCCACTACGTTTGCTTTACCCGGATGGTAATTCAAACCAAAGTCATAATCCTTCAGAAACTCTAACCATCTCCTCTGTCTCATATTCAGTTCTTTCTGATCAAACAAATACTTTAAACTTTTATGGTCACTGAAAACCTCAAATCTTGACCCGTACAAGTAATGCCTCCATAACTTCAGAACAAATACCACAGCTGCCAACTCCAAATCATGTGTCGGATAGTTCCTCTCATGAACCTTCAGTTGTCTCGAAGCATAAGCTACAACCTGCTTATTCTGCATCAAAACACCATCCAAACCCAACAATGAAGCATCACAGTAAACCTCAAATGGTTCTGACGGACTTGGTAATATCAGAATAGGAGCAGTAGTTAACCTTCTCTTTAACTCTTGGAAACCCTCTTCACATTTTGAGTCCCAAACAAACGCTTGCCCCTTTCTAGTCAACATCGTCAACGGTAACGCCAACTTAGAAAATCCCTCAATGAATTTCCTATAATAACCTGCAAGTCCAAGAAAACTCCTTATCTCAGAAATTGACTTCGGAGCTTCCCACCTAGATACCGCTTCTATCTTAGAAGGATCAACAGCAACACCACCTCTTGAAACCACATGACCAAGAAAACTAACCTCTTCTAACCAAAATTCACACTTGGACAGTTTAGCAAATAACTTCTTTTCTCGTAGAACTCCTAAAACCACTCTCAAATGTTCAGCATGCTCTTCTTCAGATTTCGAATACACCAAAATATCGTCAATAAACACCACAACAAACTTGTCTAGGTACGGATGGAAAATCCTATTCATATACTCCATAAATACCCCAGGCGCATTAGTCACACCAAAAGGCATTACAGAATACTCATAATGTCCATACCTTGTTCTGAAAGCAGTCTTCTGAATATCCTCAGTTTTCACACGTATCTGATGATACCCCGATCTTAAATCTATTTTGCTGAACACACTCGCACCAACCAACTGATCCATCAAATCATCAATCCTCGGCAAAGGATACCGATTTTTGATCGTCACTTTATTCAGTTGCCTGTAGTCCACACACAACCTCATAGTACCTTCTTTCTTCTTAACCAATAACACTGGTGCGCCCCACAGTGACACACTCGGACGAATAAATTTCTTATCCAACAGATCTTCCAGCTGACTCTTCAATTCAGTTAACTCAACAGCAGACATACGGTACGGAGCCATCGATATCGGCCTAGTACCAGGTACCAAATCAATCGAGAACTCAACTTCACGCTCTGGCGGTAATTCATTCACTTCTTCAGGAAACACATCAGGAAAATCACACACCACGGCTAGATCGTAAATCACCAGTTTATCTTTAGCCTCCAAAGTCGCTAACAGCATAAACAACTCTGCCCCATCTGCTACTGCCTCATTCACCTGCCTTGCTGATAGAAACAAACTCTTTCCTTCCTCAATCTCAGGAAAGATCACAGTCTTACCAAAACAGTTGATATAAACTCGGTTAAACACCAACCAGTTCATACCCAGGATAACATCAATCTGCACTAGTGGAAGACACACGAGGTCCATCCCAAAGTCTCTACCAAAAATACTCAAAGGGCAATTTAAACAAACTGAAGTAGTAGTCACTGAACCCTTCGCAGGAGTATCAATCACCATACTCCCATGCATCTCAGATATCTCTAATTTAAGTTTCACAGCACAATCCAAAGATATAAAGGAATGAGTCGCACCTGTGTCAATAATAGCTACAAGAGGAAAGCCATTAATATAACACGTACCTCGGATCAAACGATCATCTGCAGAAGTCTCAGAACCCGATAAAGCAAAGACCTTGCCTCCCGACTGGTTCTCTTTCTTAGGCTTAGGACACTGTGGACTGATATGACCCACCTCTCCACAGTTGAAACAAGTCATAGTCTTCAACCGGCACTCTGCAGCCAAGTGACCACCTTTGCCACACTTGAAACACTTCTTCTCAGTACTGGTACACTCATGGATACGATGTCCAGCCTGACCACATCTGTAACACTTAACAGGGGCACTGGAGTCTCCCCCACTAGGTCTCTTCATCCCACTCTGTCTCTGGAAACCTTTGCCAGCTGCATACGGTTTCCCACGATCATTCTGATTCTTGCCTTTCCTATCAACCCTCTGCTGATAGCTCTCCGCTCTGGCCTTGGTATCCTGTTCAAAAATCCTGCAACAGTCAACCAAGTCAGAAAACACTCTAATCCGCTGATACCCAATAGCCTGCTTGATCTCGGGACGTAACCCGTTCTCAAACTTCACACATTTTGAAAATTCCCTAGTAGCCTCATCATAGGGAGTGTAATACTTCGACAGCTCTGTGAACTTAGCAGCATACTCAGTAACAGACCGGTTGCCCTGCTTCAATTCTAAGAACTCTATCTCTTTCTTTCCTCTGACATCCTCTGGAAAGTACTTCCTCAGGAATCTCTCTCTGAACACCGCCCAAGTGATCTCAGCACTCCCAGCAGCTTCCAACTCAGTGCGGGCAGCAACCCACCAATCATCTGCTTCCTCTGACAGCATATGCGTATCGAACCTGACCTTCTGGTTATCGGCACACTCAGTCACTCGGAAGATCCTCTCGATCTCCTTCAACCACTTCTGAGCACCATCTGGATCGTATGCTCCCTTGAACATTGGAGGGTTGTTCCTCTGGAACTCACTCAGTTGACGAGCAGCTCCCAATCCCACAACATTCGGATTCCCTCCAAGTACTCCAGCTAGCATACCCAGGGCCTCAGCAATCGCAGCATCGTCTCTACCTCTTCCAGCCATTCTATTCTGAGTTAATCCAACAAGCTAAAACAATAAGTACTGATAGGGTTACACAACACCTATCACATACAGGGAAACAGAATAATTACGACTCGACTCGACCGACTATGCTCTGATACCACTAATGTAACACCCTTCTAAAATACCCCAATAATTAATCAAAACAACGAAATATGAATCAGAGTAGATATGCAATTTCAGGGTGTCACACTTGACACTTCACACCATTCACCAAAATAACTTGTCATGCTCATTTATTAATCAAAATAAAACATTGCACAATTCGCAGCGGATAGAAATCTAACAACATGCAAACCATGTAACACATTACATGTAAAATTGTTCAACAACCAAAACTGAAAACAAGGTAAAACATCCCGTCCCGATGTTACATATACCAGAGCATGACCCACTAAGGAACTACACTAGACTCCAAGCACTAGCTTCTACTCAATCACTGCTCGTTACCTGAAACATAGTTGTAAGGGTGAGTTCCTCAATCGATATAATAAGCATTATAAAATATCATGTAATGCTAAGTAAATTAACACATTCATCACCCTAATCATATCACACATTCAGCAACGGCAACATCAACTCATAATCATACTCAACACAAACACAAAACGCACGTATAATATTGGAATACATCCATTCATATTATACGCCATACATACATTATGAAATGAGACTCCATGCATGCGGTACCGACTATTCGTGAACACATAGTTCAACCTCACCGATCAAACCCAGACACGGCTACCAAGCTCACTAGTCCCACTCATTGGAGACCTAGTGACTCACTCACTAATTCCTCACCATGGGAATTAGCTACCATCATAAAGGCCATGCTATGCACGCTAAATCACCTAGCATGCAAACATCAACAACAATCCACAATGGACATATGCTCACACTCTAAGCCATAAACAGTCCATCCACAATTGTATACATAATAGATATATTCACAGCATTATGCATACCATCACACATCATCAGCATATATATCACAGAATCATATCATGTCATGCCAAATAATAAATCACAGTATTAGCACACTCTACTAATACCTGTACTGCCCAAAACAACGGGAAATGATCCCTACTATATCATACATCAGCTAATATTACATCATTAAGCTGAAACGACCAAAACCTCACAACAACAGCTCAGAAAAAATCAAACTTCTGCCCATACACGTATGGCCTGTCTCATACACGTATGATACGCGTACCACTTCTCCCATACGCGTACCAACAGAGACAAAACTACGTTAGAACATCATCTTCTTCATTCATACGCGTATGACCTCACCCCATACGCGTACCAGGCCATCTCATACGCGTATGGCCTAGTGTCATACGCGTATGACCAGAAACCAAATTCCAGATCTATTATGGGTTTTCTCTGCTACGAGATTTCTCAGATCCAACCTCCCACAGTCCAGTTTTTACCCAGCATTCGTTCGCATTATCTAACCCAGATCATACCCATTCAATTTCACAATTTCTAACCTTATTACATCTAATTCCTACGAATTTTCTTCAATTATAAACCCATATCTCATCCATCCATAAGTTCACAATTTGCAACATTCATCATCCAAATTAGGGTCGATTCAATGGTTTATTACTACCCATTACATGTTAACCCATAATACCCATTAAACGACGATAAACCCCCCTTACCTGAGTTAATCCGGCAAATCCTTCTTTGACCTTCAACAATCGTGAATCCTCCTCTTGAGCCCTAGCCTCTTCTTCTCCCTTTCTCAGTTTCTTCTCTTTTCTCCCAATTCTTACGTGTTCTCTGTTTTCACGTATAAAAACCCTTTTTCTAAATAGGACTCTTTACTGATTCCAAAAATCGTTCCAATTCCAACTTTATTATTCCAATAATATTCTAATTATTTAATTAAATTAATAAATATACTAATAATAATATATATGAATGGTTTATCTTTTATTTTGAAAAATAATACCCTCTCATTCATATTATCATCATAATATACTATTAAACTTAATTTAAATAATTATCATATTTTATCGGGGTGTTACAACAGGTAAGGGGGTTGGTTACACCGAGGGAAGTTATTAACACCCAAAGTGTCATAGGTACTCCTTGTCGCATCCGCGAAAAACAACCGGCGGGCTGAAACAAAAAAACAACACAGAGCCGCCACTGCGTGTTATTTATCCCAAGATAGGGAAAGGAAACGCTCAGAGAAACCTGGAAAAAGCATGGTCTCGCGACCAAAGAGAAAGGGTAAGGTAGTCGGTTACGCAAGGGGAAGGTATTAGCACCCCTCACGTCCGTCGTACTCGACGGGATCCACGCTCTAAGAAAAGAAAAGGTTGCTAAAACACCACACACACACACACGCACCGAAGACAACACAGGTGGGGTTAAGAGGAAGAGAGCTCGATAGGACATCGCATCCTATGCCTACGTATCTCGTCTGGAACGAGAATCAGAGTTGCCGTAGTTCGGCTTACGCAGGCCAAACAAGACACACACACCCACAGGCAAACCTGGAACCCGAATGCCAATCGCTGGACTTACATCGGCTTCCGAACCAAACAAACACAATCAGGATACGTACAGCCAATCGCTGGGCTTACGTCCATATCCTGACACACAAGAATATTAACAAGCAAACACACACAAAAAGAAAAAAAAGTGCCCGGAGAGACCTCGCACGGTCTCCTGCCTACATACCTCGTCTGGAACGAGGATCAGGGCGATGTAGTTCCCCTGAAAGGGAAAGAAATTCTAGCCAGAAACCAAGGGGAGACACACTACTAGGGAGCTGTACTCGAGCCTAGTGTTATCATGCATCATTGCCCTATGTTGCGGTTTCTACCTACTTGCACAACAGCAAGCTAATCCTATCCAGGAAGAAAGCAAGCATGCAAGCATCAACAAACAAAACAAACATTTCACATAGCACACACTATATCCAGTCAAGTGAGGCTCAAACAAGGGTGGACTGCCGAGGCAAGTCATCTGTACAAGGTATTGTTCGCTCTTAACCCTGACATTGAGAGTCAGGGTGAAGCAGATGAAAGGTGAGTGAAGATTAGACTTCACAGCTCTTATCCCTGACCAGGGAGAGCTTCAGACAAAGGAGCGTGGGTCTAGAATGGAGGGACCCTTCTACGCTCAAAGACTCTGACACAACTGTACAAAGTACAAGATCTTGGGTTTGTGCCCCAATGCATCTACACAGTGGTGTGAGTAGAGGGACGACTCAACAGAATAGCGGGGGATAGATTGCATATCCCTTGGGTTCCGCCAATTGCCTCATAGAGGTCTTTACCTGCTTGGCACAAAAGTAAACAATCACAAACATCGCCTCTTAAGGAGGACTTCAGACAGTTGCCTGGCTAAATAACAAGCCAGGTCTTCCAGACTACATGAAGACAAGAGAGTCTACCTCAACTGGTTTATACAACCAAGCAGCAGCAAGCAAGTTCCTAAAGAACTTTAAGCGACTTAATGTACCTGAAATCAATCAAGTATCATCAGTACTCAGACAAACCGGCAGTAAACAGCAAATGTCAATCTGTACAGTCAACACAAGTTAATGCACATAAGTGCAAGCCATGAGCTCAAACTCAAGCATCAAACCCTACAACACAAAACCTATGTTAGTTGACAACATCAAACAAAATCAATTTACAACTTGCATTGTTCTCCTTATGCCTTTTGCATTTCAACCTGAAAATCCAAACCAAATGTGAGAAACAAGACCACTAGGCCAAGCCTAGGGTCCAAAGGAGATAAAAAATCCAAAACAGCAAGTGAAAATTATCCACAATCACATTTAAACAAATCAAAATCAAATGCAATTGGTCCCATGCTCATATCAATCATCATTATCATTTCATGACCTAAAAGGTACAAACTAGGCAATGTGCAACCTCAAATGACCCAACAGAATGATCAACATCAAATCCATATCAAAACAATTCAATTAATTCCACAAAAATTCACACCTAAACAGAACATATCCAATGAATAGCATGTCAAATTTTAGCTCAATTGGACAAAAGGAAGTAGGTCAATGAAAATCAAGAAGTTCAGACAATTTCAAGCAAGCCAAAACAAGGCATCAACACAAGCATCAACTTCCAAAAATCATAAAACAGTGACAATGTAAGTTAAATGAATGGGATCAAAACCACAATGACCTATAATGTGTCTACAATCCACATGTCAAATTTCACACTCATCCAATACACTATGAGAATTTCACAAACAAAATACAATCATGTGTCACAAAAACTCACAAAATGACCCAATAGAAGAGAAAATCACAATCAATTAGAAAATGTCATCAAAAATTCCAGAAAAACACTCATATGATCTCAACATTCATATGATCATGCATACAAAATTTCAGCTCAATTCAACATCCCTAAGCATCTTAAATAAAATCATGAAATTGACCTAGCTTGGTGTGACACAAATTGTCACACCTCTAATCAAAAATTCATATCTCTTCAACCAAGTATCCAAAAATCACAAACTCTACATGAAAATCACCATAAACATGTCCAGAACAAGCACAAAAAATTTCATCCATTTATTTGAAGGCCTCATCATTTCATGAAGGAAATGGCATGGTATACACAAATGTGACACATACAATCAATCCCTAAGCCAATTAATTTTCTACACGTGCAAAAATCCATAAAAATCATGATTAAATTCTACACATCATCAGGAGAACAATGCAAAAAATCTCACCAAAATTGGATAAGTTTTGAGGTCTCTATGATTTTCTAAAGATCATGTAACACAAATGAAATTGAAATAAGAAAAGGAAAATGAAATAAGAAAATAAATTGATGGAATGGCAATTTTGTAATATTTAAACCGCCAGGCAAAACGACGGCGTTTCAAAAACACGCCATGGCGCCTTCTCATTGGTCCAGAGGCGCGCCAAACACAATTTCAAAATGGAAAAGGAAGAAACTGGATCAAACACACGTTTTGGCCTTGTTCTTGAAGCGCTCATCTCCAGAATTGGCAGAAAATCATCATGAACAAAAATCAACCAAAAGCATCATGCCATATATCAAAATCACCAGTGAATCACGTACATCACGAATACATAACTTGTTTAACCTAACTCTCCCTATGCTATGCGAATCGATCAAAAGAAGTTTGCTCCTCAAAGGTTCAAATCCAGATTTCTCTCACCTCACTCAACCAAATCAAAAACTAAAAGCATCATGTTCATCTACATTGAAAGACCTACAAAACGCACATAACAATTCACGCAATGATGAGATTCGAAAAAACACCTTGTGATTATGGCAGTGGAGAATCCGCTTGTTTCCACGTGTAAAAGCTCCAAACAGATGAAGAACAATGCTCAGGAAAGTGATTACAACCAATGGTTTAGCTCAACACAGCTTCAGCTTCGAGAATCATCAAAGTGCCATGGAAATGCAAGTTTTGGACAGTCACGATTTTGAAGTCTTTGGCCACGAATTCCTCAAACAGATGTAGAACAAAGCTTGTGGAAGATGAATCAAGAAGAATCATGCAATTTGATGAAGATTTGGTGAAGTTTTGATCAAATGCTTGATGAGATTTGAGAGGGTTTTGCAATTTTGGAGGGAAAAACAGTTATGGATCTTGAGAATTGTGATTGTCATTAACAATTCTGTTACAATTAGAAACTTATACCAATGCCTTAATCACCTTGTTAATCCAAATTATCAAAATTGGAATGGATTAGTATTAATGAATTTCTTAATGCAAGGGCAAAAGTGACCTTTCCAAATTGTGCACTATGACAGCTCATGACAGTTCACTCAACTTCTAAATGATATTTGGAGTGTGTTGGAATGGTTCTCATGTCCAAATTCTTTGTAAATCTCAAATTCACTATGCCACACCAAAAATACACTTAAATCCACTTGAAATTTGACTTTTTGCATTGACCATTTTTGATGAATTTGGATCACACACCATGAAAGTACATGTGAAATGGAGTTTGCTCATAAAAAGATCACTCAATTTGGACATTCCATGTGAAAGTTATGCCACTTTGATTATAGGCATTTTTGGAAAATGAATGGACCATAACTTGTCAACCATACATGAGAATTTCAAGTTCTTGGACTTTTTGGAAAGGTGAGAACAAGATCTACAACTTTCATGTTGAACAAATTTTCATTTGAAGCTTTTTTGGACATGTAATTTTATGGTGAAAAACTTTCCATTTTTGGAAACTTCCATTACAAGTCACTTTCTATTTTTGGCAATTTTTCTCCTAACTTTATTTTCTTCATTCTTGAGCTTTGAAATGTCAAATGAAACTTGTTTCAACATGAATGAAGTGTATCCAACTCTCTCCCACCTCCAAATCCATAAAATCAAGCACAGTTGACCACAGTTGACTTTTTCAACTGATAGATGAATTTGGCAATGCACTGATCAAGCTGAGCCCCAATTCTCTGATGAAATGGCTCAAGGATGAAACCCTAGCCTCCATAAGCTTAATATAATCATGAAATGATCCTCATGTCCATTATAGATCCCTTCTCCTTGCCATGCCCTGATTGGCCCAATGCAGATGATTAGGGTTGACCAGTGGTCAAAACCCTAATCTCAAGGTGTATGATCAATCACTTGAATCTCCTGGATGATATCAAGACCATGATGATGATGATGTATCATTTCAACCAAGATGAAGACCAATCCCTTTGAGAATCAAAAACCCTAATTTGGACTTCCATCCTCAGATGATTAATGACCAGTCCAATGAAACCCTAGCTTGCATCATAACCTCTTCATCTCCTGGTCAAGACTTAAGAGGATGACTTGCACAACGTAACCACATGATATGTAATATGCAATGACTAATGACCTAAAATGATATGCAATATGTTAAGCTAGTCCCAAGAGAGGAGGGCAAATTTTGAGGTGTTACAGCTGCCCCTATTCAATCCACTGTGAACCTGTCGATATGAATAGCCTCGGCTTTCAGATGATCAGGATGAAGAGTGATTGAATACCAAGATCAGACGAACAATTTGCGCTCTGATGGGAAAATAATTAACAACGCCTGTCAGAATCGGCGAAGAACACAATCTTGAAGAAAAATCCGTCTGGAACGGAGAAAATCGGCCTGATCACCGAAACAAAAACGTCGACCTGGATACCAAAATAAATGGTAACGCGGGGATAACCATGGCCTGAACACCACATCCGCTGAGGATTATATTTCTTCTCTTTCTTCTCTTTTTTTTATTTTTCTTGAACCCCGAAAAATTTTCTGATAGTCTTTTTTATTTTCTTGCACCCCGAAATTTTCTTTTTCACAAATGATCCCCGATCACTGCATTTGAACCCCGTTCTCCTATTTGCCAAAATAATGAACTCCATTCTCCAGTTTGAACCCCAGTCGCCTGACGATAACTTGCGATCGTCATTGTGAACCCCATTCTCCAGAAAACACCTTGTGTCTCCTTTTCTCCATTTGAACCCCGCTCTCCAGAAAATGTCTCAACATTTCCTTTTCTCCATTTGAACCCCGTTCTCCAATTTCTTGTGATAATTCCGCTGGCAACGTCGGAAATAACACCAAACCACTCTGAGGGCGACATATCAGAGGGTAAACCTTCACAAAAGGAAGGCAACATGTGCATCTCTTCATCCGAAGACACCCATAACGACTTCCACTGGCCTCAGCCAAAGTCTAAGGTGACACATGAACAGAAGATAATCCTAAGGACCTCATCCTGGATATAATCTTCAACTCCAATCTCTATTTAGACCCCAATCTCCAGAAAATGTCACAACACTTCCCTTTCTCCGTTTGAACCCCGTTCTCCAGAAAATGCCTCAACATTTCCTTTTCTCCAGTTGGACCCCGTTCTCCCATCTCTCGTGATAATTCCGCTGGCAACGTCGGAAATAACACCAAACCACTCTGAGGGCGACATATCAGAGGGTACACCTTCACAAAAGGAAGGTAACACGTGCATCTCTTCTTCAGAAGACACCCATAACGACTTCCACTGGTCTCAACCAAAGTCTAAGGTGACACATGAAAAGAAGACAATCCTACGGACCTCATCCCGGATATAATCTTCAACTCCAATCTCCATTTGGACC
Organism: Lathyrus oleraceus; assembly: GCF_024323335.1. Taxonomy (NCBI): domain Eukaryota; kingdom Viridiplantae; phylum Streptophyta; class Magnoliopsida; order Fabales; family Fabaceae; genus Lathyrus; species Lathyrus oleraceus. The sequence goes on along the minus strand of NC_066579.1, from coordinate 272,563,734 downwards.
CCGATCTCCAGAAAATGTCTCAACATTTCCTTTTCTCCAGTTGAACCCCAAAATCGCACTGATCGCGTAACATCCTTTGATTTCACTTCCATCTCCGTCCGACGGAAAAATTTCATCCAGTATCGCACTACTGGGGAATACCTCTGATTAAAACCACGATGCTAGACTCCTCGGAGTAACATCTTGCTTTGCAGATAAAATCACCTCTCAAACAGTAACCACAGTTTGAAACTAGCTTTATGCTTGCAACATGATGCATGATTGTTTTTTTTCTGCGTAATGCTCCATAATCATGGAAATGCTACGCGATTTATTATTTTTCTATGCAACATGCTATGCTATTTTTTTCATGATGAATGCATAAAAACGTCCCCCTCAAGGGATTCTGCTGGGGAGCACGAGACACTCCGTTGAGGAACTCGTCAATACTCCGATCTCCACCCCGCTGGGGAATAGCACTGATGCTGCTGGGAAAAGGTAACCCTTGCTGGGGAAGAACCTCCTTTGCACCCAATCCGCTCGGGAAACTGCTGGGGATAAGAACCACCAACACTCTGTGGGGATACAACAGTCTTCGACTTGCTGGGGATATCAATCCCGACTCTGCTTGGAGAACCCTCACAGATACCTGTCGACTTCACCGGGGAAATGCTCACAGATAGCTCTGCTGGGGAAACAGCAACCTCCAGGCCTGGTGACTGGGGAAGCATTGATTTGACACCTGCTGGGGATAACCATCCTGACCCTGCTAGGGGAAACGAATGCTACTCCGCTGGGGATGACCCATCCAATCCATACGTAGGATACACTGCTGGAGATATATTTCATTGAAACCCGCTCCACTCGGGGAATAGCAACCTTCAGGCCTGGCTGCTGGGGATACACCGTTTTAAACCCGCCGGGGATAACCATCCTGACTCGGCTAGGGGAACCATAGACCTTGGATCTGCTGGGGAGTTAGTCCTCTAATTCTGCTTGGGGATATAGCTGGGGAAATGAGAAAAGTTGGTACAGAACACCCGTCGACTCATCGAACCATGGTATCCACCTCCCAATCTCGTATCGGCTTTCCACTTTTGAGAACTCCCAGACTCGTCTGGACCTTTTCGACGGAGAGCGAACTCCTGGGACTTATACAGAAATTTCAATCTTCTGACTTTGAAGAGTTTTCTTGATTATCATTCAAAGGTCGTCGGACATCTCAACGTCTCTCATCGTTTCTCTACCCATTCATTCGTCCCTGATTGGACCCTGCGGGGAATTTCTACAGACTTTCCAGTCTTCCGACTTTGAAGAGTTTTCTTGATTATCATTCAAGGATCGTCGTACGTCTCAACGTCTCTTTGTCATCCCTTCACTACTCATTCACTCGTCCCTGATTGGACTCCATGGGGATTTGTTTCGTCAACAGCTTCCACATCACCACCTGCAAGTGAGTGAAAATAACTAACAGCACCTGCAAAACAGATCGTTAGATAAAACCGTGCCCCAGGCGTGTCAAGATTTCAACACTTGGGTCACTCATCCTTCCGAATAAGATTTCAAGCTTTCAATCTTATAAACATGCATTGGAAGGGACCTGTATGTCTTAAAATGCAAGATTCTTTATCAAAAATAATTGGATGTTTTTGCAATCAAAGCGGTAATGAAAAACAAAAACAAAATCATTTGACTGAATATGCATTTTATTGATTGGAAAAGTGTGGCTCAAATTGAGCAATACAAAGGAAGCAATTCCTGAAAAGAGGTAATTGCGCACAAAAGGAAAAAATCTATCCTAATGGCAATGTGAAACCCGTGATCTCATCGAGTTCCAACTCAGTTACACCCCATATGTCCTCAGACTCTCCTTGCTTTCTGCCTTCTGAACAAGACGTTTCAGATTGATCCCCACCGGGTATTATCCATGATGCTTTAACCAAAGCGCAAACGATCATGCTAGACGCAGTTGTTCGTTTCAATCCCTCTTTTGCCTGGACCGCCCCTTCAGGTTTTCAGTCCACCGGGATACCCTTTTTTTCCCAAGTCGCCTTTTCAGGTTTTCGACTTGCCGGGTGTACAATTTTTCATTTTATCCCTAATTTTTGCCCGAACCTTTTCTTTCTGTTTTTTGGTTCGTCGGGATGCCCATTTTTGCCTGGACTATTTTGTTCTTTTCGTCCAGCGGGTCTCTTTATACGAAGTATTTTTTAACTGCGTCCGCATTCACAGGGGATGGAAAATCCTCGCCATCCATGGTCGTTAACAACAAGGCTCCACCAGAGAAGACCTTCTTGACCACGAATGGACCTTCATAATTGGGTGTCCATTTGCCCCTTCGATCGTTTTGAGGAGGAAGGATCCTTTTCAGCACTATATCACCCACGTGATATACCCGAAGTCGTACCCTTTTGTCAAAAGCACGCTTCATCCTTTGCTGGTATAGCTGCCCATGACAGATGGCTGCTAGCCTCTTTTCCTCTATCAGGCTCAACTCTTCATATCGGGTCCTTACCCATTCAGCCTCTTGCAATTTCACGTCCATCAAGACCCTCAAAGAGGGAATCTGAACCTCAACCAGTAGCACGGCTTCCATTCCATATACAAACGAGAAAGGAGTTGCCCCAGTAGGCGTACGCACCGAAGTTCGGTACCCAGGATACAAGCTTCATACTCAATCACCCTTGTTGGTGCATTCAAATGTTATCCGGGCAACAAAAGGAATGTGGGATCCTTTCAGTGTAACCAAAGCAGTACTAACTCCTTCTTCACATTAACCCCGTCAGACATCAGAATCCGTTCGGATTTGGGGTCGGGCCCCTCCTCCGGGATCGGTTACTCTCAATCTTTCGATTAGAGTACCTCGAGATGTCCTCATCAGGGAACTCAAACTTCCTCGGTTGATAATCCTCAATAGGTTGCTGAGCGAGGTAATCGGACAATACACTCCCCTTGATTGCCTTCTGAGAGGTATACTGTATATCATATTCAATCAAAATCATTTGCCCTCTTGCAACCCGTCCGGTCACTGCTGGCTTCTCAGATATGTACTTGATCAGATCCATCTTGAAATCCACAAAGTGGTATTAACCAGCATACACTGTCTCAGTCGGCGAGCAGCCTATGCCAAAGTACATCAAGTTTTCCGAATAGTGAATGTATTGTTTCACAGTCGATAAACTTTTTGCTAAGGTAAATTGCATGCTCTTTTCGACAAGACTCGTCATGCTGACCCAATACACCTCGTAGACCCCTCGAAGGCTGTCAAGTACAGAATTGATGGTCGTCCCTCCACAGGGAGACGTCAGAATCAGAGGTTCCTGCAATTTATTTTTTTTATTTTTTCCATGCCCCTTGGCAACCATTATTTCACCTGACCGTTTGATCTTTTCTTTACAGCTTGAATATAGGTTCACACGTGGCTGTTAGATGAGATGTGAACCATGACATGTAGTTCAATCTACCTAAGAAACCACGAACCTCTTTTTTTGTTCTCGGTTCAGGCACTTCTCTTAATTTTCCCTTTTTTTTTTTTTTTTTTTTTGCAGGATCAACCTCGATTCCTCTCTTACAATGAACCCCAACACTTTACCGGATCGCACTCTGATAGTGCACTCACTTGAATTCAACCTCAGTTTGAATTGTCTCAACCGGTCAAACGACTTGCCCCGGTCTGCCAGATGCCCCTCTCCTGTTTGGGACTTTGCTATCATGTCATAGCATAGCATTCAACTTCATGATGAATCAGATCATGAAACAAAGTCACCATGGCTCTCTGATAAGTAGCACTGGCGTTCTGCTTCTCTGGAGGACGGTCTTCTCTCCATGGTAGCTTGTGCGCAACGACACCGGTATCCGACCCTGGCATATCCTGACATGACCAGGCGCAGGTATCCACATGCTCTTTCAACAAGACTACCATTCTGCTCTCGACTCGCCTCTGAAGCGGCCCCAATTTTTTTCCTTCCTGACCTCGGCAATGCTTGGAATAACAACCTTAACCCGCTCCTCGTGCGGCTGAATCACCTTCTCCTCTTGTTTTGACAACCTGGCTAATTCCAGCAGATCACAATCTTCTTCGCCTTCTTCTTCGGCATGATAGCTCGGTTTGTCGAAGTCATATGAGGTGTAACCAAATTGTTATCAACGAGATCCGGAGAATTATTTTTGAATTCGGAACGAGACAAATCAAAAAAGAGAAAAATGAAAATAAACATTGCCATTTTTATTTGTTTTTAAACTGCAAAAATAAATGAAAAACAGGGAACACCGCTTTTTGTTGAAAAACATCCATTTATTAATGATGCAAAATGTTGCAAAATGAAACATGAGGTGGCCCTTACAATGAACCATTACGTGTCGGGCAACACATATGGCTTTGATGCAAATAAAACTGAAAACAAGAAACATTACTCCTCAGGATGAGTGACAGTGCTGATCTTTTTAAGCCTTCCAGCTTCCTGGTACACACGATTTTATCCACGATTCCAGCTCGCGGTCACCATCAATCTCTTCACTCACTGCATAGGTGCAATCCGAATCTAGCATTCCGGCACTGACAAAGGTGAACGACGGACGACATCCTCTATTCTGTCTATACGACCTTTGATCTGGCTGATAGCCAATCCCAAACATGTCCGCCTTTACCACAATGCCTATGATTTTTCCCCAGCCTGGGATCCCTCCATTTTTCACCACCTCCAGGGCCTGTTTGTAAGAAGTAATGAACGGTTTTTTCTCTTTCCCAGCAATAATGGCCTTCTTTGCCGTGACGGCGTCAGCTGCATGACATGGTGTTTCAAATTTTTCACCATCCATTTCCACCTCCTTCATCTTCTGGGTCATCTCCCCCCTCAGTACACACCCCTCTGTGGCAACAGCCGCACAACAAAAATCAACACTAGGGAAAGCTCTCTCCTTCATCAGAGGTTTTGAGACCACAGGCCCAGGAGCTTTTAACTGATCCCCATTCGTCAACCCAATCGTCTTCCTATCCTCAGAAATTGCATTCATCCCCCTCTGACCATACGCGGGCATGTGATTAGCATTAACATTTGGAAATTGTGCAAAACTAATGGCCTTGGAATCCACCAAGTCCTGTACAGTATGCTTAAAAGCTCTACAACCCTCAATGTTATGCCCAGGCGCACCAGAATGGAATTCACACTTGGCATTCTCATCATAATTAGGTGGCCTCTGATCAGGTTTCAATGGGGCCAATGTCCTCAATTGTACCATTCCGAGATCTTTCAACTTCTTCAACAGACGAGCATACGGCATAGGTGGCCTATCAAATTGACGCTCAACCCCCTTTCCTCTTACCTGGTTCCCAGCTCTCCGTACTCCCTGTTGGTTTGACGGATGTCTCTGTGGTGCAGGTGAACTGCCAACAAGAATGGTTGCAGTGGCAGCATAAGGGTGATAGCGATCCTTACCGCGTTCTTTCTTTGCTGGCACACCATTTGACTCAACCTCCTTCTTAAGCGGACCACTGCTAGGGGGTTTCTTTGTTATAGTGACAAAGGGATTTGTCACCTCGGATGACGGAGCCTTTCCCCGAACTTTCTCCACCATTAACCAATTCTCAATCTTTTCCAATCTCTCAGCCATGGCTTTCTGCCCCAAGGCAAACCCTTGCACAATACTGAACAAATCCCTCACCATCTCTTTCAGCTCGAGGATGTCGGCGTTGGGCGGATTCATCATTCCTGTGTCAATCAAACAGGTTAGAAACTGACACCTGCAAAACAAAAGACAAGTTATTATGATTATGCATGAATGCACTGTCTATCCTCACGAGGAACACTTTGTCTCTCGATCCTGGTTTCATCGAGACAAATAATAATCCGGCAGCAATATTCTGGCATTCAGCGTTTGATTTCGTCATACAGATCAAAGATATATGATTTAGCAAAATACCCCCAACCATGTGTGTGCTTGTGTGAGTGCATACGGTAAAGCAAATAAAGCTTGAAGATTGATCACAGAATGAAAATAACCATCACATAGCAAAATTGCACAGTAAGTGCCATAGTCATACATCAAATCAGATACCAATTCTCCAAAATCAATAAGGAAATACAAGCAAATGAATTCCGTCAACAGGCCTGACGGTAATCTACAAATAAGAAAGGCTAGCCTGATGAGGGTCCCGCAGATGGCCCTACATCACCAACCATCCTAGCGAACTCTGCGGCGAACCTGAGCTCGGTGTTCTCCTGCTGTAATCTCCCCACCTCTTTCTGATGAATCTTCATCTGCCTGAAGTAATGATCTCTCTCAGCAATGTAATGATCTCTCTCGGCAATGATCTTTGCTTTCTCCGCTTCCCACTCTGCAGCAAGGGCTCTGGCTCTATCGTCTCGTTGGGTCTTCACAAGGATCTGCCTCCTCTTCTGATCTTCAATGACTTCTGAAGCTCTAGCCAATCTCTCCTTAGTGATGTCGTGCTCTCTGGTAGATGATGCTAAGGCTTGGCTGATCTTCCCATAATAGGCCGTATCCATCTCAAAGCGCTTTGCTTCCATGGCATGTCGCTTGTCCTGATCTTCCATCCTCACTTTGATCTCCTGATTAGCCATCTGAATACGAGCAACACTCATCTCCAATTCAGCTTTCTCTGCAAGCAACCGATCTCTGGCCCTCTTCACCTCAAGGAATTCTTCCATACTGACGGAAGAACTCGGACCCTCGATCACAGGACACCACGGATCACCTCCAGGAAAAGGTAGATGTGTGATCTCAATTCTCTTCCGCAGCCAATCATCAAATGGAGGAAAAGACCGGCTATTAACCTTGCCAAAAGGAACCTTTCCTTTCCTCTGAATGTTACGCCATGACCCAGATACTTGCCTCAACTTGGCCTGATCACCCTCAGCTGAGAAGTAAAAGGACTCCTGAATCTCTCGTTCGAGAGGAGGAACCTCCATGGCAAACCCCATCTGTCTCCTAAGAAGCGTCGGGTTGTAATTAATGCAACCCTGAACCCCTATGAGAGGCACATTGGGAAATCTCCCACAACTATATATGAAATCCCGTCCAGCCATACCATTATGAGTCCAAGCAATGTCATCAACCCGCAAACCCATCAATCTGACAGACCACTTGACCGTAGGATCAAGATGAGCAAAAGCACCTCTGGAAGGCAAATACCCCATAAACCACCGGAATAGCAACTGAGCACAGCACCGGATCAAACCCCCACGCCTCTTCTCGTTCTTGTTATGAACTGAGTAATAGACATCTCCGATCAGAGTAGGAATGGTTCCCCTGTATAAACAATCTAATGGCATTATGGTCCACAAAGTTCTTCTGATTAGGAAACAAGATGACACCATAAATGCTCACAGCAATCAAGGCACAAACCGTCCTCCAGTTACCCACTGCAGCATGTTCCTTGGCTTTTGCCTCCAAGAAACTCAAATGAAAACCCGGTAATTTCCCCTTTTCCTTCAAACCCTCCTTAGTCATTTCCGGACTCAAATAAAGAGCACGGGAAATCCCAAGGACGTCAGGCTCTCTCCTAATAGCACAGAAAGGAATCTGATCGCGGATCTGAACACCCAGGATGCTAGCATAATCCTCCATCAGAGGTCCCAACAAATAGTCCGGAAATACAAAGCATCTCAGCCCCGGGTCATAAAACTGGAGAAGAGTATGAATGGCGCTCCTGTCGCTGTCTGTGAGTCTGAAAACCATCTTCAGGATACTACCGTATGACTCTCTGAACATCCCCACATGGTCAGGCGTAATTAATGCAATCATATCTCTCAACTCATCAATCTCTGGGTTGAAGAAACTGTAGGCAACATCATGCTTCAAACCGGTCCTCATCTCTGAGCAGAAATCTCTCAACCAGGATCTCGATCAAAAATGTCCCTGCATATGGATAAACATGTGTTAGATGCAGGTAAATGCAAATGTTATGATGCTGGTGAATGAATGCAATGCAGTGTGCCATCCTCCAAGTCGTCTGATCATCTGTTGCTCTGAATCACAGCCCTGACCTCTGAACCGATCACAACCATCTGAGGGAATATGTAACCACCAATCTGACTCAAGGGATTCCGAAATAAACGGAACTGAAAGATACACCATCATCATCATCACCAGACAATCTCTGAACAGATACCCACAATCCTCTGAATCGGCCCGGGGAATCCTGAAATAAACGGATCCCCACTGATAAATAACTCGGACAACACTCCGGCGTCTTAGAAATAAACGGCCATATATCCGACTTATAAATAGGACTCTGATCAACGGAACCAAAAGTCACCATCTGAGTCACCAACAGAACATCTGAAAGAATCACCCTCCCCTCACAGATAAATTGTAATCAGGTCATCCTAAGGCGGATAATAGTCTCGACAATCGGGCAAAGATACTCAATGGGTTTGCCCTTTCGGGTGTGCCATTGTAGCTCTCCTGAGATCGTCTAAACCAAAGATCCGGGAAATGATCGGTCACCGAAGTCAATAGCTCAAAAGAGATAACCCAACCAAAGTGGAAAACCCCACTGAGGAAGGGCTCTCAGATGAACCTCGTCCGGCTTGTGGTATGTCACGTTGCAACAATATACTAATATAGCAAATGAGGAACGTGAGACCACACTAATCCTAGGTGTATACTCGGGCCTGGGTTTTAGCCCCACTCAGAACACCCACCCAAACAGAGGAACCACCTGCACAGAGGACGGCAACAACATGATAGTATGATACATGCAGACATTAATGCAAATATATACATAATCAGAATAATAAATGCAATAAATAAAGCGGCACAAGCAACCTAAACTATCCTAGAACGCTAGGAGAGACTCACTTAGGGAAGATGGACCAGCACATGTCAACATCTTGTAATTCCCCAGCAGAGTCGCCAGCTGTCGCATCCGCGAAAAACAATCGGCGGGCTGAAACAAAAAACAACACAGAGCCACCACTGCGCGTTATTTATCCCAAGATAGGGTAAGGAAACGCTCAGAGAAACCTGGAAAAAGCATGGTCTCGCGACCAAAGAGAAAGGGTAAGGGAGTCGGTTACGCAAGGGGAAGGTATTAGCACCCCTCACGTCCGTCGTACTCGACGGGATCCACGCTCTAAGAAAAGAAAAGGTTGCTAAAACACCACACACACACACGCACCGAAGACAACACAGGTGGGGTTAAGAGGAAGAGAGCTCGATAGGACATCGCATCCTATGCCTACGTATCTCGTCTGGAACGAGAATCAGAGCTGCCGTAGTTTGGCTTACGCACGCCAAACAAGACACACACACCCACAGGCAAACCTGGAACCCGAATGCCAATCGCTGGACTTACATCGGCTTCCGAACCAAACAAACACAATCAGGATACGTACAGCCAATCGCTGGGCTTACGTCCATATCCTGACACACAAGAATATTAACAAGTAAACGCACACAAAAAGAAAAAAAAGTGCCCGGAGAGACCTCGCACGGTCTCCTGCCTACATACCTCGTCTGGAACGAGGATCAGGGCGATGTAGTTCCCCTGAAAGGGAAAGAAATTCTAGCCAGAAACCAAGGGGAGACACACTACTAGGGAGCTGTACTCGAGCCTAGTGTTATCATGCATCATTGCCCTATGTTGCGGTTTCTACCTACTTGCACAACAGCAAGCTAATCCTATCCAGGAAGAAAGCAAGCATGCAAGCATCAACAAACAAAACAAACATTTCACATAGCACACACTATATCCAGTCAAGTGAGGCTCAAACAAGGGTGGACTGCCGAGGCAAGTCATCTGTACAAGGTATTGTTCGCTCTTAACCCTGACATTGAGAGTCAGGGTGAAGCAGATGAAAGGTGAGTGAAGATTAGACTTCACAGCTCTTATCCCTGACCAGGGAGAGCTTCAGACAAAGGAGCGTGGGTCCAGAATGGAGGGACCCTTCTACGCTCAAAGACTCTGACACAACTGTACAAAGTACAAGATCTTGGGTTTGTGCCCCAATGCATCTACACAGTGGTGTGAGCAGAGGGACGACTCAACAGAATAGCGGGGGATAGATTGCATATCCCTTGGGTTCCGCCAATTGCCTCATAGAGGTCTTTACCTGCTTGGCACAAAAGTAAACAATCACAAACATCGCCTCTTAAGGAGGACTTCAGACAGTTGCCTGGCTAAATAACAAGCCAGGTCTTCCAGACTACATGAAGACAAGAGAGTCTACCTCAACTGGTTTATACAACCAAGCAGCAGCAAGCAAGTTCTTAAAGAACTTTAAGCGACTTAATGTACCTGAAATCAATCAAGTATCATCAGTACTCAGACAAACCGGCAGTAAACAGCAAATGTCAATCTGTACAGTCAACACAAGTTAATGCACATAAGTGCAAGCCATGAGCTCAAACTCAAGCATCAAACCCTACAACACAAAACCTATGTTAGTTGACAACATCAAACAAACTCAATTTACAACTTGCATTGTTCTCCTTATGCCTTTTGCATTTCAACCTGAAAATCCAAACCAAATGTGAGAAACAAGACCACTAGGCCAAGCCTAGGGTCCAAAGGAGATAAAAAATCCAAAACAGCAAGTGAAAATTATCCACAATCACATTTAAACAAATCAAAAGCAAATGCAATTGGTCCCATGCTCATATCAATCATCATTATCATTTCATGACCTAAAAGGTACAAACTAGGCAATGTGCAACCTCAAATGACCCAACAGAATGATCAACATCAAATCCATATCAAAACAATTCAATTAATTCCACAAAAATTCACACCTAAACAGAACACATCCAATGAATAGCATGTCAAATTTTAGCTCAATTGGACAAAAGGAAGTAGGTCAATAAAAATCAAGAATTTCAGACAATTTCAAGCAAGCCAAAACAAGGCATCAACACAAGCATCAACTTCCAAAAATCATAAAACAGTGACAATGTAAGATAAATGAATGGGATCAAAACCACAATGACCTATAATGTGTCTACAATCCACATGTCAAATTTCACACTCATCCAATACACTATGAGAATTTCACAAACAAAATACAATCATGTGTCACAAAAACTCACAAAATGACCCAACAAAAGAGAAAATCACAATCAATTAGAAAATGTCATCAAAAATTCCAGAAAAAATCTCATGTGATCTCAACATTCATATGATCATGCACACAAAATTTCAGCTCAATTTAACATCCCTAAGCATCTTAAATAAAATCATCAAATTGACCTAGCTTGGTGTGACACAAATTGTCACACCTCTAATCAAAAATTCATATCTCTTCAACCAAGTATCCAAAAATCACAAACTCTACATGAAAATCACCATAAACATGTCCAGAACAAGCACAAAAAATTTCGTCCATTTATTTGAAGGCATCATCATTTCATGAAGGATATGGCATGGTATACACAAATGTGACACATACAATCAATCCCTAAGCCAATTAATTTTCTACACGTGCAAAAATCCACAAAAATCATGATTAGGAGAACAATGCAAAAAATCTCACCAAAATTGGATAAGTTTTGAGGTCTCTATGATTTTCTAAAGATCATGTAACACAAATGAAATTGAAATAAGAAAAGGAAAATGAAATAAGAAAATAAATTGATGGAATGGCAATTTTGTAATATTTAAACCGCCAGGCAAAACGACGGTGTTTCAAAAACACGCCATGGCGCCTTCTCATTGGTCCAGAGGTGCACCAAACACAATTTCAAAATGGAAAAGGAAGAAACTAGATCAAACACACGTTTTGGCCTTGTTCTTGAAGCGCTCATCTCCAGAATTGGCAGAAAATCATCATGAACAAAAATCAACCAAAAGCATCATGCCATATATCAAAATCACCAGTGAATCACGTACATCCTGAATACATAACTTGTTTAACCTAACTCTCCCTATGCTATGCGAATCGATCAAAAGAAGTTTGCTCCTCAAAGGTTCAAATCCAGATTTCTCTCACCTCACTCAACCAAATCAAAAACTAAAAGCATCATGTTCATCTACATTGAAAGACCTACAAAACGCACATAACAATTCACGCAATGATGAGATTCGAAAAAACACCTTGTGATTATGGCAGTGGAGAATCCGCTTGTTTCCACGTGTAAAAGCTCCAAACAGATGAAGAACAATGCTCAGGAAAGTGATTACAACCAATGGTTTAGCTCAACACAGCTTCAGCTTCGAGAATCATCAAAGTGCCATGGAAATGCAAGTTTTGGACAGTCACGATTTTGAAGTCTTTGGCCACGAATTCCTCAAACAGATGTAGAACAAAGCTTGTGGAAGATGAATCAAGAAGAATCATGCAATTTGATGAAGATTTGGTGAAGTTTTGATCAAATGCTTGATGAGATTTGAGAGGGTTTTGCAATTTTGGAGGGAAAAACAGTTATGGATCTTGAGAATTGTGATTGTCATTAACAATTCTGTTACAATTAGAAACTTATACCAATGCCTTAATCACCTTGTTAATCCAAATTATCAAAATTGGAATGGATTAGTATTAATGAATTTCTTAATGCAAGGGCAAAAGTGACCTTTCCAAATTGTGCACTATGACAGCTCATGACAGTTCACTCAACTTCTAAATGATATTTGGAGTGTGTTGGAATGGTTCTCATGTCCAAATTCTTTGTAAATCTCAAATTCACTATGCCACACCAAAAATACACTTAAATCCACTTGAAATTTGACTTTTTGCATTGACCATTTTTGATGAATTTGGATCACACACCATGAAAGTACATGTGAAATGGAGTTTGCTCATAAAAAGATCACTCAATTTGGACATTCCATGTGAAAGTTATGCCACTTTGATTATAGGCATTTTTGGAAAATGAATGGACCATAACTTGTCAACCATACATGAGAATTTCAAGTTCTTGGACTTTTTGGAAAGGTGAGAACAAGATCTACAACTTTCATGTTGAACAAATTTTCATTTGAAGCTTTTTTGGACATGTAATTTTATGGTGAAAAACTTTCCATTTTTGGAAACTTCCATTACAAGTCACTTTCTATTTTTGGCAATTTTTCTCCTAACTTTATTTTCTTCATTCTTGAGCTTTGAAATGTCAAATGAAACTTGTTTCAACATGAATGAAGTGTATCCAACTCTCTCCCACCTCCAAATCCATAAAATCAAGCACAGTTGACCACAGTTGACTTTTTCAACTGATAGATGAATTTGGCAATGCACTGATCAAGCTGAGCCCCAATTCTCTGATGAAATGGCTCAAGGATGAAACCCTAGCCTCCATAAGCTTAATATAATCATGAAATGATCCTCATGTCCATTATAGATCCCTTCTCCTTGCCATGCCCTGATTGGCCCAATGCAGATGATTAGGGTTGACCAGTGGTCAAAACCCTAATCTCAAGGTGTATGATCAATCACTTGAATCTCCTGGATGATATCAAGACCATGATGATGATGATGTATCATTTCAACCAAGATGAAGACCAATCCCTTTGAGAATCAAAAACCCTAATTTGGACTTCCATCCTCAGATGATTAATGACCAGTCCAATGAAACCCTAGCTTGCATCATAACCTCTTCATCTCCTGGTCAAGACTTAAGAGGATGACTTGCACAACGTAACCACATGATATGCAATATGCAATGACTAATGACCTAAAATGATATGCAATATGTTAAGCTAGTCCCAAGAGAGGAGGGCAAATTTTGAGGTGTTACACTCCTAGGGAGCCCTTTTTGTGTGTACTTATTTTGGTTGAAAAGATGTTTGTTTTAAAAATAGAATTAGGGGATGAGAAAAGAATTCATCATTTAAATTTTTGTGTTTGATAAGACTTTTGGTATTATCCCTACGTACCAACATAAATAAGGGATCAAAACCTTGTAGTAGTTGATAAAAATTTCAAAGATGGGTGTATTTATTTTAACAAATGCTTAAGGATCTTTTGTTATCAATGAGAGAATACTCAACCAAACAATCCACCAATAATGAGGGCTTTACAAAATTTAAGAGGGAGGGCTCCATCTCAGATTAATTCAACATGTATGGCTCTAACCCCTAGTAAATAGAAAGTCGTACACTCAACATATCATGGAATGGGAGAATTAAATCTCAACCAATGATAACTCAAATATAACCCATGGGAAGCATCCATAAGATAATAGTGTCAGATAGAAACCCATTTCCTTTGGATTGTCAAGTAAACAACAAAGCGATAATCATCCAGGCAATTAATAAGAAACCCAATGGTATCAAATAAAGATAACCAATCATCCAAGCTAGCACTCCAAATCAAGCAATCTTCAATGTCCTTTATAAGTATCAGATGAAAATTTTCTTGAAACATACTCGAAGAGAAAATGCTAAATAATAACAATAAGATCAAAATAACAATTCAGACAAAGAGAAAGAGTCTATCAAATAAACCAAAAGGAGTCTCTCAAGCTTGTGTCACATGAATGGCGTTGGCCATGTTTTGGATCTCAAATTAATGGTATTGGCGAAGTTTTTCTTCCATATCTTAGGAATATTGCCTAATCTAAGTCCATAGGTCCAAATCAAGTCATAGACAAAGATCCAACAGTCCACCAATGTATTTTTTAGTGTTTTTGTTTTTATTAAGTGTTTTAAGGTCCTAAGAGGACAAAAAAAATATGATCACAAGCACAAATATATAAGAAGCACAAAATATAATAGCTTAAGTGAGCAAAAATGAAAATAACCGAAGCATAAACATAGGCCCAAGTGGGCAAAGAGAAAATGACTGAAGCATACATATGACAAGGAATGATAAAGTGCAAGAATTTAAATTGCATTAAAGTAAATGACAAGAAATTTAAATGTTATTTGTCAAGTTAGTAAGTTAATTTGTGCCTTGAGGCAAATTTAGCGCTATGTTAAGCAATTGTGAGTAGGCTTATGTAGAAGCCATACCTATATGAGGTCGGTCAATGATAATGTTGGTGTTAATGCATGCTTGAGACAAAGTATCTGTAGCGGGGTTTTCGTTACCTTTAGGTTTATTGATTCAACCAAAAGTCAACATACAATTCGAGTCGCCACCACACTTTTATTTATCCAAAGGAAAGGCTAAAAAGCGAACAAAAGGCAAGTAAGAACTTTTTCAAATCAAAAACTAATAAAAATGTCAGAGATCTAGCTAAGGGGGTTGGTTATGAAATGGGAAGGTTTTACGCACCCAAAACATCCTTAGTACTCTAAGGGAACCCTTTTTGGACATATGTGTTGTAGGTTGGTATTTATGAAAAGATTTGTGCAAAAAGATTGGAGGGATGAGAAGAGAATAGATTATATTTACAAATTTTATTGTTTGAATGGATGAACCCATTGCCTACGTACCATCACAAAGGAGGATCAAAACCTCGTAGTTCGTGGTAAAAATTTCAAAGATTGGTGAATTGATTTTAATCAAAAGCCTTAAGGTCTTTTGTTATCAAAGCGAGAAAACTCAACCTAAACCAACAATCCACCATGCGAGGAAGGCTTAAACATGCTAGTGAGAGGTTAACCCTATAATAAGCATGGAAGGCTTATAATCCAACACTAAGGATGAGGTGAGATTTACATCAACCACCTTGATAACTCAAACCTATGACTAATGTTTTTGAAAAGAGTTTAACAAATGGTCATTGGAACCACAAAACAACTTGAAATGGGTTATATTTACAAATTGAATTTATTTACAAAATGAGGTCAAAGTTGGATTAAAGTTTATTTACAATGAGTGTTTATGAAAATAGTTTTGAAAAGTCAAAGACCTAGGGCCTAGGTTTCTAATTTGAAATAAAGTCAAAGTTTTTGAAAATGATTTTTGGCTTGGTTAGAGGGGAGAGATGAGAGAAGGGCTATTCCTAAAGAAAACAAAGATAAGAGGGGAGAGATAACCCTTGGAGTTCCTTTTCTTGGAGTCATAGAGATGACTCAAGATGCTCATTTCCTTTGGATTTAGCATACAAAGTAAGTAATCAATAATTTGAACTCAAGCTCCTAGGATCTCCATTTGGCTTGGCTCTTAACTTGGCTACTCATGGCAATGGTCCTCTTTCCCAAATCTTAAGATGAGATTCCTATCACACAAAAGCACACATTAAAAGCTCAGAACATAATAAAGGGAATGGACAAAGAATAAGTTTGAGGAGAAGTCCTTTGAGGTCAACTTGGAATTTTAGCATTCTAAAGGCATGAGGCCTAGTTGCTCTTCAACACATTTTGCATTCTAAAGGCATGAGACCTAGTTGCTCTTGAACTCCTTTAAGCATGGGTGAATACTAATTCTAAGTCCTTTCTCCTTTTGTATTTTGGTTCACATCAAAACAAACACAAAACAACACAAAATAGCAATATATTTATATACAATAATGGGCTCAAATGAGCAAAAGAAAAATGGCATAAACATAAAATATGTGCTCAAGTGAGCAAAACGAAAATCAAGATGAATAATGAGCAAGAAATAAATGACATTAAAAGTAAGTGACAAGAATTTAAAAAGCTCAAATTAAAATTAGTAGTTAGTAGAGTTATGTTAGCTTGTCATAAGACAATGTAGCGCTATGTTAAGCAATCGTAAATGGACTAATGTAGTAGCCACACCTATCTGAGGCCGGTCAATAAGAATATAAGCAAAGAACACAAGTTAGAGGTCATGACTAGTAAGCCAAACTCCATAAACTTGCCATGCCAAACAAGAGGGGAAGGGCCTTGTATTGACTCTTGGTTATTTGCTTGACCAAGAAGTAACCTATCTTTGACACAAAATAACTCACTAGATCATGGATCAAGTTTAGTTTGGTTTGGATCAAAGAAGATTAAACTTCTATTTGTCAAGACCAACCTCAAGACATTAACTCATTGGCCATTGAGGGAAAAGAAAAGGATGAAGATGAAAGGGAGGGGGGGGGGGTAAGAAGACAACAACTAATCCCAATCGATCAAGGGATAACTCATCCTTGATCAAATTCATTCATCTCTCTAGGTGATGATCCTTAAGGATTCTCAAACCACAAGATCCAATGAATTTGATTAAAGTTGAATCAATTCAACCTTGATCAGCACCAAACAGAAGAGGAATGAATATAACAAGTCAAGAAGTCAATAATATTTTTTTGGTAATTTTTGAATTAAAAGAAAATACAAATAAAAAATAAACAAACAAAGTTGAACCTCAAATTCAATTCAAAACAACTTCAATAAGTCCAATTAAATTTTCATAGGTTCAACATAGTCAAACAAAATTTGACTAATTTTCTCAATAATTTTAAAAGCCAGGAAGTAATTAAAATCAATTAAAAACAATTTAAAAAATGGCATAATATGAATTAAAATCTCAAATAATCTCAAAACAAACAAGAAATTGTTGAGACTATTTTTTATTAACTTATCATGATCCATAGATGCTATGAAAATATTTTTGTATTTTTATAAAGTCAGAAAGTATTTTAAAATGAATTAAACTCATTAAAAACTAAATAATCCATGAAAAATATCAAATGAGGTCACAAAAATAATTAAAAATCATAAGATGAAACTAGATTTTTCAAGAAAATTTTTAGAGTTGGTCTCATATTTTTCTGACCTCATATGAATATTTTATGAATTATTGAAAATAGAATGAATTAAAAGAAAATAAAGAGAAAATGAAATAAAGCGAAAAAAGCTAAGCCACCAGATACATTTCATTAATTGACGTGGCATGTTACACGGTCTGGATCTGATGGTGCATGATGCACTCAAGTCAACAGCGCAACCCAATGCATTAAAATAAGTAATCAGAATGGATGCATGAGATTAGATAGCGAGAGAGAGATCCAGAGGCTATGATCAGCACACGTGGTGGTGGTGGTGGAAACCACCATCTTCTCCGGTCATCCAAATAGAATCCAGCCAGAATTGCAGGAAAATAAATCTCATCAAAAATGAAAAACAAGGGCATGGAAATGAAGCTCATGTGATGTATATAATCAATGTACCATTAGATTCTTCTCATTGTTCCTATATTGAGAGAAAGATGAAGGAGAAAATCATGGTGTCCACACGGATTGATCTTGAAATGGTAAATTAAATGCACCAAAAGCTTGCCTCAAGTATGAGGACTTCAGAGAACCACAAAAACACAAGAATACTACATTGAATTGTGAATTTCAAATCCAAACAGTTTGAGATTATACCTTCAAAAATGGTGAGTTCTGGCCACGAATCCTTCAAGCTTTTTTCTCCTTTTTGATCTCTGAATATAGGGAAGATGATTGACTAAGGAATCTAGCTTTGAAATTCAACTAATGTTGCTGAATTTCAAGCTCGAAAATATTGAAAATGGTGAGCGATTCCTTTGGTGAGGGTTGTGGTTTCAGTTCAGCAGCATATGGGATCTCCAAAAGGTTATGAAATGAAGGAGAGTAAGCCCTTATTTATAGGTAAATGCATCTGATCATCACACTTTGCTCATGTGCATGGGAATTCGAATTTTGAATGCATGTGCCTTTGTGGACGCGTGAGAGGCCCATGAATGGTTGGAGGAGCTTGCTGAGATCATATGGAAAGCATGTGGTCGTGCACATGGAATGGAAAAGGCTTGCATCTCAAGTTTTAACATAAAATATCAAAAATGCACATAAATGAAGAAAAATTTGAATCTCCCAAATGGTAAATCCAAATGACCTGTATGAGTAGTGGTTGGAAAGTTCTTGAAATAAGGAATAAAAGTCATGTTGGGAAAAAACCATTTGACATGTGCAAATTTATCAAAACTGGCTTGGAAAGTTCAAGTGTAAAACATGTTCAAACTATTTTGAAAAAGTCAACCAAAAGTAAGCTTGTTTAGACCACTCTGTCCTCATGATACAAGCTTCAAATGAAAAGATATCCATCATAAATGTTGTATGTCTTTTCAACACATTCGATTTAGACTCAAAGTTTGCATCATTTGGATTTTCTATGACAAAGTTATGGGTATTTGAAGTTGGGTACTTTTTCAAATTCAATGAATTAGGTCAAAGGTGACCTATAATGTTTTGCAATGGAACATGCATTTCCTTTAGGATTATGAAATTTTGTCCAACATAACATTTGAAGTAGACATCTCAACATTTCCAATGCCTTTGGTCCTACCTCAAAATAATAAAAATTGAGAAAGTTATTCCCTTGGCAAATTAACCCAATATTAGGGTTTTAGTCAAAATGACCTATAATGTTTTGAAATGAATGATGACCTTCCAAGCTTCAAATGAATTTTTGATGAACATGAAAGTTGTTCAAATGTTTCTTAGGAACATTGTTTGCTTTTTGGGTCATCTTCATTTGACAAACACATCAAAAGTTATAGCTCATTGAACCTCAGCTTAGTCAGATGACTTGACTAGTTAACTTTTCAAAGTCAAACTTCCAATCTTGATGAATAAATGATTGAGGGGCCTCAAATAGGATCATATATGCATAAAATGATAAATTAAAGAACTTCCTTTGATTAAATTTGATCGGAGGTTGAGATTGCTTCATGGGCAAGGCACAGTCAAAGCACAGTGAAATTAGGGTTTCCCTGGGAAACAATCTTCAAGCCCTTTGGGTTATCTTGATCAAATTGGCAAATTGAGATACTTGGGAGACATATATGATAATTAGGAACTTTGTGGACCATTTTCATGCTTTTTCTCATCTTCATCTAGCCATTGCATTAGGCTTAGGAGCATTATGGAGCACATGATCACTTGAGCTTCAAAACAAAAAGAGTTAGTGGCATATTTTTGTGCTTTTGGTTAGTAGTCAAATATGAAAAGCAATAACATACAATATAAACATGCTTGGTGATCTCAAATCACTTAAACAGGTCCCAACCCTAGGGTTAAGGAGCCAAACATGCTATGATCCTTGAGGCAATGCACTTGTGCAATAACATGATGCCATGAGGGATCTTAGGGTCAAATTAGAGTCTTACAGATGCCCCTATTTAAGGTCATTCTAGCCGGAGATATGAAGGTTAAAATCTTCATCTCGACGGGATAGAATGAGCTTAAATAATAGCAAAGAGACGAATTTTGGTCCCTAAGAGACCGCATGATGCAAATGTATGCATGCAAAAATAAAATCTTCATGGTGAATAATTGCCACAAAGGAAAAGAAATCGGGAGGAACTTAAGATCCATAGGAGTAGCACACTCACTAGGGAGAGAGAGACTCTGGGGGGAAATAAGGTAAAAATGCATGAGCAGGTCACGACTTGAAAACTTGCTGGGAGACACAAAGGGATTCTATGAAAATAAAATCGATGGAAAGACTCGAGCTGACGCAAAGATGCATGTATTAGGGAATATGCCAATACCGCAAAACTATCCACAAAGGATACATCGGATAAAATCCGGACTCAGACGGGGATGTCCACAAAGGACTCAGCTGAGGAAGAAGGAACGAGATATTACCGGTTACTGGGTAATAAACTCAAAGAGAGATATGTTATCAAAACACCGGTTACTGGGTGAGAGAACAACACGCTCGGGGGGAAAGAATATCTAAGATCGGTATAAGGGTGAAAGATATCAATCATCCGAAAGATCTGAGGGGGACCCAAAAAGGCACATCTCAACTCAGGAAAAATCTAACTCCACAGGGGACAAAAGTCATGGGAAGGGACACCAGTGATACTGGTTACTGGGTATATAATAGGTGACCAAATAGGCGTGAATTGGGAACATATCCAAGACACTCATCATCCGAAGGGAGGACTGAAAAAGCAAACTCGACTTACAGGATGGACATTTGATTCCACAAGGAAATATGAATCTTACTCGAATGGGGAAGAAAAAGACTTCGACTGAAGAGCGCATGAGATATGTTATCCACTACCGTTACATGGGTAAGAACGTAAATAACATACTCGCATGGAAGACTATCCGCAACCGGTTACTGGGTTAATAAAGGATAAATCGACCGAAAAGAAAGGACATCGGGATACCGGCTACTATTTATAAAATGATGACCAATCAGAAGGAGAAACAATCTTCATCAAACAAGGGTAAATGAAAGATGACTCGCTAGGGGTAAATTGCCTGACAAAAGCAATTATCCAAGAGATATATCACCAGTTACTGGATGGTATACTTAAAAAATGAAGGAATATCAATACCAATTACTAGGTAAAGATAACCAACAAAGAGGGGATTAGATCTACCGGTTACTGGTTACTGAGAAATTGAACAACTAAACCACGGGGAACTGCAGGGGATAACAAGAAAGGAATCAATCTAGGAACAAACTAGAAAGACACAATCAAACAAGACTCAACCCGATGAGGGTATATCTTAGGGGAGTAATTCCATCCCGATATACAACTGGGGAGGAAACTGAAACAATAATCATCCACGAGGACATAACTCAGTGGGGAAGAAAGAAGGAAAGATAGACACTTTCTGCCTATGGGGATTACTCTATATGGAGAGATCAGACAAAAACATCTGCTTGGGGAAGAACATTTCACCAATAGCAGGAGATAACAAGCAAAGATATATGGCAAAGAATGCATCATGAATATCTGAATGCTATGATTATGCATGATTTGTGTATAATTAATGCTGACAAACAGGCATATCTAACACAAACAACTCCAGGAATCACGAACGGACACTCGGCAAACGTCTCAACAAGAAGGGCGAAGCCTACTGGAGAACTCAGCTCGGGAATAATTCGAGAAGGATGAAAATAAATCATTGGGGATATCAAACCCTAATCCAAAGCCACACTCGCTGAGGATACAAAGAAGATGTATTCAGGAGCAGCGAAAGAAAATAATCAAACAGAACTCAACTCTGATGGGGATTATCTCTGGAATAAGAGTAAACAAGGGAAGACTTTAACCACAGTTGGGGATAGGCAAAGTCAAAGCTTCTAACTACAGGAGATAACACTCTACATAGGAGAAGTCTTCCAGGAGCAAACAATCCTGACATAAGGAAGATGTAGAAAATCTGTCGGGGAGCTTCCATCAACTCTCTTAGGGATAGGTGGTTAATAACAACAAGATCCGCCGGAGAATAAACTCTACTGGGGAAGCTTACTAAGGAATGATGTAAAAACTCCATGGGGAACAACCACCAATCAGATGTACATCAATCAAAACACTCCCTTTTATCTGCCAGAGAGGAAACTCTGCTAAGGGGAATAATAACATTTTGCTCCACAGGGGGAGGAAATAAACATTTTCACCACCAGCTCTTAATGCTAGAAGAAATCTCCAGACTCAGAGGAGACACAAACATCAAACTCTGATCTGGAAACCCTACTGGGGACAAGCTGTAAATGCTCTTGAGGAAACTACCCTTGCTGGAGAAATTGGAAATGAATCCTTCATCAACAAGCGACATACCAGGGATACCTCTTTTCAAAAATAAATTAAATGGGAAATAAGCCCTTCCTGAATTTCACTAGGAAACTTCCTACCGAGGAGACAATTATCTGGAAAGATAGCTCTGTGGGGAACACATGCTTACTCCGTTGGAGATTCTTATTCATGTTGGGGAAAGACAACCTCCCTCGTGAGTAGATAGTCAGGATAATGAGACAAGGAATATTCTAAAGTTAACGCATATCAAGTTTTATCAATCTATAAGGGATTTTAGGTCAGTCCACATAAGGGATGACAACCATACAAATGATAAAGCACAAATGCTAGTGCCTGATATATCGAGGCAAAAATTTGGAAAAGAAGGGATCATTCACAGATCAACCATATACCAATCATGGATTGCTAAAACTTCGTAGGAGAACCAAGTATGTATACACAAACAAACTATCGGGAATGTATTGGATGAACATCCAAAAATCCTGCTAGGGGAAAGCAATCCACAAGACAGATCAATCTACTGCCATCAAGGAGAACTTTCTCATACCAGACTCTCTGGGAAGCTGATAATGTATTATTCTTTCTACGCTCGGTTGAGGAGACAACTTGAAAGCTGGTGGAGAGGATATAAGGAGCAAGAACGCCAGAATATGAACAAATGTCTTACCCTTTAGTGATCATATTATCCTTGGGAAAGCACTAAGGACATTCCACTTATCCTTTCCGTCATTGTGAATGTTCACTTTGTTTAAAATAGTTTATTCATGAAAACTTTATTTGTTTAAATTACTAATATTCATCAATTAAAACATGCAAACATTTGTTAAAAAGAAACAATTAAGAGTGCAAAGAATTGGATAAAGGCTCAAATTGATTTAAGAGAATGGTAGTCCGCAAATGGCGAGACTTCATGGATCTTAACAAATTTGAAATTGGTGATATACATGGAAAAGGGCTACATTGAACATAATGACCTTTTCTCCACCAACTCTGAATCCATTGTATTCGAAACTTTAGTTGATGATGACTGAGCGAGAATCTCTGACAGATGACAGTTGTAGAGCAAAGTCTTGTCAGGATGCAACTACTTGCCAAATCCCTAATTTTTGCCTAGATTGCCCCAGGGTGAGGTACTCAATCTAGCGGGATATATATATATATATATATATATATATATATATATATATATATATATATATATATATATATATATATATATATATATATATATATATATATATATATATATATATATATATATATATATATATATATATATATATATATATATATATATATATTCATTTTTATGTCTCTAACTTTTGCCTGGATCGTCCTTTCGGGTTTTCAATCCACCGAGACGCTCATTTTTGCCTAATCCGCCCTTTCGGGTTTTCAACTTAGCGAGCTATTTGAAGGTGAGAAAAACAAGAAAGGGGGGGTTTGAATTGTTTGGAAAATAAGCGCTTTTTCAAAATGAAAATCACACAAGGATTTTATACTGGTTTGCTTATAACACAAAGCTACTCCAGTCCACCCGGCCAAGGTGATTTCGCCTTCAACAAGGACTTAATCCACTAATCTTGAAAGATTGATTACAAACAACGTCTAAGAGAAAGATCTCTTAGTCGTCTCAAGTATACAGACTGCACATAGTCACTTGAGGAAATACAACAAAGATAAAAACTTATGTAATCTAGAGTGCTTCTAAGATAAGCAAATATTACAATAGTAAGAACAAAGTGTTTCACGTACTAAGCAAAAGCTTCGTGAAGATTGAGAGAATAAAACGTGTTTATGTGTGTTGATGTTTCAGTAAATTCTTATTGTGTTGTTGTGCTTGTTGTTGCCCACCCAATGTTGATTTGCAGTCCTTTATATATAGGAGTGAAGTAGTCGTTGAAACTGATGGTCAATGCTTTGAATTAATGCCATAACTTATATAGCTTCTTGCCAAAATTACTTTCTCTCCTTGAATGACTACTTTCCAAATATAGTTCCTTTTCATTTGAATTTGGAGTTTAACGTCTCTTTCTGTATTAGGAAATCCATTTCCAAAACTTTATTTGAAGTTAACGTTACTCTTCCTTATTTAGCAATTCCATAATCAGAGTCTTCGTGTTTCTGGAGATCTTGGAATCTTGCTATCTAACTTCTGATGTTGATCTCTTTTGAGTTCTGATGGTTTCTTCAAATAGCGCTGAGAACTTCTGGAGTTTGACATACCGTTGTGCAGAGTCAGAACTTCTAGAGCGTACTTCTTGTTCAGATGCTTCTGATATTTTGCTGTTTTGCTCAGAGTTAGACTTTCTTGAATGTGTTTCTACTTCAGATGCTTCTGGTCTTCTGATAATTTGTATCTGATATGATTATGTATCTGATGATTTCTTCCTTCTTTCCTTAGAACCCTGTACACTTAGAAACTTTTCGTTAGGGTGCCATTTTTGGTTTCATTCTTTGTTATCATCAAAATCATGGAATCTGTTGTAGAACAAAAATTGTTCTTACACTATTCTGTTTTTATTTTCTAGGCGAAGTATTTCTTGAATGCATATGAATTCACAGGACGAGTGAAATCCTCCCCATCCATAGTTGTGAGCAACAAAGCACCGCCTGAAAAGGCTCTCTTAACAATGTATGGACCTTCATAGTTTGGAGTCCACTTGCCCCTGGAATCGGGTGCGAAAGACAAGACTTTCTTGAGCACGAGGTCACCTTCTCGGAACACACGAGGATTGACCTTCTTATCAAATGCTTTCTTCATTCTTTGTTGCTATAACTGACCATGGCACATGGCAGTTAATCTCTTCTCTTCAATCAAATTTAGTTGGTCATAATGACTCTGAACCCATTCAGCCTCAGTCAACTTGGGTTCCATCAAGACTCTTATTGATGGGATCTCGACCTCTACGGGGAGCACAACCTCCATGCCATATACAAGGGAGAAAGGGGTTGCCCCTGTTGAAGTGCGGCCGGATGTACGATAGCCATGAAAAGCAAATGGCAGCATCTCATGCCAATCTTTGTATGTAACAACCATCTTCTGAATAATCTTCTTGATGTTCTTGTTAGCAGCTTCAACAGCCTCATTCATCTTGGGTCTATAGGGAGAAGAATTATGATGTGCAATCTTGAACTCGCTACACAACTCTTTCATCATCTTATTGTTCAAGTTAGATCCCTTATCAGTAATGATCTTTTCTGACACACCATATCGGCATATGAGTTGGTTCTTGATAAACCTCATAACCACCTGTCATGTCACATTTGCATGCGATGCCGCTTCAACCCACTTGGTGAAGTAATCAATGGCTACGAGAATAAAACGGTGACCGTTTGACGCCTTAGGCTCAATCATGCCAATCATGTCAATTCCCCACATGGAGAAAGGCCATGGTGAGGAAATAACATTCAGAAGTGTCGGGGGAACATGAATCTTGTCCGTATAAATCTGACACTTGTGGCATTTCTTTACGTATTTGCAGTAGTCAGACTCCATTGTCAGTCAATAGTAGCCTGCTCTCAACATCTTTTTTGCCATGGCATGTCCATTGGAATGAGTACCAAATGAACCCTCATGGACTTCAGTCATCAACAGGTCTGCTTCGTGTCTATCCACGCATCTGAGCAGAACCATGTCAACATTTCTCTTGTAAAGCACATCACCATTGAGGTAGAAACTGTCAGATAATCTCCTCAAAGTCTTCTTATCTTTAATAGATTCCCCAGGCGGACAAGTTTGTCTTTGAAGAAAGCACTTGATATCATAATACCATGGCTTATCATCTTTCACCTCCTCAACTGCAAACACGTGAGCCGGTCTATCCAAGCGCATCACGGTAATCTTTGGGACTTCATTCCAATCATTGATGACAATCATTGAAGCAAGCGTAGCGAGAGCATCCGCCATCCTATTCTCATCTCGAGGAATATGATGGAAGTCAACTTTAGTAAAGAAAGTTGAAATCCTCCTCGCATAATCTCTATATGGGATGAGGCCATGTTGATTCGTCTCCCATTCACCCTTAATCTGATTAACAACAAGGGCCGAATCGCCATAAACATCAAGATGTTTGATCCTAAGATCAACACATTCTTCCAAAACCATAATACAGGCCTTATACTCCGCCATATAATTCGTCCATTTGATAGTTAGTCTTGCTGTAAAAGGAAAATGTGTGCCTTGAGGAGTACTAATCACTGCCCCAATACCATTTCCATACTGATTGATAGCGCCATTGAACACCATACCCCATCGAGAACCAGGCTCTGGCCTTTCATCGAGCGTAGGCTCATCATGTTCTTTCATTTTCAAATACAGAATCTCCTCATCAGGGAAGTCGTATTGCACAAACTGATAATCTTCAATTGGTTGATGCGCCAAATGGTCAGCCAAGATACTACCTTTAATAACTTTTTGAGCTCGATACTCAATATCATACTCAGATAACAACATCTGCCAACGGGCAATTCTCCCAGTTAAAGCAGGCTTCTCAAAGATATACTTGATCGGATCCATTTTGGATATCAACCAAGTTGTATGATTCAACATATAATGGTGTAAACACTTAGCAGCCCAAGCCAAAGCACAATATATCTTCTCAAGCATTGAATACCGAGACTCACAGTCGGTGAAATTCTTACTCAAGTAGTATATTGCATATTCTTTCTTTCCTGATTCATCTTGCTGACCAAGGACACAACCCATGGAATCATCAAGCACAGTCAAGTACATAACCAATGGTCTCCCTTCAACAGGCGGAGACAGAATAGGAGGTTCGGATAGATACTCTTTGATGTTGTCAAAGGCCTTTTGGCAATCCTCGGTCCAATCATGACGCTGATCTTTCTGGAGGAGCTTGAATATAGGCGCACATGTGACAGTCATGTGGGATATAAATCTTGAAATGTAATTCAAGCGGCCAAGAAAACCTCGGACTTGCTTCTCAGTTTTGGGCGTAGGCATCTCTTGTATTGCTTTGACCTTGGCAAGATCAACTCCAATACCTCTCTCACTGACAATAAAGCCCAATAACTTGCCGGAACGGACTCCAAATGTACACTTGTTCAGATTCAGGCGGAGTTTGTACTTCCTCAAACGCTGGAAAAGCTCCAACAAGTGTTTTATATGTTCAACTTCCGTTTTCAACATTGCAATCATATCGTCGACATACACCTCAATCTCCTTGTGCATCATGTCATGAAACAAGGTAGTCATAGCACGTTGATACGTGGATCCGACGTTCTTCAAATCGAAGGGCATCACTCGATAGCAGAATGTTCCCTAAGGTGTGATGAATGTTGTCTTCTCCATATCCTCGGGTGCCATTTTAATCTGATTATAACCGGAAAATCCGTCCATAAATGAAAAGACATTGAATTTAGCCGTATTGTCTACCAACATATCAATGTGTGGTAGAGGAAAATCATCTTTTGGGCTAGCTTTATTCAAGTCACGGTAATCCACGCACATTCAGACTTTTCCGTCTTTTTTAGCTACAGGCACAATATTGGCCACCCATTGAGGATATGTAGAAGACACCAGAAACCCCGCATCAATTTGCTTTTGAACTTCTTCTTTAATCTTCATTGCCATATCAGGATGAGTTCTTCTGAGCTTTTGTTTCACAGGTATACACTCAGGCTTCAACAGCAAGAAATGTTGCACGATATCAGTATCTAGACCAGGCATGTCTTCATACGACCAGGCAAAGACATCGACATATTCTCGTAGCAACTCAATCAACCCCTTCTTAATAGACTCTTCAAGGAGTTCCCCAATCTTCACTTCACGAATGCAGTCTTCAGACCCCAAGTTGACTGTTTCCAGGTTCTCAAGATGTGGCTGAATGATCTTCTCCTCGTACTCAAGCAGACGGGTAATCTCATCAGGAATCTCTTCGACATCATCTTCTTCTGCCTCAAATACAGGGAACTCAAAGTTGGGAGATGGTGTTGGATCATTGTGTTCAATGGGTTTGATCAACCTGCATAATGATTTTGGGTATAAAAGAGATTTTAGAATTCAAACAAGGCAAATCATCATGCAGATGAAAAAATTGATTTTATTCTCTTTTTTAGGTTTTATGGTGATCACCAATTTCATGCGAAAAGCAAAAATAATTTGGAAAACAAACATTTAACATGCGATTATTGAATGAATATCATTGTATTAACAAATTGTGCCAACAATGTCTTCACTTCTCCCTTTGGCATGGGAGAAGGGTTTTTAAACTGGAATGAACATATTACGTTGACTTATGGACAACTGTTGGAACATCCACAGCGACCCAATTATTGCAGATCCCACCAGGTATGACAAAGTTGTCGAGGTCTTCCTCTTCGTCTTCTTCAATGTTGGCAGCAGCTTCGTAATTTCCATTGGTGTGGATGAAACCTCCACTCTAAAATAGCCCAAGATCATTAGAAGCACCGGAAGAATACCATATACCAGCCCGGGATTTATTATCTTCCATCTTTATCATTTTCCCCAAACCACCAGTTAGGCCACGCTCGATGGCCAACTTCGCATCTTTGTAGGAGACAAATGAAGAAAGTCCTTTCCCAAAAGGCTCAGCAATAGATAAGGCTTGGAATGGAGTTCCAACCTCATCCTCAACGTCGATGTAGGAAAAGAAAGATAAATGGCTGACCAAGAGAGCCTTCTCTCCCCCTATCACCACTAACTTCTTGTTCTTGATGAACTTCAACTTTTGGTATAAGGTGGATGTCACGACGCCTGCCTCGTGAATCCATGGTCTACCAAGTAAACAGTTGTACGACGGATGTATGTCCATAATTTGGAAAGTGATCTGGAAATCACTAGGTCCAATTTTGATTGGGAGGTCTAATTCACCGATCACGGTCTTGCGCGATCCATCAAAAGCTTTTACTACCACTCCACTCTGCCTCATGGGAGGCCCCTGATATGAAAGTTTGGTGAGAGTGGACTTTGGCAATACATTAAGTGATGACCCTATGTCCACCAACACGTTAGACAGGGCATCGTCTTTACATTTCATAGAGATATGTAAGGCCAAATTGTGGTCTTTTCCCTCCTCGGGAAGATCATCATCGCAGAAGCTCAAATTGTTGCAGGCAGTTATATTTGCAACAATGCTAATAAACTATTCAATTGTGACATCGTGATCCACATATGCCACGTCCAGCACCTTTTGCAACGCTTCGTGGTGTGGCTCTGAATTCATCAACAAAGATAGGACATATATCTTTGATGGAGTTTGAAGCAACTGCTCCACAACGTTGTACTCACTCCTCTTGATGAGCCTTAACATCTCATCACCATCCTCTCTCAATAAGCCAGACTGGCCAACTAGGATAGGAGCTTTATCAGTTTTGACAACAACAGGGTCAACACCCTTCACAGCAGGAATGGAATGATTTGAAGAAGAAGTCCCTATAAGATCGGCAGAACTAACAACATCCCTCTTCACAATGTTTTCGTTGGATTTCGGCTGAGCCAAGAAAACACGACCACTACAGGTCACTCCACTAACATCGGATATGCTTACAACAGAGGTTGAGGGCAACGACACCTCCTTCCCATCTTCAAGCATAACAGCATTGTAACGGTGCAAGACCGCTTTATCTGACACATACAGCACATGGCCCGCTGGCTTTATCACAAGAGTTGTTACCACCTTCCTTTTGCTGCCATCATACTTGATGACAACGGGATCAGGAATATTGAACACAGGGGTAATAACATGAACTTCATCCTCATCACTATTTTGAAGTATCTCGATCATCCATTGGTCTAGCATCTCTTGGATGTCCCTTCTTATCTTGCGGCATCTTCTTTCATTGACAGTGCACACATGGCACCTATCGTGATCGTGCTCATAGTGATTGTGCTCATACAACAGCCTATGCATCTCCACCATGGACTGCTTTATATCATTCACATAAAGGACCTTATACTTGCCAGGACAACCCTAGACCATGTTGACAGCTGCCTTCCCATGCTCGGGCAATGGGTTCTTCTTAACATTAGGGCATGTATCCTCAAAGGATAGTATCCCACTCCTCACAAGGTCTTGCACCTTCGTCTTCAACGGGAAGCAGTTCTCCACATCATGTCCAGGCGCGCCGGAATGATACACACACTGAAGTTCAGGCTTGTACCACCATTGAGGATTGGCTGGCACAGCAGGAGGATCACGTGGAGTTACCAACTTCCTATCAATCAAGGAAGGGTACAGTTCAGCGTAAGTCATAGGAATCGGGTCAAAAGTCACCCTCTTCCTCTCATAATTGCTGGTGTTGTTGTTGTTATTGTTGCTACGAGGCTGGTAAGCCTGTTGTTATTGACGAAATTGTTGTTGTGGTTGTTGAGCTTCTCTGAAAACAGGTGCTATCTGAGCCACCTGGTGTTGGTTGACGACTGGTCGGACTTCCTTCCTCCTCACAGAGGGCTTTCTTTTTCTATGGGAAGAAACAACATGAGTCTCCCCTTCCTTCTTTCTGGAAAATCCTCCATATTTCTTTGCTGAAGAATTATCATCACGGGACAGACGTCCTTCACGGACTCCCTCTTCTAGCCTCATCCCCATATTTACCATTTCGGTAAAGTCCGAGGGAGCACTAGCAATCATACGCTCATAATAGAAAGAGCTTAAGGTCTTCAAAAAGATCTTTGTCATCTCCTTCTCCTCCAATGGTGGGACTATCTGAGTTGCCAATTTCCTCCATCTTTGGGCATACTCCTTGAAGGTTTCCTTATCTTTTTGGGACATCGTCCTCAATTGATCTCTGTCCGGAGCCATATCCACATTGTACTTGTACTGCCTTACGAAAGCCTCACCGAGGTCATTGAAAGTGCACATAGAACCACAATCAAGACCCATATACCATTTCAAGGCAGCGCTAGACAGACTGTCTTCAAAATAATGGATGAGCAGTTGGTCATTGTTTGTATGCGTAGACATTTTCCTAGCATACATGACCAAATGGCTGAGTGGACAGCTATTCCCCTTGTATTTTTCAAAGTCAGGGACCTTGAACTTCGTCGGAATCTTTACATTCGGACCAAACAGAGCTCAGAGGCGCTCTTCCCAAACAAGTCCTTCCCTCGAAGGGCCTTGATTTCCTTCCTCAAGTCAGAGAACTGGTCTCTCATCTCGTCTAATTTGTCATACACATCCGGATTCTCACAGGCCTCGTAATGGTAGATAGTCTCGTCAACACAGACTTGAGGAATGGGAACTGGAATAGGAACAGAATTAACCACCGGGGGTGGTACCACAGGGACCGGGCTAGATGCCGACTGAACTTGCACTTGCGGATGATATCCTTCAGGCATGAAATTATGGGGAATCCCCCAAGGGTAACCGGAAGGCATAACATTGATTGATCCCATAGTAGGGGCTGGTACAGAGGTAGGAGCTACTTCAGGTGCTTGATTGGACGCAGACGCTTGCACATTTACAGCTTGCTTCTGGGCTTGGAGCAGAGATTCCACTAGAGCAGATAACCGGCTGACTTCTTCTTTGAGTTCTCTGTTCTCGTTCTCTAGTTGTTCGGCCATCGCCTTGACGTTTGTGCGAGTGCGGTATGGATGCGTCAGCTTGTCTTCAAAATAAATGAAGAGCAAAGAGTCAGATCATTGTATCAAGAGCTCGGAACTAAAACCTGCTTATGCATATGCTTTTGTTTTTTATCGGAGGAACTTTATATGGATCTATTTGCAAATATTTTGAAAATATTGAACTTTTTGAGACATATGTGGAATACTCATAACAATATAATATTTGGAAACTTTTTACACCAAAGAAGTAGTACAGTCTTGGTAACCAAATACCATACAAGAGAAAAGGATAATAAACATCCTATGGAGCCCTAGAAGCAGTCTTCTAAAGCCTTCGAGATCGGAAGATAATTTGCACGAAGCTTCTTCACCTCTCTCTCATAAGCTGCTTCCATGTCGGCCTTCTCCTTGGCGAGCTGATCATATCTCTTCTTCCAAAACCTAGACGAGTGAGGCAGGAGAGAATTAACCACATCAATAGGCTCATCAATAACCTGATGCTCTAGAAATTCGATTAATGCATCCTTCTCCTTTAGTTGCTGAAGAAGCTCCTCACGCTCACGAACCCAAGCACTCGAACGGTCTTCGTCTCTCAACTCCTCTACTCCTTGATTAGGGAGGGTTGAAGGCCCAACCATAACCATATGGGTAGGTCTCGGATACTCATACGGCATGCGGTACTCAAGGGCTCTCTTCCTTACCCAAGAGGTATAAGGCTTCAAAGCAACACAGTTCCTCGGACCAAGCTCATTCCTCCCTTTCCTATGAACCTTGCGCCAGGCGCGGACCATCCTATCCTTTAGGTTTTGGGGATCTTTACCCTCTTGAAAGAATAAGCCTTCCAACAAAATGTTGTTAGGTTTATCCTTTAAGGGGAACCTAAGCTGACAGCGAGCCAAAGCAGGGTTGTAGTTAATTCCACCACATGTACCAAGAAGAGGTACATCGGAGAACTCACCACAAGAATCAATAATCTTAATGCCATCATAAACATGATTATACCAAGATATATAATAGTTAGTGAGAGACATAAGTCTCGTGGACCACCGTAGACATCCCTTGTTCTCCTTGAAGGCAAGCGTCTGAGGCAAGTGCGAAATAAACCACTTCTACAATAGAGGCAAACAACATACAATGGAACCACCGCCCTTTGCATTCCTCATATGCAAAGAGAAATAAGTGTCACCCAATAGAGTCGGAACGGGATTAAGAGAAGAGAAAATCCTAATAGCTTTCACATCCACGAAGTTGTCGATGTTGGAAAATAACACTAGCCCATAGATGAGGAGTACAAATATGGCTTCAAAAGCTTCCTTACTCATGGACTTCCCAAACAAGGTAGTTTTAGCAATCAGAAAATCAGACGGGAGACCTTGAGTTCCACCCTTGGTAGTCATATTGGCAACAATGTCAGATACCTCCACGTGAAGCATGTCAGCAATCTCTTGAGAAGACGGAATCTTCTCCAAACCACTGAACGACAATCGGTCGAGAATAGGTATACCCACATGATAAGCATACTCCTCCAATGTAGGCAAAAGTTGGAAATCCGGAAAAGTGAAGCACCGATACGGAGGATCGTAGAACTGCACCAACACACTCATCAGACCCTCATCCACCTTGGTAGAGAGAATAGCTAGAAGCTTTCCATGGCGAGCTTTAAACTCCAAGGGCTCTAATACATAAGATGTCAGGCGCTTTAACTCTCTTAAGTCGGGTTGTCTGAAACTGTACTTCTTCGTATTCCTTCTTTGTTTATCCATGTCTGAAAATTTGCAAATAGACCTTTTAAGTTCCTTGCCAAAATCTTATTGTAGATGACATGAGTTCGGATGAATGCATGGATGCATGGATGCAACAAACACACTCAAGGATCAAGCAAGTCACACCATACAACGGTCACGGGATGGCTCAAGTCATCGTCAATATCAATCATCCATTTTGGTGGATTATGGTTTACGCCTTATCAACACCCAAGTTCCATTGATTTTGAGGATATACGAGAACGGATCGATCGCAAATCACGGGTTTGTTGTAAGTCACGAGCATGGAGTCTCGGTTAAGAACCACCCAACGGGAGTGTACTACGGTTAAACCTGACAGTCATGTTCTAAAAGGTTCCCATAGTTATCATCCCATCTTTCGGATATTATCGGATAAAACGACTACTTGTCCTCCAAAAATATTCTCAAGAGGGACTCTTATGAGTGTAGTATCGTGTAACAATCGCATCAAGTCTTACACTTGAACGACATTCGCACTACGTCCTGAAAAAGGCCAAGATAGGCTAGGTATCTAAAGTCCTTAGTTTCTAGGGTTCATATTGGAAAGAGTAATGCCTAACCACGACTACTCGTGTGACATTAGTGATTCCAATAAGACCTCCACCAAGTGAATGGACTTGCAAGTTAACTTGTTAGGGACTAACTCCACACAAGTCAACAAGACTATGCCATTCTCTTATCATAAGTGCACTCGAGTTCGGGTATAGAACTCATCTCACAAGAAACCACCAAGCATACGAGCAATTAATATATCAAGCAATTCATACATTACAAACAATACATTCATCCCAAATTTGCACAAAAATATGCCACAAATAAATATAAACATACAACACATACAAGCAACAAGTAGGCTAAACCCACGGGGCATTAACTCCCCAGCAGAGTCGCCACTTTTTTGTAGCGGGGTTTTCGTTACCTTTAGGTTTATTGATTCAACCAAAAGTCAACAAACAATTTGAGTTGCCACCGCACTTTTATTTATCCAAAGGAAAGGCTAAAAAGCGAACAAAAGGCAAGTAAGAAGTTTTTCAAATCAAAAACTAATAAAAATGTCATAGATCTAGCTAAGGGGGTTGGTTATGAAATGGGAAGGTTTTACGCACCCAAAACATCCTTAGTACTCTAAGGGAGCCCTTTTTAGACATATGTGTTGTAGGTTGGTATTTATGAAAAGATTTGTGCAAAAAGATTGGAGGGATGAGAAGAGATTAGATTATATTTACAAATTTTATTGTTTGAATGGATGAATCCATTGCCTACGTACCATCACAAAGGAGGATCAAAACCTCGTAGTTCGTGGTAAAAATTTCAAAGATTGGTGAATTGATTTTAAGCAAAAGCCTTAAGGTCTTTCATTATCAAAGGGAGAAAACTCAACCTAAACCAACAATCCATCATGCGAGGAAGGCTTCAACATGCTAGTGAGGGGTTAACCCTATAATAAGCATGGAAGGCTTATAATGCAACACTAAGGATGAGGTGATATTTACATCAACCACCATGATAAATCAAACCTATGACTAATGTTTTTGAAAAGAGTTTAACAAATGGCCATTGGAACCACAAAACAACTTGAAATGGGTTATATTTACAAATTGAATTTATTTACAAAATGAGGTCAAAGTTGGATTAAAGTTTATTTACAATGAGTGTTTATGAAAATAGTTTTGAAAAGTCAAAGACCTAGGGCCTAGGTTTCTAATTTGAAATAAAGTCAAAGTTTTTGAAAATGATTTTTGGCTTGGTTAGAGGGGAGAGATGAGAGAAGGGCTATTCCTAAAGAAAACAAAGATAAGAGGGGAGAGATAACCTTTGGAGTTCCTTTTCTTGGAGTCATAGAGATGACTCAAGATGCTCATTTCCTTTGTATTTAGCATACAAAGTAAGTAATCAATAATTTGAATTCAAGCTCCTAGGATCTCCATTTGGCTTGGCTCTTAACTTGGCTACTCATGGCAATGTTCCTCTTTTCCAAATCTTAAGATGAGATTCCTATCACACAAAAGCACATATTAAAAGCTCACAACATAATAAAGGTAATGGACAAGAAATAAGTTTGAGGAGAAGTCCTTTGAGGTCAACTTGGAATTTTAGCATTCTAAAAGCATGAGGCCTAGTTTCTCTTCAACACATTTTGCATTCTAAAGGCATGAGGCCTAGTTGCTCTTGAACTCCTTTAAGCATGGGTGAATGCTAATTCTAAGTCCTTTCTCCTTTTGTATTTTGGTTCACATCAAAACAAACACAAAACAACACAAAATAGCAATTTATTTATATATAATAATAGGCTCAAATGAGCAAAAGAAAAATGGCATAAACATAAAATATGTGCTCAAGTGAGCAAAATCAAAATCAAGATGAATAATGAGCAAGAAATAAATGACATTAAAAGTAAGTGACAAGAATTTAAAAAGCTCAACTTAAAATTAGTAGTTAGTAGAGTTATGTTAGCTTGTCATAAGACAATGTAGCACTATGTTAAGCAATCATAAATGGACTAATGTAGTAGCCACACCTATCTGAGGCCGGTCAATAAGAATATAGGCAAAGAACACAAGTTAGAGGTCATGACTAGTAAGCCAAGCTCCATAAACTTGTCATGCCAAACAAGAGGGGAAGGGCCTTGTATTGACTCTTGGTTATTTGCTTGACCAAGAAGTAATCTATCTTTGACACAAAATAACTCACTAGATCATGGATCAAGTTGAGTTTGGTTTGGATCAAAGAAAATTAAACTTTTATTTGTCAAGACCAACCTCAAGACTTTAACTCATTGGCCATTGAGGGAAAAGAAAAGGATGAAGATGAAAGGGAGGGGGGGGGTAAGAAGACGACAACCAATCCTAATTGATCAAGGGATAACTCATCCTTGATCAAATTCATTCATCTCTCTAGGTGATGATCCTTAAGGATTCTCAAACCACAAGATCCAATGAATTTGATTAAAGTTGAATTAATTCAACCTTGATCAGTACCAAACAGAAGAGAAATGAATATAACAAGTCAAGAGATCAATAATATCTTTTTGGTAATTTTTGAATTAAAAGAAAATACAAATAAAAAATAAACAAACAAAGTTGAACCTCAAATTCAATTCAAAACAACTTCAATAAGTCCAATTAAATTTTCATAGGTTCAACATAGTCAAACAAACTTTGACTAATTTTCTCACAATTTTTAAAAGCCAGGAAGTAATTAAAAACAATTAAAAAAATAGCATAATATGAATTAAAATCTCAAATAATCTCAAAAAAAACAAGAAATTGTCGAGACTATTTTTCATTGACTTATCATGATCCATAGATGCTATGAAAATATTTTTGTATTTTTCTAAAGTTAGAAAGTATTTTAAAATGAATTAAAATCATTAAAAACTAAAAAATCCATGAAAAATATCAAATGAGGTCAGAAAAATAATTAAAAATCATAAGATGAAACTAGATTTTTCAAGAAAAATTTTAGAGTTGGTCTCATACTTTTCTGACCTCATATAATTTTTTATGAATTATTGAAAATATAATGAATTAAAAGAAAATAAAGAGAAAATGAAATAAAGAGAAAAAAGCTGAGCCACCGGATCCATTTCATTAATTGACGTGGCGTGTTACACGGCCTGGATCTGATGGTGCATGATGCACTCAAGTCAACAGCGCAACACAATGCATTAAAAGAAGTAATCACAATGGATGCACGCGATTAGATCGTGAGGGAGAGATCCAAAGGCTATGATCAACACACGTGGTGGTGGTGGTGGTGGAAACCACCATCTTCTCCGATCAACCAAATAGAATCCGGCCAGAATTGCAGGAAAATAAATCTCATCAAAAATGAAAAACAAGGGCATAGAAATGAAGCTCATGTGATGTAGATCATCACTGTACCATTAGATTCTTCTCATTCTTCCTATATTGAGAGAAAGATGAAGGAGAAAATCATGGTGTCCACACGGGTTGATCTTGAAATGGTAAATTAAATGCACCAAAAGCTTGCCTCAAGTATGAGGACTTCAGAGAACCACAAAAACACAAGAATACTACATTGAATTGTGAGTTTCAGATCCAAACAGTTTGAGATTATACCTTCAAAAATGGTGAGTTCTGACCACGAATCCTTCAAGCTTTTTGCTCCTTTTTGATCTCTGAATATAGGGAAGATGATTGGCTAAGGAATCTAGCTTTGAAATTCAACTAATGTTGCTGAATTTCAAGCTCGAAAATATTGAAAATGGTGAGTGATTCCTTTGGCGAGGGTTGTGGTTTCAGTTCAGCAGCATATGGGATCTCCAAAAGGTTATGAAATGAAGGAGAGGAAGCTTTTATTTATAGGTAAATGCATCCGATCAGCACACTTTGCTCATGTGCATGGGAATTGCAATTTTGAAGGCATGGGCCTTTGTGGACGTGAGAGAGGCCCATGAATGGTTGGTGGAGCTTACTGAGATCATATGGAAAGCATGTGGTTATGCACATGGAATGGAAAAGGCTTCCATCTCAAGTTTTAACATAAAATATCAAAAATGCACATAAATGAAGAAAAATTCGAATCTCCCAAATGGTAGATCCAAATGACTATTGTGAGTAATGGTTGGAAAGTTCTTGAAATAAAGAATAAAAGTCATGTTGGGAAAAAACCATTTGACATGTGCAAATTGATCAAAACTGGCTTGGAAAGTTCAGGTGTAAAACATGTTCAAATTATTTTGAAAAAGTCAACCAAAAGTAAGCTTGTTCAAACCACTTTGTCCTCATGATACAAGCTTCAAATGAAAAAATCTCCAACATAAAAGTTGTAGATATTTTCAAGGCAGGCAATTTAGACTCAAAGTTTTCATCATTTGGATTTTATATGACAAAGTTATGGGCATTTGAAGTTGGGTACTTTTTCAAATTCAATGAATTAGGTCAAAGGTGAAAATTCAATGAATTAGGTCAAAGGTGACCTATAATGTTTTGAAAACTTGCTGGGAGACACGAAGGGATTCCATGAAAATAAAATCGATGGAAAGACTCGAGCTGACGCAAAGATGCATGAATTGGGGAATATGCCAATACAGCAAAACCATCCAAAAAGGATACATCGGATAAAATCCGGACTCAGACGGGGATGTCCACAAAGGACTCAGCTGAGGAAGAAACAACTAGATATTACCGGTTACTGGGTAATAAACTCAAAGAGAGACATGTTATCAAAACACCGGTTACTGGGTGAGAGAATGACACGCTCGGGGGGAA
The DNA here is from genome assembly GCF_024323335.1 of Lathyrus oleraceus. Lineage (NCBI taxonomy): Eukaryota > Viridiplantae > Streptophyta > Magnoliopsida > Fabales > Fabaceae > Lathyrus > Lathyrus oleraceus. The sequence continues at coordinate 272,524,874 of NC_066579.1, read as the reverse complement.
AGAATATCTAAGACCGGTATAAGGGTGAAAGATATCAATCATCCGAAACATATGAGGGGGACCCAAAAAGGCACATCTCAACTCAGGAAAAATCTGACTCCACAGGGGACAAAAGTCATAATAGGGAGTAGAAGGAAGGAACACCAATGATACTGGTTACTGGGTATATAATAGGTGACCAAACAAGCGTGAATTGGGAACATATCCATGACACTCATCATCCGAAAGGAGGACTGAAAAAGCAAACTCGACTTACAAGATGGAAATTTGATTCCACAAGGAAATACGTATCTTACTCGACTCGGGAAGAAAAAGACTTCGACTGAAGAGCGCATGAGATATGTTATCTACAACCTTTATATGGGTAATAACGTAGATAACATACTCGCATGGAAGATTATGCGCAACCGGTTACTGGGTTAATAAAGGATAAACCTCACTTGGTCAATACCATTCATTCATTTGAGGGATGAAGTTTTAAATTTCATTAACCTCCTAAATCTAATGGTATTGACCAAGTCAAGGTCCAATTCAACAAAGACTAAGGCCAGACAAAAGTAAGGTCAACATAAAGTCAACACAAAAGCTCACCAAAACATTAAATCAATTAAACTAATTTTAAAGCATTTTAAAAATGAAGAAAAATAAGTTTTCAAAGATCAAAAACTTAAAACCCCTTTAAAACACTAAAGAAATGTCCAAGGGATTTATCATAGGTCAAGTAAGGTCAAAGGACCATTGACTAATTTTTTTGGCATTTTTCAAAAGTCAGAAGTAATTAAAAACTAATTAAAACAAGTTAAAAAACTCAAAATTCACCAAAAATATCAAACTTAATCCAAAAATTAATTTTAAATGATAAATGGGAAGAAGAAAATATTTGTGAATTTTTTGTGTTGATCCCATTATTTTTGGATCAAAAATGAATTTATGGTGAACTTTAAAAGAAAAAGATATTTAAAAATCAAATTAGAAAAATAAAACAAAATGAAAAAACAGGAGCCATCAGATCTCCCTCATTAATTGAGGTGGCAAATCTGATGGTCAAAAACACGCGTTCCACCTGTATTCCCAGTCAACGCGCCACACACGGGGTAATCACAAACAAAGGCTCAGATTAGAAGATGGAAGAGAGATCCAAGGGTGAGGGCCTTGCCACGCCACCACCGGAGCCCTAGCTCCGATCTTCTTCTCCGGTGAGGGTCACCGGACTGTCCAAACCAACTTGTCTAGAAATTTATGGATCTAACATCATTTTAAAGGAAAAATTGCAAGGATCGTGAATATGACCTTGATTTGTTCCATCTCTCACTCTATAATTAGAAAAGTGAAGATCAATATAGAGGTGTCCAACCTGAGTTGCTTCGAATCAAGTCCAAAACAACTCAGTCATGTTGCCTACATTGGTAGGGCTTCAGCCAACACAAAATTCAGTTCAGATCTAGAGTGTGGAAGGAGAATCGAAGAGATGAAGTTTTGTGAAATTCACCTTCTATGAGATACTCCTGAGCTTGGTTCTTGATGCAATTCTTCGTGCTTTGTCTTCCTCTTGCTTGCAGAAACTTAATGGAGTGGAAACGGGAATGAACCATTGGAGTTTTTGCTCACAAACTTGAGTTGAACAAAAACTCGATTTCTTAAGAAATATTCAAAGGATACTATGGTGTGAGGTTATGGCAATGACTAGCAAAGCTTGGACAATGTTCTCTTTTCAATTCTGAGCAAATGATCTTTGATTTATAGGCCAAGCAAATGATATGTCCACCTTTCCAATTTTGAATAAAAATGAGCAATTTTTGGTGCATGGGTGCATGGGTGATAGCACATGTCCAATTAAAGATTGGAATCCACTATAAATTGTGCAAGGAGGTTGTTGAATTCATCATACAAGGCCATGCAAAGTTGTGCATTGTTTGGAGCTCAAAACTTGGCAAAACATGCCATGGAAAGACCTCATGCACTAGTTCCTCATTTCTCATCCAAACGATGTGATCTTGGACTCTTTGGAAATCTCTTATCATAAGGAACAACAGTTATGTTGTGACTTTTTCAATCTGAAGCTTGGAAAATGTAGAAAGATGGCCTTGAAGATGGAGGTATCAAACATACTTAGAAATGTTTCTAAGTTAAAAGCCAAATGACCTCTCTTTCTACCTTGAATAACTTTAGATGTGAGCTTGAAATGAACTTGTCTCCTTATAAAATGTTGTATATGTTTCAATTCTATTAAATATGAACACAAATTTGGCACCATTTGGAGTTTGGATGATGGAGTTATTGATTTTAGAAGTTGAGGAAATTTGCTTGTTCAATGATGAGGACCAAAATGGATCTATAATGTTTCCTCATGGTACATGACTTTAAAAGTATAATTTGATATTTCAAAAAGAATAAAAGTAGAATAAGACATCTTGAAATTAATCATTAAACTTGGATCATCTTCATATCATAAAAAATGAGGAAGTTATGGCTCTTAGAATTGACCTTCTATCTAGGGCACATACAAAATGAACTATAATATTTCATCATAAAAAATGACTTTCCAAGCAAAATTAGATCTTGAGGCTAACATGAAAGATGTTTTTGGAATTTCATAAAGAGTAAAATTTCTCTTGGAATCATTTTCATATGACAAAAATTATAGGAGATAGGGTCTAGGAAACCCTAGATTTGACTAGTTGACTTTTCTGGTCAACTTCCTTGAATCAACTTGCATACTTGAAGTTACTTTGCTCTTAGAGAATCATGGAGGATCACATATGCTTATGATGATGTAAAATGAAGTATCCTTTAATATCTTTGACCAACTATTGAATAAACTTGCTGAGGAAGGCACACGAGATACCTAGATAAATTATGGATTCCTTGACAAACAAGCTTCAAACTCTTGATGAAATCTTGATCAAAATGACAAATAAAGAACATGGGGATCCATATATGATGTTTAGAACCATTTTTTTTCCTTTTCTTGCTTGATCTCTTGCATTGAGGATCTCAAACCCTAGTTGTGGGCTTGGTGGGGCACATATGGACACACATACTACCTACAAAAGAAACAAAGCTATACTAGACATATTTTTGTATTTTGGTTAGTAAAAAAATAAAATAAAGTATGATACAATCAAATATGCTTGGTGATCTCTCTCAATGAAACTCATTGAATGATTGGTGAGAAGAATACTAAGGTATGATCCTAATGCCAATGCAAAGCTATGAAATGGCATGAGGGATCTTAGGGGTCAAAATTGGGGTCTTAAAGCTGCCCCTATTTAAGGTCATTCTATCCGGAGATGTGAAGGTTAAAATCTCTGTATCAACGTGGTAGAATGGACTTAAATATTAACAACAAGAAATAAATTTTGGCCCCTAAGAGACCTCATGATGCATATTGTCGCACCTCGAAAAATGAGAACACGACTTAAGCGAAGCGCAATCGTACGCTCGCATGATGGACTGAACAGAGTCACCACCGAACTTTATTTATTCCTAAAAAGGAAAGGGGAAATATCGATAAAACCCAAGAAAGAACGACAATGATTATGGTCGTCGCAACCAAATCAGGGTTCGGGAGTCGATTACGCAAGGGGAAGGTATTAGCACCCCTCACGTCCGTTGTACTCAACGGGAACCATTAGGTTAGTTGTCTGCGTTAGTATTAGCTTAAAATGTTGGGCTTTTCAAGTTATTAGGTGGGAAAGGAAGAATAGAAGAGAGAAGAATATTTTTTGGATTTTTGACGAAGGACTAAACCTAAGTTTTTTATTAGTGGGCCTGACAAGATTTATAAATCCTGCTCCTACGTATCTCAAAAGAAAATCAAGGCTTACGTAGTTCTGGGTAGAAAATGTTTGTTTGTTGGTCGATTTTAGCGAAAGCTATATTGTATTAATCGACGAAAACATTGTTTTACCCAAACAGATGAGGAGCGGATGTATACCACACATCGAATGGATTTACAAATCAACATTTGGAAAAACGTCACTTATCTCGACTCAACAATCGTGGCCGAAACATTGTTTTGCATTACCTTAAGACAATATGTCTTTCGTTTATGAAAAAGGTTTTAAAGACTGCATTACGGAGAAGAAAAGAGTTTGATTGATTGAATGTATTTTGAGTGATGGCGAGAACTTGGATGAGCGAGATATCCATCTCGAATCCTAGACTCAGGAGTGCATGGTATCCACCACGTTCCATTTCCATCTTACTGGAAAAAGTATTTAATAAAGAATTAAGTGTTTTGAGGTTTGATTGAGAAAGGGTTTGAAGAAACCGCATTGACAATTTTAGACGATGGCGAGAGCTAAGATAGGCAAGGCATCCACCTTGAATCTTAATCTCAGGAGTGCACGGTATACACCATGTTCCGTTTCCATCTTTATTGAAAAAGTGTTAAGGTAGGAATTAAGTATTTTGGAGCTTGAAATACGAGTACTTGTGACTTCAAGCTCTTACAACTTGGGTCTAATACTCGGGACTATGTCTGGATATTCTACCCAGGCAGTCTGTTTCTTTCCAATTTACCGAGAAAAGAAGTTTCAATATTTACAAATATCTTGAAGAGAAGACGAATATATATGGCTTGCAAGCTCTTACAACTTGGGCCTAATATTCGGAATTACGACTGGATATTACATCCAGGGTAATCTTTTTCTTCAGATTTTACTTATGAAAATGGTTTGCATATTTACAAGTGTTTTGAAAAGAAGACGAATACATAGGGCTTACAAGCTCTTACAACTTGAGCCTAATATTCGGGATTATAACTGGATATTCCATCCAGGATAATCTTTTTCTTCATATTTCAATAAAAGACACGTTTGAATAGAAGGATTAATGTGAAGGTTGATGGCGATGCTTAAAAGCAATCGACTTACATGGGTATGGAAATTGAATCGAGAATTGTATGATTTTGTTTTGAAATTGGTTCAGAAGATCTGCTTCGGATGAATATGGTGACCAACGCAACAACAATTCTAAATTTGCCATAAAATGTTATTTTCCATTTAATATATCCAACGATGAAGTTGAAGTATTATACTCATAATTCACCATTGGTACTACTATTCTGTCAAGTTGCGTTTGCATCAGAGTTGTATATGACAAAAGTCCAATGCTGCGAGTCAAAATCCCATTATCCAGATGGCGACTGAAGACTATAGCATCTGCACCAAACCTCATACTACTGGTCTTGAAGCCATTTCCATACTGTCCAATAGCAAGCTTTGAATTTTTATCTGAAAATCAAAAACTCATGCAGCGACGCATTGCTTTCGGATCCATGCCGCCCCCGTCATCTTGAATCAACAATGCTGAACTTCCATCTCTTGGATTTGAAATTTTATCTACACTGACAAAGGTAGCCCCATTTTGGATCTCATCAACATCGTTATCAAGAAGCTCTGCTATGGCGCCAAATGCCCACTTGTGTGAAGTTGCATTTGAGTGAAGGAACATGGGGTGTACATGTAGATAGTTCTTTCCATCTGTAGCTGTAATTTGAGAACCATGTCCGTCATCATAGCTCTCAGCTTTCCAAAACCGTTTGGAAAGCGGTGCTGCACAAATGGATGATGCATAGGAAATGCCAGTATCATCAATTGGCGACGGCCCCTGCTCCAATACACTGGAATTACTATGACCTGTACTCGGGGCACTATAGCTTATATTTTCATCACCATCTTGTCTAGTCGCCTGAGTTTGAGATTTTTCACATTTGACTAGTCACCGCCCACCAGTCGCGTGCTCTTTCTCTGCACCCGTAACATCAGTAGCCCTCATCAAACCATCTGGAAGAGAGTGACGACATCCGTACAAGTTGTCAAACTTGCTCTTGGTGACAGAGTCATTGACATTAATAGCAGGGAACAAAAGAGTTCCACTGGCTTGCATCTGATAAAGCCTCTTAACACCAGTTGTAGTCTCTTCCGAAACATCGATAAGTCTTTCCTTCATTTTACGGTACATTTGAGGGTCAGTCTTCAACCCATCTCTAATGATGGTAAGCACAAGCTGGAACTCAGCGTTATCAGTAGAGGTAGGATCAGGAACCTCACCGGTTTTCTCAAAAAGCTCTTCAGCTTTAACACCTTCATGGATCAAAAGAGTAGCATCACCACCATCATCAACAATTAGATCGGGACCACCACCGGGACCCTAGTCCAAAGCGCGTTCAGTACACCACCAATATTCTTGTAGGGTTTCACCCTTCCAGGCGAATACAACAGCATTGTCACGAGCTATGGCGGCGGCGGCGTGGTCTTGAGTTGAGAAAATGTTGCATGAACACCAACGGACTTCAGCGCTGAGGGCGGTTAGGGTTTCGATGAGGACGGCGGTTTGGATGGTCATGTGAAGAGTTTTGAGTTGTGTGATGTGGAGAAGTGGGGTTTCGTGTGTGAAGAGATCTCGCGGCGAATATGGTGATGAGGGCGATTGATGGTGAAGGTGAACAGAAGCGCGGTGTTTCGGAAGGTTGCGGCTGTTGGAGTTGTGTAGTGAGCAGTGGAAGTGAAACGTGAAGGAGAAGAAGAAAGCGTCTTTCTTTATTTTTTTGTTTTGGCGTGAGGGAGTGAGAGAGACGGATGTGGGTATTGGTATATGGTGATGATGAACAGTCAAATAAAAACTCTTTCTTTATTTTTTTGAGCCTTTCTTTTTCTTTATATTTTTTTAAACCCACAACTGATTCCCCTCACAAAGAAGCCCAATCCCCGCCTCCCTTTTTCGGTGGCTCCCCTTTTTTGTTTAATGCCACACATACATATATCACATGTTAGGGTTTCTTTTTTTTAGGAAAATTTTAAGAAAGAAAATAAAGACCCGTTAGCTTCTAGCTGGTGCTTGACTATCCCCAAAATGGGAGAATCCCATGTGCCACATGTACTCTCATGATAAGCTTCCTTTAACTTTATTATTTCTCAATTTCTTAATTTTCTGATTGGATGAACAAAATGCAAATGGATTGCAAACTTGGACCATTGATCAATTGAAAACGACGTCCAAGATGAAAACAAAGAAACACAATTCGTTAAATAATTAAAAATGTAAAAATTATCCCTTTTAAAAAAAATTAATTGATAAAAATCATATTTAATTAATTAACACAAACAAAATTCACAATTTTTAAAATAACCACAATAAAATAAAAATAATGACATGAACAAATCTATTTTAATTTTTCTGAATTTCCTGATACAATAATGAAAAAAAACGGAATTTTAAAATGAATAAAAATCAGGTGCGAAATTGCTCGAAAAATTAAAATGGATGCACCAAAATGATCAGTGCGAAATAAACTTATTGGAAAAATTCAGCGTTTCTTTTAATTTTGAAATAAATTTGACCGGTTAAACAGGCTCGAGGTGATCAAAAAGTGGCCGAAAAATTAGCTGAAAAATAAATCGAGCATACCGGATTAAACTACGCGAAACGTAGATTAATAAAGTTGATGTCTGGAAGCTTGATTTTAAAAGTTTTCGTCCATTGATTTGACGCACACCCATTGATTAATTCAACCGGTTTGTCTGTAGATCCGAAAAAATTATTTCGACTGATATTTTAGGCACTATGCGGTATGGAATGCATGATATGCTATGTAGACATGCAATAGCTATGATGAATGTATTGAATCAGCGATTCAGGGTCAAAATTGGGGTGTGACAGTTGCCCCTGTTTAAGTATCTTCAACACGAGGATATGAAGAAGTACACTCTTCATATGATCATAGTGGGAGATAGTTAAATACTAAGAAGACCCGAATTTTGATCCTGAAATGCAAATGATAGGATATGATATGAGATGAATGCCTGAATGAATGACTCTTTTTATTTGATTTGCTAGGGATATGATCAGACATAAGATAAACCCTAGCATGATGCTTTATGATAGATACAGAATGAAACAAAGATATGTGGGGGATGCTGATGGTCCACGGGGAGACAGACAAATGGTAAAAACCAACTCGCTGGGGAAAACAATCCTGCTGGAGAATCGGACGCATACTAGAGAGCACTCAAAGTGAAATTCGATGAACAACACTTAGAATACAAGAGATTTTGGCAGTGAGTTCACACATGACTTACTAAACCCGAATAAGAAAAATTTCTACAACAGGTTCATACATGACCTGATAACACTGAAACAATCATAGAGAAAGATTCTTCAAAGCAGGTTCATACATGACCTGGTAATACTGGAATGAAAACTCAACAACAGGTTCATACATGACCTGACAATGTTGGGGAATACCAAGAACGGTTTTGACAGCAGGTTCAAACATGACCTAACAATGTTGGGGGATATCAAAAAGGTTCCATAAACAGATTCAAACATGACCTGACAATACTGGAAAACATACAAAGAAAATTTCATCAGGAGGCTCATACATGACCTAATAGCATTGGAAAATTTAGAGCATTTCAACAATAGGCTCAAACATGACCTAAGAATATTAGAAAACCAAGGAAATTTTAATCAACAGGTTCATGTGTGACCTTAACATTTGGATATTCAAAGAAAGTTTCACTCACAGGTTCAGACATGACCTGACGATTCTGGAGAAAGTCAAAGAATTTAATAACAGGTTCAGACATGACCTGGCAAACTAGAAAACACAAAGAAAACTTCAACCATAGGTTCATACATGACCTGAAAATACTGAAGAACATACATATCAAGTTTCATCAATAGGTTCATACATGACCTGACACTTTAGAATACATCTGACAATTCTGGAGATTTCTCACAAGAAATTCATCCAATCAAAGATTTTGGAGATTCCTAATAGGGAATTTATGCAAAACAAAGATAAACGAGAGTCTTCTTATAAGTAGATCATCCATGCAAAAGGCTAAGATGATTCTTTACAAAGAAATCAAACAAAACCAACATCATTGGAGTTTTCTAACACGAAAAATCTCCAAGCTTCTGGGAATTCCTCAAGATGATGAGTCATACATGACTTTCACGGAACCATCAGGAAAGACAGGGTAATTAAACTCTCTGTACGTGCCAACAACAATTGGACTTTTAACCGTAAGTAATGGATTACAACCAACTTTTAACAGATTTTGCCAACAACAATTGGACTTTTGACTGTAAGCAATGGATTACTACCAGCTTTTAACAGATTTTGCCAACAACAATTGGAATTTGACCGAAAGCAATGGATTACAACCAGCTTGCCAGTAACAACTGGACTTTGACCAAAAGCAATGGATTACAACCATCTTTTAACAGATTTTGCCAACAACAATTGGACTTTGATTGTAAGCAATGGATTACAACCAGCTTTTAACAGATTTTGCCAACAACAATTGGACTTTGACCGTAAGCAATGGATTACAACCAGCTTTTGACGGATTTTGCCAACAACAATTGGACTTTGACTGTAAGCAATGGATTACAACCAGCTTTTAACGGAGTTTGCCAACAAAAACTGGACTTTGATTACAACCAGCTTTTAACGGAGTTTGCCAACAACAATTGGACTTGAAATGATGTTGGTGACAACCAAACTTCAAATACCAATTACGATTGTATTTACAAACGGAGTGACAATGATTCCAACGACAATTGGGTTTAAAATGAGTTCTAGTGACCAATGAGCTTGGAATAATGCCTAGTAACACCTGAATTTTATGAGACACCAATGAGTCTTGAAATAATTCCCGGGAGTGGCATAAGGGTTCTGGAAGTGCGTCAGAACAAAAATGACATGTCTAGGAATTCATCAGAGAGTAAAAGAAACGAATTCTGGAAATGCATCAGAATTATAAGTGATATTCTAGAAATACAGCAGAATACAGACACATCCGGTAATACATCAAGGAAATTCTGGAAATACATCAGAATTCAAGACAAACATATTTGAGAATACATCAGATAGGTGGGGAAACATCTGGAAACACATCATACAAGTTATGGAAATACATCAATAAACAAAGGAGTAATCCGGAAATTCATCGGATAATCCAAAAAAGGAATTGAACCTCATGGACAAATTTTTTATGATATGTGCCAACTGGGTTGGACTTGAAAATGACTGCGAAAACCGGATGATGGTTTAAGGGCACCAAATTCAAATTGGAATTAGAGGTCAAAGGGTATAGGATCAACAACAAGACCTGGGTCAATGCAAAATGAGCCCGAAGTACATTTCGGCTACGTATGATTTGAATTTCTTTTTATGCATGATATATGAATGATCATGATATGAAAATGCTGACACCTGAGCGGACTGGGAGTTTGTAAAGGCTTTTTATGGAAGCTCATGATTCCTTAACACCGAGAACTCAACCAAATATTTTATGACAGATGTTGTCAAAGGAGAATTCTATCCAACTTGGCAGCCACAACTTAGCAAATGGGATCCTTTTAAAGAATCGTGCTAGCATAATTTCCGGGTACTCGTCTTAAACTCAAAAGTTATTGACGTATGGCATAATTTGTTTGAGCAGTTTGAAAGCATGAAGAAAGAGGTTTTGCCCCTCTGTGGCTCATCTTGCCCCAGTCTGTTGGGTCTTTGGAAATGTTCACCTTGAAAGTGAGTTTGGAAACAACTTGCCATGAGACTACCTCAAGATGGCTTGCCCCAAGTGTTTAAAACTTGCAATGGTCTGAACTTGACTAACCAAATATTGGAATGGTAGACTCTTGATTGACTTTCCTTGGATAGTTGGACTTATTGAGCTCTGAGGTGGCTTGCCCCGGTCTGAGTCTTGAAGCAAATTACTCTTGGTTGGATGACCCTTAGGGTGATTAGCTCGATTTAACTGATGCTCAAAGTGATTTGCCCCTAACTAGACTTCTTTCACTTTATCAAGTTCCTCAACTGTATTTGGAATTTCTTTGATGCTAAGTGTTGACTCGCAAATAAGATTGTTCATTCAAAATTGGTAATTTTAATTCAATGCTTATGCAAAAATTTGAAATCAAAGTTTATTGATATGAATGGGTGAAATACAGTGAATGAGTCATTGATAAGAACACAATGGTGATCAAGTCATTCATAGTATGCAAGTTGGTGCCATCAAATGATTAACAAAAATCGTTTGGAGTCAGGTTAACACAACCTTGTTATAGTATGCTTTCAGAATAAACTTTGCCTCAATTAGGTCGTTTAAGGATTGTAACGTGGCCTGGTTCATGGTTTTTTGAAACAAAAGGATATAAGGCTTAAAATTTATTTTTACCCACCCCTTCTTCTTGATGATCTCCAGTTCCTATGTTCAGTTAATTCAATACACCCATTCGACTTCGAAGGTGCGAAAGTGAAAACGAGGATTCAAGGTGTGATTTTCTTGAAATGGCAGTCACCTTAATTCGTCTTTTGTTGAGGATTTAATGACCTCTTTTTGATTTATTTACTTTATCCCTAATTTTTCCTGGACCACTTCTTTAAAGCTTTCGGTCTACCGGGATGCCCTAACTTTTGCCTAAGTCATTTTGTGGTATTTGACTTAGCAGACTTTTTTCTGTTTTTTTAACGTGTTGACTGCCACATTATTGGTGGATGAGGATCAACCAACACTAATTTTATATTTTCTCAACCTCTTCGACACTTCAACATGTGTGCGAAGGATAACATGTGGTTGAACCTAATCGGAGGGTGTACATATGGACGATTTTTTTTGAAAGATCAAATGCACGACCAAACTATCTGAACACAACTACCCTGCCCCGGGTTAAGATTAAGGGTTTTAGATCCAAAATAAACACCAACTTCTAGGCTCAAAGTGGTTGACTAGGGATTAACTCCTTATCTCTTCAGTGTTTTGGGATTTGAAACAATGCCTTACATCATCGACAAGGTTTTACTCAAAAGCATACCACAATAATTTCAGGTGTTTCGTTTTCATCATCCTCCTTCCAATCTTTGTTAACATAACGGTTTGATAAACAAAAGTGAATGAGAGGAGTATTTTTGTTTTTAACATAAATGAGAAACGAGTGAATACGAATGGATTAATTCAAAAGATGCATAAACATTTCATTAATCTTACCAATTCAAAGAAAACAACAATGCTTAAAAGCAATTAACAATCAACATGCGAGGAAACTCCAAAAGAGATGCTGAAACAACCAAATGATTGCCATCTTCAGGGAATGACTTCTTCAAACTTGACCCATTAACTTCGGGGGACACCCCTTGAGATCTTCGCACTTATTTGGCTGATAGGTTAACATTTACCACCAAGCTTCCTTCTTGAAAGGCTATGTACCCGTTGTATATCAACTGTTGTACTTTGGCTTTGAAAGCGTTGCAGTCTTCGGTTGAATGCCCTTCTGATCCAGCATGATATCCACATGCACATTTGGGTCATACCCGGGTGGGTAAGGTTGTGGAACCAGCTTGAGAGACTTGGGAACCACCAACGAGTTTTGAGTTAAAGGTTGTAGAAGTTGGCTATATGTCATGAGGATTGGAAATCGAAGGGGATATCTCAATGCTCTTACCAAGAAATGATGATATCTCATTAGCCACATCCTTAACTTCTTCCTTGTGGTACAAAACCTTGAGGGGTTTTAGGGGTCCTTTCCCTTTCACATTACTTGGCCCAGAAATCAAGATATATGTACCTGAGCCTTCCTCCTTCAATGCTTCTTGAATTTTCCTTAGACATAGTTCTTTGTTCTAAACGCGTGTCAGGAATCACTTTGCTGATCATGGACAAAGGATGGATGAGTTTTTTTTTGTATTTTGTCTGGGAAATGTCATGCATTATGATGAGATGCAGATGCAATGGAATGCAATGCAAGCCATGCATTTTCCTCAATATATTAGTTCAAGAGTCTGAGGCACTGATGAATCTGATTACTTTCCAAGAATAGGTTCTCGCCGGGTATGATCTAGGGTTTCAAAAAAGTTCCTAGAGTCATGGATCCATTAGACTGTTTGCTGCCTATGGCAACTTACTTGCCGGGCATCAACTCCATCTAAAGAATCTACTCTAAGTGAGGTTCTCGCATCGATCCAACGAGGAATTCATCTCGTAGACCCACACCACGCAACCATCTTTCCTAGTTGGCCAAAGGATTAAGGTTCTACAAATGGTTCTCAGAGTCATGGATCCTGTAGCGGGGTATTCGTTACCATTAGAGATATTGACTAAATCCAAGGTAAACCATACAAGTCGAGTCGCCACCGCACTTCTATTTATCCAAAGGAATGGTTAGAAAGCGAACAAAAACCTAAAAGTTTTATCGAATCAAAAACTAGTAAAAATGTCAGAGATCTGGGAAAAGGGGGTTGGTTATGCAATGGGAAGGTTTTAAGCACCCAAAACATCCTTAGTACTCTAAGGGAGCCCTTTTCATATTGGTTGTAAGGTTGGTATTTTGTGAAAATTTATTTGTGCAAACATGATTGAAGAGATGAGGAAAGAATATACAAGTTTATTTACATTTTGTGTTTGGATGGATGAACCCATTGCCTACGTACCATCTTAAAAAAGATTAGGATCAAAACCTCGTAGTTCGGGGTTAAATTCTCAAAAATGAGTTGGTGAATTGATTGGTTCAAAAGCCTTAAGGTCTTTTGTTATCCAAGGGAGAAAACTCAACCCAAAACCACAAATCCACCATGTGAGGATAGCTTCAACATGCTAGTGAGGGGTTAACCCTATAATAAGTATGGAAGACTCATTGTCCATCACTAAGGATATAGGTGAGTATTACATCTACCTCAAGGATAACTCAAACCTAATAGCTAAAGGTTATGAAAATTTTGATTAAGGCAGTGGCCATTGAAACCACAAAAAGACATTTGAATGAGTTATATTTACCAATGAAAAGTATGTACAAAAATATGGTCAAAGTTGGCTTAGAAGTTCAATTCATAATAATTGTTATGAAAAGTTTGAAAATCAAAAGCATAAGGCTTAGGTTTCTAATGTTTGAAAATAAATGTTAAATGTTTGCACAAAAGTTTTGGCTTGGGTTAGAGTGGAGGGAAGAAGAAGAATGGCTAAAGTCCTAATCATACAAGAGATAAGGTATAAGATGTAAGACCACAAATGGAGTTCCTCTCTTGAGATCATATTGATGATCCAAGTAGCTCCCATCCTTTGGAATATGCAAGCAAGATAAGCAAATACTCAAGCAATCAAGCACACAATCAAAACAAGCTCCTAGGAACCTTCCAATGGCTTTTAGATCTCTCTCTCTCAGAAGCTTATGGCAATGGTTCCTCAATTTGGCCCAATGTTGGAATCCCTAGCACAAGAACACACACATCAAAAAGTTCTATCAACAAACAAAGAATGAACAAGAAGGAGTTTAGAAATTGGTCCTTTCAAAGTCCTCTTCAACATTTATAACACTCTAAAGGCCCAATGCCTAGTTGCTCTTTGACTTTTATAGCACTCTAAAGGCTCAATGCCTAGTTGCTCTTTGACTCCAAATTTGCATAGGGAAATTCCTAAAGTCTAAGTCCAATTGTTCATTTCTTTGCATTTGGTCCACAACAATCAAAACAAAACACAAACACAATGATATATAGACAATTATGTGCTCAAGTGAGCAAAAGGCAAATTGCATTAACATAAACATGTGCTCAAGTGAGCAAAGGAAAAAGCAAATGAATAATATGTGCAAGAATAATAAATTTCATAAAAGTAAAGAGCAAAAAGTAAATGTTAATGGTTAATGGTTAGTGTTAGAGGTTAGTGTGCCATAAGGCAAATTTAACGCTATGTTAAGCAATCGTAATTGGACTTATGTAGAAGTCACAACTATCTGAGGCCGGTTTATAATAATGTAGGTAACAACACAAGTTAGAAGTCTTGGTTAGTGAACCAAGTTCCAACAACTTGCCATGCCAAAAAGAAGATGAGAAATGATCTTGTATTGGTTTAAGTCCTTTGCATGATTTAGAAAGCAATATATCCTTAATGCAAAGCCATTCACTTGATCATTTGATCAAGATGAATTAGATTTGAATCAAGGAAGATTAAACCTCCCTAATCAATGCTAACTTATCAACCTTTAACTCATTGATCAAAAAAGAAAAGAAGAAGAAGAAGAAGAAGAAGATAATGGAAATGAAGAAAATAAAGTGCATTAGATGAAAATGAAATGTACCAATCCACAAATGTTGACCAAAGATAGGGAAGATCAAGGTCAAACCATAAAAAACAGAAGTGAGATGAAGATTGGAAGTCAAGAAATAAACAAAATATTTTTGGCATTTTTAATATTTGAAAATAAACTTGAATTAAAATGTTAAAGAAAGGTCAAACTTCAAATTCACTTCAAATCAACTTTGAAAAGTCCAAGTGAATTATCCCAAGTTCAACAAGGCCAAACAAAGTTTGACAAAAAATTTCAGCATTTTTAAAAGTCAGAAACTATTTTTAATCAATTAAAAATGAAGAAAAATAACCTAATTGAACTAAAATCTCAAATAAATCTTAAATCAATTAATAAATTGATGAGAATATTTTTCATAGATCCATCATCATTCAAAGAAGTTAGAAAAATATTTTTGTATTTTTTGAATATCAAAAACTATTTAAAATGAATTAAAAATAACCAGAAAAGAGAAAATTATTAAAAAATAGCAAATGATAAAATAAAAAATATTAAAAATCATTTTTAGAAACTAGAAATTAAAAGAGAAATAATGCAATTGGTCTCATATTTTTTGGACCAATAATAAAAGAGATATGGATTTCAAAAATAAAATGGAATTAAAAGAAATAAAAGAAAATAAAATCAGAAATAAGAAAATATGAAAAAAGGAGAGGCGTTGGATGATGGCTCATTAATTGAGCTGGCACATCCAAGGGCTATCAGCGCGCGTCTACTAAAGTCCTTAGTCAAATGAATCACATGGCGCATTATCAAAAGTCATAAGATCTGATGGTTGTGATATAAACTGGGAAATGCATCCAACGGCTCATGTTTGATCTGGCAAAGAGACGGTGGCCAGCGCCACCGTCTTCTCCAGTGTGCTCCGACGAAGATCAAAAAACACAGAGGTTCAAATGTTAACTAAAATGAACGATCCAGGCACCATTCGAAAGGTGAAGTGATGTACATCACTCCTATGCCAATCACTTCCACTCTAGATTCCTATTAAGAGAGAAATCAAAGATGGAAGTTTGGTGGTGTTCAACTGAACTTGCTCGATTCCAACAATTAAACACACAATAATGATGCCTCTATAGAGAGGACTTCAGACAACACAAGATCAAGGCAAATGGAGCAAGGTATGATGAGATTCGAAGCAAAATTCAGTGGAGCAAAACCTTTGGATTGTGAAGAATTGAGTCACTCTCTTTGGTTCCTTTTGCAAACAGAAACTTCAATGGATCAAATGATGAAGGTCTAGGAACTTTAGATCTTAAAATTCAACCAAATGCAATTGAATTTCAGATATGAATTTTTGGAGAAAAATGGAGTTGTTCCTTTAGGTATGGCTAGGGATTCAATCTTGCAGCATTTCAGGCGCCTTCAGGTTGAAGAATTGTGAAGGTATGGCATGGTATTTATAGATGGAGAGAGCTGAATGCATGAGCTAACTCGTGTGCATGGCAAATGGATTTTGCATTGCATGGGCCTGTGTGAGCATGTGGAAGGCCCAATGAAGGCTGAAATAACTTTCTGAGTTCATGTGAAATGCAAATGGACGTGTACATTAAGTGTAATCAGCTCATGCATGGCAATTGAATTGAATTTCACAAAATGCACTTAATTCTTCATGTCTTCGAAAATGATGCTTCCAAACTCCAAATGCTACCTTATGAGTAATGGCTAGAAAGCTTGTTGCATAAGGAACAAATGCTATGTTGATCAAAACTCCAATTGGGCCTTGGAAATTAGTGAAATTTGAGCTTGAAGTGTAGGGTGCAAAACATGCATATGTGAAGTTTCCAAATTTGGCCAATGTTCAAGCCCTTTTTTCTCAACGATTAAAGCTCCAAATGATAAAATCTTCAACATGAAAGTTGTATATCTTTTCAATACAATCAGTTTGGACTTAAATTTTGCATCATTTGGATTTTTAATGAAGAAGTTATGGGCACTTGAAGTTGGACTTTTTCACATTTCAATACATTTGGCCCAAAGTGACCTATAATGTTTTGCATTATCACATGTATTTATTTTGAGATTTTGAAATTTTTCTCAACATAACATTTGAAGTAGACACAATTAGCTTTCCAATTCATTTGGTACCACCTCAAAATCATGAAAAATGAATGAGTTATGTGCTTGGGAAGTTGACCCAAAATTAGGGTTTCAGTCAAAATGACCTATAATGTCTTGGAATGGATGATGATCCTACAAGCTTCAAATAAAATTTTGATGAACGTGAAAGTTGTTCATATTGTCCTTAAGAACATTTTTTCTCTTGGGGTCATCTCCATTTGACCAATACATAGAAAGTTAGGTCTCAGTGTATTTCAAAATAGTCAGATGAATTGACTGATCAACTTCTCAAGTCCACAACTCATACCTTGATGAATTGATGATTGAGGGCACTCCAATAAGTTCAAATATGCATGAAATGATGAACTATAGAACTTCCCTTTGATTGTATTTGACCATGGGTTGAGGTTGCTTCAAGAGTAAGGCACAATTGAAGAACAGATGAATTAGGGTTTCCTTGGGAAACAAACCTCAAACCCCTTGACTTGCTTTGCTCAAAATGATGAATTGAGATACTTGGGAGGCATATTTAATGGATGAGAGATTTGGGAACCATTACCATGCTTGCTTTCATCTCCTCTTGACCTTTTCATTGCACAAAGGATCTCCTAGAAGCTTTTAGACCTTGTGATTGCTCAAGCTACAAACAAGAAATGTTAGTGACATATTTTTGTGCTTTTGGTTAGTAAATAAAATGAGAAAAGCAATGATATACAATTCAAGCATGCTTGGTGATCTCAAACCACTCACAAGAGGTCCCACCCAAAGGCAAAGGGAACCAAGATGCTCATGATCCTTGAGGCTTTATAAATCCAATGTTATGATGCCATGAGGGATCTTAGGGCCAAAATTGGGGTCTTACAGATGCCCCTATTTAACGTCATTCTAGCAGGAGATATGAAGGTTAAAATCTTCGTCTCGATGAGCTAGAATGGGCTTAAATAATAGCAAAGAGACGAATTTTGGTCCCTAAGAGACCTCATGATGCAGATGTATGTATGCAAAAAGGGTAATACTTCGTGGGGATATGTGTCCACAAAGAGAAAAGAAATCCAGAGAAAATGACAATCCATATGAGTAATTCACTCCATGAGACAGAGACTCTGGGACTGTTATGGGGATAGGGAAGGGGTAAATGGCGTGAGCAGGGCACGACTTAAAACATAGCGAAGGACACGAGCATAATTCCGAAAGAATAAATCAGTGGAAAGACCCGAGCTGACTCAAAGGCGCACATATTGGGGAATATGCCAATACAGTGGAACTATTCACAAAGGATACCTCAGATGAAAATCCGGACTCATATGGGGAGAATCCACTAAGGGACCTCGCTAGGGAACATCCAAACGGGACTCCTCCGGGGAAACACCAGGGCAAGGTATTACCGGTTACTGGGTAATAAGCTCAATGAGACATGTGATCCGAACACCGGTATAAAGGTGAAAGAACAACATGCTCGGGGAGAATGAATATCTAAGACCAGTATACAAGTGAAAGATATCAAACATCCGAAATCATCTGAGGAAGACCTAAAAAGGTATATTTCAACTCAGGAAAATCTGACTCCACAGGGGACAAGGGTCATAATAGGGAGCAAAAGGGAAGGAACACCAGGGATACCGGTTACTGGGCATATAACAGGTGACCAACCAAGGCGTGAATTGGGGAATATTCCCAAGACACTCATCATCCAAAAGAGGGCTAAAAAGCAAACTCGATTACAGGATGGACATTCATTTCCACAAGGGAAGACAAATCTTACTCGACTGGGGAAGAATAAAGACTTCGACTGAAGAGCGCATGAGATATATTATCTATTACCGTCAGAACGTAGATAACATACTCGCATGGAAGATTATCCACAACCGGTTACTGAGTTAATAAAGGATAAATCGACCGAAAAGAAAGGACATCGGGGATACCGAAAACCAGGTATACAACGATGACCTAATCAAAGGGAGAAACGATCATTGCTGACGAATAGGCAAATGAAAGATGACTCGCTGGGGATACATTGACAAAGGCAATGATCCGGGAGATATACTCAAAAAGGGTGAAGGACTATCAATACCGAATATTGGATAATGATAACCGTCAAGGAGGGGATTACATCTACCAGATACTGGGTAGAAAACCACGGAAAAGCAACCGTCATCGGTTAGGATGAACAAAAAGGTTAACTCTGCCAAGGGGATAAAAAAATAGGGTTTACAACCACCGATATAAAGGTAGAAAACCACAGACTCCACCGTGGAAAAGATGGATAATTACTGGTTACTGAGTAATCATTCATCCGAACTACGGGGAAATGCAAGGATAATCTCCAGAAGCCAAATCTAGGAACAAACTAGAGATGCACAATGAAACAAGACTCATCCCTATGAGGATATAACTCAATGGGGGGTTCCATCCCAATATATATGTTGGGAGGAAGCAGAAACAACCATCATCCACGAGGACATAACTCGGTGGGGAATATGAAAGAAAGGATAAACATTTTCTGCTTATGGGGCTGACTCTTCATGGGGAGATCAAACACAAACAAATCTTCTCGGGGAATATATTATCGACTAGATGGAGATAACAAACAAAGATATATGGCAAAGGATGCAACATGAATATCTGAATGTTAAAACTATGCATATATGCGTGGTTTATGTATGATGAATGCTAACAGAACAAACATATCTAACACAAACAAGTCCACTGATCGATTGAATAAACATCTGGTACTACATCTCAAGAGAGAAAGCCAGGCCCAGTGAATAACATCCCATCTGCTGGGGATCAGGGGTACCAGGAAACAGAGACTTCTGTGGGGGAATGAACAACAACCATTCCAACTGGGAACAGGATCATGGCACAGATAAGCTCCGTTGGGGAAGCCACTCCATCGGGGAAATTAACAAAGGGGATGATGGATCTCCGTGGTGAACAACCACCAAACCAGAAACTTCCAAGGTCACCAAATATTATCCTACCAAAGAGATCACATCCGCTGAGGAGGAGGGAGGGATGAATATCTTTACCAAACACTTTGTTCGGGAGAAAAACCACAAACAGGCTCTGCAGGAAGAGGATACAAACATGCCAGGAATATGAACAAATGTCTTACCCTGTTGAGAATCATACCATCTTTGGGAGGGCACTGAAGACATCCCTAGTATCCTTTTATCATTGTAAATGTTCACTTTGTTTAAAAACAAGTTATGAAAAGTTTAATTATTTAAAAAAACAATGATATTTCTCAATTTAAACATGCAAAATATTTGTTGAATAGGAACAAATAAGAGTGTAAATAATTGGATAAAGGCTCAAATTTTTTTGATGGAATGGTAGTCTGCAAATGGCAAGACTCCATAGATCTTTACAAATTTGAAATTGGTGATATATATTGGAAAAGGGCTACATTAAACATAATGACCATTTCTCCACCAATTCTGAATCCGATGTATTTGAAGCTTCGGTTGATGATGACTGAGCGAGAATCTCTGACAGATGACAGTTTGTAGAACACGGTCTTGTCAGGATGCAGTTACTTGCCAAATCCCTAATTTTTGCCTAGATTGCCCCAGGATGAGGTACTCAATCTAGCGGGATACATATTTATTTTTATGTCTCTGACTTTTGCCTGGATCGCCCTTTCGGGTTTTCAATCCACCGAGACGCTCATTTTTGCCTAAGCCGCCCCTTCGGGTTTTCAACTTAGCGAGCTATTCTGTTTTTATTTTTAGGCGAAGTATTTCTTGACTGCATCTGAATTCACAGGACGAGTGAAATCCTCCCCATCAATAGTTGTAAGTATCAATGCACCGCCTGAAAAGGATCTCTTAACAACATATAGACCTTCATAGTTTGGAGTCCACTTGCCCCTGGAATCGGGTGCGAAAGACAAGACTTTCTTGAGCACAAGGTCACCTTCTCCAGTGTGCTCCGACGAAGATCAAAAAACACAGAGGTTCAAATGTTAACTAAAATGAACGATCCAGGCACCATTCGAAAGGTGAAGTGATATCACTCCTATGCCAATCACTTCCACTCTAGATTCCTATTAAGAGAGAAATCAAAGATGGAAGTTTGGTGGTGTTCAACTGAACTTGCTCGATTCCAACAATTAAACACACAATAATGATGCCTCTATAGAGAGGACTTCAGACAACACAAGATCAAGGCAAATGGAGCAAGGTATGATGAGATTCGAAGCAAAATTCAGTGGAGCAAAACCTTTGGATTGTGAAGAATTGAGTCACTCTCTTTGGTTCCTTTTGCAAACAGAAACTTCAATGGATCAAATGATGAAGGTCTAGGAACTTTAGATCTTAAAATTCAACCAAATGCAATTGAATTTCAGATATGAATTTTTGGAGAAAAATGGAGTTGTTCCTTTAGGTATGGCTAGGGATTCAATCTTGCAGCATTTCAGGCGCCTTCAGGTTGAAGAATTGTGAAGGTATGGCATGGTATTTATAGATGGAGAGAGCTGAATGCATGAGCTAACTCGTGTGCATGGCAAATGGATTTTGCATTGCATGGGCCTGTGTGAGCATGTGGAAGGCCCAATGAAAGCTGAAATAACTTGCTGAGTTCATGTGAAATGCAAATGGACGTGTACATTAAGTGTAATCAGCTCATGCATGGCAATTGAATTGAATTTCACAAAATGCACTTAATTCTTCATGTCTTCGAAAATGATGCTTCCAAACTCCAAATGCTACCTTATGCGTAATGGTTAGAAAGCTTGTTGCATAAGGAATAAATGCTATGTTGATCAAAACTCCAATTGGGCCTTGGAAATTAGTGAAATTTGAGCTTGAAGTGTAGGGTGCAAAACATGCATATGTGAAGTTTCCAAATTTGGCCAATGTTCAAGCCCTTCTTTCTCAATGATGCAAGCTCCAAATGATAAAATCTTCAACATTGAAGTTGTATATCTTTTCGAGACAATAAATTTGGACTTAAATGTTGCATCATTTGGATTTTTAATGAAGAAGTTATGGGCACTTGAAGTTGGACTTTTTCACATTTCAATACATTTGGCCCAAAGGGACCTATAATGTTTTGCATTATGACATGTATTTATTTTGAGATTTTGAAATTTTGATCAACATAACATTTGAAGTAGATACAATATGCTTTCCAATTCATTTGGTCCCACCTCAAAATCATGAAAAATGAATGAGTTATGTGCTTGGGAAGTTGACCCAAAATTAGGGTTTCAGTCAAAATGACCTATAATGTCTTGGAATGGATGATGATCTTCCAAGCTTCAAATAAAATTTTGATGAAAATTAAAGTTTTTCATATTGTCCTTAAGAACATTTTTGATCTTGGGGTCATTTCCATTTGACCAACACATAGAACGTTAGGTCTCAGTGTATTTCAAAATAGTCAGATGAATTGACTGATCAACTTCTCAAGTCCACAACTCATACCTTGATGAATTGATGATTGAGGGCAGTCAAATAAGTTCAAATATGCATGAAATTATGAACTATAGAACTTCCCTTGATTGTATTTGAACATGGGTTGAGGTTGCTTCAAGAGCAAGGCAGAGTTGATGAACAGATGAATTAGGGTTTCCTTGGGAAACAAACCTCAAACCCCTTGACTTGCTTTGATCAAAATGATTAATTGAGATGCTTGGGAGGCATATTTTATGGATTAGAGCTTTGGGAACCATTACCATGCTTGCTTTCATCTCCTCTTGACCTTTTCATTGCACAAAGGATCTCCTATAAGCTTTTAGACCTTGTGATTGCTCAAGCTACAAACAAGAAATGTTAGTGACATATTTTTGTGCTTTTGGTTAGTAAATAAAATGAGAAAAACAATGATATACAATTCAAGCATGCTTGGTGATCTCAAACCACTCACAAGAGGTCCCACCCAAAGGCAAAGGGAACCAAGATGCTCATGATCCTTGAGGCTTTGCAAATGCAATGTTATGATGCCATGAGGGATCTTAGGGCCAAAATTGGGGTCTTACAGATCCTAAAGAAAATATCGAAGCTTACGGCAACTTACTTGCTGATGTAGCACCTCAAATTTGCACCCCCCATTCATTCATTCATTTCATTTTTAGGTCATTAACATTACATTATAATTGCATATTGCATTGCATCTTATCAGTCAACAGTAACTGGCACCAAGGAGATTCATCTATGCAAGAGACCAAGCATTTCATTGAGTGGAAGGCCATATGAGTTTTCTAGAGAGCTTACATGAACCAAGGATCATTTTGAAGCAACTTGACCAAGTGTTAGAGGCTCAAAGTCACCAGTACATGTTCAAGTCATCTAGGGCCCATAAAAGTCAACTGCAAGTCAACTGAGGGCTAGGAGGTGGAGAAATGGTTTGAGACACTTCATTCATGTCCCAAAGAGGTTTATTCAACATGTCAAACTCATACCTTGAATATTTTGAAGCCAGATCAAAAGTTTCCAAAAATGGAAAATGACCTATAATTTGAAAGTTTCCAAAAATGGCAAGTTTTTGGACCAACTTCAACTCAACTTTCCAACATCAAGGAAGCTTCAAATGAAATTTTATCCAACATGAAAGTTGAAGATCTTTCTCTCCCATTTCCAAAAAGTCCAAGATCATGAATTTATGATGAATGGTTAAGGAGTTATGATCAAAGCTTTGAAAAGTGTGCATGAAACTTCAAATGGCCATATCTTTTGAACCAAGACTCCAATTTGAGTGCCTCTTCTTGCATTGTTCTCCTTTTGACTCATATTTTCCAAATACATCATTACATGGCATAAAATTCATTCACACAATCGTTTGCTCATGCATGTTATTTTTTAAGGGAAATTGCCAAAGTCAAAATTGGTTGATCATCACATGAACATAATTCCATTTCCAATGTGTGCATGGGCTGATTTTGGGTGAATTTGGGCTTTGTTGTGCACTGCTCACATAGCCATTCCATGCATGAGGTGAAAATGGCAATTTGTGCATACACCTTATATCTTCCTAATCTCCATTAACCTTGGCTTAGTGATAATTTCAGATTGATTAGGAGGGCATATAAAAGCCTAATTGTAACTGCATTGCACATTACACAAAGTTTCAGATCTAGAAATCCATCTTTACTCTCAATTTTTCTCTTCATTGATTTTCCAAAATTCCACACATAAACCCTCATTTTCTTGCATAATCATGAACATGGAGTGTTGTTAAGCAAGATTCAACGTGCATTTGGTGAATTTTAGCTCAGATTCGTGCATACCACAAGCTTGAATGCATTAATGGAAGTTCCAAATTAAGCTTGATTCTGGTCTTTTCACGTGTTGTTTCTTGCATATAACTTCAGTGGAGCTCAAAGGAGGTGAATCTGGAGATTGCTAGCGCTGGAAACCACTGTTTACATCCATTACTCTCCAAGAAGGTTGGAAATCGAACCTCTTATTTCTTGTTTTTATTGCCATATTATTGTAGAGCCTGATTCCTTGATCATACTGATATGAATATCTTTCAAAATGGTTGAGTATTGGCTACGTTATGCTTGATAGAAGTTTTGTAGATCCAAATATTTCCCTTCGATTCTCTTAATTTGTGATGAATTAGATTGAATGGATGATGGATTTGTGTTGTGCTTGGTGTAAGATTTCGATTGGTATGATTATTTCGTGTTTCTGGAAAATTTCTTGCATGAGCTTACTGTTCATCACCGTCTTCACGAGGAAGACGATGTTTTCCTCCGTAGCTTGGCCGTGCGTGAATAGTTGCATCCGCTTCTGGTTTTTTCCTAGGGTTCGTCCCAGTCAGCACCACATGTGCGCCTATTTGGCCAATTGATTGGTTGTGCCTTCGCTGACTTGCTGGCGTGGCCTTTGACTGGCTGACTGTGCGCCCAGTAATTTAATGAAACTCAGCGTTTCATCCATGCGCCTTACCTGCTTCGATACTGGCCTGAAACACTTTTTCAAATTTATCCATGTTTTAGCCTTTCCCTCCAAATTTCATATACATATTTCATTGTATTCAAATTTTATTTTGCCAACTTTGAAAATTCATAACTAATTGAAAAATCATCCAAATAATTCCTGGTTTTTTGCTAAATGATCCTTGAGATGTCCTCTATTTTGTGATGTGGATTTCTGAAATTGTGCATGGCTGGATTTTAAATTGTGTTAGACTATGTTAACATGTATGCATTTGTGACATTGCTCCATTCAAATTACCATAAAATGCTCAAAAATAATCCAATGGCCATGAAATTTTGTGTGTAGGCTCTTAACATGTTGATTGACATTTTAGGCTTGGTTTGACATTTTTCTCATGTTCCATCCCTGTTTTATGTACATGTTAACATGGTGTGACAATGCATGTCACACATTTGGATGTCCTATTTGATCATTTTCATTGATAGACCAACTGATCTCTTCTGTTTACAATTTTTGGTATGATGATTGTATTAGACATGTTATATGCTTATGAAAATTTCCAAAAGTGTTTGAGTCATTTCTGATTTAATGTGCATTTTCTCACCTGTATGCCCAATTGATGATCATGTTGTGTGTCTTTGCCATATTTTGTTCACCACATGAAGTTGCTTGATGATTTTGATTTGGTCCTTTTTTAGGACATGTTGTTGGTTGAATGTAGTTGCTTCATGTTGAATATCAAGTTCTGTTTTGGCTTTTTGATCCACTTTTGGCCCTAGGCTTTGACCTAGTGGTTTGGACTTACATGTGAGCTTTGAATTTCAGGATCAAGCATCCAATCTCCATGGTTTATGTTGCTTCATCATTTGAATGTTGATATTTGCTATTGATTGCTAACATTTGGTTATTTTGTAGGTTAATGATAATTCACTTGAGTGTTTGCCTTATGGCTTACATGTTGTACATTGGGATTGTCTGTTTGTTGTTGACTGTTGTCTGTTTGCCTAAATATTGTACTGATTTGTTTAGTTGTTTACACAGGTACCTAAGTTGCTTTAAGTTCATTTGAACTTTGCTTTGCTTGTGGCATACCACTTAGGTAATGACCTCTAGCTCCATGTAGTCTGGAAGACCTGTCATGTTACTTTGGCAGGCACCTGTCTGAAGCCCTCCTTAAGAGGCAATGTTTGTGCTTGTTTATCTTTGTGCCTTGCTTTTCAAGCCCTCCTAAGTGAAGAGGCATTGGCAGATAGAAGGGATGTGCAATCCATCCCCTGCTATTCAGTTGTGTCTTTCATCTTGCTCACACCATGTGTCGATGCACTTTGAATAAAAACCAAAAATCTTATTGTGTCAGTCATGTGGAATAGAGTCCCACATTCTGGACTCCCACACTTTCAATGAGTCAAGCTCACCCAGGCCCGGGTTAAGAGCTATGAGGACCAATCCTCATTACCTTTCATTTGCTCACCCTGACGGTCAATGTCAGTGGTTAAGAGCCCTCAGATACCTTTCCAGTTGGCTTGTTTGTCGAGGTTGATATGACCCCTTGACTAAAGCCCAACCTTGATGTTTGAGCCCCTTGTTGGTGTGTTTACTTAATGTTGTATGTGTTTGTGTGGTGTGATTGTATCCCCTAGGTTTGCTAGACTCCGCGTAGTCTCGTTTGCATGTCAATTAAGGTAGCATGGTTCCTTCGTCTAGGACTTCCTTTCTTGCGTGAGCTTTCCTAAAACACAAACCAACTTGATCCCCTCGTAAGGATACGTTAACTCCTTCTACTACAGGTGAGTAAGTCTCCAAAGGTCGAGCATCCGGTAGATTGCGTAGTGACGTCGTCCACTTAAAAAACACAAACCAACAGAAATAGTTTAGCCGAACTACGGCAACTCTAATTCTCATGTTCAGATGAGATACGTAGGCACGAGATGCGATGTCTTGTCGAGTTTGACTAACAACTAACTGTGATCCTTTTCTCTCGCCCTCGTTGCGATTGAGACCTTCCCTTTCTCTTGCCCTAGTTGCAATCGAGACCCTCCTTCTTTTTGTGTGTGTGCTTGGAGTCTGACATAAGTTCAGCGATTGGCAGTCGGTTTCCAGTTTGTGTTTGTGTGTCTCGTTTGACGTCTCAGCTTATGGCTGTTTAGTGTTTGTTTCGGCGTGCGTTAGCCGAGCTACGAGTGCTCTGATTCTTTCTCTGGTTAGAGAAGATACGTATGCATAGGGTGCGATGTCCTAGCGAGCACGTTTTCCCCTGTCCCCGAACTACGTCGACTCTGATGTTTGTGTCTGACAAACTACGTAGGACCAGGATGCGACATCCCGCCGAGTTACTTTCTTCCGTCTTTCATCTGTGTTTTAGTCCAGTGTGTGTGCAGTTTTGAGCAGTCTTTTTAGCAACCTTCTTTCTATCCTTTCTGAGCCCGGATCCCGTCGAGTACGACGGATGCGTAGGGGTGCTAATACCTTCCCTTCGCATAACCGACTCCCGATCCTATCGATCTCTGGTCGCGAGACCATTCCTTTCCAGGTTTACTTCGAGCGTTTCCTTTCCCTCCTTTGGGATAAATAACGCACGGCGACGGCTCTGTGTCTTTTTCCCGCCGGTTTTTCGCGTAATGCGACAGCTGGCGACTCTGCTGGGGACACTAGAGAAGTTGACCTATTGCTGGTCCATCTTTCCTAAGCGAGTCGATCCTAGCGCTCTTTAGGATAGGGTTTGGTTGCTTGTACTGTTTTATTTATTGCATTTATGATTATGTTGTGATTGTATATATTTGCATTTATGTTTTCATTTATGTTTGCACGCATCATACTTTCATTGTGCTGGCTGTGTATCTGTCTCTCTGTTGGGTGGGAGTTACAAGAGGTAAAAGGCCCAATACCCAGGCTATGAGTGAACTTTAGGACACCTAGGAATAGAGTGATTCATGGGAAGCGGGTGGTATAGCGCCACTTAGCGGAACATGGTATCACGAGCAGTTCAGATCCTGATGGGGTATTGTCGTTGCATACATCTGGTGTGTATATGATGATATTCTTGAAAGGGTTATTTATCCTGCGTTTCTCTTGACCTTACCCTGGCCTAGATGACACCCGTGAGTGGGGAGGGAATGAATCATTACAGGTACAGTTGGTGACTTGATCTGTTGGTGACTGTATTCTGTTGGTGACTTCTGTTTGGTTCTGTTGGTGACTTGGTTCAGAAGTATGGGTTTCAGATGACTTGGGTTTGTGGGTTCCGGTTCCGACGCCGAAGCTCTGATCCTGTGCCTTGTGATGCACAGCCAACCAGTCATAATTGCATCATTTGCATCATAGCATGTTTATTTTGAAAAAAATAATGCAAAAAAAAAGTGATAAAAAAAAAAGAAGAAAAAATCTAACTTGTACATGCATATCATTTCTCAGGTTCATTCAGGAGTCTGTTCACTGTGAGAGATGGCAGCCATTCCAGAGTTGAAGAGGAAGACCTGCACCTACAGTTTCTACCGTGAGCCATTGACATCTTTGTCAGAGTTGAGTAATCTGGTAACCGATTGTAATCAGAAGGTGTTTGATGATCAGTATGGGGATATTCTAATGCTGTTGAAGATGGTGGTTGACCCAGTACCGTTGCAGACTCTTTTACAGTTTTATGATCCAGAGCTCCGTTGCTTCACTTTCCAGGACTATCAGTTAGCGCCCACTCTTGAAGAATATTCTATCCTGATGAATGTCCCGGTCAAGTACCAGGTGCCCTTCCTGGATGTGCCAAAGGAGGTTGATTTCAAGGTTGTTGCTAAGGCTCTTTATTTGAGTATCAAGGAAGTGAGTGACAATTGGAAACCAAGTGGTGATGTTGTAGGTTTGTCTTTGAAGTACTTGGTGAGTATGGCTAAGGAAGAAGCGAAGAAAGGGAATTGGGAAGCTTTCAACGCTCAGTTAGCTGTCATGATCTATGGAGTTGTCTTGTTCCCGAGTATGCCTAATTTTGTGGACCTTGCTGCAATCACTATTTTCATTGGAGGAAACCCGGTTCCTACCCTGTTAGCTGACACTTATTATGCTATACACAGCAGGCATGGTAAGGGTGGAGCTATCAGGTGTTGTCTCCCATTGCTACTCAGATGGTTCTTGTCCTTTCTACCAACCAGTGGACCTTTTGTGGATACTCAGAACACTCATAAGTGGACTCAGAGGATTATGTCACTCACCTCCTATGATATCAAGTGGCAAGCTTATAGGATGAATGTGCGGAATGTCATTATGAGTTGTGGAGAGTTTCGTAATGTGCCACTCATAGGAACCAAGGGTTGCATCAATTACAACCCAGTTCTTTCTCTCTGTCAGTTGGGCTTTGTCATGAATGGAAGACCGTTAGATGCTGAGATAGCTGAGAGTGTGTACTTTGAGAAGCGGAGTGACCCAGCTAGATTGGAGCAAGTGGGAAGAGCTTGGAAGAGTATTGGTGTCAAGGATGGATCCGTGCTAGGGAAGAAGTTTGCAGTTGCTATGCCTGCCTACATTGAGTGGGTAAAGAATAGAGTTGAGACTTTGTTGCTACCATTTGATAGGATGGAACCATTGCAAGAGCAACCGCCTTTGATCCTTTCTGAGAACGTGTCTGCTGAGTATTACAAACAAGCCTTAATGGAGAATCGCCGGTTGAAAGAGAAGGAACAAGAGATCCAGATGGAGCTTTATAAAGCCAAAGCTAATAAGTTGAGTTTGGCCCATAAACTCAAAGGAGTGCAAGGTGAAAGTGCTTGTAGATCGAGAAGCAAAAAGAGGTCCTATGAGGAGATAGAAGCAATGTTGGATGGAGAACACCGTGAGCGCTTGAGGTTGCAAAGAGCAGAAGCCAATTACCAGAAGAAGATACGGGACTTGGAAAGGCAGCTTAAAGACAAGGATATTCAGTTGAAGAAGGAGGTAGACCTGAGGCATGCATCAAAGAGCCAGCTTGGAGAAGAAGTTGTGGAGCTCAGAAGGCAATTGAAGGAGAAGATCACCCCTTTACCCGAGTGTTCAGAATGTGACCGGTTGATTGATCAGTGCCAGTACCTGAAGACTCTCATTCCTGGAGGACGACCTTCTTAGTTTTGTCTTTTTGTTTATTTTGAGAATCACCTCCAGGATTGTCGGATGGGATTCCTTGTTGTACTCTGATTATTTGAATTTGTGATTGAACCATATTTGTATGATCTTTTTTCTCATGTCTATAGATGAGATTGTTGATGTTTCACCTTTGGCTCATTATCCTGTGTAGGTTGCTTCTTTGTTGTTTTTGTTGCAGGTTGCCATTTTTCAAAAGTGAATAAGGCTCTTGAATGCTTGGGAAATGATAAAACATATCATGTGCATCATACGCATCATATGCATCATACACATATCATTCTTGCATCACAGGTATCTTTGAAGAAGACTTCTCATCCTGGTTCCTGTTTCAGCCAGGATTGCTGATCAACGTCCGCACCGCTACGCGACAAGGTTGAATCGACAGAGAAGCATGGACCAAGTTCAAGCTGAGTTGGCAGAGATGAGGGCTAACATGGCCCAGTTTATGAATATGATGCAAGGGGTTGCGCAAGGGCAAGAGGAACTTCGAGCCCTGGTTCAGAGACAAGAAGCTGCAATTCCACCCGTCAACCATACTTTGCCAGAGGGAGGCCCAATCAATGACAATGTTACTGCTGCTATTCCCATCAACAACTATGCCGTGGGTGATGAGTTGAGGGGTATCAGAATCAATGGTCAACCTATTGCTCCAGAGACTGCTAATGCCAGAGTGACCCGTGCTCCAGTTCGCCAGCCTGCTCCGCTGGTTGACAGACAGGAAGATATGTTTACTCTCCTCAGTGATGATGATGAGGTTGGAAGGACTGAAGAGAGGGATAGGAAGGTTGATGCCCTAGCTGAGAAAATTCGTGCCATGGAGTGTCAGAACTCTTTGGGATTTGATGTAACCAACATGGGATTGGTTGATCGCCTGAGGATTCCTTACAAATTCAAGGAGCCATCCTTTGACAAATATAATGGCACTTCTTGTCCTCGCACTCATGTGCAGGCTTATTTCAGAAAGATCTCCGCATATACAGATGATGAGAAGATGTGGATGTACTTTTACCAGGACAGCTTGTCTGGAGCTTCCTTGGACTGGTACATGGAGCTGAAGAGAGAATCTGTTAGAAGTTGGAGGGACTTGGGTGAAGCCTTCTTGAGGCAGTATAAACATAATATGGATATGGCTCCCAGCAGAACCCAACTGCAGAGCTTGTTCCAAAAATCTGGTGAAAGCTTCAAGGAGTACGCCCAGAGATGGCGTGAGTTAGCTGCAAGGGTGCAACCTCCTATGTTGGAGAGAGAGCTAACCGACATGTTCATCGGGACGCTACAAGGAGTGTTTATGGACCGTATGGGGAGTTGCCCGTTCGGTAGTTTCTCTGATGTGGTAATCTGTGGAGAGAGGACTAAAAGTCTTATCAAAGCAGGGAAGATTCAGGATTCTGGTTCTTCGTCTTCAAGTTCAAAGAAGCCATTCTCTGGGGCATCCAGAAGAAGAGAAGGTGAAACAAATGCTGTACACCACATAAGGAATGTGAATAGAGGACAGTACCGTCAGGTCGCTGCTGTAACTATCCCAACACCTCAACCACGACAACAACAACAACAAAGAGGACCACCACCGCAACAACAACAACAACAATAGCAACGCCAATTTCAGCCTAGACAGAGAATGTCGGATCGATGTTTCGACCCGCTGCCGATGACATATGCTGAGTTGCTTCCCGAACTGCTCAGGTTGGGGTTTGTTGAATTACGCACCATGGCTCCGTTGACAAAGATACCTGCTGGGTATGATGCCAATGTCCATTGTGACTTTCATTCCGGTGCACCGGGGCACCATATTGAGAATTGTAGGGATTTCCATCATAAGGTCCAGGATCTGATTGATGCCAAGACAATCAACTTTGCTCCTGTGCCGAATGTTGTGAATAATCATATGCCTCAGCATGGTGGGCATAGGGTGAATAATGTGGAAGGAGAGGAAGCTGTAGATTTGATATTCAGTGTGGATGAGGTTCAGACGTCGCTGATTGTGGTAAAAGAACGTCTGCTGAAAGGGGGAGTGTTCCCGGGCTGTGATAAGGGTTGTTCAGACTGTGATGATTCAGAGAATGGTTGTGGAAAGTTGAAGAAAGGTATCCAGGGTCTGATTGATGAGGGTTTCCTGCAGTTTACTCGGGTTGAGAAAGGTCGTGGGGTGGTCTCAACTGTCACCATTTATTTCAAGCCGTCCGAGGGTCCTGGACGTGCCCCAAGAATTGTTAATGCGCCCGCAACTGTTGGTACTCCGGTGACCATATCTGCGCCAGTAACTGTTGGTGCTCCTACTACTATTGTTGCTTCTGATAGAAGACCTGTTGAGAATAGTAGGGCAGTTCCTTGAAAATATGACAATGTTTACCGTAACAACAGAAGGCCAGAGAATCAAATCAGATTAGTGAATCAGGCTCCGGTGACAATCGGTGCGCCAGTTAGAGCTCCAGTAACTGTGGGTCCGGTTGTGGACAATGTGGGAGGACCTGGAGGGTTCACTAGAAGTGGGCGTCTGTTTGCACCACAGACTTTGAGAGATAACAACGTTGAGGCTCTTGCCAAAGCAAAGGGAAAGCAAGTTGTGGTTGAGGAAGAACCTGTACAGAAGGAGGCGCCTGAGGGTTCATTTGAGAAAGACGTGGAGGAGTTCATGGAGATCATTAAGAAGAGTGACTACAAGATTGTAGATCAGCTGAACCAAACTCCGTCCAAAATCTCGATCCTTTCTCTGTTGTTGTGCTCTGAGGCACACCGTAACGCCTTGCTGAAAATGTTGAATTTGGCTTACGTGCCTCAGGAGATTTCTGTCAACCAATTGGAGGGTGTTATTGCTAATGTCAGTACAAGGCATGGTTTGGGGTTCACAGACTTGGATTTGACGCCTGAGGGTCGCAACCATAACAAAGCCCTGCATATCACTATGGAGTGTAAAGGCGCAGTGTTGTCACATGTTTTGGTGGATACTGGCTCTTCTTTGAATGTGTTGCCCAAGAAGATTCTGAGCAAGATTGATGTTGAAGGGGTTGTTCTCACTCCGAGTGATCTCATTGTCCGAGCTTTTGATGGATCCAAGCGGTCTGTTTTTGGTGAAGTCACATTGCCAGTGAAGATTGGCCCGGAAGTGTTTGATGTTATCTTCTATGTAATGGATATTCAACCAGCATATAGTTGTTTATCGGGGCGTCCCTGGATACATGGGGCTGGGGAAGTTTTGTCAACTCTCCATCAGAAGCTGAAGTATGTATGGAATGGTCAAATTGTAACTGTGTGCGGCGAGGAGGACATTCTGGTGAGTCATTTATCCTCTTTCAAGTATGTGGAGGTGGATGGTGAGATCCATGAAACTCTGTGCCAAGCGTTTGAGACTGTTGCTATTGAGAAGGTGGCTTGTGTTGAGCAAAAGAAGCCAAGTGCCTCAATTGCGTCCTACAAGCAAGCTGTGGAGGTTGTTAAATCTGGTAATGCAGAAGGCTGGGGCAAGATGGTTGACATGCCCGTGAAAGAAGACAAATTCGGTATTGGCTACCAACCTCTTCAGGCAGAGCAGGGTGTTCAGAAAGGGCCGAGTACCTTCACCAGCGCTGGGTTGATGAATCATGGAGACGTCTTTGCAGCCGGTAGTGAAGACGGTGACAGTGATTATGATGTGGACAACTGGGTGCGTCCGTGTGCTCCAGGAGAGATGGTGAATAATTGGACGGCTAAAGAAATAATCCAAGTTACTCTTCAGACAGAGTAATTTTCTTTTGTTTTTTTCATTTTGCATAGAAAACCCTACGCTCTGCCCGAGGCGTAGTGGTTCATTGTAGGGCCACATCATGTTCAATTTTCAATGATTATCATAATAAAGGACGTTTTGCAATCAATTTTGTGCTCACTGTCTTTCTGTTTTTGTTTTCATTTTTCAAAACAATAAATGGCAATGTTTTTGTTTTTGTGACTTTTTTGAACTCTTTTCTAAAATAAAGCATTGAACATCGTTCGTGCAGAATTGATCTCGCGGACTCCATTAAAAACAATTCTGTTATGGCTCAGTATGATTTTGATAATCCCATTTATCAAGCTGAAGAGGAGAGTGAAGAAGATTGTGAACTCCCCAAAGAATTGTTCAGATTATTGAAGCAGGAGGAAAGGATCATCCAACCTCATCAAGAGGAGTTGGAAGTGGTTAACCTTGGTACTGAGAACGCCAGAAAAGAGATCAAGATCGGGGCTGCTTTAGAGGAATCTGTCAAGAAAGGGCTGATTGAAATCCTGAGAGAATATGTGGAGATATTCGCCTGGTCGTATCAAGATATGTCTGGGTTGGATACAGATATTGTGGTGCACAGGCTACCTCTCAGAGAAGATTGTCCTTCGGTAAAGCAGAAGCTTCACAGAACTAGTCCTGATATGGCTGTCAAAATCAAAGAAGAGGTTCAGAAGCAGTGGGATGCGGGTTTTCTGGCAGTTACCAGTTATCCCCCTTGGGTGGCCAACATCGTTCCCGTGCCGAAGAAGGATGGTAAAGTCAGAATGTGTGTCGATTACCGAGATTTAAACAGAGCCAGTCCGAAAGATGACTTCCCATTACCTCACATTGATGTATTGGTTGATAACACTGCTCAATCTTCAGTTTTCTCTTTCATGGATGGATTCTCTGGCTATAATCAGATCAAGATGGCGCCAGAAGACATGGAAAAGACGACATTCATTACACCTTGGGGCACGTTCTGCTATAAGGTGATGCCATTTGGGCTGAAGAATGCCGGTGCTACCTATCAGAGGGCTATGACGACTCTCTTTCATGACATGATGCACAAAGAGATTGAAGTGTACGTGGATGATATGATTGCGAAGTTGCAGACAGAAGAGGAGCACCTGGTAAACTTGCAGAAGTTGTTTGAAAGACTGAGAAAATTCAAACTGAGGCTGAACCCAAACAAGTGTACGTTTGGGGTGAGATCCGGAAAGCTGTTAGGCTTCATTGTCAGTGAGAAAGGGATTGAGGTTGATCCAGCGAAAGTAAAAGCTATTCAAGAAATGCCTGAACCAAAAACGGAAAAGCAGGTCCGTGGGTTTTTAGGGAGACTGAACTACATTGCACGGTTCATATCTCACCTAACGGCCACGTGTGAACCAATATTCAAATTGCTGAGAAAAGATCAAGCAATCAGGTGGAATGATGACTGTCAAAAAGCTTTTGATAAAATAAAGGAATATTTGCAGAAACCTCCAATCCTTATACCTCCAGTTCCTGGGAGGCCTCTGATAATGTACCTTTCAGTAACTGAGAACTCGATGGGGTGTGTATTGGGACAGCATGACGAGTCTGGTCGAAAAGAGCATGCTATATACTACCTTAGCAAAAAGTTTACCGACTGTGAAACAAGATATTCACTGCTCGAGAAAACTTGCTGTGCTTTGGCATGGGTTGCTCGCCGACTAAGACATTATATGCTGAACCATACTACCTTGTTGATTTCTAAGATGGATCCAGTGAAATACATCTTCGAAAAGCCGGCTCTCACCGGACGTGTTGCTCGTTGGCAGATGATTCTAACTGAGTATGATATCCAGTATACATCACAGAAGGCCATCAAAGGTAGTGTTTTGTCTTATTACCTTGCCGAGCAACCGATCGATGATTATCAGTCGATGATGTTTGAATTCCCTGATGAAGACATCATGTATCTAAAGATGAAGGATTGTGAAGAGCCCCTTGTTGAGGAAGGACCGGATCCTGATGACAAGTGGACACTGATGTTTGATGGGGCAGTAAATATGAATGGCAACGGTGTTGGGGCAGTACTCATTAATCCTAAAGGTGCACACATACCTTTTTCTGCCAGACTGACTTTTGATGTAACCAACGAGGCTGAGTATGAGGCTTGTATCATGGGGATTGAAGAAGCCATCGATCTAAGGATCAAAACTCTGGACATTTATGGAGATTTCGCTCTAGTGATTAACCAGGTCA
The DNA here is from genome assembly GCF_024323335.1 of Lathyrus oleraceus. Lineage (NCBI taxonomy): Eukaryota > Viridiplantae > Streptophyta > Magnoliopsida > Fabales > Fabaceae > Lathyrus > Lathyrus oleraceus. The sequence goes on along the minus strand of NC_066579.1, from coordinate 272,488,787 downwards.
ATGGAGATTGGAATACTCATCAGCCGCATTTGATTCCTTATCGAGATTACACTAGAAGGATCCTGACTTTCTTCAAAACGGTGAAATTATATCATGTACCCCGAGATGAAAATCAGATGGCCGATGCCTTGGCTACTTTGTCTTCTATGATCAAAGTCCATTGGTGGAATCATGTGCCACATGTTGCTGTGAATCGACTCGAAAGGCCGGCGTATGTGTTTGCAGCCGAGTCTGTTGTGAATGAGAAGCCGTGGTACTATGACATTAAGAATTTCCTCAAGAGCCAGGAATATCCTGAAGGAGCGTCAAAGAATGATAAGAAGACCCTGAGAAGGCTAGCTGGAAGCTTTTATTTGAATCAGGATGATGTGCTGTACAAGAGGAATTTTGACATGGTTCTGCTCAGATGCGTGGATAGACACGAAGCAGACATGTTGATGCAAGAAGTACACGAGGGATCTTTCGGTACCCATGCTGGTGGTCATGCAATGTCCAAGAAATTGTTGAGAGCCGGTTATTACTAGATGACTATGGAATCCGACTGTTTCAAATACGCTCGGAAATGCCACAAATGCCAGATCTATGCTGATAAAGTGCATGTGCCACCAAGCCCTCTGAACGTCATGAATTCGCCTTGGCCATTCGCGATGTGGGGCATCGACATGATTGGGAAGATTGAACCTACTGCTTCTAATAGGCATCGCTTCATCCTGGTTGCGATTGATTACTTCACCAAATGGGTGGAAGCAGCTTCCTTTGCCAGTGTTACCAAGCAAGTGGTTGCCCGATTCATTAAAAAAGAGATTATCTGTCGTTATGGGGTTCCTGAGAGATCATCACTGATAATGGCTCGAATCTCAATTATAGGATGATGAAAGAGCTCTGCAGAGACTTCAAGATCGAACATCACAATTCTTCTCCTTACAGACCGAAGATGAATGGTGATGTAGAGGCGGCAAACAAGAACATTAAGAAGATTGTGCAGAAGATGGTCGTGACGTACAAGGATTGGCATGAGATGCTGCCTTTCGCTTTGCATGGGTACTGTACCTCAGTACGTACGTCGACCGGGGCAACCCCTTACTCCCTCGTGTATGGTATGGAAGCAGTCCTACCTGTTGAAGTGGAGATTCCTTCTCTGAGAGTCTTGCTGGACGTCAAGCTGAACGAAGCTGAGTGGATTCGGACAAGGTTTAATGAGTTGAGCCTTATCGAAGAGAAGCGGTTAGCAGCTGTGTTCCATGGGCAATTGTATCAGAGAAGGATGAAGAAAGCCTTTGATCAGAAAGTACGTCCCCGAAGCTATCAGACAGGTGATTTGGTTTTGAAGAGGATCCTTCCTCCCGGTACAGATAACAGGGGCAAGTGGACTCCGAATTATGAAGGTCCATATGTTGTTAAAAAGGTTTTCTCCGGTGGAGCCTTGATGCTTACAACTATGGATGGTGAAGATTTTCCATCCCCTGTGAACTCAGATTTAGTCAAAAAATACTTCGCATAAATTGACCCGCTGGACGAAAAGAATAAAAGAGTCCAGGCAAAAAAGGGCATCCCGGCGAACCAAAAAAAAATGAAAAGGTTCGGGCAAAAGTTAGGGATAAAAAATAAAAAAAATATGTACACCCGGTGAGTCGAAAACCCGCAAGGGCGGCTTAGGCAAAAATGGGTATCCCGGTGGATTGAAAACCTGAAAAGGCGATCCAGGCAAAAGAGGGATTAAAGCGAAGACTATAGTCTGAGTTATCTGTATTTCATCGCGCTTCAGTGTCTACCATCCTGAAAGATATGATCGGTCCAATCATTTTTCTCAAAAAGTGAGGAATTTGGGAGAAAATTGAGAATCTATGAGTCATAACAGAATTGGAAAATAGTGGATGCCGTGTTCACATTGCCAATAGGATAGTTTATTTCCTCTTTTGGCGCAATTACCTCTTCCTAGGAATTGCTTCCTGATGTACTTTGCCTTTTCAGGCCCATTTTCAATCAATAAAAGTCGTTATTCAGTCAAAATTGCTCTCTTGTTTTTATTTTACTGTTTTGTTTGCAAAAACGTCCGAATTTTTGATAAACATTGCATCTAAAAACATGACGGCTAGACAATAATGTGCAGAAAGATAAACATTTGAAAATCATTTTGAATGTTGAGTGCACTTGGGTGTATTTTGTCCATACAATCCCCTGGGGCATGTATGTCTTGCTGTTTTGCAGGTCACTATCTTTTGATTACTGGCTAAAGCAGATAAGCCACAGTTTGTTCAGAAGTGTTTTAACACTATCCAGTAGTGTGAGAGATTGGGTTGTCCGAAGCAAGTTCAGAACTTGTCTCCCTAGCAGTTTCAAGATCAGTGTCGCCCTGACAGTCAGGTCTGAGGTTGATTGCAATCCCCAGTAGGGTTGAGGATGTTTTCCAACCAAGTCTGCAGGTGGCCTTTTCCCCAGCAAGTCTGAGGACTTTCTGTTCCCCAGCGAGTCGGAAGATTGTTTTTCCCCAGCAAAAGTGTCTGTGGGTAGTTTGTTCCTCAGCAGCCAGGTCTGAAGTGCTGTAATCCCCAGCAGGGTTGAGTTTGTAGTTTCCCCAGCAGGGTTGAGAGTGCTTTTCCCTAGCAAATCTGAAGGTGGTGGTGTTCCCCAGCTGAGTTTTGCAGTGTTCGTATCTCAAGCGGAGGTGGAATTGTTTGTTTATTTCCCCAGCGGAATCCCCAAGCGGATCGGGTTCAGTAGAGGTCATCCCCGGTGAGGATCATCTGTTCCCTAGCAGCAGTGTTATTCCCCCATCATGATTGAGAGGTTGGTGTTTTCCCAACAGTTGACTCCCCAGTTGAGTTGGTTTCTCTGTCGTTCCCAGAGTGTCAGATCAGCAAGTATCCGCAGCAGAATTATTATGCTGTCCCCACAGAGTTGGAAGATCAAATCAGAATTGTTCGCTCGGAAGCGATCGTGTGCTTTCCCAGCAGGAGTTCTCCTCCTTGTACATCTTGCATGTAGTAATCATCATTTGCATTTGCATCCTCAAATCGCGTAGCGTTTCCATTCAATATGGAGCATTACGCCATGAAAAGAACCAAACATATGCATACATGTGTTAAACCAGATTGGATCAAATCCCCAGCAGAGGCGGATCATATTTCAACATCTGTATGGTATATTTGGGCAGTTGCTCCTGACAACATTCAGGATTGATACCCCAGAAAGATTTATTTCCTCACCCGTCCGTGAAAGGAAAGTTTGACTCCCCAGCGTAGTCCCCGGCAAGTGTTTGGCCTTGTCTTGACAAATAAAGATGTCATCCTTGTGATACTGGTAAGTGTCATCTCAACACCCGTGTGTGTTCCTTTTTTTTATGTCGGTAAACATCATCTTTCGATGTCGGTAACATCGAGTTTTTCCCAGTCATTGATAAATTTCTGGTTGTGTATCTTTTTTCCCAGTCATTGATAAATGTCTGGTTGTGTATCTTTTTTCCCATTCATCGATAAATGTCTGGTTGTGTATCTTTTTTCCGGTCATCGGTAAATGTCTGGTTGTGTATCTTTTTTCCGGTCATCGGTAAATGTCTGGTCGTCTTTTTGATGTCGGTAAACATCATCTTTCGATGTCGGTAAACATCGAGTCTCACCCCAGTCATCGGTAAATGTCTGGTCATCTTGTTTTGATGTCGGTAAACATCATATTTCGATGTCGGTAAACATCTAGTTTTTTCCAGTCATCGGTAAAGGTCGGGTCATGTATCTATTCGTCGATAAGTATCAAATCCCCAGTAGAGTCGTCGGTAAACGTTTTGTCTGGTTCCAGTTGTAAATATCTTTTTCCTCCCTAGTTGGAGCTGCCATCGATAAATGGCCCCGCTTTCCTTGGTATCAGTGTATATCAAGTCGACTATTCCAAGCCGCCATCGGTAAATGGCCTCGCTTTCTTCGATATCGGTAAATATCGAATGCCCAACTTAGTCGCCATCGGTAAATGGCCTCGCTTTCTGTGACATCTGTTCCCCAACAGCCATCGGTAAATGGTCTCGCTGACGTTGATATCGGTAAATATCAAAAGTTGTTTCGAAGCCACCATCGGTAAATGGTCTCGCTTCCTTTTATTATCAAATTCCCAGTTGAAGCCACCATCGATAAATGGTCCCGCTTCCTTTGGATGTTGTTTCCCAGCCGCGATTGGTAAATGGCCTCGCTGACGTTGATATCGGTAAATATCAAGTTTCCAGTAAAACCGCCATCGGTAAATGGCCTCGCTTTCCTGAGGTATTTCTATTGTGCAGCCGCCATCGGTAAATGGCCTCGCGTTTCTTTAAGTCATCCCCCGCAATGCAAATTCTACGGTTCTTTTGGTATTCAATCCCTGTTTACCTTGAAGGTCTGACAGTCGTTGCTCTCATCCATTCAGGTTCCCAGAAGATTGAATAGGGGCATCTGTAGCACCTCAAATTTGCACCCCCCCATTCATTCATTCATTTCATTTTTAGGTCATTGACATTACATTATCATTGCATATTGCATTGCATCTTATCAGTCAACTGTAACTGGCACCAAGGAGATTCATCTGTGCAAGAGACCAAGCATTTCATTGAGTGGAAGGCCATATGAGTGTTCTAGAGAGCTTACATGAACCAAGGATCGTTTTGAAGCAACTTGACCAAGTGTTAGAGGCTCAAAGTCACCAGTACATGTTCAAGTCATCTAGGGCCCATAAAAGTCAACTGCAAGTCAACTGAGGGCTAGGAGGTGGAGAAATGGTTTGAGACACTTCATTCATGTCCCAAAGAGGTTTATTCAACATGTCAAACTCATACCTTGAAGATTTTGAAGCCAGATCAAAAGTTTCCAAAAATGGAAAATGACCTGTAATTTGAAAGTTTCCAAAAATGGCAAGTTTTTGGACCAACTTCAACTCAACTTTCCAACATCAAGGAAGCTTCAAATGAAATTTTGTCCAACATGAAAGTTGAATATCTTTCTCTCCCATTTCCAAAAAGTCTAAGATAGTGAATTTATGATGAATGGTTAAGGAGTTATGATCAAATCATTGCAAAGTGTGCATGAAACTTCAAATGGCCATATCTTTTGAACCAAGACTCCAATTTGAGTGCCTCTTCTTGCATTGTTCTCCTTTTGACTCATATTTTCCAAATACATCATTACATGGCATAAAATTCATTCATACAATCATTTGCTCATGCATGTTATTTTTGAAGGGAAATTGCCAAAATCAAAATTGGTTGATCACATGAACATAATTCCATTTCCAATGTGTGCATGGGCTGATTTTGGGTGAATTTGGGCTTTGTTGTGCACTGTTCACGTAGCCATTCCATGCATGAGGTGAAAATGGCAATTTGTGCATACACCTTATATCTTCCTAATCTCCATTAACCTTGGCTTAGTGATAATTTCAGATTGATTAGGAGGGCATATAAAAGCCTAATTGTAACTGCATTGCACATTACACAAAGTTTCAGATCTAGAAATCCATCTTTACTCTCAATTTTTCTCTTTATTGATTTTCCAAAATTCCACACATAAACCCTCATTTTCTTGCATAATCATGAACATGGAGTGTTGTTAAGCAAGATTCAACGTGCATTTGGTGAATTTCAGCTCAGATTCGTGCATACCACAAGCTTAAATGCATTAATGGAAGTTCCAAATTAAGCTTGATTCTGGTCTTTTCACGTGCTGTTTCTTGCATATAACTTCAGTGGAGCTCAAAGGAGGTGAATCTGGAGATTGCTAGCGCTGGAAACCATTGTTTACATCCATTACTCTCCAAGAAGGTTGGAAATCGAACCTCCTATTTCTTGTTTTTATTGTCATATTATTGTAGAGCCTGATTCCCTGATCATACTGATATGAATATCTTCCAAAATGGTTGAGTATTGGCTAAGTTATGCTTGATAGAAGTTTTGTAGATCCAAATATTTCCCTTCGATTCTCTTAATTTGTGATGAATTAGATTGAATGGATGATGGATTTGTGTTGTGCTTGGTGTAAGCTTTCGATTGGTATGATTATTTCGTGTTTCTGGAAAATTTCTTGCATGAGCTTACTGTTCATCACTGTCTTCACGAGGAAGACGGTGTTTTCCTCCGTAGCTTGGCCGTGCGTGAATAGTTGCATCCGCTTCTGGTTTTTTCCTAGGGTTCGTCCCAGTCAGCGCCACATGTGCGCCTATTTGGCCAATTGATTGGCTGTGCCTTCGCTGACTTGCTCGCGTGGCCTTTGACTGGCTGACTGTGCGCCCAGTCATTTAATGAAATTCAGCGTTTCATCCATGCGCCTTACCTGCTTCGATTCTGGCCTGAAACACTTTTTCAAATTTATCCATGTTTTAGCCTTTCCCTCCAAATTTCATATACATATTTCATTGTATTCAAATTTTATTTTGCCAACTTTGAAAATTCATAACTAATTGAAAAATCATCCAAATAATTCCTAGTTTTTTGCTAAATGATCCTTGAGATGTCCTCTATTTTGTGATGTGGATTTCTGAAATTGTGCATGGCTGGATTTTAAATTGTGTTAGACTATGTTAACATGTATGCATTTGTGACATTGCTCCATTCAAATTATCATAAAATGCTCAAAAATAATCCAATGGCCATGAAATTTTGTGTGTAGGCTCTTAACATTTTGATTGACATTTTAGGCTTGGTTTGACATTTTTCTCATGTTCCATCCCTGTTTTATGTACATGTTAACATGGTGTGACAATGCATGTCACACATTTGGATGTCCTATTTGATCATTTTTATTGATAGACCAACTGATCTCTTCTGTTTACAATTTTTGGTATGATGATTGTATTGGACATGTTGTATGCTCATGAAAATTTCCAAATTGTTTGAGTCATTTCTGATTTAATGTGCATTTTCTCACCTGTATGCCCAATTGATGATCATGTTGTGTGTCTTTGCCATATTTTGTTCACCACATGAAGTTGCTTGATGATTTTGATTTGGTCCTTTTTTAGGACATGTTGTTGGTTGAATGTAGTTGCTTCATGTTGAATATCAAGTTCTGTTTTGGCTTTTTGATCCACTTTTGGCCCTAGGCTTTGACCTAGTGGTTTGGACTTACATGTGAGCTTTGAATTTCAGGACCAAGCATCCAATCTCCATGGTTGATGTTGCTTCATCATTTGAATGTTGATATTTGCTATAGATTGCTAACATTTGGTTGTTTTGTAGGTTGATGATAATTCACTTGAGTGTTTGCCTTATGGCTTACATGTTGTACATTGGGATTGTTTGTTTGTTGTTGACTGTTGTCTGTTTGCCTGAATACTGTACTGATTTGTTTAGTTGTTTACACAGGTACCTAAGTTGCTTTAAGTTCATTTGAACTTTTCTTTGCTTGTGGCATACCACTTAGGTAATAACCTCTAGCTCCATGTAGTCTGGAAGACCTGTCATGTTACTTTGGCAGGCACCTGTCTGAAGCCCTCCTTAAGAGGCAATGTTTATGCTTGTTTATCTTTGTGCCTTGCTTTTCAAGCCCTCCTAAGTGAAGAGGCATTGGCAGATAGAAGGGATGTGCAATCCATCCCCTGCTATTCAGTTGTGTCTTTCATCTTGCTCACACCATGTGTTGATGCACTTCGAATAAAAACCCAAAATCTTATTGTGTCAGTCATGTGGAATAGAGTCCCACATTCTGGACTCCCACACTTTCAATGAGTCAAGCTAACCCAGGCCCGGGTTAAGAGCTATGAGGACCAATCCTCATTACCTTTCATCTGCTCACCCTGACGGTCAATGTCAGTGGTTAAGAGCCCTCAGATACCTTTCCAGTTGGCTTGTTTGTCGAGGTTGATATGACCCCTTGACTAAAGCCCAACCTTGATGTTTGAGCCCCTTGTTGGTGTGTTTACTTAATGCTGTATGTGTTTGTGTGGTGTGATTGTATCCCCTAGGTTTGCTAGACTCCGCGTAGTCTCGTTTGCATGTCAATTAAGGTAGCACGGTTCCTTCGTCTAGGACTTCCTTTCTTGCGTGAGCTTTCCTAAAACACAAACCAACTTGATCCCCTCATAAGGACACGTTAACTCCTTCTACTACAGGTGAGTAAGTCTCCAAAGGTCGAGCATCCGGTAGATTGCGTAGTGACGTCGTCCACTTAAAAAACACAAACCAACAGAAATAGTTTAGCCGAACTACGGCAACTCTGATTCTCATGTTCAGATGAGATACGTAGGCACGAGATGCGATGTCTTGTCGAGTTTGACTAACAACTAACTGTGATCCTTTTCTCTCGCCCTCGTTGCGATTGAGACCTTCCCTTTCTCTTGCCCTAGTTGCAATCGACACCCTCCCTCTTTTTGTGTGTGTGCTTGGAGTCTGACATAAGTTCAGCGATTGGCAGTCGGTTTCCAGTTTGTGTTTGTGTGTCTCGTTTGACGTCTCAGCTTATGGTTGTTTAGTGTTTGTTTCGGCGTGCGTTAGCCGAGCTACGAGTGCTCTGATTCTTTCTCTGGTTAGAGAAGATACGTATGCATAGGGTGCGATGTCCTAGCGAGCACGTTTTCCCCTGTCCCCGAACTACGTCGACTCTGATGTTTGTGTCTGACAAACTACGTAGGACCAGGATGCGACATCCTGCCGAGTTACTTTCTTCCGTCTTTCATCTGTGTTTCAGTCCAGTGTGTGTGCAGTTTTGAGCAGTCTTTTTAGCAACCTTCTTTCTATCCTTTCTGAGCATGGATCCCGTCGAGTACGACGGATGCGTAGGGGTGCTAATACCTTCCCTTCGCATAACCGACACCCGATCCTATCGATCTCTGGTCGCGAGACCATTCCTTTCCAGGTTTACTTCGAGCGTTTCCTTTCCCTCCTTTGGGATAAATAACGCACGGTGGCGGCTCTGTGTCTTTTTCCCGCCGGTTTTTCGCGTATTACGACAGCTGAGCGACAACATCCTCTCAAGAATATACTCTAAGTAAGGTTCTCGCACTGACCCAACGAGAAATTCGTCTCGTGGACCCGCACTACTCAACCTCGTCCTATCTTATGTTTTACTCGAGACTCGGGTAAAAAGTCTTTCCCACAAGGTTTGCAATCAGAGTATCCAAGTACCAAAGCATAATGGATCCAATACAATAAATTATATCAATATGACAATAAAGATAACAAAAGAAATAAATAAAAGCCACAGAAGTAAACAAAAAAGCACACAAATGACCTAACTAGGCTTGACTCACTTAGGGAAATCAGCATCCCCAGCAGAGTCGCCATTTGTCGTATCTCGAAAAATGAGAACACGACTTAAGCGAAGCGCAATCGTACGCTCGTATGATGGACTGAACAGAGTCGCCACCGAACTTTATTTATTCCTAAAAAGGAAAGGGGAAATATCGATAAAACCCAAGAAAGAACGACAATGATTATGGTCGTCGCAACCAAATCAGGGTTCGGGAGTCGATTACGCAAGGGGAAGGTATTAGCACCCCTCACGTCCGTTGTACTCAACGGGAACCATTAGGTTAGTTGTGTGCGTTAGTATTAGCTTAAAATGTTGGGCTTTTCAAGTTATTAGGTGGGAAAGGAAGAATAGAAGAGAGAAGAATATTTTTTGGATTTTTGACGAAGGACTAAACCTAAGTTTTTTATTAGTGGGCCTGACAAGATTTACAAATCCTGCTTCTACGTATCTCAAAAGAGAAATCAAGGCTTACGTAGTTCTGGGTAGAAAATGTTTATTTGTTGGTCGATTTTAGCGAAAGCTATATTGTATTAATCGACGAAAACATTGTTTTACCCAAAACAGATGAGGAGCGAACGTATACCACACATCGAATGGATTTACAAATCAACATTCGGAAAAACGTCACTTATCTCGACTCAACAATCGTGGCCGAAACATTGTTTTGCATCACCTTAAGACAATATGTCTTTCGTTTATGAAAAAGATTTTAAAGACTGCATTGCGGCGAAGAAAATTGTTTGATTGGTTGGATGTATTTTGAGTGATGGCGAGAACTTGGATGAGCGAGATATCCATCTCGAATCCTAGACTCAGGAGTGCGTGGTATCCACCACGTTCCATTTCCATCTTACTTGAAAAAGTATTTAATAAAGAATTAAGTGTTTTGAGGTTTGATTGAGAAAGGGTTTGAAGAAACCGCATTGACAATTTTAGACGATGGCGAGAGCTAAGATAGGCAAGGCATCCACCTTGAATCTTAATCTCAGGAGTGCACGGTATACACCATGTTCTATTTCCATCTTTATTGAAAAAGTGTTAAGGTAGGAATTAAGTATTTTGGAGCTTGAAAGACGAGTACTTGTGACTTCAAGCTCTTACAGCTTGGGTCTAATACTCGGGACTATGTCTGGATATTCCACCCAGGCAGTCTGTTTCTTTCCAATTTACCGAGAAAAGAAGTTTCAATATTTACAAATATCTTGAAGAGAAGACAAATATATATGGCTTGCAAGCTCTTACAGCTTGGGCCTAATATTCTGAATTACGACTGGATATTACATCCAGGGTAATCTTTTTCTTCAGATTTTACTTATGAAAATGGTTTGCATATTTACAAGTGTTTTGAAAAGAAGACGAATACATAGGGCTTACAAGCTCTTACAACTTGAGCCTAATATTCGGGATTATAACTAGATATTCCATCCAGGATAATCTTTTTCTTCATATTTCAATAAAAGATACGTTTGAATAGAAGGATTAATGCGAAGGTTGATGGCGATGCTTAAAAGCAATCGACTTACATGGGTATGGAAATTGAATCGAGAATTGTTTGATTTTGTTTTGAAATTGGTTCAGAAGATCTGCTTCGGATGAATATGGTGACCAACGCAACAGCAATTCTAAATTTTCCATAAAATGTTCTTTGCCATTTAATACATCCAACGATGAAGTTGAAGTATTATACTCATAATTCACCATTGGTACTACTATTCTGTCAAGTTGCGTTTGCATCAGAGATGTATATGACAAAAGTCCAATGCTTCGAGTCAAAATCCCATTATCCAGATGGCGACTGAAGACTATAGCATCTGCACCAAACCTCATACTACTAGTCTTGAAGCCATTTCCATATTGTCCAATAGCAAGCTTTGAATTTTTATCTGAAAATCCAAAACTCATGCAGCGACGCATTGCTTCCAGATCCATGCCGCCCCCGTCATCTTGAATCAACAATGCTGGATTTCCATCTCTTGGATTTGAAATTTTATCTACACTGACAAAGGTAGCCCCATTTTGGATCTCATCAACAGAATTATCAAGAAGCTCTGCTATGGCGCCAAATTCCCACTTGTGTGAAGTTGCATTTGAGTGAAGGAACGTGGGGTGTACATGTAGATAGTTCTTTCCATCTGTAGCTGTAGTTTGAGAACCATGCCCCTCATCATAGCTCCCAGCTTTCCAAAACCGTCTAGAAAGTGGTGCTGCACAAATGGATGATGCATAGGAAATGCCAGTATCATCAATTGGCAACAGCCCCTGCTCCAATACACTGGAATTACTATAACATGTACTCGGGGCACTATAGCTTATATTTTCATCACCATCTTGTCTAGTCGCCTGAGTTTGAGATTTCTCACATTTGACTAGTCGCCGCCCACCAGTCACGCGCTCTTTCTCAGCACCCGTAACATCAGTAGCCCTCATCAAACCATCTGGAAGAGAGTGACAACATCCATACAAGTTGTCAAACTTGCTCTTGGTGATAGAGTCATTGACATTAATAGCATGGAACAAAAGAGTTCCATTGGCTTGCGTCTGATAAAGCCTCTTAACAGTAGTTGTAGTCTCTTCCGAAACACCGACAAGTCTCTCCTTCATTTTACGGTACCTTTGAGGGTCAGTCTTCAACCCATCTCTAATGATGGTAAGCACAAGCTGGAACTCATCGTTATCAGTAGAGGTAGGATCAGGAACCTCACCGGTTTTCTCAAAAAGCTCTTCAGCTTTAACACCTTCATGGATCAAAAGACTAGCATCACCACCATCATCAACAATTAGATCTGGACCACCACCGGGACCCCAATCCAAAGCGCGTTCAGTACACCACCAATATTCCTGTAGGGTTTCACCCTTCCAAGCGAATACAACAGCATTGTCACGAGCTATGGCGGCGGCGGCGTGGTCTTGAGTTGAGAAAATGTTGCATGAATACCATCGGACTTCATGTGAAGCGTTTTGAGTTGTGCGATATGGAGAAGTGGGGTTTCGTGTGTGAAGAGATCTCGCGGCGGATATGATGATGAGGGCGATTGATGGTGAAGGTGAATAGAAGCACGGTGTTACGGAAGGTTGCGGCTGTTGGAGTTGTGTAGTGAGCAGTGGAAGTGAAGCGTGAAGGAGAAGAAGAAAGTGTCTTTCTTTATTTTTTTTGTTTTGGCGTGAGGGAGTGAGAGAGACGGATGTGGGTATTGGCATATGGTGATGATGAACAGTCAAATGAAAACTCTTTCTTTATTTTTTTGAGCCTTTCTTTTTCTTTATATTTTTTTAAACCCACAACTGATTCCCCTCACAAAGAAGCCCAATCCCCGCCTCCCTTTTTCGGTGGCTCCCCCTTTTTGTTTAATGCCACACATACATATATCACATGTTAGGGTTTCTTTTTTTTAGGAAAATTTTAAGAAATAAAATAAAGACCCGTTAGCTTCTAGCTGGTGCTTGACTATCCCCAAAATGGGAGAATCCCATGTGCCACGTGTACTCTCATGATAAGCTTCCTTTAACTTTATTATTTCTCAATTTCTTAATTTTCTGATTGGATGAACAAAATGCAAATGGATTGCAAACTTGGACCATTGATCAATTGAAAACGACGTCCAAGATGAAAACAAAGAAACACAATTCGTTAAATAATTAAAAATGTAAAAATTATCCCTTTTAAAAAAAAATTAATTGATAAAAATCAAATTTAATTAATTAACACAAACAAAATTCACAATTTTTAAAATAACCATAATAAAATAAAAATAATGGCATGAACAAATCTATTTTAATTTTTCTGAATTTCCTGATACAATAAATAAAAAAACGGATTTAAAATGAATAAAAATCAGGTGCGAAATTTCTCGAAAAATTAAAATGAATGCACCAAAATGATCAGTGCGAAATAAACTTATTGGAAAAATTCAGCGTTTCTTTTAACTTTGAAATAAATTTGACCGGTTAAACAGGCCCGAGGTGATCAATAAGTGGCCGAAAAATTAGCTGAAAAATAAATCGAGCATATCAGATTAAACTACGCGAAATGTAGGTTAATAAAGTTGATGTCTGGAAGCTTGATTTTAAAAGTTTTCGTCCATTGATTTGACGCACACCCATTGATTAATTCAACCGGTTTGCCTGTAGATCCGAAAAAACTATTTCGACTGATATTTTAGGCACTATGCGATATGGAATGCATGGTATACTATGTAGACATGCAATAGCTATGATGAATGTATTGAATCAGCGATTCAGGGTCAAAATTGGGGCGTGACACATATGATATGAATGCAAAATATAATATCCGTGGGGGATATATTGCCACAAAGGAAAAGAATCCAAAAGAAAATGAAATTCCACAGGAGCATAATGCATTACACAAGGAAAAATCACTGAGGGGACAGAGACTCTGGGGATAATAAGTTATGCATAGGCCAGGCTACGACTTAAAAACTGTTGGAGATACGAGGGGATTTCCATGATAATAAATCAATTGAAAGACTCGAACTGGAGAATAATATGCATGTATCGGGATACCAATAACACAACAGGATACCATCCGCTAGGGAAAGGAAGTTCGATTTTACAAGGAGATACAAACTCGGACTCAACTGGGGAAGTCAAACTTCAACACAGGAGTAAAAGAGACATATTATATACTACCTGTTACTGGGTAGCTTAAAACGGAAGATAATACACTCGGGAAGAGGAACATCCGTTACCAATTACTGGGCAACATATCAAGGATGACTCGCTAAGGAAAAGGAGGAAGAATCACCAACTACCAGTTACTGGGAAGCTTATAAAAGGTAATCAACCACAAGAAAGAGTTATATTACCAATTACTGGGCAATATACTCAAAAGGGAGGAATATCCATTACCGGTTACTGGGTAAGGATAGCCTTCTAGGGAAATGAAAAAGTAGAATTTACAACTACCAGTTACTAGGTAGAAGACCAAAGAGAACAAAAGCAGGATTTACAACTACCAGTTACTAGGTAGAAGACCAAAGAACAAAAGCAAGATTTATAACTACCAGTTACTGGGTAGAAGACCAAAGGGAGAATATTTGTTACCAGTTATTGGGTAACATATCAAGGATAAACTTCCGGGGAAAAAAACAATGAGAAGTTTTTTTAACTACCAATTACTGGGTAGATAACAGAAAAACGTCCAGTTGGAAAAAAGGATAAACAATTACCAGTTACTGGGTAACTGAGCAATGATAATCTGCTGGTGAGAAGAAAAGATAACCCGTTGGGGAAACGAAAGTAAATTCGTTGGGGAAATCAAAGAAGTAAATTACCTTTTACCCGTTACTGGATAAATTAACACAGGTAAAGTACTCAACATCAATAAGGATATTACCAGTTACTGGGTAATAAACTCTCAGAGGACCAAAAGATCTATCTAGGTAATAACCAAAAAGAAATGGTCAAACAAGACTCAACCCAATGAGGATATAACTCAAGGGGAATGGTTCCATCCAGATAATGAACTGGGGAGGTAACAGAAATAATAATCACCCACGAGGAAATAACTCAGCGGGGAAGAAGAAAGGATAAACTCTTTCTTCTAAAGGGGATGACACTCTACATTGAAGGAGGACAGACACACCAAATCTGCATGGGGAAATGATATCACCAAAGCAGGGGATCATAAAAAATTAGGTCAATGCATAATGAAATATCTGATGTTATGCTTATGCATGTATATGCATGAGTATGTATATGATTATATTGACAAACGAGCATAAAGGATACAAACATGAAGACTAAATCATCACAACTAGATATTCGACTAATTTTAACAAGATGGGAACACCAACGAGAGAACGTGCTAGAGATGAAAATAAATCCTCGAGGATATAAATCCCATCTTCAAATATTCAATTCCCCGGGGATAGTACACCACCATGTACTCCAGGAAGGCTGAGGATATCACAATCCAAATTCAATGTTGAACTCTGGTTGGGGAAAGATATGGAGAACATGCATCCGACCAAAAACTACTGAAGACTCAGTGCTTAGAGGAAATGAAGAATATATATATCAGTAGCAGTCACGGGGATTAACACAAATCCAACTTCAATACTCGACTCTCGGGAGAGGGGGAATAACTGCTAGGGGGATAAGAAATGATTGACAAAGATCTTGCTTAAAGCTCAAACTCTCTAGGAGAGGAGAAAATACAGCTCGGGAGTTCGCATGAGAGGAAAGCAACACTGAGGATATCAATCAACATGCTGAGGATAAGAGAGATTTGTTGAGGATCCACATCTTAAGATGAAGGATATATATATATATATATATATATATATATATATATATATATATATATATATATATATATATATATATATATATATATATATATATATATATATATATATATATATATATATATATATATATATATATATATATATATATATATATATATATATATATATATATATATATATATATATATATATATATATATATATATATATATATATATATATATATATATACTTCATAGCAACAAGTCAACACTGTGGGGGATTTTAGGTCAATACCATATCAAAGTGGAGACAACCCTACAAGGGACGACTACATCAATACTGCTTAGAATCAAATATTGTCTGAATGGGGAGATCTTTTACCAGAAGAGGAAACTTTACGGGGAATCCATATCACAACAAGAGGCAAAACTCTAAATGGGGAAACTGTGAGAAGACAAACTCCAATTAAATATTTCATCAATCAAGATCAACTCTGTGGGGATTAAAATCCGTCAGGATAAATTATGCGAGGGGATTATCTCTAACAAAGAAATAAACACCGCACGGGGATGCATAATGCAAACAAATTCCTCAAAAGGAAAATAATCAATCATAAGACTCTTCTTGAGGGATTGAGAAATAAACCAATTCCAAGGTACCAAATATCAACCAAACTTGCAGGAACCCACTAAGGGAGAAACAATGCCATGGCTATGTGACAACCAAATAAAGGTGTGTTGGGGATCTGAAAACCAAATAAAGGTTTTACTGGAGATCCTGGGTTCAATCACAAAATATGAAAACCGAGGATGAAAATCCACAAAGGCTCTCAGCTGGAGAAAGATGAAGAAATACAAGGAGAACAACACATCAACTCTACTAGGGATAATCAACAAACTGTTTGGGGAGCAAACACATCCAAACACTACTTGGGGAAGGTAACAATGCTTTCACACGTCAAGACTTACCATTCTCAGATTGCTATTGACATTCCTTTTTCGAATTCAATGTTCTTAAAGTAAATGCCTTATTATTTCAAAAAAAAATGGTTATTCATTGATTTATTTATTTCAAATATTATCATCATAAAAATGCAAGTTTATTAAATAGAAACAAATAAGAATAGCAACTAATTGGACAAAGGCTCAACTTTATTTAATAGAATGGTAGGACTCAATGGATCTTTACAAAGTTTGGAAATGGTAATTTACATGGAAAAGGGCTACATTGAATACAATGACCACTACTCTCCCTACCAACTTTTAAAATCCACTATGCTTTTATCCTTGGTTGAGAATGATGAATCAAAACCAAATGACTGCCTATGTTGCTTCAACGATCAAAATCTAATCGGATGCAGTTACCTGCCATAATCCCTAATTTTTACCTAGATTTCCCCAAGGTGGGTACTCAATCTACCGGGATGATTTTTCTGTTTTATGTCTCTAACTTTTTCCTGGACTGCCCTTTCGGGTTTTCAATCCACCTAGACACTTATTTTTTCCTAAGCCGCCCTTTCAGGTTTTGAACTTAGCAAGTTGTTCTTTTCTTTTTTAGGCGAAGTATTTCTTGACTGCATCAGCATTCATAGGACGAGTGAATTCTTCACCATCCATAGTTGTAAGAATCAATGCACCGCCTGAGAAGGCTCTCTTTACAACATAGGTGCCTTCATAATTAGGAGTCCACTTGCCCCTAGAATCAGGTTTGAAAGATAAGATCTCCTTGAGCACGAGGTCACCTCCTCGGAACACACGAGGTTTGATCTTCTTGTTAAAAGCTTTCTTCATTCTCTGCTGATATAACTGACCATGACACACGAAAGTCAATCTCTTTTCTTCAATTAAATTAAGCTGATCAAACCTGGTCTAACACCATTCAGCTTCAGTCAACTTGGCTTCCATCAACACACGCATTGATGGGATCTCAACCTCCACGAGGAGCATAACATCCATGCCATAAATAAGAGAGAAAAGGGTTTCCCCCTGTCAAAGTGCAGACGGATGTATGGTACCCATGCAAAGCAAATGGGAGCATCTCATGCCAATCTTTGTACGTCACACCATCTTTTGGATAATCTTCTTAATATTCTTATTCACAGCTTCAACAACCCCATTCATCTTGGGTCTGTAGGGAAAAGAATTATGATGTGCTATTTTGAAGTCTTTGCAGAGCTCTTTCATCATGTTGTTATTCAAGTTCGATCCATTATCAGTAATGATATTACTTGGCACACCATATCGACATATGATCTGATTCTTGATAAACCTCACAACAACTTGCTTGGTTACATTAGCATACGATGCCACTTTAACCCACTTTGTGAAGTAGTCAATAGCCACTAAAATGAACTGATGTCCATTTGATTCCTTGGGTTCTATCATGCCAATCATATCAATTCCCCACATGTATAAGGGCCATGGAGAGGAAATGACATTCAAAAGTGTCAGAGGAACATGAATCTTATCCGCATAGATTTGACACTTATGGCATTTCTTCATGTATTTGCAACAGACAGATTCCATTTTCAGTGAATAGTAACCTATTCTCAACATCTTCTTTGCCATAGCATGTTCATTGGAATGAGTACCAAAGTAACCTTCATGGACTTCAGTCATCAATAGTTTTTCTTTGTGTCTATCCACGCATCTGAGCAATACCATATCAAAATTTCTCTTGTAAAGCACATCATCATTCAGGTAGAAGTTGCCTGTCAATCTTCTCAAAGTCTTCTTGTCTTTCAAAGATTCCCCAAGAGGGTAAATCTGACTTTGGAGGAAACACTTAATATCATGGTACCATGGCTTATCATATTTGATCTCTTCAATAGCAAATACATGAGTTGGCCTATCAAGGCGTATTACAGTCAGCTTAGGAACTTCATTCCAGTAACTCACAACAATCATGGAAGCTAATGTTGCAAGAGCATCTGCCATCTGGTTTTCATCTCGAGGGATATGATGAAACTCAAAATTTATAAATAAAGTTTATATCCTCCTAACATAATCTCAATATGGTATCAAAATGGTTTGATTCATCTTCTATTCACCTTTAATCTGGTTAACAACCAAAGCTGAATCTTAATAGAAGTTAAGATATTTGATTCTAAGATCAATGGCTTCTTCGAGCCCCATAATGAAGGCTTCATACTTAGCCATATTATTCATACATTTGAAGGTTAATCTAGTTGTAAACATAAAATGAGTGCCTTGAGGAGTAATAATCACTGCCCCAATGCCATTACCATATGAATTAATAGCTCCATCAAATATCATGCCCCATAGGGAACCAGGTTTTGGCCCTTCTTCAAGCAATGGTTAATAACAGTTTTTCATCTTCAAATACAATATCTCTTCATTAGGGAAATCAAACTTGTACTGATTGATAATCATCAATAGGTTGGTGAGCCAAATGGTCCGCCAAGACACTACCTTTAATCGCTTTCTGAACTTGGTACTCAATATCATACTCAGATAACAACATCTGCCAACATGCAATCCTCCTAGTTAAAGCAGGATTTTCAAATACGTACTTGATTAGATCCATCTTGGATATCAACCAAGTAGTATGATTCAACATATACTGGTGCAAACGCTTAGTAGCCCACGCCAAAGCACAACATGTCTTCTCAAGCATAGAATACCGAGACTCGTAATTGGTTAACTTACTGAGGTAGTAAATAACATATTATTTCTTACCAAATTCATCTTGCTGACCAAGAACACATCCCATACTCTCTTTAAGCACAGTCAAATACATGTTCGTAGGTCTTCCTTCAACAGGCGGAGAAAGAATCAAAGGCTCAAGCATATATTCTTTAATACTGTTAAAAGCTTTCTGGAAATCCTGAGTCCAATCACAAGACTGATTTTTCCGAAGGAGCTTGAGTATAGGCGCATATGTGGCAGTCATATGCGATATAAAACTTGAAATATAGTTCAAACGACCGAGAAAACCTCTGACTTGCTTCTCAGTTTTTGGCGCAGGCATGCCTTATATTGCTTTGACCTTGGCAGGATCAACTTTAATACCCTTCTCACTAACATTAAAGCCCAACAACTTACTAGAGCGGACACCGAATGTACATTTATTGGGATTCAAGTGGAGTTTGTACTTCCTCAAATGCTAGAATAGCTTCAATAAGTGCTCAACATACTCATCTCCAAACCTTGATTTGGAAATCATATCATCAACATAGACCTCAATCTCTTTATGCATCATCATATCATGGAAAAGAGTGGTCATGGCTCTTTGGTATGTTGCACCAACATTCTTCAAACTGAAAGGCATCACTCGGTAACAAAATGTTCCCCAAGGTGTAATGAATGTGGTTTTCTCAATATCTTCGGGTGCCATTTTTATCTGATTATAATCGGAAAATCCATCCATGAAAGAGAAGACATTAAACTTAGTTGTATTATCTGCCAACATATCAATGTGTGACAGAGGAAAATCATCTTTAGTACTAGCTTTGTTCAAGTCTCTATAGTCGACGCACATGCGGAATTTTCCATCCTTCTCCGGAATAGGCATAATATTGGCCACCCACTGAGGATATTCTGAGGTAACAACAAAACCGACATCAATTTTCTTTTGGACTTCTTCCTTTATCTTCACTGCCATGTCAGGATGAGTTCTTCTTAACTTTTGCTTGACTGGTGGACATTCTGGCTTCAATGGCAATCTATGCTCCACAATATCAGTGTCAAGACCTACCATGTCTTTATAATACCAAGAAAATACATCAGAGTACTCTCAGAGAAGCTCAACCAACCCCTTCTTAACCTCTGGATGAAGTTGTGACCCAATCTTGACCTCCTTGATATCATCTTCGGAACCCAAGTTAACCAACTCAATTTGTTCTTGAAACGAATGAATGGTTATTTCCTCATGCTCAAGCAAATGGGATAACTCATTAGAAACGTCTCCATCATCATTCTCTTCCTCATCTTTGAACACAGGGAAATCAAAGTTCGGAGAGGGAGTAAGGTCATTATTTTCAATGGGTTTGAGAAACAACCTGCATAATGATTTGATATTTTGATTTTAGAAATATAAAGTGCAAACAAATATAATGCAGATATCGGAAAAATTATTGTCTATTTATGCTTTTTGTGATTACCATTTTCAGAAGAAAAAAAAGCAAAAAGTAAAAACAACATAAATGTGGATGAATAAAATCACATTTTATTGATGATAACTGAAAATGCCTGACAATGTTTTCACTTCTCCCTTAGGAATAGGAGAATGATTTTTCTATAAATAATAAGGTATATTAATTTTAACTATGAATTATAACAGGAACATCAACACCAACCCAACTGTTGCAAATTTGTCCATGTGTTACAAAGTTGGCACCGTCTTCTTCTTCATCTTCATCTTCATGAAGGATCACAACTAAGTGTTGTTCTTCCTTATGGATGAACCCTCTGCTATGGAAAATCTGTTGCATATCCTTGACTTTCTTCTTGAACGGGCCTTGCTTGAATCCCAAACCGGCTCGATTCCTATTCTCAACCACTTCCACGATGCAACCCCAATTGTCTGTGTCACCAGCCTGAACAATCTCTTGTGCATCTTTCAAAGAAGACATGGATGATCCAGTCTTCTGGATCACATTAGCCATAGTCAAAGCTTGGAACGGAGTTCCAATAGCTTCCTCGGCTTCAACATACGTGAAAGATGATAAATGGCTCACCAATAGTGCCTTCTCATCTCCAACAATAACAACCTTCCCATTCTTGACAAATTTGATCTTTTGGTGTGGAGTTGACATGATAACACCTGCTTCATGAATCCATGGCCTACCCAATAAACAACTATATGCCGGGTGGATATCCATTACCTAGAAAGTAATTTGGAAATTGCTCTGACCAATCTTAATTGGGAGGTCAACTTCTCCAATGACGATTTTGCAAGAACCGTCAAACGCCTTCACAATCACACCACTATATCTCATAGGTGCACCTTGATAAGATAGCTTTGCCAAGGTAGACTTGGGTAGAACGTTCAAAGATGAACCGGTGTCTACCAAGACTTTGGACAAGGCATCCTCCTTATAGTTCATAGATATGTGGAGAGCCTGATTATGATTCCTACCTTCTTCTGGAAGCTCCTCATCATAAAAACTCAGATTATTGCACGAAGTAATGTTAGCAATAATGTGATCAAATTGATCAACTGTAACATCATGTTCAACGTAGGCTTGCTCAAGCACTTTTTGCAAAGCCTCCCGGTGTGCTTCAGAATTCATTAATAGAGATAAAACAGAAATCTTGGAGGGCGTCTGGAGTAGCTTCTCCACGACTTTCAACTCGCTCTTCTTTATCAAACGGAGTACTTCATCATTGTCATCCTTATTCTTCAAACCTCTGGACTCACCAGACTGACAGATTGGAGTGTTAACAAGATCAAACAAAGGAACAACCACCTCGGCCTTCTTTCCAACTACGAGATTCTTAATAGCCTTTGGGAATATTGGACTGAACACTCAACCACTTCGGGTCACCTTGACAATGTCAGCAATGCTTACTACCGAAGTAGCTAAGGGAAGAGGAACCTCTTGCCTATATTTTATCATAGTAGCATTGTACTTGTAAGGCATAAATTTATCAGATTCGTATGGGATTGAGCCCACCAACCGTATCACTAACGACGATACTGATCTAATGCTTCTCTTACTGCTACCATACTGAATCACCACTAATTTAGGAGTTTTGAAAACTAGAACAATCACATTCACATCATCATCTGGATTTCTAGCTTGGTGGATGTGAACCATTCCTTCATCCATTAACCTTTGAATATCCCTCTTCACAATCACACATCCACATGGATTGACACTACAAATGATACAACCGTCATGATCATGATCACATTCACTAATCTAGCATAAAGTCTTGTGAAGCTCTACCAAGGATCTTCGGATACGTCGGACATCATAAACATTATACTCATTGGGACAACCGTCCACCATATTTGCAGAGAAGTTACCATGAGCGGGTAACAGATTGACTTTAACATTCGGTGCACGGTCCTTAAAGGACACCATCCCACTTATTACCAACCATTGAACCTCGTATTTCAATGGATAAAAGTTCTCAATATCATGCTTATACCACCACGACAGAGGTTCAGGCTTAGGCGAAGGACTTCTTGGCTGAACTAGATTTTTGACAATAAGAGACGGATATAATTCGGCATAGGACATCAGAGTAGGGTCAAACGTTACCTTCTTCCTCTCATATTTGTTATACTGGTTATTATTGTGATTATTGTTATGATGATTGTTGTTATGTGTACATTATTATTATTGTTGTTGTTGTTGTTGTTGAGGTTAAACTGAGGCTGATTGAATGGAAAAATTATTGGCAAACATTGGAATAACAGAAGACACTTGATGATGTTGTTGATGAGATCTGGAACTCTTCTTCATATAAGGCTTCCTTCGCCTGTCCACAGTCACTGAATTAGTTTCTCCATCCTTCTTTTTCGAGAAACCACTCCCATACTTCTTATTGGTTGACGCTTCTTCTCTAGACAATCTGCTCTCACGGACACCTTCCGCTAGACGCGTCCCCATGTTCACCATCTCAGTGAAATCATTGGGAGCACTAACAATCATAGTAAAATGAATTCAAATTCTTGAGAAAGATCTTTGTCATTTATTTTTCTTCCAACAGAGGATTGATCTGAGCGGCTAGCTCTCTTCATCGTTGCGCATATTCTTTAAATGTCTCTTTGTCTCTTTGAGACATAGACCAAAGTTGGTCATGATCAGGTGCCATATCTATATTGTGCTTATACTGCTTAACAAAGGCCTCACCTAAGTCATTAAAAGTACGAATGCTACCACTGTCCATACCCATGTACCAACGAAGAGCGGCGCCGATCATGCTATTATGGAAATAATGAATGAGCAACTGGTCATTATCTGTTTGGGTTGACATATTGCGGGCATACATCACAAGATGGCTTATAGGGAAAGTGTTCCCCTTGTATTTCTCAAAGTCAGGGACCTTGACCTTAACATGGATCTTCACATTGGGCACCAAGCAGAGCTCAGAAGCGCTCTGTGCAAACAAATATTTTCCCCTCGGGGTCTTCATTTCCTTCTTTAGTTTTTGAAACCAATCATTCATTTCATTCATATTTTCATACATATCTGGGCCTTCAGACGACTCAGAATGGTAAATAGTCTCTTCAAGTCGAGGCATGACATGCACAACAGGAGAAGGCGTAGACATGAGCGAGAGAGATGCTGACATAGGAGCAATGGTAGGAGCATAACCCTCAGGCACATAGTTTTGAGGCCTTCTCCAAGGAAATCCGGCAGGTATAGAGTGTGCAGGCTGGTTGACTGGAGCCACAGACATGAGCGTTAAGGTAATCTCGGAGATAAATGTCCGTTGTTGCAGAGTTGCAGAAGCTTAAGTCGCCTAACTCTGAACTGTGATGAGAGAGTCCATAAGAGCAGTAAGTCTAGCAACCTCCTATTTTAGTTCGTGATTTTCTTGCTCTAATTAATCCATCTTGCGTTGATAATTAACACGAGTGTTGTACTGATTCGTCAGCTTGACTGATACAAAGATGAAGATCATGAGACACTTGGCCGAAGGGCTAGAATACAAGAAACCTCTGATGAAAATGATGCATGAATGCAAGGTTTTTTATTTTATTATTTTCATGGAACATACAAAGTCTTTTTGCAAATATTTTAACAATAGTAATCAATAATAACAATTTGAGTTGACCATAAAATCTCATTTTTATTCATAATATTTGGAAGGATTACACTGAGTATAATTTCAGAAACCAAAATAAAAATACAAGAGAAAAGTAAAATAACATCCTAAGGATCCCTAGAAACTGCATCAGATGAACTGACTGTAGGTATATACTTCCTTCGAATGCGTCTGATCTCTGACTCGTAGGCGGTCTGCATATGAGCTTTATCGGTGACGAACTGATCAACGATCTTCTTTCAAGCACCAGAATACTGAGGGATACTAGAGGAAAATAAATCCTCGGGCCTTCTCTCAACTGTACGATCTTCGAGGATATTAATGAGTGCACCCTTGTCTTTCATCTCCTGTTCCAACTTCACTTGCTTTCGATTCAAAGCATGAAATCGTTCTTCCCAAAGGCCATTCTCTTGCTTCACTTAGCTAGTGCGTCTTCCAAATCCTCTATGTCTTGGTTAGGGAGAGTTGATGGCTCAACCACAACCATAAACATAGGTCTTTCACAGGCATAGGACATAGGTATTCTTCACCTAACTAGTGTAGGGTTCCAAAGCTACACAATTGCATGGACCAAGCTCGACTTTTCCCTTCCTATGTACACTATGCCAAGCACGCACCATCCTACCCTTCAAGTTTTGGGGATCTTTACCCTCTTGATAGAACATACCTTCTAACTGAATTTTGTTAGGTTTATCCTTCAAGGGGAACCCAAGTTGATGACGAGCCAAAGCAGAATTGTAGTTGATCCCTCCTTGTGTACCAATGAGAGGCACATTAGAGAGTTCACCACAAATATCAATAATCTTCAACCCACCGTATACATAATTATACCAAGTAATATCATCATTAGTGAGAGACATAAATCTCTGGGACCACCGTAGACATTACTTATTCTCTAGGAAGACTGGTGAGGCAAGTGAAAAATAAACCACTTGTACAGAAGAAGGATGCAACACACAATGGTTCCACTACCCTTAGAATTCCTTAGATGTAAGGAGAAGTACATGTCACCCAACAGAGTTAGAACAGGATTCCCAATCAAGAAGATTCTAATGGAATTAACATCGACAAAGTTATCAATGTTAGGGAACAATGCTAGACAATAGATAAACAATACGTAGATAGCCTCGAAGGTGTCCATACTACCGGATTGAGCAAAAGTGGTAGCTCTCCCAATCAGAAACTTAGAAGTCATACCTCGGAATCCTCATTTCTTCTTCATATTTGCATCAATCTTAAACTTCCTCAAATGAAGAGCATCAATTATGACTTGATATTTCAGAATCTCCTCTAATCCATTAAAAGGCACCTTGTCAGATACAAGTATACCCAAGAGATAGACATACTCCTCCAACGTAGGCATAAGCTGATAATCAGGAAAGGTGAAGTGTAGCGGGAAATTCATGATCATTAAGCTATTGACAAGCTAAAGATCAATTAACAAGAGTCGCCACCGCGATTTTATTATTTCCAAGGGAAAAGGGGAAAAATGCGAACAAAACCCAAATAGTAAGAGGTTTTCAAATAAAAACTAATAAAAATCAGAGATCACATGTAAGGGGGTTGGTTACACAGAGGGAAGGTGTTAGCACCCAAAGTGTCCTAGGTACTACTAGGGAGCCCTTTTTGTGTGCATATGTATTTTGTACAAAGTGATGTTTACAAACAAATAGAATGAGGGGATGAGAAAAGAATTGATTAATTATATTTTTTGTGTTTGACAAGACCTTCGGTCTCGTGCCTACGTACCAACATATAAATGAGGGATTAAAACCTCGTAGTTCATGCTAGAAATTTCAAAATGAGTGTGTTGGTTTTAACAAAATTTGAGTTTGAAAGACACAAAGGCCTAAAATGGTTTGAATGAGTTAGTTCTTTTTGGCTTTTTGAAAGTTTAAGTCAAGTATAGTTAAGTTTATTTACAAAATTGATTTAAAAAAAGAAGTTTGAAAATGCAATGGCTCGGAGTGATAGATGGTGTCTTCTACTCGCGGCAAACTGTGCACAATGGGAGGTGGCACAGACATGACCGGGCTAGATGCCGGCATGGAAGCAAAAGTGGGAGAGAAACTTTCTGGCACAAAATTTGGTGGCATTTCCCAAGGGAATCCAGCAGGCAGATTCGGAGCGAAGTGAGCGGTGGCAGTAGGCACTGTAGAGGTAACTACTTCAGAAATGACAGTCCTCGCGGGAGGAGTTGCAGGAGTTTGAGAAGCCTGGCTCTAGGAAGCAAGAACTGACTCCACCATGGCAGTCAGCCGGGCAATCTCCTCTTTCAAGTCTCGGTTCTCTTGCTCAAGGTGTTCCATGATCTTTGAATAATTGGCTCGAGTGTTGTACCGGTGAGTCAGCTTGGCTAAAGCATAGAAGAACACCAATCAGACACCTGGCAAAAACCTGCTTATGCAAATGATGCATGAAATGCGATGCTTGATTATTTTTATTTCCAAGGAACTTACTATATCATTTGCAAATATATAAAAATTGAAATGGCAATTGCAATAATTTTGATATGACCAAAAATCTCTTTTCATTTATATAAATTGGAAGGATTACACTGAGTACAATTTCAGAAACCAAAAATAAAAGATACAAGGGAAAAGGAGACTAGTCATCCTAAGGATCCCTAACAACAGTGTTAGAAGACCTGGATGAAGGCGCGTACTTCCTTCGAATGCGACGAATCTCAGTCTCAAAAGAAGCCTTCATCTGAGTCTTCTCGAGGACAAGGTGGTCAATAATCTTCTTCCAAGCAACGGAAGGCTGAGGCATGCTAGAAGATGAAACCTCTGGCTTTCTCTGTCTCTTCGTCACTAAGTCTTCAAGTAGCTCAATCAGTGCGTCTTTGTCCTTAGACTCTAATAGTAACTCTTCATACTTCTTGCTCAAAGCATGGAAATGCTCTTCCCACATATCCTTCTCTTGCTTCATCTTGATGAGCGCGTCTTCCAACTCCTCTACATCCTGTTTAGGGGGAGTTAATGGCTCATCCACAACCATAGACATAGGTCTTTCACAAGGATAAGGCATCTTTAATTCCATAGCTTTCTTCTTCACCCAAAGAGTGTAAGCTTCCAAAGCTACACAATTACGCGAACCAAGCTTGGACCTTCCTTTCCTATGCACATTATGCCAAGCATGCACAATCTTTTGCTTCAAATGTTGGGGATCTTTACCCTCTTGATAGAAAATACCTTCTAACAACATGTTATTAGGTTTGTCTCTAAAGGGGAACCCAAGTTGACGACGAGCCAAAGCAGGGTTATAGTTAATTCCTCCTTGTGTACCAATGAGAGGCACATTAGAGAATTCACCACAACTATCAATAATATCCAAACAGCTTAAAGATGGGTCATACCAAACTATATCATCATTAGTGAGAGACATAAGTCTCTGTGACCACCTTAGACGTTGTTAGTTCTCCACAAAAGCAGGCGTCTGAGGCAAGTGCGAAATAAAGCACTTGTATAGAAGAGGAATACAACAGACAATAGTTCCACCACCTTTAGAATTCCTTAGATGCAAAGAGAAATACATATCACCCAACAAAGTAGGCACATGATTCCCAATCCAGAAAAGTCTAATGGCGTTAACATCAACAAAACCGTCAATGTTAGGGAACAAAGCTAATCCATAGATGAGCAAAACAAAGATAGCTTCAAAAGCATCTACACTACCAGCTTGAGCAAAAGTGGTAGCTTCCTTGATGAGGAAATCAGATGGCAATCCAAATAACCCTCCTTTTTTACCCAATGAGCCTTTATCTCAGACTTCTTCAAGTGAAGAGCTTCAGCAATAATACTAGACTGGGGAATCTCCTCCAATCCACTAAAAGGTACTCTACTAGAAACAGGTATCCCCAAAATATGAGAATACTCCTCCAAGGTAGGCACAACCTGAAAATCTGGGAAAGTGAAACAATGGTAGAGAGGATCATAGAACTGCACCGATACACTCAAGAGTCCTTCAACTACATCAGCAGACAAGATGGACAGAAACTTCCCATGACGTTGTTTGAAGTCCAAGGGATTTAATACAAAAGATGCTAGATTCCTTAACTCTTTCAAGTCGGGACATCTGAAACTGTACTTCTTAGTGTTCCTTCGTCCATAATCCATGGTCTGAAAATATTTGCAAATGATACCTTAGTTCCTTGAAATTTTGTGTGATGGATGTTATGATGCGCATGAAATGCATGAATGCAACAATCACAAATAAGGGATCACACACAAGGCAAAAAAAGGTCAAGGGATGAATCAAGTCATTGTCAAGATCAATCATCCATTTTGGTGGATTATGGTTTTCACCTTATCAACACCCAAGTTCCATTGATATTGATAAGACTTGATTAGATCAACCAAGAATCGAGGGTTTGTTGTAAGTCACGAGCATGGAGTCTGGGTAAGAACCATCCCAAAGGAGTGAACTAAGGATAAAACTTGTAGATCATGTTCTAAAAAGTTCCCAGAATCTTAATTCCATCTATCGGATATTACAGGTTAAGATGACTGACTCATCGGCCCATAATATTCTCAAGAGAAACTTGTCTGAGTGTAGTATCGCGTAAAAACTGTTATCAAGTCTACACTTGAACAGTTTCCGCACTACGTCCTAAATAGGCCAAGATGGGTTAGGTGTTCTAAGGTCCTCAGCTTCTCAGACCCAATTAGAAATAGTATTGCCTAACCACAAATACTTGTGTGACATTCCCAAATCCAAAGGAGTCTCCACTGAGCAGATGGATCTCAAGCCAACTTGTTAAGGACTACTCCACACAAGTCGAACATGACTATACCATCCTCCTCTCTTAATTGCACTCAAGTTCGGGTTAGAACTTATCTCACCACTCAGAGATCACCAAGCACAACAAGCAGATTATATCATACATACATATATACAAACATCACATATATACAAACATCACATAAGTAGGCTAAACCCACTGGAGACTACTTCCCAGCAGAGTCGCCACTTAATTTCTATAGCGGGAAATTCATGATCATTAAGCTATTGACAAGCTAGAGATCAATTAACAAGAGTCGCCACCACGATTTTATTGTTTCCAAGGGAAAAGGGAAAAAATGCGAACAAAACCCAAATAGTAAGAAGTTTTCAAATAAAAACTAATAAAAATCAGAGATCACAGGTAAGGGGGTTGGTTACACAGAGGGAAGATGTTAGCACCCAAAGTGTCCTAGGTACTCCTAGGGAGCCCTTTTTGTATGCATATGTATTTTGTACAAAGTGATGTTTACAAACAAATAGAATGAGGGGATGAGAAAAGAATTGATTAATTATATTTCTTGTGTTTGACAAGACCTTCGGTCTCGTGCCTACATACCAACATATAAATGAGGGATCAAAACCTCGTAGTTCGTGCTAGAAATTTCAAAATGAGTGTGTTGGTTTTAACAAAATTTGAGTTTGAAAGGCACAAAGGCCTAAAATGGTTTGAATGAGTTAGTTCTTTTTGGCTTTTTAAAAGTTTAAGTCAAGTATAGTTAAGTTTATTTACAAATTTGATTTAAGAAAATGAGTTTAAAAATGCAATGGCATAAGGCCAAAGTTTCTATCTTTTTGTAAAAGTGGTCTAAGTTTAGAACAAAAGTTGTTCACACAAAGAAGTTTTTAAAAATGGAGGGAGAGATTTGAAATTAAAGAAGTGGGGAGAAGATGAAGAGACTGCCCTAGATACAAGAAACTTAAAAGTTTAAAGTTGAAAAGATCTGACCAAATGGGAGCAATCCAATAGACAAGTATGTCAATAGAAACCCAGAATTCCCTTGGACTTTTTAGAATCAAGCAACACACAAATGCACAATAATATCAATCTTGGAGAGCAAAGGCATCAAATAAAGATGGCCTCTTCCAAGCTTATCCACTTCATGATCTTCTTCAAAGTGGCCTATGTATCAGATGAAATCCACAAGTCACAGGTTTAAAGTAACAACTTAGCAATGATCAATGTTGTAGATGGCTCTGGAGAGATCTTGAATTCAAACTTGCAAGTTCTTGGTTCTTCAACAAATTGTCATTGGCCAAGTCCACTAGCAAAGGAATGTTGCCTAAGTTTTAAGTCCAATTAGGGAGATCAAAACAACAGTCCACTTAAAGGTCTTTTAGGGTTTTGTTATTATCATGTGCATTAATGGTCTAAGACCAATCAAACAAACAAGGCAACAAAGTATATCACACAATATGGTCCAAGTGGACAAAGTGAAAATTGCATAAACATAAACAATTAGAATGATATGTACAATGACAAATGATAATATAATACTAAAAAATAAATTGCATTAAAGGTAAAAGCTTGAAAGTAAAAGTCAATGGTTAGTAAGTTAATAGTTAGTTTTGTTTTGCTTTTTTTGATGTTAAGACATTCTTTGGAGAACACTCAACCCAATTGCCCCAAGCATGGATCCTTGAACCAAAACATCTTCCAAAGGAAGGAAAGAAGGTCAAGTTTCCACACAATACCATGGAAGAGGGGAGACTTACAATCTCACTAACTAAAATGTTTATGCCTTTTATGTCACAAATTTAGCGCTATGTTAAGCAATCGTAATTGGACTTATGTAGAAGTCACAACTATTTGAGGCCGGGCAATAAACTTTTGGTGTTAATGCATGTTGGAGACATAGTATTATGAACTATGCTCATTAAACATACCACACACACAAAAATATGCAAAGGTGTGGCCTAATCTTATCCATACTCATGTTAATCTTTCAATCAACTAGTATTAGGACTTTGAGATGTCATTGGCCAATTGAAATGAATGGATGAAGAAGGGGAATTAGATGAAGAGAAAAAAGGATGAATGAGATCAAAAATTGCTCAAAGGAGGACTTTTACCAAATTAATATTATTCATTCATTTTGGGAGATGGAATGTACATTCCATCAATCCCCTAAATCCAATAATATTAACTTGACAAAGTCAAATCAACCTTGACCAAGGCCCAACAACAAATAATAAACTCAAATAAGTCAATCCAAATGGTCAACAAAATTAAAATGGCATTTAGTCAATTAAAAATATTAAAATAAGGCATTAAATTCAAATACGTTTTGTCCAAATCCTAAAATCACATCAAAACACCAAATAAATGGCCATGTGATTTATCATAGGTTAAACAAGGTCAAAGGACCTTGGATAAAAAAATTCATAATTTTTGGACACTTAAAAATAATTTTAAATAATTAAAAATAAATGAAAAATCAATTAATTCATGAAAAATATTAATAATGATCTAAAAAATGATTTTAATTCAGAACATGAAAGAGAAAAATATTTGAAATTTTTTGGTGAAAGTCCCATATTTTTTTGGATCAATATTGAATTTAATATGAATTATTGAAGAAAATGAAATAAAAAGGAAAATCAGAAATTGCAAAAATATGTGGACCTTCATATCTCCCTCATTAATTGAGGTGGCAAATCTGATGATCCACAGCGCGTGTTCCACTAACACGTGAGTCAACTGCGTGGCAAATGTGTTAATCAAAAGGAACAACTGAGATTATAACGTGGAGCAAGTATCACACGGTCTAGACCTGAGACAACTTATCACCGGTGCCAGAGCTCCGGTTGTCTTCTTCGGCGAGCCTCGTCGGACTGGTCATCATCAACCATCACCAAAATTTCAAACAGGGACATGATTTTAAAGAGAAAACATCATTGAGCACGAATATCACCTCCATTTCTTCCAATTCCAACTATATTGAGAGATATGTGGAATTGAAAAATGAGGTTCATGATCTGAGTTGCTTTGATTCAGCATCAAAACAACTCAAACACCTTGCCTACATTGGTAGGACTTCAGCCAACACAGTAATCAAGAGAATTGAGCAAGAAACAAGGAGAATAGAAGAGATCAAATTTTCTGCAAAATACCTTGAATGGAGGTCTGAGCTTGCTAGATCTTAACTGAATCATGCTTTGCTTCACTCCAATTGCTTGCAGAAGAGGAATGGAATGGCTTAGAATCAAAGGACTCCTGGAGAATTGAATTCCAAAACAATGGAGATTCAAGCTCAAATTCAACTGAATTTTTCAGGCTTATCCTCTTGGTATGAAGGGTTTTCTGTGGGGAATCAAAGCTTGCGCAGTGTGTGTGTTGATCATGAGCAATTGAGCTTCAATTTATAGAGAATTCAAGTGTTAATTACACACTCCATTCAAGTTTCCAAAATTGGAAAAGTAATGTAAGCATCTGCATGGGCGCGTATAGGCCCATCAAATGATTGCTGAAAGTCCAAATTTGAAGTTCAGAAGTGTTGAAGCAAGCTTGGAATGCAAGGCAATTAAACATTGATACTTGAAGTTGGATCCATGACACATGATACCATCCTGTTTAAGCCATGCGCAGCCTATGCATTTCTCCTCCAAAATGCATGAATTTTAGCTCTTTGGAAAGGTGAGATCAAGAGGAACAAGTTTGATGTTGAACACTTTTTCATTTGGAGCTTAGAACTTGGAGATATTTGAGGTGGAAGTTTGGAAAAATTTGACATATTGAAAATTTTCTAAGTGTCGAGCCATATGTCTCAATATTCCACCTTGCTTAACTTTTTATGGGAGCTTCAAATGAGAAAAGTGTCTTCATCAAAGTTGTATCTCTATCAAAGACATTAAAAATGGTCACCAGTTTCATGTCATTTGGATTTGAAACGATAGAGTAATGCATTTTTGAAGTTTGGCAAAATCACTTGATCAATGGTATAGGTCAAAAGTGACCTATAATGTAGCCTCATATCACATGTGCAAAGAAGTTCAATTAGCTCCCACTCTAAACATAAAAGTTGAATTAGAAACATTTAATTTGATTGTGCAACTTGGAAATCTTAAATCTCATAAAAATTGAGCAAGTTATGATCTTGGGAAGTTGACTTTCCAATTAGGGTTTAGACAAAATGACCTATAATGTTTCAACATAGAAAATGATTTTCCAAGAAAAACTAGCTCTAGGTCTCAACATTAAATTTTTCTATAATGTAATTTAGAGTAAGTTTTCTCTTCGAATAATTTTCATATGGTGAAAATTGTAGGAGATAGGGTCTAGGGAGACCCAGTTTTGATCAGATGAATTCATCTGGCCAACCACCATCAACCAACTTTCTAATTTCCAATTCTCTTGACTTTCTTGGCTCATGGTAGATAACATATGCATGAGATGATGAAATTTGAGGTGTCCCTTGAGAAATTTGATCAATTGATGAGATAGCTTGTAGAAGAAGTTACTTAAGATACCCAGTCAGACTAGGGTTTCTAAGGCAAATCACCCTCAAACTCTTAAAGCAAACTTGATCCATATAACATGTGGAAGAAAATGGGACTCATACATGATGCTCATAACCATTATTGAATCAATTCTTGATGGTGCTCTTTTGTTCATGAGGGTCTCAAACCCTAGATGTGATCAATGAATTAAGGAAATCACGTCCCTTCCTACAAAAAGAGTTAGACAAATACAAAGACATATTTTTGGTTTTTTGGTTAGTGAAATGATAAAATACAAGTATGATATAATCACAAAGTGCTTGGCGATCTCTCCCAAAAAAAACCAATGAAGAAAAGGGGTAAGGAGGATACCAAGGTATGATCCCAATACTAATGCTTATGATGAAATGCATGAGGGATCTTAGAGTCAAACTTGGGGTCTTACATGAAGCATAGGTAGAGAGGATCATAGAACTAAACCAACACGCTCAAGAGTCCTCCAACAACCTCGGTATACAACACAGACAGAAGCTTCCCATGACATTCTTTGAAATCCACGGGATCAACTACAAAGGATGCTAGCTTCCTTAACTCTTTCAAATCTGGATATCTGAAACCATATTTCTTAGTGTTCCTTTGCCCATAATCCATGGTCTGAAAATATTTGCAAACACGACCTTAGTTCCTTGAAATTTATTTTTGTGATGAATGTTATGATGTGCATGTATGCATGAATGCAACAATCACACACAAGGGTTCACACACTAGGAAAACACAAACAAAGGTCAAGGGATGGATCAAGTCATCGTCAAGATCAATTATCCATTTTGGTGGATTAGGGTTTTCACCCATCAACACCCAAGATCCATTGATATTGATGGTAATTGATCGGATCAACCAAGAATCAATGGGTTTGTTGCGAGTCACGAGCATGGAGTCGGGTTAAGAACCACCCCAAAGGAGTGTACTAAGGATAAAAACATGTAGAGAATGTTCTAAAAAGTTCCCAGAGTCGTGATCCCATCTATCGGATACTATAGGTTTGGATGACTGACTCATCAGCCCATAGTATTCTCAAGAGAAACTCGTTTGAGTGTAGTATTGTGCAACAACTATTAACAAGTCTACACTTGAACGGTCTTTGCACTACGTCCTAAATAGGCCAAGTCGGGTTAAATGTTTTATGGTTCTCATCTTCTCGGACTCTCAGGTCGGAGAAAGTAGTGCATGTCCACGACTTACTCGTGTGGCACCAGTAACTCCAAAGGGGTCTCCACTGAGAAGGGGATCTCAAATCAACTTTTTCAGGAATGACTCCATCAAAGACAACATTGACTATACCCACCATCCTAATCATAAGTTCTCTCAAGTCCGGGTTAGGACTTATCTCACCATACAGAGATCTCCAAGAACAACAGACAAAAAATATCATACATACAATATATACAAACATACAAACATCAATAATTAACAAATATAATACACACAAAAAGTAGACTAAACCCACTTGGGATTAATCCCCAGAAGAATTGCCACTTTTTTTCTATAGCAGTAAATTCATGACCACTGAGTTATTGGTTAACTCAATGTCAATAAAACCAGACTCACCACCATTCTTTTTTTATTTCCAAAGGAAAAGGGAGAAAGTACGAACAAAATCCAAAGATAAGAAGTTTTCAAATCAAAACTAATAAAATGTCAGAGATTACAGGTAAGGGGGTTGGTTACATAGAGGGAAGCTATTAGCACCCAAAATATCCTAGGTACTCCTAGGGAGCCCTTTTTGTATGTACTTATTTTGGTTGAAAAGATGTTTGTTTTAAACCTAAAATGAGGGGATGACAAAAGAATTCATTATTTACAGTTTTGTGTTTGATAAAACTTTTGATCTTATGCCTACGTACCAACATAAATGAGGGATAAAAACCTCGTAGTTCGTGATAAAAATTTCAAAGATGGGTGGATTAATTTTAATAAAAGCTTAAAGATCTTTTGTTATCAATTGGAGAATACTCAACCAAACGTCCACCGATAATGAGGGCTTTACAACATTTAAGAGGGATGGCTCCAACTCAGATTAAATCAACAAGTATGCCTCTAACTCCTAGTAAATGGAAAGTACTACACTCAACATATCATGGAATGGGAGAATTACATCTCAACCAAGGATAACTCAAATCTTAATGCTTTCCTTTTGAAAATCTTAAAAGGAAAAAGGCACCAAGTGGCCAAAATGGTTAGATGAGATTGTTAGTTCTTTTTGTTTTTTTGAAAATAAAGTCAATATGATTAAGTCTTTTTACAAGTTTGATTAAGAAAATAGTTTTAAAATCAATGGCATGAGGCCAAGGTTTCTACACATTAAAACAAGTATAAGTTGAAAAAACAACAAGCAAAGAAGTTTTGAAAATGAGAAGGAGATTTTGAAATTAAAGAAGAAGGAGGTGGAGACGAAGAGGCTATCCTAGACAAGATTAAGAGTCATGAGTTGAAAATATCTAACCCATGGGAAGCATCCACAAGACAATAGTGTCATATAGAAACCCATTTACTTTTAGTTGTCAAGCAAACAACAAAGCCATAATCATTCAGGCAATTATTAAGAAACCCAATGGTATCAAATAAAGATAACCAATCATCCAAGCTAGCACTCCAAAGAAATCAATCTTCAATGTCCTTTATAAGTATCAGTTTAAAAATTCCTTGAAACATACTCGAAGAGAAAACATCAAATAATAACAATAAGATCAAAATAAAAATTCAGACAAAGAGAAAGAGTGTACTAGATAAACCAAAGGGAGTCTCTCAAGCTTGTATCAGATGAATGACATTGGCCATGTTTTTGGTCTCAAATTAATGGCATTGGCCAAGTTTTTCTTCCATAGCTCAGGAATGTTTCCTACTCTAAGTCCATAGGTCTAAATCAAGTCACAGACAAAGATCCAACAGTCCACCAATGTGTTTTTTTTGTATTTTTGTTTTTATTAAGTGTTTTAAGGTCCTAAGACCACAAACAAAATATGATCACAAGCACAAATATATCACAAGCACAAAATATAATGGCTCAAGTAAGCAAAAATGAAAATAACTGAAGCATAAATATAGGCCCGAGTGGGCAAAGAGCAAATGACTGAAGCATAAACAATTTGCATGAATGTAAATGACAAGGAATGATAAAGTGCAAGAATTTAAATTGAATTAAAGTAAATGAAAATAAAATTAAATTTTATTTGTCAAGTTAGTATGTTAATTTGTGCCTTGACGCAAATTTAGCGCTATGTTAAGCAATCGTAAGTAGGATTATGTAGAAGCCATACCTATCTGAGGTCGATCAATAATAATGTTGGAGTTAATGCATGGTAGAGACAAGGTATCCAAGACAAAGCTCCTAAAGCA
This sequence comes from Lathyrus oleraceus, assembly GCF_024323335.1. Lineage (NCBI taxonomy): Eukaryota > Viridiplantae > Streptophyta > Magnoliopsida > Fabales > Fabaceae > Lathyrus > Lathyrus oleraceus. The sequence continues at coordinate 272,451,974 of NC_066579.1, read as the reverse complement.
TACCACACACAAAAACAAGAGAGGATGGGCCTATCTCAATCAAGCTTATGTTGATTCATCTGACATAAGGTCATTGATGAATCAACTAGCTAATGATCCATGCGAAGTCATTGGCCAAGAGATGATTAGGAAAGAAATGAAATGAAAATGGAGAGATGAAATGAAGGGGATCCCAAATTATTCAAGGGATGAACCTCACTTGATCAATACCATTCATTCATTTGAGGGATGAAGTTTTAAATTTCATCAACCTCCTAAATCCAATGGTATTGATCAAGTCAAGGTCCAATTCAACCAAGACTAAGACCAAGCAGAAGTAAGGTCAACATAAAGTCAATACAAAAGCTCACCAAAGCATTAAATCAATTAAACTAATTTACAACATTTTAAAAATGAAGAAAAATTAGTTTTCAAATATCAAAAACCTAAAACCCCTTCAAAACACCAAATAAATGGCCTAGAAATTTATCATAGGTCATGTAAGGTCAAAGGACCATTGACTAATTTTTTTTGCATTTTTCAAAAGTCATTAGTAATTAAAAACTAATTAAAACAAATTAAAAAACACAAAATTCACCAAAAATATCAAACTTAATCCAAAAATTAATTTTAAATCATAAATGGGAAGAAGAAAATATTTGTGAATTTTTGGTGTTGGTCCCATGATTTTTGGATCAAAAATGAATTTATGGTGAACTTTAAAATAAAAATATATTTAAAAATAAAATTAGAAACATAAAATAAAATAAAAAAACAGGAGCCATCAGATCTCCCTCATTAATTAAGGTGGCATATCTGATGGTCAAAAACACGTGTTCCACCTGTACTCTCAGTCAACGTGCCACACACATGGTAATCACAGACAAAAGTTCAGATTAGAAGATGAGAGAGAGAGATCTAAGGGTGAGGGCCTTGCCACGCCACCACCGGAGCCCTAGCTCCGGTTTTCTTCTCCGGTGAGGGTCACCGGACTGTCCAGACCAACCTTAACCAGAAATTTATGGATTTAACATCATTTTAAAGGAAAAGTTGTAAGGATCGTGAGTATGACCTTCATTTGTTCCATCTCTCACTCTATAATTAGAAAAGTGAAGATCAAACTAGAGATGTCCGACCTGAGTTGCTTCGAATCAAATCCAAAACAACTCAATCATGTTGCCTACATTGGTAGGACTTCAGCCAACACAAAATTCAGTTCAGATCTAGAGTGTGAAGGGAGAATAGAAGAGATGAAGTTTTGTGAAATTCACCTTCTGTGAGCTACTTTTGAGCTTGGTTCTTGATGCAATTCTTCATGCTTGCTCTTCCTCTTGCTTGTAGAAACTTAATGGAGTGGAAAAGGGATGAACCTTTGGAGTTTTTGCTCACAAACTTGAGTTGAACAAAAAATCAGTTTCTCAAGAAATATTCAAAGGATTCTATGGTGTAAGGTTATGGCAATGTCTAGCAAAGTTTGGGTAGTGTTCTCTTTTCAACTCTGAGCAATGATCTTTGATTTATAGGCCAAGCAAATGATATGTGCACCTTTCCAATTTTGAATAAAAATGAGAAATTCTTGGTGCATTGGTGATAGAACAGGCCCAACTAATGATTTAAATCCACTCTAAATAGTGCAAGGAGGTTACTGAAGTCATCACACAAGGCCATGCAAAGTCGTGCATTGTTTAGAGCTCAAAACTTGGCAAAACAAGCCATGGAAAGACCTCATGCGCAAGTCCCTCATTCCTCATCCAAATGATATGATATTGGACTCTTTGGAAATATCTCATCATAAGGAATAACTTTGATTTTGTGACTTTTTCAATTTGAAGCTTGGAAAATGGAGAAAGATGGCCTTGAAGGTGGAGATAAGAAACATACTTAAAGATGTTTCTAAGTTAAAAGCCAAATGACCTCTCTTTCCACCTTGAATAACTTTTGATGTGAGCTTCAAATGAACTTGGCTCCTTCTACAAAGTTGTATATATTTCAATTATATTCAGTTTGACCATACATTTGGAACCATTTGGAGTTTGGATGATGGAGTTATCGATTTTAAAAGTTGAGGATATTTGCTTGTTCAATGATGAGGACCAAAATGGATCTACAATGCTTCCTCATGGTACATGACTTTGAAAGTAGAATTTGATCTTTATCAAAGATTATGGGTTGAATAAGACACCCTGAAATTAATCATGAAACTTGGATCATCTTCATATCATTAAAAATGAGGAAGTTATGGCTCTTGGAAGTTGACCTTCTATCTAGGGCATAAACAAAATGACCTATAATCTTTCACCATAAAAAATAACTTTCCAAGCAAAATTAGCTCTTGAGGCCAACATGAAAAATGTTTGGAATGTTATAAAGATTACATTTTCTCTTGGAGTAATTTTCATATGACAAAAATTGAAGGAGATGGGGTCTAGGAAACCCTAGATTTGACCAGTTGACTTTTCTGGTCAACTTCCTTGAATCAACTTGCATACTTGAAGTTCCTTTGATCTTAGTGGCTCATGGAGGATCATATATGCTTGTGATGATGTAAAATTAAGTATCCCTTGATATCTTTGACCAACTATTGAAGAAACTTGTTGAAGAAGGCACATAAGATACCTAAATGAATTAGGGATTCCTTGATAAACAAGCTTCAAACTCTTGATGAACTCTTGAATAAAATGAAAAATAAAGAACATGGGGATCCATATATGATGTTGAGAACCAATGTGTACCTTTTCTTGATTGGTCTCTTGCATTAAGGGTCTCAAACCCTAGTTGTGGGCTTAGTTGGGCACAGATGGACACACATACTAGTGGGGCACATACATTTTTGATTACTTTCTAGGTGATGGACATTAACCCATCTTGCAGTTGTCTTATAGGACAACCTTGGATCCATTTGTAGGAGTTGTCTCCTCCACCCTTCACCGAAGGTTGAAATTCATAGTAGATGATAAACTAATAGTCGTCGAAGGAGAGGAAGACATGTTTGTTAGTCACCTCTCATCATTCAGATACATAGAAGCGGATGGAGAAACACTAGAAATACCTTTCCAAGCTTTGGAAATTGCAACGGTCAGTCAACGAAAGAACGTTTCCAAGAAAGAAAAGTCAGTCTTGCCAAGGGAGAAGATGTCAGAGTTTATTAAAAGTAGAGATACATTAGATTGGGGAAAGTTGTTGGAGATACCTTAGAAGAAGGATCAGTCCAGGATGGGTTACAAACCGGCTAATAAATAGTTTCAGAAGAATAATCAGAAGAAGCTTTGCACTCTCCAAGAAACTTTCCACAGTGCTGGGTACACAAGTGAAGACCGTGTGGTTGTAATTGAAGAAGAAGATGAAGGGATACCCAACTTGGTGTGTCGCTGCTTGCCGAATACCACTCTCAACAATTGCAAGGCCATCGAGATTCCTGAGATGATTTATATTTTTAAGTAATTGGCTGTTTTCTAAATAATAATAAGTCCTTTGCTCTACCCAAGGAAAATGGAAAAACTTTATAGCCCCCCCCCCCCCTTTTGTTTCAATGACTTATTTACGAATAAAATTACATTTTGTTTTCAATTAAGATCTTTTTTCTTTCATTTCAAGTTTTCTTTTTGAAAAAATGGTAATAAGTCTGTCATACACTCTCATTCCTAAGACATCATTCCTAAAAAATAAATAACCAAAAAAATCTTCCTCAATGCAGATTACTAAATGGAGCTATCGAAAAAACACTATTATAATCCCTTACAACTTTGAATTCCCGATTAACAAGCGGAAGAAGGCGATGAGGATGATTTCGAGCTTCTTGAAGAGCTAGCCAAACTGTTAAAGCAAGATGACAAAGAAATCCAACCTCATCAGAAACTAGTGGATGTGATCAATCTAGGAATTGAAGAAGATAAGAAAGAGGTCAAGGTCGGCGCTGCCTTAAATGATGAAATCAAGAAAATATTGGATGAGCACCTACGTGAGTACACAAATGTGTTTGCTCGTCCGTATTAAGATATGTGATGACTAGATACAAACATCGTCGTACACAAGTTACCACTCAAACCAAAGTGTTCGCCAATCAAGCAGAAATTAAGGAGGCTAGACTAAACATGTCACTAAAATCAGAGAGCAAGTCAAAAAGAAGCTCAACACGGGGTTCTTAGTAGTTGCAAAATATCCATAATGGGTTGCTAACATCGTTCTAATCCTAAAGAAAGATAGAAACTCAGAATGTGTGTGGACTATCAATATCTAAATAGAGCCAATCCTAAAGATGACTTCCATCTGCCACACATTAACGTGTTGGTAGATGACACTGCTCAATTCTCGATCTTCTCATTCATAGACAGATTCTCTAGTTATAACCAGATAAATATAGCTCCCACAAACAAGGAGAAAACCACATTTATCACCCTTTGGGGCACCTTCTGTTATAAGGTAATTCCTTTAGGATTGAAAAACGTTGGGGAAATGTACCAAAGGGAAATTGTAACTCTCTTCTATGACATGATCCACAAGAAGATAGAGGTATATGTTGATGATATGATTGCCAAATAACAAATTGAAGAAGATCACATAGTCAACTTCCAAAATATGTTTGACCATCTGAGGAAGTTCAAGTTACTCTGAATCCCGTAAAAAGCAGCTTTGGAGTCATATCAGGGAAATAATTAGGGTTTATAGTCAGCTAGAGAAGGGTCGAAGTTGATCCTGACAATGTCAGGGCCAACCAGGATATGCCAGTCCTGAGGATAGAAAAAGAGGTTTATGGATTTCTAGGGAGATTAAACTATATTGCTAGGTTCATCTCACATCTTACGGCTACTTGTGAACCAATCTTCAAGTTGCTCAATAAAGATCAAGCCATCGAGTGGAATGAAGGTTGTCAAAAGGCCTTCGACATAATCAAAGAATATTTGTAAGAGCCACATATACTAATACCACCGATTCTAGGAAGACCAATGATAACGTATCTAATAGTACTTGACGGTTCAATGGGATGTGTGGGGGGGAAATAAGATGAGACCGGAAAGAAAGAACATGCAATCTACTACCTGAGCAAGAAATTCACCAATTACAAATCCAGATATTCTCTCTTGGAGAAAACTTGTTGCACTCTGGTCTGGGATGCTTGACGTCTAAGACAATACATTGTGTGTCATACTACTCTGCTGATATCTAGGATGGATCCTATAAAATGTATTTTCTAAAAGCCGACAATGACCGGAAGAATATCCTGGTGGCAGATGTTATTGACTAAGTACGACATCCAATATGTCACACAAAAAGCTATCAAAGGAATTGTGTTAGCAGAACACCTTGCTCATCAGCCAATGGAAGATTATCAACTTATACAGTTTGACTTCCTCGACAAAGATGTTATGGTGATAAAGGATTATGAGACCTCAGGTCCAGACAAAGGACCTGAACCAGGATCACAATGAAAACTCATATTTGACAGTGCCTCAAACGCAGAAGGATGTGGAGTCGGGGATGTCATAACTTCTCCAACATGTTACCATACCCACTTCACATCTAGGTTATGTTTCACCTGCACTAATAACATGGAAGAATATGAGGCATGCATCCTAGGAAACGAAGAAGCAATTGACCTAAGAATCAAGACCTTAGAAGTATACGGAGACTCTGCTCTCATTATCAATCAAATCAAAGGAGAATGGGGGACATATAATGCTAAGCTAATCAGGTATCGAGACCATGTTCGGAAGATGATCGCCTACTTTGATGAGATCACTTTCCATTATATTCCTCGAGAAGAGAATCAACTAGCAGACACCCTAGCCACTTTATCATTCATGTTTAAAGTTAAGTGGAACAATGAGGCACCTTCTATAAGGATTCAATGTTTGGACGAACCAATATATTGCGTAAAAGTTGAAGCGGAAATGGATAATAAACCTTGGTTTTACGACATTAAACGGTTCCTTCAGAAACAAGAGTACCTTGCAAATTCTTCAAGCAGATATAAGAAAACACTCAGAAGATTGGTATCACAATTTTTCCTCAAGAGTGATGTACTTTACGAAAGAAATAACGACATGGTCTTACTCAGATTCCTAGATGGATACAAAGCAGACATGCTTATCAAAGAGATTCATGAAGGATCCTTTGGCACTCACGCCAATGGGCATACAATGGCTAAGAAAATTCTCAGAGCAGGGTATTACTTGTTGACTATGGAGTCTGATTTCTTCAAATACATCAAGAGGTGTCGTAAGTCTTAGATATATGGGGATAAAGTACACATACCACCAACTCCCTTAAACGTCTTAACTGCTTCGTGGCCCTTCTCCATGTGGGGTATATACATAATTTGGATGATTGAGCCAAAAGCTAGGAACTGGCCTTTCTCCATGTGGGGTATATACCAACTGGAGATCATCAATGAAAGGCTATCTCTTCTTGAATAATTAGGAGTCTTTGACTATGATCTTTAACTTCCCCTTCACACAAGCATAAGAGTGAAATTTCATCAAGTAATCTTCAACCTCATGAAGATAACATTGCCTCTCATTGAGAGAAAGTGGTTCTTCATTCCTTCAGAATGAGTTATAGGTGAACTCTTCTCTATGCATGGAAATGTTATAATTATGGATGAAGTTTCATTTAACCTAGGGCTGAAAAGTTATTGGTGAAGATCATGTTGTTTCGTAAGAAAAATCCAGCTCCTTCTTCCTCCACTAAAAAATTTGGTAGTCTTAAGATCCTGCCTTAGTTTTTATTTGTTCCTTCGCCTCTTATGTCTTTATTTTTCTAGTTCTGATAATAAATTGTCTCTCCCGAGATCCAATTCTTCGTGTAAGCTATTGGATCAAAAAGAGTAAGTTTGTTTCTAGGATGGATCTTTTCTTGTAATCTAATTTTTTTCTTTCTTTTATTTTTGCTTAAGACTTGTATATTTATATTCTTAGGTAAATTTGATGTATTCTGTCTTAGCCTCTGATTGTATAACTAAAGAAATTTCTATGGTTAATTGGATGTATCAAATGAGTCGAATGAAAAAGAAATATCAAGTTAAGATTATTGTGTTTTGTTTTCTTTCTGAATTCTGGACTTCTTAAATCAGTTTGTAATAAAGGAATTAACTAATGGTTAAAATGATCATATGCTAATTAAAAATATAAAACCAATAAAATAAAATGTGAAAAAAAACAAAAATCAAATGTAGAAAAATAAAAGATAATTTTAGAAATTATTTTGGGATTTTTTGGATGTAAAATGAATTTTTTATGAATTTTAAAAGAAAACGCAAAATAAAATAAAATAGAAAAACAATTAAAATCAGAAAAAGCACAGAGCGTTGGATCGAGCCTCATTAATTGACATGGCAGATCCAACACTCCTCAAGTTAAGGCGCACGATGGGATTTAGCTGAAATGAAACACGGGATAACATTTAAATTCAACCAATCAGAATATATCGTTTGTCTAGCGTGTCTCAAACTCAGATGACCTGAGATAAACTCCAATCGTTGTAAGACCCCAATTTTGACCCTAAGATCCCTCATGCTATCACATCATGTGCTTTGGCTTTGGGATCACACCTTGGCATCCTCCTTACCCCTCATTCATTGGGTTTGTCTTGGGAGATATCACCAAGCACATTTGATTGTATCATACTTTATTTTTCTTTGTTTACTAACCAAAATACCAAAAATATGTCAATGTATAGCTTTATTTCTTTTGTAGGTAGTGTATGCATCCACCAATGCCTCATCAAGCTCACAACTAGGGTTCAATCAAGAGATGGTTCACAATGGTTATAGACATGATATATGGATCCCCATTATCTTTACTTATCATTTTGATCAAGAAATCATCAAGAGTTTGAAGTTAGGTTGCCTTGGAAACCCTAAATTATCTAGGTATCTTGTATGACTTCCTTAGCAAGTTTCTTCAACATTTGATCAAATATTTCAAGGGATACTTCATATTATATCATCTTGTACATATATGACCCTCCATGAGTCCCAAAGATCAAGAAAACTTCAAGTTTGCAAGTTGGTTCAAAGAATTTTACTAGAGAAAGTTAACTCGTCAAAATTGGGGTTCCCTAGATCCTATCTCCGACATTTTTTGTCATATGAAAATTATTAAAAGAGAAACGTTACTCCTTATGACATTCCAAACAACTTTCATTTTGACATCAAGATCTAGTTTTGCTTGGAAAGTCATTTTTTATGGTGAAACATTATAGGTCATTTTGTCTGTGCCCTAGTTAGGAGGTCAACTTCCAAGAACTATAACTTTCTCAATTTTTATACGATAAAGGCCATCCAACTTCAATGATCAATTTAAAGATGCCGTCTCCAACTTTTATTCTTTGAGAAATGTTAAACTCAACTTGCAAGGGCATATGCCAAGAGGAAACATTATAGGTCATTTTGGGCCATCATCATTGAACAAGCAATTTTCCTCAACTTCTAAAATGAATAACTCCCTCATGCCAAATCCAAACGAGGTCAAATTTGTGACCAAATTTAATAAGGATGGAAGATCTACAACTTTTATGAAGGAAGATTTTCCATTTGAAGCTCGTAGCAAAAGTTATCCATGGTGGAAGAAGTGGGTTTTTGACTTGGTACTTAGAAAATTTTCAATTATGTTATATTTCTCAAACTTCCACCTCAAAATTCATCATTATCCAAGCTTCAAATGGAAAAATGTTCAACATGAAAGTTGTTCCCCTTGATGTCACCTTTCCAAAAAGTCCAATATCACCTTATTTGGACAAAGATTAAATGACTTGCACATGGGTGTAATGCAAGGCCCCATTTGGAAAGATTTATGATCAATTTTCATTTCAACATTGCATGGTCCCTTGATTTTGTTTCAGCATCATTTGGAATTGAGTTTGGACCTTTTGACATCATTTATTGAGCTTTGCACACGCCCATGTAAGCATGCATGAGAGCATTTATATTTTTGGATTTTTGAATGGAAGTGTATGAAAAGCATTTGGTAGCCTATAAATACAGCTCCCTTGAGCTCATAATGGAGATCCTCTTGCCCAAGCTTCGACCTGCTTCTTCCCCAAACCCTATTGAAAGGATAATCTTGAAGATTTCTATAGAAATCGAGTTTGAATTCTCATTCTGTTTTTCTATTGAAACTCCAAGAATCCCAGCCATTTGATCATTCATTTCATCTCCTGCAAGTGGATAGAAACAAGCCAAGCCAAAATGAAAGGCAGATCGAGCTCAATTGATGCAAATCTAAGTTGAATTACAAGATTGTCCTCTTCTTCGATTCTCGCTCAATTCTCCATCATTATGCTTGATCTTTGGTTGTCTGAAGACTTACTAATGTAGGCAACAAGATTGAGTTGCTTTGAGGTCAAATAGAAGCAACTCAATTCATACTCCTCAACTTTCAATTCCACGTATCTTTCAATATAGTGAGAATTGGAGAATTTTAAGGGCAGATTTGGATTCCTAGCATTTTTCTCTTCAAATTAGTGTATTCATTTTTTATTTTAATGAAGGTTGATAGTGGACCAGTCTGGTGAGGTACACCTAAGAAGATGCCGGAGCCCTAACTCTGGTGGTGTGTTGGCACCCTCCCATCCCTTTGATCATGTTTAAACGTTTTAATCTGGACCTTTGATTTGTTTGACCTTGTTTGCAGCGCATTGAATCGATTCCGTTGTGTTCCCCAAGCGCATGGCCATCAGATCTGCCACCTCAATTAATGAGGGAGATCTGGTGGCCCTGGATTTTTCATAATTTTTGATTTTCTTTTAATTGCTCTTATTTTATTTAATTCATAATAAATCCATTTTTAATCCAAAAAATACGGGACTTTCACCAAAAAAAATTAAATATTTTTTGGATTAATTTTGGTATTTTTCATGAATTAAATGTTTTTGTGCATATTTTTAATTGTTTAAAAATACCTCTAACTTTTTAAAATTCATGAAATTTTTTGTCTAAGGTCCTTTGACCTTGTTTGACCTAGGATAAATCCCTTGGCCATTTATTTGGTGTTTTGAAGGGATTTGAGGTTTTGTCCAAATTAAAATGTATTTTAATTCATTTTTAATGTGATTTTAAATTGATTAAATGTTTAAAAATATTATTGAGCCATTTTTTTTGGTCTTGATCATGGTTGATTTGACTTTTTTTGGATCAAAACCATTGGATTTAGGGGATTGATGAAATGTACATTTCATCTCCCAAGATGAATGGATGGTGTTGATTAGATGAAATTCCTCTCATGATCAATTTGTGTTTCTATTTCCCCCTCCCCCTTCATCTTCATCCCTATTCTTCCCCATTCCCTCATTTGACCAATGAAATCTCTAATGTTTAAAGGCTAATTGATTCATCAATGACCTTGTGTCAGATGAATCAATATAAGTATGACTGAGATAGGTCCCTCCCATTTTCTTTTAGTGTGTGGTCTGTTTTAGGAGTTTGGTTCTTAGTACCAAACCTCTAACATGCATTAAAACCTATATTTTTATTCCCCGGTGAAGCTAGCGAAAATATACCCGAACATATCTGACACTCGAACATACAACAGAGTCGCCATCGAACTTTATTTATTCCCGAAGGAAAGGGAAAACATCGATAAAACCCAGGGGAAAGAGATATGTTGGGTAAGGAAGTCGGTTATGCAAGGGGAAGGTATTAGCACCCCTAACATCCATGGTACTCCATGGGAACCGTTTTGATTGTTCTCGCTCGAATGGGTGTGATATCTAAAGATTACTCACAAAACAATGGGAAAAGGAAAAGAAATAGATAAAGTGCTCGGTGTGGATTGGGGCCCTCATGCCTACGTATCCTCATAGTGCAGTGAGGAATTCAAAGCTCCGTAGTTCAAAGAACTAGTGGTGGGAGATGAAAAGAATTGTGATCAAAGTATGGTCTGAACCAAAGGATAGTATGATTTGAACTTCCAACAAGGGGTGAAAACGTGAACCCAAGAGTAAAATTGGTATGAACCAATAAGTGACGGCCTACAACACTGTATTGGAACAACTGAAAAATAATGAATTAAGGGTTTGGTTTTATAGCACCAACAACTTTTGATTCACAAAGAGGTATAAGATGGAGCACAAAGTTATAGTGTATTTGGCTCAAATAATAGGGTATATCACATGATGTGAATGAAGGTAGAATATGAAGGTATCATGGAAATGAATGGAAGGAAGTGACCAAAGTCACAGAATTCAGTATTTGGTGACAAGTGACTGTAAAGGTATAGTTTTAAACCTAAAGTCAAGGTATATTGGAATCCATAGGAGAAATGGGATTCATACCATAGAGGGAAACATGCATCTTGGCCAAAAAAGAAGGAATTAAATGTCTGGGGACAATCCGAACAACTCTAGGTGTGAATGCAGACTTTTCATTAGGAGTCCTAAAAGGGTATATATGGGTTTCCAAAGAAAGTGTATTTGATTTCAAAGAAAAATTATGTCACTAGGGTGAACAGTTTAATGATTGAAGGTAGGTAATGGATTATGAAAGATATGAGTGGTTCCCTAAGGCAGAAGGAGGATAATTAGTAGTATGCTCGCCAAGGATTCACATCCTCGTGTCTATGTATTCTCATTGTGCAATGAGAAATCAGAGCAATCATAGTTCGTGGAAGTATGAAAACAAAAGAAAGAAAAAGAGATAAAGGGGAGTGTTTGTCTAAACAATTAGGATTACGAAGATAAATAAACTTCCAGAATATGATTGAAGTGAGGGTAAAGTATAACATGTACCAAGAGAATGGTAAAAAGGATGAATAGTATCTGGGATCCCACAAGAAAGTATTGTTGGGTACAACAAACAATATATCACTGGCTGGGGAACAAATAGTTTGAGATCAAGGAAGAATAGTATCTTGGATCCATGAAAGAATAAACTCTAAACTGAAGAGTAAACAAGTATTTTTGTCAAAAAGAAGGAATTAGGTGTTTGGTTTGACAACACAAACAACTTTCAATTCACAAAATTTTGGCCAAAAAGGTAAGAATAAAACGTTTGGTTTGACAACACACACACACTCTTGGTTCACAAGGCAGACTATTCATTAGACGTCCTAAAAGGATGTACATGGAAACCAAGGAAAAGTGATATTCGATCTCAACAAGATGATATTGATTGATGAATGAAGAATTATGGATTAATTAATTGAATAAATAGGGTAGAAATAGATAAGGTAGCTCGCGAGAAACTGAATTCTCCTGCCTACGTATCCTTATAGTGCAATAAGGAAATCAGAGCTTACGTAGTTCAGCCTACTAGGGCTGAAAACAAGGTGATTAAGTAGGCAAGAAGAGATGATAGAATGATTGAATGAAATAGGAGAATAGAGTTGATAGTTACTGGATAAGAACCACACTAAAGTCTATGAGTAAAGGTGGATACGATGAGCAATGAGCTAAACTTCTCGCACCCAAAGATATCCAGAATGAGTGTAGCAAAGCTCCAGTCTCATTCCTTTTTTCCCACTTAAGGCTCGTGGCATATGATCCTCATCCTAACTTTCAAGTTGCTGAAGGAGAATCTTTGTCTTCGTTTATCGTAATGGTGAAGAGAGGGAGACTTGACAGTTGATTGACGAGAATCACACTAAACTCTATGAATAAGGGTGAAAGCTTTGAATAGCTAGGGCCTACGCCCCATACGCAAAGTCACTATAAACAAGGATAGGAGTAACTCCATCTCATCATTCCTTATTACTTATGGCTCATGGCGTATGATACTTCTTATCACTGAAAAGTTGTTGGAGGAGAATCTTTGATCTTGATCCTTATGTTGATGTTGATTTTGTATGAAGAAGACTTGGTAGTTTAATCGATTCGTATTGCACTAAAGTCTATGAATAAGGGTGAATGCTCTGAATAGTTAGGGCCTACGCCCCGTACGCAGAGTCTCTTTATACAAGGATAGGAGAAACCCAGTCTCATCATTCCTTATTACTTAAGGCTCGTTTCGTATAATTTGAATCGTATTTACCAAGTGTTGACCTTTGATTTATCTTGTATAACCCACTGCTTGATGTAACTGAGGACGCCTTGATTAAGAATCTTGACTTGAGGCCTTGAGCTCCACATCTTAGAAGAAAAAGTCTTATTAGGTGACCAAGGGTCTTTTGGTCACTTAAATTAGACTGTAGGGTTATACAAGTTCAAAGAATTTAATTGATCAAAATTGCTTTTGATCAATTTGAATCATGGGTTTGAAACAAATTAGAAATTAAAATTAGACCTAATATAATGGTTAGAAATTAATCAAACTATCCTAAGTGATCATGCTACGGTTGATCAAAGTCGATTAAAAATTCTATGTTAAAAATCCTAATGGAGCATGTATTTATATGGTCAAAATACCAAGATAAACCCTAAAAGGGTAAGATGGTCTATTCACAAAAATATCCAATTATGAACACAAACTTAATTCCAATTAAGGTTTATTTAGAAACTACAAATTAATTAAGTCCTAAATTCTAAAATTAACCTAATGTTCAAGAATTAACTAAATTCTAAAATTAACTATTTTCTAATTCCTAGTCTAACTAAACTATATTAAAATCTAATTAGAAAACGATACAAAACTCCAATTAATTCCTAAATTCTAATTAAAATCTAAATCATAATTAAACCTAATTAAAATGCTAATAAAATAATTACCAAAATAATCAACACAAAATAATGGAATTAAAGGTAATTAAAATAATGGGCCAAGTGGGGTGCAAGCCCTGAATATAGAGTGCAGAATTCAGCAATAGGGGCTTTGGACCCAACAGAATAAGCTCAAATATTAAGAAGTATAGTTGGATTCAACAAGTATGTTGCTAAGCAAAAGAGGGGTGTAGAAAGCAAACTCTTGGGCTTAATGGTTAAGTCCAACAAAATTTGCAAAGGGAAGTGCAAAATTTCAGCAAGCTCATTTTGTCTCCTCTACACATCAACTTCCAATTTTCATATCAAAAATAAACCACCACCGGAGCTCCGGCACCATCGCGCCGGGGGCGGCGGAGTTGGCCGGAATCAAGAAAAAACACCACTTTCTTACTCATCTCAACCTCTTCTATCCTAATCTTTCATTTATTCTAACTAGAACTTAATAAATTCTGGAAATTGAGCCATTAAAGTCAAGAACCCTAAGCACAAAATCTGAAATTAAATGGGGATGGAGGAGAATTAAACCACTAAATCTTAGGGTTTTGATTCTCCACTACATAAGCTACATTATGGTATCAAAAATTCAGCAAACAAGCAAAGATGAAAATTCACCGACCTGCAAGATGGAAGATTATCTTGGAACTTGTTGAAATTTGAAGGTGATGAAAATGAAGAAGTTAAAGTGAAAACTAGAGGTATGCTACTTGGAATGTTTAATCTTCTACTTCTACTATGAACTCCTCCTCCTCAAGAATCAACTCTGAAAAATTCAGCATTGAATTGTTGTTGTTGTTGACGTTGATTATACGAATGTAGGGATGATTGTTGAAGGCAAGAGGTTTAGCTCAATTGATAATAAACTTCAATATGAAGCTTTCTCCAATTGTAGTTTGAGATTTGGTGTAGGGAGAGGAATTGGAGAAGATAAAGTGAGAGGAGAAAAGTTGAATTTGCAATGAGTAATTTGAGAGAATTCAGATTTTGGTCATTGTCCTTGACTTGATGAGAGTGATGAGTTTATATAGATTGTAGGTTTGGGTAAAATGGAGGTTTGGAGTTAGTTTTGATGTGGCTTAGAATTATTTAAATGAGGCTTGGAGTTATTTAAAATGGTTCGGAATTAGTTTGAAGAGGTTTGGAGTTAGCTTGTGACTGTTATGAGTAATTTATAAATGTTGAGAAGTTTGGTGAATTGAAGTGTTAAGAGCTTGGTTCAATGCATGAATGATATAGTTGGTTACTTCATAATCCTATAAATATTTCTATGTGTATTGATGCAAGCATTTGGATTGGTTTGGAGTGAAAAGGATACTGCATTACTGCTGAAAAATGTAGCTTTTTGGCTACTTCCAGCAGGTGTAATCGATTACCCTAGACATGGTAATCGATTACCATAAAAATTGGGTTTTTTAGGCTACTGGAAGTAGTGTAATCGATTATCCAAACATGGTAATCAATTACCATCATGAAAAAATGATTTTTTTTGGCTACTGGAAGTAGGGTAATCGATTACCAAAACACGGTAATTGATTACCCAAACATGGTAATCGATTACCATCATGAAAAAAATGGTTTTTTTTTTGCTTTTTTTGATTCATGGGCTCATGTGTGAGGAATAATGGTTTGGCTTTCTTTGAATGAATGAATGAATGAAATGGAATTAATGGGTCATGGAATTACTCAATCAAATGGACAATGAACTTGTATCAATGAGACTATAAATCAAAGCATGAATGAATCTTGACATTTTAGTAAAACCATGAAAGTAATGGATGAAGCGGGAATGAAATAAGTCTAGAATCAAATGGATCATGAGACCATGAGGTCGGTGAAACATGAATGCAAACATGCCTTGAATCAATCACATAACACCATGCATTAAGGTTTACTAGGTCAAAGTTCAAAGTTATGTATCAATCCAGGATCTCGAGCCAGGTGAGAAGCTAACTTAAATGGTGTATCATGTCATGAACCACAACCAGGGTTTCCACTACCTTAATTCAAACCACATGATTCATACACCTCAACACCAAGGACTAGGGTTGGGATGTACAAATGAATGTCAAGATGTAGGCCACAAGAACCAAGGTCCCAAAGAATCCAAAAATTAGGGTTTCTCTCCACACGATGAGTAATACCACAATCCTCAAGCCGAAACCCTGATTTTCATTATCCATAAACCCTGAATCTATGATGCCTATTAGAAAGTGCTAATCATGAATGAATGATGCACATGAATGAAATATGAATGAGTCTCAAGCCATAAGTCAGATGATAAGCGAAAAGGGAGGGAAAATTTTGGGGTACAACAACTTCCCTTATTTAATCTTCTTGAACTTGAATACAAGAATTGCATAAGCTTTTTAGGTATTAAAGGTAGAAGAGGATTAAATACTACTGTATCCAAAAAAATTCCCATTGGGAATGGTTGTAATGTGATGAGAGCCAAGCTAAGGTTAGAATTTGGGTTAGTCAACATCTAGTGAACGAATTGCTAATGCCATATCAGTATCAATACAAATGATAAGCAAATCTTTAGGAGTCACCTTAACGTGATCTTACCATAGTATGCTTTCAAAATAAACCCTGCTTCAATTAGGTCTTTTGAGGGTTGTAACGTGGTTTGGTTCACGGTTTTAGAAGGAAAGGATGTAAGGCTCAAACCTATTCTAACCCACCCGTCCTCCGTGATGTTCTCAGGTCTTGTGTTCAGTTGGCTTAAAACAAATGTCCATCTTTCAAAAAGATTTTGCATAATATCAATGATGGTCAGGGAACCCATGAGAGTTTGGAGTGACCGTCACCCACCTTTTGCTTTGGTCGTAGTTACAGGGATTTGCTTTTGCTGAGGATTTTGATATTGATCCTCTTGTTCTTTTGTTTTGTGTATTCCCTGATTTTTGCATGGGATGATCCTTTGGGTCCGCAGCCCACCGGGATGCCCTAACTTTTGCCTAAGTCAATCTTGTCTTCAAGTTTTTGACTTAGCGGGCTTTTCGTTTGTTTTTTGATTTTTTTGATTTCATCTTTTTCTTTTGTATTGGAGCAAATCCTATGATATTGCTTTCTTGATTTGTTACACGGTTCGTGACTATCTCACCCCTTTCGTGGGTAAGGGATAACCATTTTGAATTTGTGATTTCATCCTCTTGAGAGGGATATGATATGATTGATCACTGGATAAGATATTCTCCTTCTGAATTTTGAAGGCAAGTTCAAACTAAATGAAAACTACCCTGCCCCTGGTTAAACATGATGGTTTTATGTGTTAAAGAAAGAAACTCCTACTTCAAGGCCCAAATGGGTTGACTAGCGATTAACTTCCTTATATCTCCGGTGTTTAAGGATTCAAATAATGCCTTACATCATCAACACGGTCTTATTCAAAAGCATATAGGCAACGATCTTGCGTACTTTTAATTGCAACATTCTCTTTTGATTTTATTTAATACACAATTTAATACTGATAAAATAAAATATGAGTGAACATGAATGGATTTAAGCAAAACATGCACGTTTATTTCATTTCGATCATTATTAAAAACCAAACAAGTTCACAATTGAACAATACATTGACATACAAGAAAATATTACAAATAAAAAGATTTAAAAGCAACATGATTCCTGGCATAATTGGCCTTATTATTCTTCTGCTGACACAACCTCAGTTCTTGAGCATTCTTCATCAATGGTTGCACTCACCCTCCTAAATCTTGACATTGGGTCCTTCACCGGAGAAGGACAAGATCTTCTGATTAATAAGTTCTTGTACTCTGGCCTTAAACAAATTGCAATCCTCGGTTGAGTGTCTTATGTACCCGACATGGAACTCACTAGAGATCTTAGGGTTATACTTTGGGCCATATGGATAAATAGCATGCAGTATTCCCTTCAGCATAATGAGTCCTTTTTGGACAAGGTAAGGCAACAACTGAGTGTATGTCATAGGGATCTGATTACGTTGAGGATGCTTCTTGTCGTAACGTCTGGTTTTCCTTTGCCCTTGATGGTTATGTGGCATAGTTTGTTGACTTTATAGAGCTTGAGCCTGGGGAGGCTGCTGATACTGGAACGTAACACCATGTGGATATGAGTAGTATGTCATAGGCACCAAAGGTATCTGAGTCTGAGAATGAATCTGAGGAATAACCTTTGGTAGGAACACTTGAGCAGAGTGCACTAAGCCAGGATTGACTATTTGATGAGAAGTATGGCCATAATGAACTCCAAATGAGACGTAGGATGCCCCAATATAGGCGTACTAAGGTGCGATAACAGTAGAAGATGATGCACGAGGACAGGCCAACGGTATTCCAGGATGGTATCCTTAATTCGGATACTGCGTAACAGGCTGGACCACAGGTGGATGATTTTGCACATGAATTGGAGGACCCTTGTATTCAAACCTCTTTTCAATCGGCGCCTCAACAGTTACAGGTGTAAAGCTCAACAACTTCTAATCGATGAGTTCTTGAACTTTGGTCTTGAAAAAGTAACAATTCTCTATAGAATGCTCTACATGTCCGGCATGATATCCATATATGGCATGAGGGTCATGCCTACGACTGTAGGGAAATCTAGCAGGCTCAATTTGTTTAGGCGTAATTGCCCCAGCGTTAACCAGTATAGGTAGCAGATGTGTGTAACTCATAAGAATTGGATCATTGCGAGGACGTATCCTTTCTTGATATTTTCTCTTCTGACTGATTTTCCTATGCTTCAATTTTTGGTCACTTTTAGCATGCCTCTGGTGTGGTAGCAAACACTGCTCTTGAGGAAGAAATGGCAGCATGCCTGCAGCCATTTTCTATTTGTTATCTTTCTTCAGACTATCTTCAATATGTTCATCAATCACAATCTGATTAAGGAAGCTTGTTGTCATGCTATCCAAGAATAGCCCCATAACCATGTCAATCCTGCCAATGCTCTTAGTCTCTTCCATGATCCTTGGATGACTGGTGTCGTTCGCTTCGGTGTCTCTTTGACAGAGGAATAGATAGGGTGAGTCTTCTGGTTAACATGCATGTAATGCAAATGAATGAATGCATATGTTAGGGATGGAATGAAAATAATTATGCAGCATCCATAGATTCAAAGCGTTAGTGGTATAGCAACCCCAGTTCAAAGCTCCGACATATGTAGATCAATGCAATAACATAGGTTAACAACACCAATAGTCCGGATAATATGTATATACTACCGGATGCAGGATCAAAAGTTCGACGTCCATGAGAATAAAGGTATGTAGAGTTTATGGTTTCCTGCAAAAAATCCCATATCCCACTCACAGTTAGGTTCTAGTCTTCAGAAGGTAGACCCTAGAATGTCTCCCAGAGTCATCGACTCGAAATGAAAATACCCTGACGTAGTGAATTCTCACAGGACAAAAGTAATTCAAAGTGAATCTAGTCTGGGTGTGGTTCTTGTGACAACCCAACGCGTGAAACATAGGTGCACACGACTATCCACGAGTTTATCCTATATGTATACTAAGCTTGGGTGTGGAGCTTCACTCATATGGTATCAACCCCTAACCCAACAGAGAGTATAACAGATAATATCCATAATATAGAGCAAATGAATATAATGATAAAGCAAGTAAAGAGCAAAGATAAACAACCTAAGCAAGCTAAGAAAGCAATCAAAACTAGGCTCGACTCCTTTTAGTGACTAGGAAGTACTCCAAGCAACGAAGTATCCCCAGTAGAGTCGCCAGCTAAAGCTAGCGAAAATATAACCGACCATATCGCATGCTCGAACATAAAACAGAGTCGGCATCAAACTTTATTTATTCCCGAAGGAAAGGGAAAACATCAATAAAACCCGGGGGAAAGAGATATGTTGGGTAAGGAAGTCGGTTATGCAAGGGGAAGGTATAAACACCCCTAACATCCATGGTACTCCATGGGAACCATTTTGATTGTTCTCACTTGAATGAGTGTGATATCTAAGGATTACTTGCAAAAGAATGGGAAAAGGAAAAGAAATAGATAAAGTGCTTGGTGAGGATTGGGGCCCTCATGCCTACGTATCCTCATAGTGCAGTGAGGAATTCAAAGGTCTGTAGTTCAAAGAACTAGTGGTGGGATATGAAAAGAATTGTGATCAAAGTATGGTCTGAACCAAAGGATAGTATGATTTGAACTCCAACAAGAGGTGAAAACATGAACCCAAGAGTAAAACTAGTATAAACCAATAAGTGAGGGCCTACAACACTATATTAGAACAACCGAAAAAGAAAGAATTAAGTGTTTGGTTTTATAGCACAAACAGTTCTTGGTTCACAAAGAGGTACAAGATGGAGCACAATGTTATAGTGTATTTGGCTCAAATAATAGGGTATATCACCTGATATGAATGAAGGTAGAATATGAAGGTATCATGGAAATGAATTGAAGGAAGTGACCAAAGTCACAGAATAGAGTATTTGATGACAAGTGACTGTAAAGGTATAGTTTGAAACCTAAAGTCAGGCTATATTAGAATCCATAGGAGAAATGGGATTCGTACCATAGAGGGGAACATGCATCTTGGCCAAAAAAGAAGGAATTAAATGTCTGGGGAAAATCCAAACAACTCTAGGTGCGAATGCAGACTTTTCACTAGGTGTCCTAAAAGGGTGTATATGGGATTCCAAAGAAAGTGTATTAGATTTCAAAGAAACAATATGTCACTAGGGTGAATAGTTTAATTATTGAAGGTAGGTAATGGATTATGAAAGATATGAGTGGTTCCCTAAGGCGGAAGGAGGAATAATTAGAAGTATGACCGCCAAGGATTCGCATCCTCGTGCCTATGTATTCTTACTATGCAATGAGAAAATCAGAGCAATCGTAGTTCGTGGAACTACGGAAACAAAAGAAAGTAATAGAGATAAAGTGAAGTGTTTGTCTAAACAACTAGGATTAACAAGACAAATAAACTTCCAGATTGGATTGAAGTGAGGAGAAAGTATAACTTGTACCAACAGAATGGTGAAAAGGGAACTTACAAAGGTGAATGACTTCGAACCAAAGGGTAAAGGCATATCGGTCAAAAGAGTGAGAAAAGTGTTTGGTTTGACAGCACAAATAAGTTTCAGTTCACAAAGTTTTGGCCCAAAAAGAGGTAATGAATGTTTGGTTTGACATCACAAACATCTGGTTCCCAAGGTGGACTATGATTAGGTCGTCCAAAAAGGATGTACATGGGATCCCACAAGAAAGTATTGTTGGGTACAATAAATAATATATCACTGGCTGGGGAACAAACAGTTCGAGATCAAGGAAGAATAGTATCTTGGATCCATGAAAGAATAACCTCTGAACCGAAGAGTAAACAAGTATTTTTGTCAAAAAGAAGGAATTAGGTGTTTGTTTTGACAGCACAAACAAATTTCAATTCACAAAATTTTGGCCAAAAAGGTAAGAATAAAATGTTTGGTTTGACAGCACAAACGCTCTTGGTTCACAAGGCAGACTATTCATTAGGCATCCTAAAAGGATGTACATGGAAACCAAGGAAAAGGATGTAAAAGGATGTACATGGAAACCAACGCTCTTGGTTCACAATGAAGAATTATGGATTAATTAATTTAATAAATAGGTTAGAAATAGATAAGGTAGCTCCCGAAGAAACTGGGTTCTCCTGCCTACGTATCCTTATAGTGCAATAAAGAAATCAGAGCTTTTGTAGTTCAGCCTACTAGGGCTGAAAACAAGATGATTAAGGAGGCAAGACGAGATGATAGAATAATTGAATGATTAAATGAAAGAGGAGAATAAACTTGATAGGTACTTGATAAGAACCACACTAAAGTCTATGAGTAAAGGTGGATACGATGCGCAACGAGCCAAACGTCTCGCACCCAAAAATATCCAAAATGAGTGTAGGAAAGCTCTTGTCTCATTCCTTCTTTACCACTTAAGGCTCATGGCATATGATCCTCATCCTAACTTTCAAGTTGCTTAAGGAGAAACTTTGTCGTAGTTTATCATAATGGTGAAGAGAGTGAGACTTGACAGTTGATTGACGAGAATCACACTAAGCTCTATTAATAAGGGTGATCTCTTTGAATAGTTAGGGCCTATGCCCCGTACGCAAATTCAGTCTAAACAAGGATAGGAGAAAATCCATATCACCATTCCTTATTACTTAAGGCTCATGGCGTATGATACTTCTTATCACTGACAAGTTGTGGAGGAGAATCTTCAATGTTGATCCTTGTGTTGATGTTGATTTTATATGAAGAAGACTT
Source organism: Lathyrus oleraceus (assembly GCF_024323335.1). NCBI lineage: Eukaryota > Viridiplantae > Streptophyta > Magnoliopsida > Fabales > Fabaceae > Lathyrus > Lathyrus oleraceus. The sequence continues at coordinate 272,430,130 of NC_066579.1, read as the reverse complement.
GGTAGTTTAATTGATTCGTATCGCACTAAAGTCTATGAATAAGGGTGAATGCTCTGAATAGTTGGGCCTACACCCCGTACGCAGAGTCACTCTAGACAAGGATAGGAGAAAATCCATCTCATCATTCCTTATTACTTAAGGCTCGTTTCGTACAATTTGAATCGTATTTACCAAGTGTTAACGTTTAATTTATCTTGTATAACCCGCTGCTTGATGTGACTAAGGACGCCTTGATTGAGAATCTTGACTTGAGACCTTGAGCTCCACAGCTTAGAAGAAAAAGTCTTATTAAGTGACCAAGGGTCTTTTGATCACTTAAATTAGACTGTAGGGTTATACAAGTTGAAATGATTTAATTAATCAAAATTGCTTTTGATCAATTTGAATCATGGGTTTGAAACAAATTAGAAATTAAAATTAGACCTAATCTAATGGTTAGAAATTAATCAAACTATCTTAAGTGATCATGCTACGGTTGATCAAAGTTGAATAAAAATTCTCTGTTAAAAATCCTAAGGGAGCATGTATTTATATGGTCAAAATACCAAGATAAAACCTAAAGGGGTAAAATGGTCTATTCACAAAAATATCCAATTATGAACACAAACTTAATTCCAATTAAATTTTAATTAGAAACTACAAATTAATTAACTCCTAAACTCTAAAATTAACCTAATGTTCAAGAATTAACTAAATTCTAAAATTAACTAAAACCTAACTATTTTCTAATTCCTAATCTAAATAAACTATATTAAAATCTAATTAGAAAATGATACAAAACTCCAATTAATTCCTAAATTCTAATTAAAATCTAAAGCCTAATTAAACCTAATTAAAATGATAACAAAACAATTACCAAAAATATCAACGCAAAATAAAATGGAATTAAAGGTAATTAAAATGTTGGGCCAAGGGGGGTGCTGGCCCCGAATGTAGAGTGTAGAATTCAGCAATAGGGGCTTTGGGCCCAACAGAATAAGCCCAAATATTAAGAAGTGTAGTTGGATTCAACAAGTATGTTGCTAAGAAAATGAGGGGTGTAGAAAGCAAACTATTGGGCTTAATGGTTAAGCCCAACATAATTTGCAAAGGGAAGTGCAAAAATTCAGCAAACTCATTTTGTCTTCTCTACACATCAACTTCCATTTTTCATGTCAAAAAGGAACCACCATCGGAGCTCCGGCACCACCACGCCGGAGGCGGCAGAGTTGGCCGGAATCAAGAAAAAGCACCATTTTCTTACTCCTCTCAACCTCTTTAATGCTAATGTCTCATCTATTCTAACTAGAAGTTAATAAATTCTGGAAATTGAGCCATTAAAGTCAAGAACCCTAAGCATAAAATCTGAAATTAAATGGGGATGGAGGATAATCAAACCACCAAACATTGGGGTTTTGAGTCTCCACTACATAAGCTACATTATGGTATCAAAAGTTCAGCAAGCAAGCAAAGATGAAAATTCACCGACCTGTAAGATGGAGGATTATCTTGGAACTTATTGAAATTTGAAGATGATGAAGATGAAGAAGATGAAGTGAAAACCAGAGGTATGCTACTTGGAATATTTAATTTTCTACTTCTACTATGAACTCCTCCTCTTCAAGAATCTTCTCTGAAAAGTTTTGCATTGAGTTATTGTTGTTGACATTGATTATACGAATGCAGGGATGATTGTTGAAGGCAAGAGGTTTAGCTCAATTGATAACAAACTTAAATGTGAAGCTTGCTCCAATGGTGGTTTGAGCTTTGGTGTAGGGAGAGTAATTGGAGAAGATGAAGTGAGAGGAGAAAACTTGAATTTGTAATGAGTAATTTGAGAGAATTTGGATTTTGGTCATTGTTGTTGATTCCTTAGGATTGGCAGTAATTTTAGAAAACAAATAATGTAATCATCTCTGTTGTTTTAATATGTTGGGTTGAAGAGATTCAACATCTGGACCAACATGTCATGTACGATGTCACGACATCAGGTCTGTGACATCGCACATGTGTAGGAAACTGAATTAATTAATTCAGTATATGTTCTGGGATCAGCAAGGATATCTGGTGAATATCCTAACTCCCAGGTGGAGGTCTTGAAGACTAAATCAGAAGATATATAGGCTCAAAATATGGAGATATATATGGAGAGAGTTTAGGAACTTGAAGACCTTGTTTGTAGCAGAATTTTTCTGCTGAAGTTGCAACAGCAAAGAACAAGTCTGCTGCAACTTTCTGAAGGCCCAAATCCAGTTGGGTGATTAGGTTATAAATAGATGATTGTAATCTAGTTTTTGTAAGCCTCTTAGAATGAATTTTTAAGGGTGTTTGTAAGGTAAACCTCCCAATCTGTGGGAAGGTTACCATGTGTTTCTCAGTGGTAAACCTGAGAGTGTTTGTTACTCAAAGCCTGTAGGCAAGAGTGATTATGTTCTTGAATGAAGTTGTGAAGCAAGTTCAAGGTGTTTGCACATTACATTGTATTTGTAGTGATAGGAATGGAAACTGGAGGTTTCTATCTAGGAGTTCCTAGGTATAGATTGCATTGGGTAGGGATTAAGTGATGAGTTGTAAACGGGGGAGTTTAACTCTGAATTGATACTACTAATAGTGGATCTTCTTCCTGGCTTGGTAGCCCCCAGATGTAGGTCATGTTGGACTGAACTGGGTTAACAATTTCCTGTGTTTGTTTACCTACTGCATGTTATAATCATGTCTGCCATAATTCAGGTTGTGTTACAGTCTGCCAATCAAGTTAATAACAAACCTGATACATAGCCTTCTGTTGGAATGTCAATCAGAATGTTTTGACATTCATCAACAACAGCACATACTGTTTAATAAGCTGATGAATTCAGTTCAGTATGTAGTGAAGTCTGGTTTTAAAAAGCATATCAGACCTGGCCAAAAGAGCAGTGTGAAATTGCCAAACTGGATGTCTTGACAGTTCTTCCAGTAAGCTGATACTGAAGTAGAGACTGGTTGGTCTTTTACAGTACAGCAAATTTAGCAGTCTGTGTTCAGGAACTAAACAGACTGAGCATATGGTTCTGGGCTTGGATGTCAGACGGAATGTTGTGACATTCATTCCTGACAGCATATGCTATATTGTTGGATGGTTAGTTTTTCTGTTTCAGGATTTTTCTCAGGCTATTCTTCAGGAATCCACCAGCTGATCTAAAATCTAGGAAACTAACAACTAAGCTACAATTAATGAACCTAACAAATAATCTATTTGATAGCTCCTTAATAAGTGGAGATTAGTTTAACTTGTTACAACCTTTAATCTAGGAAATACAAGTACATGACCAACAAACTGGAACAATGTAACAGATGATGTCCTAAACAGGATTGAGACATCGTGCTGATAACTGTGTAGGAAAACAACAGTAGTGAATGTTATGGTGCACATAACTAAGTGTTCCTCCATTCTAGGATGACATAGAAGGAGAGGATGTGACACTGTGAAAGGGTGCACATTAGTACAGAGTGTAATAACTGTCTTGCTGTATTAGGTACAATGTTAGATCAGATGTCATGACTTGAAGTAGAACATCTGAATACTGACTACACCAGAATTTCAATTGGTATCAGAGCAGGCATCCTGTTCTATCTCTGGATGAGATCCATGGGTGATACTTTCTGGTAGCTGGCAAGGAGTTATGTTAGTACTGATGCTAGAACCTGTGTAAGGTTCTGTAATTCCCTGAATGGTCCCTTGAAGTAGGTGGATGGACTGTTCATGACAGGAATGGTGTGTACCTGTCTCTGGAGGTTGGCAATAGGCCTGTGTGTGGGACAGCTGTGACAGTACTAAATCACATTCAAACCTGGTATGGTCTTGGAGGCCAATCTGGTGAAGTGTGTGGTCATAGGTTGAGTTGTATTATGATTTCCGCTGCATAATACCTGGCAAAACTCAAACTCTGATGTAGTTTCCCCTCATGTGGATGAAAGGCTGTTGTGTTCAAGATCTCATCATAATCTACTGAAGATGTCAAAGATACGTGAGTCTCCTCAAGTCCACTCGTCATGACGTTCTCACTTCAGGATGGTAAGAGTCACTTAATCACTGATTCTCTTACTCTCTTGAGTAGTGTATATGAAGACCTTGAAGACCTGCAAGGAAGGTTTGTTCCAAGGAGGTGGAACCAATGTTCTATGTGATGTTAGAACATGTTGTTCAACAAGTATGCAGCTACTGGTTGAAGAGCAGATGTTTTAGGGTTCAAACAAAGGGATAATTCTGTTTGGATCCTACTCCTGACCTGGAAGAGGAGACATCTGTGTGTGCTAAGTTGACAAACGCAGGGTCAACTGGGTGTGTGCTCAAGAAGGTCATCCCTAGAAGTTGAGCTGGTTGAGATGTGACATTGTGCAATCTCCTGCTGTTTGGCATATCCCTGCAGGTTGATCAGGATTGGATAGTTGTTCCCTGAAGTACTATGGTGTGTTGGAAGACAAGTCTCCTGGATGTTAGCAGTCAATAATGGGGTAACCTGATTGTGATATCATTTAAGGGGGCTGGAACCATGAATCTTGTTATTCAAACACCACGTTCAGAAGTGGCAGTTCTTACTAGGAGTGAGAATATGAAGATTCATAGGTTGGTTGAGGTAATATGCTCTGGCAATGCATATCTACCATTGACTGGTGTTGTTTGTCTCACTAGTACTTATGGTCAGCTGAAGTCTGATTGGTCTGATTGGAGGAGTTAGTTGCCACTGGTAGGGATAGTGTATGTCATGTTGAGACATATGTGTACAATGCATGGATATTGGTGTGGAGTATCCATGATTGTTAAGTTGAGGGGGAGTCTTGGTTAACCTCCTCAAGTCTGGTCAGCCTAGGGTCTGGTTGGCTGTTGACCTGTGTCACATGGGTTCTGGTGGTTGTGTGTCACATTTGCAAGGAAGAATTCATCTCTCTCATTCCTAAGAGTGAATTTAATCTGGGAAGACTTTCAAAATTGTCTAGGTGCTTGCAAGCAGAAGATGTTGACACAAGAAGAGTATTTTCAAAGTATTCTTATGGTGGAAGTATCTGAAGGGATGATTGGGAAAGGATTTAAGATCAATGTCTACTTGTGCCAAGTGCAAGTGTTTAATTGATTATCCTTGGAGCTCAAGATAACTGATGTTCTTAAAGATGTTGGAACATCACTTCTTCAAGACCCTGTGCAGAATCACAGGAAGGACAGTACATTCGCTTATGATCTATCTCTTTGGTGGCAGCAAAAGCATATGATCTCTGAAAAGGTTTCCTGGCAAGAAACATGTTCAGCCTTGGTATGTACAAGAAGAAGAAGACATCATAGTCTTGATGGTGGTTACTTGGATCAGTTTATTTCTGATCTAGGTAAGGAAGTGCATTAGCTTATGCACACTGTGAAGTCAAGAACAAGTGGCAGCAGTCTTGACATCATGGAAACAGCCTTGCCTTAGGATGTGGAATCCTTGGTAAAGCTGAAGGGTTAGTGTCTAACTGGTCCTTCTGAAGACTCATACATCAGAGTGTCTGATGTCTTTGGAGAAGAAGCAGGGATTCATCAAGGTGTGAGCTTGGATGACTTAACTGCAAACTTGCAGGATGGAGGTTGTTTACTCAAACTTGGTTCCACAATCAAGTCTATGAGAACATTGAACTCTTGTTCTGTGAAGGGAGGAAGTTCTTTCAAGTGGCAGAAGGAGGAGCTGAATTCAACAGCTGGATGTCAAGCACAATGTTGTGACATTCGGTTCAGCATCAGATTCTTAGTTGATGAAGTGGAACATCAACTTGAGATAGAAAGATCTACAGGGTTGAAGATTGGACACTTCAAAATTTTGAAGTTCAAATCTCACTTGAAAGGTCAGAATATCTTTGGGAGAAGTCTGATAAACTTGGGAAGGTCAAAAGGCAGCATTTGACCTTGTCATATGAGAATTCATGAAGGAGGTAATCAACCAGTGGCATTTGGTCTATCTCAGAAGTGAGTTCGAAGAATCAAGGTAATCAACATAAGGCAGCTGATTAGTCTTGAGGAAAGTCTGAGACAAATTACTTTTGAACAGAAAAGTATTAAGTTGAAGACAAAAGGAGGTGTTCTCTATTCATCTCTTGGAGCTTGTGGTAGAAGTTCTGAGCTATCTATGGAAGACTGTCTCTGGTAGTGGGATGAGAGTGTATATATCCCAATGTATGTCTGGGTTCCTCTGGCCCAAGCTGAGGACTCAGTAATATCTGAAGTCTATCAGATAGTGCTCCTTGTGATGCTGTGAAGGAAGTCCCAGCTGATGTTAAAACATCTTGTGAAGTGATCTTTTGTTCTGGTTAGAAGAGAAATTGACACAGAGTGTGGATGTGTTCAGCCAAGAGGGTTGGATAGAGGGTGCGCTCTTGAAGACATGAAGATGCGTCTTATGTTTTCCTTTCATCAAGTGGTCTGGAATCACTTTGAATCAGGAAGTATGTGAAGGTCCAACCTTGGGGTGTTGGATATGATCATGTATGACCTCCAAGAGAGTAGGTTGTCCATGACAGGGGGAGTGCGTCCGTGTGCTGCAAGTAATCACCAAGCTTGTGGTCTATGTGCTCTCAGATAACAGGGTATGGCAACCTGGCAGTTATCAGGATGCTGTGATGTGCAGCAAGGCTGAGTGAGCAGAAGAATGTCTGACCGGATGTCATGACATTGCCCTGGACAGTGCTGTTAATTCCTTCTGAATCTTAAAGTCATTAGGAATTATGAGGGTGATGTGGCCTAGTCTGATAAACCAGAATAAGCCTGATGGCTACAGCTGTGTGGTACAGGGGGAGTAACCATCAACTGAAGTGTGAAAAGTTGGCTGTAGCAGTGCTAGGTGTCAAGCCTCTACGGGAGGAATGACAGAGGTCTTGGGAAATGTTGAAGACTGGCTGAATGCAGGAATGTTAAGACATCGAGTGCAACGTGTCTGACTGCATATATGGAATGGTCTCCATGCACTGGAACGGCTGCTTTGGAAAAGAAACAGTCAAGAGCTATAAAAGGCATTCAAAGATAGTCTGAGATTTTGTTGGTGATTCTCTGACTGTTTCTCAGCAAAAATAAATGCATCTTGACCAAGCATTTATTTCTACCGGATATTCCTAAGCACAGGCTGGACTATTTAAAGGATGCAAGAGCCCCCCCTTCTCCCCACAACAGATACACTCCAATCTCAGAATCATGGGGTATGTTAAGGTCTGGGCAAGCTGCGCCTGGATCTGGTTTTGTGAAGGGTGCCTTTACAAATGTTTAGCTAAAAAGGGGGAGAGAAAGAAACGTCCTGGGGTCGAGAAGCAAACAGATCACTGTGGTAACAAACAGAAAGTTGGGGTTGGGGTTAGACACAAAATTCACCAACTGAATTACCACTTGTGTCTTGTGATCTGAGTTAAGAGAACAGTTGTGCCCTGTGTGATCTGAGTTACATTGTCTATGTACTCAGCATTACATACTCTTCAGGAAGCTCTCCTGTTGAAGGGAAGGGTTCTGGAACAACTGAGCCTTGTTTCTCTACCTCCTCATGTACACCAACATTGGGGTTTGTGGTGGTGGAGCCAATGACGGAGATGAAGAGCATTCCCAAATTGGGATGCTTAGTCCGGTGTATTGTTTATTTGTTTTAGCTAAAATTTGCCAAAGGGGGAGATTGTTGATTCCTTAGGATTGGCAGTAATTTTAGAAAACAAATAATGTAATCATCTCTGTTGTTTTAATATGTTGGGTTGAAGAGATTCAACATCTGGACCAACATGTCATGTACGATGTCACGACATCAGGTCTGTGACATCGCACATGTGTAGGAAACTGAATTAATTAATTCAGTATATGTTCTGGGATCAGCAAGGATATCTGGTGAATATCCTAACTCCCAGGTGGAGGTCTTGAAGACTAAATCAGAAGATATATAGGCTCAAAATATGGAGATATATATGGAGAGAGTTTAGGAACTTGAAGACCTTGTTTGTAGCAGAATTTTTCTGCTGAAGTTGCAACAGCAAAGAACAAGTCTGCTGCAACTTTCTGAAGGCCCAAATCCAGTTGGGTGATTAGGTTATAAATAGCTGATTGTAATCTAGTTTTTGTAAGCCTCTTAGAATGAATTTTTAAGGGTGTGTGTAAGGTAAACCTCCCAATCTGTGGGAAGGTTACCATGTGTTTCTCAGTGGTAAACCTGAGAGTGTTTGTTACTCAAAGCCTGTAGGCAAGAGTGATTATGTTCTTGAATGAAGCTGTGAAGCAAGTTCAAGGTGTTTGCACATTACATTGTATTTGTAGTGATAGGAATGGAAACTCGAGGTTTCTATCTAGGAGTTCCTAGGTATAGATTGCATTGGGTAGGGATTAAGTGACGAGTTGTAAACGGGGGAGTTTAACTCTAAATTGATACTACTAATAGTGGATCTTCTTCCTGGCTTGGTAGCCCCCAGATGTAGGTCATGTTGGACTGAACTGGGTTAACAATTTCCTGTGTTTGTTTACCTACTGCATGTTATAATCATGTCTGCCATAATTCAGGTTGTGTTACAGTCTGCCAATCAAGTTAATAACAAACCTGATACATAGCCTTCTGTTGGAATGTCAATCAGAATGTTTTGACATTCATCAACAACAGCACATACTGTTTAATAAGCTGATGAATTCAGTTCAGTATGTAGTGAAGTCTGGTTTTAAAAAGCATATCAGACCTGGCCAAAAGAGCAGTGTGAAATTGCCAAACTGGATGTCTTGACAGTTCTTCCAGTAAGCTGATACTGAAGTAGAGACTGGTTGGTCTTTTACAGTACAGCAAATTTAGCAGTCTGTGTTCAGGAACTAAACAGACTGAGCATATGGTTCTGGGCTTGGATGTCAGACGGAATGTTGTGACATTCATTCCTGACAGCATATGCTATATTGTTGGATGGTTAGTTTTTCTGTTTCAGGATTTTTCTCAGGCTATTCTTCAGGAATCCACCAGCTGATCTAAAATCTAGGAAACTAACAACTAAGCTACAATTAATGAACCTAACAAATAATCTATTTGTTAGCTCCTTAATAAGTGGAGATTAGTTTAACTTGTTACAACCTTTAATCTAGGAAATACAAGTACATGACCAACAAACTGGAACAATGTAACAGATGATGTCCTAAACAGGATTGAGACATCGTGCTGATAATTGTGTAGGAAAACAACAGTAGTGAATGTTATGGTGCACATAACTAAGTGTTCCTCCATTCTAGGATGACATAGAAGGAGAGGATGTGACACTGTGAAAGGGTGCACATTAGTACAGAGTGTAATAACTGTCTTGCTGTATTAGGTACAATGTTAGATCAGATGTCATGACTTGAAGTAGAACATCTGAATACTGACTACACCAGAATTTCAATTGTCCTTGATTTGATGAGAGTGATGAATTTATATAGATTGTAGGTTTGGATAAAATGGAGGTTCGGAGTTAGTTTTGATGTGGCTTAGAATTAGTTAAATGAGGCTTGGAGTTAGTTAAAATGGTTTGAATTAGTTTGAAGACGTTTGGAGTTAGCTTGGGACTGTTATGAGTAATTCACAAATGTTGAGAAGTTTGGTGAATTCAAGTGTTAAGAGCTTGGTTCAATGCATGAATGATATGGGGTGTTGTTGTATAATCTTTTAAAGATTTCAATGTGTATTGATGCAAGCATTGAGATTGGTTTGGAGTGCAAGGGATACTGCATTACTGCTGAAAAATGCAGCATTTTGGCTACTTCCAGCAGGTGTAATCGATTACCCTAGACATGGTAATCGATTACCATAAAAAAATGGGTTTTTTAGGTTACTGGAAGCAGTGTAATCGATTACCCAAACATGGTAATCGATTCCCATCATGAAAAAATGAATTTTTTGGCTACTGGAAGTAGGGTAATCGATTACCTAAACATGGTAATTGATTACCATCATGAAAAAATGGTTTTTTGCTTTGCTTTGATACATGGTCTCATGTGTGAGGCATAATGGCTTGGCTTTCTTTGAATGAATGAATGAAATGGAATTAATGGGCCATGGAATGAGTTGATCAAATGGAAAATGAACTTGTATCAATGAGATTATAAATCAAATCATGAATGAATCTTGACATTTTAATAAAACCATGAAAGTAATGGATGAAGCGAGAATGAAACAAGACTTGAATCAAATGGATCATGAGACCATGAGGTCAATGAAACATGAATGCAAGCATGCCTTGAATCAATCACATAACCGCATACATTAGGGTTTACTAGGTCAAAGTTCAAATCTATGTATCAATTACCATAATGTCATGAACCACAACCAGGGTTTCCACTACCTTAATGCAAACCATAGGGTTCATAAACCTCAAGGCCAAGGACTTGGGTTGGGATGTACAAATGAATTTCAAGATGTAGGCCACAAGAGCTAAGGTCCCAAAGAATCCAAAAATTAGGGTTTCTCTACACATGATGAGTAATGCCATAATCCTCAAGCCAAAACCCTGATTTTCATTAGCCATAAACCCTGAATCTATGATGCCTGTTAGCAAGTGTTAATCATGAGTGAACGATGCACATGAATGAAATGTGAATGAGTCTCAAGCCATAAGTCATATGAGAAGCGAAAAGGGAGGAAAAGTTTTGGGGTACAACACTCAACCTCAGATAGTTGTGATTTCTACATAAGTCCATTTACGATTGCTTAACATAGAGGTAAATTTGACCTTCAAGGCATATCATTCTAGTAAGTGAGATTATAAGTCTCCCATTATTCATGGCATTGTGTGGATACTTGGCCTTTTTTCCTTTCATGGGAGCTAGTGGCATACTTGTTGAATTATCCAAGTTGCAGCCCTTCTCATGGAAGATGTCTTGGTTTAAGGATCCATACTTGTGAATGAATGGTTGAGTGTTCTCCAAAGAATGACTTAATAAATTAAAACTAAACACTAACATTTGAATAACCATTGACTAACTCTTATTCATTATGCTTTTACTTTTAAGTCATTTACTTTATGCAATTTAAATTTCAATCATTTATCATCCATTGCCATTTATATTTCATATAATTTGTTTATGTTTAAGTCCTTTTTCACTTTGCTCATTTGAGCCATATCTTGTGATTGTATATATTGTTTGTGTATTTTGATTTTTTCTTTGGTCTTAGGACCTTAAAACACCTAATAATAACAAAAACCCTAAAAAACATTTTGGTGGACTGTTGGACTTGATCTGAACTTTTGGGCTTAGAATTATGCAACTTTCCTTGTGCTAAAGGACTTGACCAATGCCAACATCTGGGACTGAGCTATCCTTGACAATGACCTTCATCCGATGCAAGACCTTGAGGATTTCTGTGATTCATCTGCTACTCTATCTTGGTGCTTAACTACTTATTTTGTTGTTTGTTTATGTTTGATGTTTTGTTCTGAGTTGATCAAGGAACATTTCATCTGATGCATTGGAAGACAATAAAGACTGCTAGCTATTGGAGTTCTTTCTTGGATGTGGCTATCTTTATTTGATGCCTTGATCTTCATGATGTCCGGATATTGTTCATTGCTTATTGTTTGATCAAAGTCCAAAGGAAAATGAGTTTCTATATGACATTCTTGTCTGTTGGATTGCATCCCATTGGTCAGATCTTTTTAACTTTTAACTTTTACTTTGTGCTTAGGATATCCCTCTTCATCTCCTCCCACTTCTTAAATTTTAAAATTTCTCCCTCTTTTCAGAAACCTCTCTTTGCTTGTAATTTCAAACTTAAACATTGTTTAATGATTAGAAACTTTGTCCTTGTGCCATTGAATTTTCAAACTTTTTTTCTTAAATAAAACTTGTAATTAAACTTAACCATATTGACTCAAATTTCAAAAGACAAAAAGAACTAACAACTTCATTCAAATTTTTGGCCTCTTGTGCCCTTTTTACTTAACATTTTATTAAAAAGCAATTCACCAACTCATTTGAAATTTTTACCACAAACTACGGGGTTTTGATCCCTCATTTTTATGTTGGTAGGTAGGCATAAGACCGAAGGTCTTGTCAAACACAAAAATATAACCAATGAATTCTTTTCTCCTCCCCACACTCTATTTTATCAAACATCATTTATACCAAAAACACATGCGCACACAAAAAGGGTTCCCTAGGAGTATCTAGGACACTTTGGGTGTTAACACCTTTCCTTTGTGTAACCAACCCCCTTACCTGTAATCTCTGGAATTTTATTAGTTTTGATTTGAAAACTTCTTATCCTTGGGTTTTGTTTGTACTTTTTCCTTTTCCTTTGGAAGCAATAAAAGTGCGAAGGTGACTCTGGTTTTATTAACGTTAAGCTCAGCCATATCTTGATAGTCAAGAATTTACCGCTACAGAAATTAAGTGGAGACTCTGCTGGGGAGTAGTCCTCAATGGGTTTATCCTACTTTTTATGTGTGTATATATTTGTATATTTGATGTTTGTATATATTGTTTGTGTTATGTAATCTGTCTATCGTGCTTGGTGTAGCGGAGTATTCGTTACTATTAGAGATATTGACTAAATCTAAGGTAAACCATACAAGTCGAGTCGCCACCGCACTTCTATTTATCCAAACGGATGGTTAGAAAGCGAACAAAAACCTAAAAGTTTTATCAAATCAAAAACTAGTAAAAATGTCAGAGATCGGGGTAAGGGGGTTGGTTATGCAATGGGAAGGTTTTAAGCACCCAAAACATCCTAGGTACTCTTAGGGAGCCCTTTTCACATTTGTTGTAAGGTTGGTATTTTTGTGAAAATTGGTTTGTGCAAACATGATTGAAGAGATGAGAAGAGAATATACAAGTTTATTTACATTTTGTGTTTGGATGGATAAACCCATTGCCTACCTACCATCTTAAAAAAGATTAGGATCAAAACCTCGTAGTTCGGGGTAAAAATCTCAAAATGGGTTGGTGAATTGATTGGTCCAAAAGCCTTAAGGTCTTTTGTTATCCAAGGGAGAAAACTCAACCTAAAACCACAAATCCACCATGTGAGGATAGCTTCAACATGCTGGTGAGGGGTTAACCCTATAATAAGCATGGAAGACTCATTGTCCATCACTAAGGATATAGGTGAGTATTACATCTACCTCAAGGATAACTCAAACCTAATAGCTAAAGGTTATGAAAAAATTTGATTAAGGAAGTGGCCATTGAAACCACAAAAAGACATTTGAATGGGTTACATTTACCAATGAAAGGTATGTACAAAATATGGTCAAAGTTGACTTAGAAGTTCAATTCAAAATAATTATTATGAAAAGAAAGTTTTGAAAATCAAAAGCATAAGGCTTAGGTTTCTAATGTTTGAAAAGAAGTGTTAAATGTTTGCACAAAAGTTTTGGCTTGGGTTAGAGTGGAGGGAAGAAGAAGAATGGCTAAAGTCCTAATCATACAAGAGATAAGGGATAAGAAACAAGACCACACATGGAGTTCCTCTCTTGAGATCATATTGATGATCCAAGTAGCTCCCATCCTTTGGAATATTCAAGCAAAATAATACGAATCTCAAGCAATCAACAATCAATTAAGCTCTTGGAAATTTCCTCAATGGCTCTTAGATCTCTCTCTCTTAGAAGCTCGTGGCAATGGTTCCTCACTTAGGCTCAATGTTGGAATCCCTAGCACAAGAACACACACATTAAAAAGTTCTATCAAACAAACCAAGAATGAACAAGAAGGAGTTTAGAAATTGGTCCTTCCAAAGTTTTCTTTAGCACTTATATCATTCTAAAGGCCCAATGCCTAGTTGCTCTTTGACTTTTATAGCACTCTAAAGGCACAATGCCTAGTTGCTCTTTGACTCCAAATTTGCATAGGGAAAGTCCTAAAGTCTAAGTCCATTTGTCCATTTCTTTGCATTTGGTCCACAACAATCAAAATAAAACACAAGCACAAAGATATATACACAATTATGTGTTCAAGTGAGCAAAAGGCAAATTGCATTAGCATAAACATGTGCTCAAGTGAGCAAAGAGCAAAAGCAAATGAATAATATGTACAAGAATAGTAAATTGCATAAATGTAAAGAGCAAGAAGTAAATGTTAATGGTTAATGGTTAGTGTTAGTAGTTAGTGTGCCATAAGGCAAATTTAGCGCTATGTTAAGCAATCGTAATTGGACTTATGTAGAAGTCACAACTATCTGAGGCCGGTCAATAATAATGTAGGCAACAACACAAGTTAGAGGTCTTGATTAGTGAATCAAACTCCAACAACTTGTCATGCCAAAAAGAAGATGAGAAATGATCTTGTATTGGTTTAGGTCCTTTGCATGATTTAGAAAGCAATATATCCTTAATGCAAAGCTATTCACTTGATCATTTGATCAAGATGAATTAGATTTGAATCAAGGAAGATTAAACCTCCCCTAATCAATGCTAACCATCAACCTTTAACTCATTGATCAAAAAAAAAGATGAAGAATTAGAAAAGAAGAATTAAAGTGCATTAAATTAAATGGAATGTACCAATCAACAAATGTTGACCAAAGATAGGGAAAATCAAGGTCAAACAATAGAAAACAGAAGCAAGATGAAGATTGGAAGTCAAGAAATAAGCAAAATATTTTTGGCATTTTTAGTATTTAAAATAAAACTTGAATTAAAATATTAAAGAAAGGTCAAACTTCAAACTCACTTCAAATCAACTTTGAAAAGTCCAAGTGAATTATCCCAAGTTCAACAAGGTCAAACAAAGTTTGACAAAAAATTTCAGCATTTTTAGAAGTCAGAAACTATTTTAAATCAATTAAAAATGCATAAAAATAACCTAATTGAATTAAAATCTCAAATAAATCTCAAATCAATTAATAAATTGATGAGAATATTTTTCATAGATCTATCATCATTCAAAGAGGTTGAGAAAATATTTTTGTATTTTTTGAATATCAAAAACTATTTAAAATGAATTAAAAATAACCAGAAAAGAGAAAATTATTAAAAAATAGAAAATGATAAAATAAAAAATATTAAAAATCATTTTTAGAAACTAGAAGTTAAAAGAGAAATAATGCAATTGGTCCCATAATTTTTGGACCAATAATGAAAGCGATACGAATTTTAGAAAATGAAATGGAATTAAAAAATGAAATGGAAATTAAATTAAGAAATGGAAAATATGAAAAATCCACACGCGTTGGATTGTGTCTCATTAAATGACATGGAGGATCCAATGGCATTGGCATGCACGCGCACCATGAACCTCAGTCAACGAGAAGCACCAATAATAAAATAAAGTCATAACAATGTGTGGAGGAGATTAGATCTGGAAACTGAGATGACGGCTCAGATCCAATCTGGAGACCAGACGGTGGCCAGCGCCACCGTCTTCTCCGGCTAGCTCTGGTGAAGGCCAAAAATTGCAGGGATTCAAATGTGCATCAAAACGCACGATCTAGGTACCGTTCAAAAGGTGAATTGATGTACATCACTCCTATGCCACTCAATTCCACTCTAGATCCCTATTAAGAGAGAAATCAGAGATGGAACTTTGGTGGTGTTCAACTGAACTTGCTTGATTTCAACAATTAAGAACACAATAATGATGTTTCTATGCAGAGGACTTCAGACAACACAAGATCAAGGCAAATGGAGCAATATATGAGGAGATTCGAAGCAAAATGCAGTTGAGCAAAACCTTTGAATTGTGAAGAATTGAGTCACTCTCTTTGATTCCTTTTGCAAACAGAAGCTTCTATGGATCAAATGAAGAAGGTCTAGGAACTTTAGATCTGAAGAAAATAGTCAAGGAAACTGAATTCTAGATCTGAAATGTTTAGAGAAAAATGATATTTATTCCTTTGGTATGGGTGGGGATTCAATTCAGCAGGGGTTTAGGCGCCATTAGGTTGAAGAATTGTGAAGCTATGGCATGGTATTTATAGATGGAGAGAGTTGTAAGCAATGTTGAATGTGTGACTTCAAATTTGCATGAATGGAAAGGGCCTCCATGCATGGGCCTGTACAGGCGCATGGAGGGCCCAATTCCACATGGCTTGGCAAGCTGAGATCATAATTGAATGAAATGGACGTGCAACATAGGTGTAATCAGCTCATGCATGGCAATTGAATCAAGTTTTCAAAAATGCACCTAATTCTTCATGTCTTCGAAAATGATGCTTCCAAACTCCAAATGCAACCTTATGAGTAATGGTTAGAAATCTTGTTGCATAAGGAACAAATGCTATGTTGATCAAAACTTCAATTGGGCCTTGGAAATTAATGAAATTTGAGCTTGAAGTGTAGGGTGCAAAACATGCATATGTGAAGTTTCCAAATTTGGCCAATGTTCAAGCCCCTCTCTCTCAATGATGCACGCTCCAAATGATAAAATCTTCAACATTAAAGTTGTAGATATTTTCAAGAAAATCAATTTGGACTTAAAGTTTGCATCATTTGGATTTTTTATGAAGAAGTTATGGGCACTTGAAGTTGGACTTTTTCACATTTCAATGCATTTGGTCCAAAGTGACCTATAATGTTTTGCATTACCACATGTATTTATTTTGGATTTTGCAATTTTGCTCAACATAACATCTGAAGTAGACACAATAAGATTTCCAATGCATTAATTCTCATCCCAAAATCATGAAAAATGAATGAGTTATGTTCTTGGGAAGTTGACCCAAAATTAGGGTTTCAGTCAAAATGACCTATAATGTCTTAGAGTGGATGATGACCTTCCAAGCTTCAAGTCAAATTTTGATAAACATGAAAGTTGTTAATATTGTCCTTAAGAACATTTTTGCTCTTGGGGTCATCTCCATTTGACCAACACATAAAAAGTTAGGTCTCAATACATTTCAAAATAGTCAGATGAATTGACTGATCAACTTCTCAAGTCCACACCTCATGTTTTGATGAATTGATGATTGATGGAACTCAAATAAGTTCAAATATGAATGAAATGATGAATTAAAGAACTTCCCTTGATTGTATTTGACCATGGGTTGAGGTTGCTTCATGAACAAGGCACAGTTGATGAGCAGATTAATTAGGGTTTCCTTGGGAAACAAGCCTCAAACCCCTTGACTTGCTTGATCAAAATGATGAATTGAGATAATTGGGAGGCATATTTGATGGATGAGAGCTTTGGGAACCATTACCATGCTTGCTTTCATCTTCTCCTGACCATATCATTACACATAGGATCTCCTAGAAGCTTTTGACCTTGTGACTGCTCAAGCTACAAACAAGAAATGTTAGTGACATATTTTTGTGCTTTTGGTTAGTAAATAAAATGAGAAAAGCAATAATATACAATTCAAGCATGCTTGGTGATCTCAAACCACTCACAAGGGATCCCACCCAAAGGCAAACGGAACCAAGATGCTTATGATCCTTGAGGCTATGCAAATGCAATGGGTGATGCCATGAGGGATCTTAGGGCCAAAATTAGGGTCTTACAGATGCCCCTATTTAAGGTCATTCTAGCCGGAGAAGTGGAGGTTAAAATCTTCGTCTCGACGAGATAGAATGGGCTTAAATAATAACAAAGAGACGAATTTTGGTCCCTAAGAGACCTCATGATGCAAATGTATGCAAAAGGGTAATACTCTGTGGGGATATGTGTCCACAAAGAAGAAAAGAAATCCGGACAAACTGACAATCCATATGAGTAATTCACTCCATGGGATAGAGACTCTGGGACTCTTATGGGGATAAGAAAGGGAATAAATTGCGTGAGCAGGGCACGGCTTAAAACTTGGTGAAAGACACGAGCAGAATTCCAAAAGAATAAATTAATGGAAAGACCCGAGCTGACTCAAAGGCGCATGTATTGGGGAATATGCCAATACAGCGGAATTATCCACAAAGGATACTTCGGATGAAAATCCGGACTCAGATGGGGAGAATCCACTAAGGGACCTCGTTGGGGAACATCCAAACAGGACTCCTCTGGGAAACACCAGGATGAGGTATTACCGGTTACTGGGTAATAAGCTCAAGGAGACATGTGATCAAAACATCGGTATAAGGGCGAGAGGACAACATGCTCAGGGAGAATGAATATCTAAGACCGGTATAAGGGTGAGAAATATCAAACATCCGAAATCATCTGAGGAAAACCTAAAAAGGTATATTTCAACTCAGGGAAATCTGACTCCATAGGGGACAACAAGTCATAATAGGGAGCAGAAGGGAAGGAACACCAGGGATACCGGTTACTGGGCATATAATAGGTGACCGACCAAGGCGTGAATTTGGGAATATTTCTAAGACACTCATCATCCAAAAGAGGGCTAAAAAGCAAACTCGATTACAGGATGGACATTCGATTCCACAAAGGGGATACGAATCTTACTCGACTTGGGAAGAATAAAGACTTCGAATGAAGAGCGCATGAGACATATTATCTATTACTGTCAGAACGTAGATAACATACTCGCATGGAAGATTATCCACAACCGGTTACTAGGTTAATAAAGGATAAATCGACCGAAAGGAAAGGGCATCGGGATACCAAAAACTAGGTATAAAATGATGATCGAATCCAAAGGAGAAACAATCATTACCGACAATCGGCAAATGAAAGATGACCCGCTGGGGATACATTGACAAAGGCAACGATCCAGGAGACATATCACCGGTTACTGGGAGATAGCTCAAAAAGGGGTGAAGGAATATCAATACCGAATATTGGATAAAGATAACCGTCAAGGAGGGGATTACATCTACTAGATACTAGGTAGAAAACCACGGAAGAGTAACCGTCATCGGTTAGGATGAACAAAATAAGGTTAACTCTACAAGGGGATAAAAAATAGGGTTTACAACTACCGGTATAAGGGTAGAAAACCACAGACTCCGTCGGGGAAAAGATGGATAATTACTGGTTACTGAGCAATCATTCATCTAAACTACGGGGAAGTGCAAGAAAAAAGACACGAGAAGCCAATCTAGGATCAAACTAGAGAGGCACGATGAAACAAGACTTGTCCCTATGAGGATATAACTCAATGGGGAATTCCATCCCAATATATGTTTTGGAAGGAAACAGAAACAACCATCATCCACGAGGATATAACTCGGTGGGGACTATGGAAGAAAGGATAAACACTTTCTGCTTATGGGGGTGACTCTACATGGAGAGATCAAACACAAACATCTGCTTGGGGAAGCATATTACCAACTAGCAGGAGATAACAAACAAAGATATATGGCAAAGAATGCAACATGAGTATCTGAATGTTAAAATTATGCATATATGCGTGGTTTACGTATGATAAATGCTGACAAACATACATTTCTAAACCAAATAGGTCCAACGAACGATGAACAAACATTCGGTACTACATCTCAAGAGAGAAAGCCAGGCCCAGTGGAAAATATCCAATCTGATGAGGGGTAAGAGATACCAGGAAACAAAGATCTCTGCAGGGGAATGAATATCAGCCATTCCAACTAGGGACAGGATCATCGCACGGATGAACTCCACCGTAGAAGTAACTCTACTGGGGAAATTATCAGAGGGAGGATGGATCTTTGGGGAACAACCATCAATCAGAAACTTCCAAAGATCACCAAATATTGACCTACCAAAGAGATCACATCTGCTGAGGAGGAAGGATCACTACTCTGCCGAAAGAAGGAGGGATGAATATCTTTACCAAACACTTTACTCAGGAGAAAAACCACAAAAGGCTCCGGAGGAAGAGGATACAAGCATGCCAGGAATATGAACAAATGTCTTACCCTGTTGGGAATCATACCATCCTTGGGAGAGCACCGAAGACATCCCAAGTATCCTTTTATCATTGTGAATGTTCACTTTGTTTAAAAACAACTTATGAAAAATTTAATCACTTAAAACAATGATATTTCTCAATTAAAACATGCAAAACATTTGTTGAATAGAAACAAATAAGAGTGCAAATAATTGGATAAAGGCTCAAATTTATTTGATGGAATGGTAGTCTGCAAATGGCAATACTCTATAGATCTTTACAAATTTGAAATTGGTGATATATATTGGAAAAGGGCTACATTGAACATAATGACCATTTCTCCACCAACTCTGAATTCGATGTATTTGAAGTTTCAATTGATGATGACTGAGCGAGAATCTCTGAAAGATGATAGTTTGCAGAACAAAGTCTTGTCAGGATGCAGTTACTTGCCAAATCCCTAATTTTTGCCTAGATTGCCCCAGGGTGAGGTACTTAATCTAGCGGGATACATATTCATTTTTTATATCTCTAACTTTTTCCTGGATCGCCCTTTCGGGTTTTAAATCCACCGACACGCTCATTTTTGCCTAAGTCGCCCTTTCGGGTTTTCAACTTAGCGAGCTATTCTGTTTTTATTTTTAGGAGAAGTATTTCTTAACTGCATCTGAATTCACAGGACGGGTGAAATCCTCCCCATCCATAGTTGTAAGTATCAAAGCACCACCTGAAAAGGCTCTCTTAACAACATATGGACCTTCATAGTTTGGAGTCCACTTGCCCCTGGAATCGGGCGCGAAAGACAAAACTTTTATAAGCACAAGGTCACCCTCTCGGAACACACGAGGCTTGACCTTCTTATCAAAGGCTTTCTTTATCCTTTGCTGATATAACTGACCATGGCACATGGCAGTCAATCTCTTCTCTTCAATCAAATTCAGCTGGTCATAACGACTCTGAACCCATTCAGCATCAGCCAACTTGGCTTCCATCAAGACTCTCATTGATGGGATCTCCACCTCTATTGGGAGCACAGCCTCCATGCCATGAACAAGAGAGAAAGGGGATGCCCCTGTTAAAGTGCGGACAGACATACGATATCCATGCAAAGCAAATGGCAGCATCTCGTGCCAATACTTGTACGTAACAACAATCTTTTGGATAATCTTCTTGATATTCTTGTTAGCAGCTTCAACAGCCCCATTCATCTTGGGTCTGTATGGAGAAGAATTATGATGTACGATCTTGAACTCACTACACAGCTCTTTCATCATCTTGTTGTTCAAGTTAGATCCATTGTCAGTAATGATCTTATCTGGAACACCATAACGGCATATGAGTTGATTCTTGATAAACTTCACAACCACCTGCCTGGTCACATTTGCATATGATGCCGCTTCAACCCACTTGGTGAAGCAATCAATTGCTACGAGAATAAATCTGTGACCGTTGGACGCTTTCGGCTCTATCACGTCAATCATGTCAATTCCCCACATAGAGAAAGGCCATGGTGATGAAATCACATTCAGAAGTGTCGGGGGAATATGAATCTTATCCGCATAAATCTGACACTTGTGGCATTTCTTCACATATTTGCAGCAATCAGACTCCATTGTCAGCCAATAGTAGCCTGCTCTCAACATCTTTCTAGCCATGGCATGTCCATTGGAATGAGTACCAAATGAACCCTCATGGACCTAAGTCATTAACAGGTCTACTTCGTGTCTATCCACGCATCTGAGCAGAACCATGTCAAAATTCCTCTTATAAAGCACATCGCCATTGAGATAGAAACTGCCAGATAATTTCCTCAAAGTCTTCCTATCTTTCACAGATGCCCCAAGCGGGTAAATCTGGCTCTGAAGAAAGCACTTAATATCATAATACCATGGCTTATCATCTTGCACCTCCTCTACTGCAAATACATGAGCTGGTCTGTCCAAGCGCATCACATTGATATTGGGTACTTTATTCCAAAGTCTAACCACGATCATCGAAGCAAGTGTGGCAAGAGCATCTGCCATCCGATTCTCATCTCGAGGAATATGATGGAATTCAACCTCAGTAAAGAACGTTGAAATCCTCCTTGCATAATCTCTATATGGGATGAGGCCAGGCTGATTCGTTTCCTATTCACCCTTAATCTGATTAACAACGAGGGCCGAATCACCATAAACATCGAGATGCTTGATCCTAAGATCAATACATTCTTCCAATCCCATAATACAAGCTTCATATTCTGCCATATTATTCGTGCATTTAAAAGTTAGCCTTGTTGTAAAAGGAAAATGTGTGCCCTGAGGAGTAATAATTACTGCCCTAATACCATTTCCATATTGATTTACAGCACCATCAAACACCATACTCCATCTGGAACCAGGCTCTGGCCCTTCGTCGAGCGTAGGCTCATCGCAATCTTTCATTTTCAAGTACAGAATCTCCTCATCTGGGAAGTCATACTGAACTGACTGATAATCCTCGATTGGTTGATGTGCTAAGTGGTCAGCCAAGATACTACCTTTAATCGCTTTCTGAGCTCGATACTCAATATCATACTCAGATAACAACATCTGCCAACGGGCAATCCTCCCATTTAAAGCAGGCTTCTCAAAGATATACTTAATTGGATCCATTTTGGATATCAACCAAGTCGTATGATTCAACATATACTGGCGTAAGCGCTTAGCAACCCAAGCCAAAGCACAACATGTCTTCTCAAGCATTGAGTATCGAGACTCACAGTCGGTGAACTTCTTACTCAGGTAGTAGATATCATACTTTTTCTTTCCTGATTTGTCTTGCTGACTAAGGACACAACCCATAGAGTCTTCAAAAACTGTGAGATACATAATCAACGATCTCCCTTCCACAGGCGGGGACAGAATCGGAGGCTCAGACAAATACTCTTTAATACTATCAAAGGCCTTTTGGCAATCCTCGGTCCAATCATGAAACTGATCTTTCCGGAGGAGCTTGAATATTTGCGCACATGTGGCAGTCATGTGGGATATGAATCTGGAAATATAATTCAAGCGGCCAAGAAAACCTCGGACTTGCTTCTCAGTTTTGGGCGCAGGCATCTCTTGTATTGCTTTGACCTTTGCAGGATCAACCTCAATACCTCTTTCGCTGACAATAAAGCCCAATAACTTGCCGGAACATACTCCAAATGTACACTTGTTGGGATTCAGACGAAGCTTATACTTCCTCAAACGCTGAAAAAGCTTCAACAAGTGTTCTACATGTTCAACTTCCGTTCTTGACTTTGCAATCATATCATCAACATACACCTCGATCTCCTTGTGCATCATATCATGAAACAAGGTAGTCATAGCTCGTTGATACGTGGCTCTGGCATTCTTCAAACCGAAGGGCATCACTCGATAACAGAATGTTCCCCAAGGTGTGATGAATGTTGTCTTCTCCATATCCTCGGGTGCCATCTTAATCTGATTATATCCGGAAAATCCGTCCATAAATGAGAAGACATCGAATTTAGTTGTATCATCTACCAACATATCAATATGTGGTAGAGGGAAATCATCTTTCGGACTAGCTTTATTCAAGTCTCTATAGTCCACACACATTCGGACTTTTCCATCTTTCTTAAGCACAAGCACAATATTGGCCACCCATTGAGGATATGTAGAAGTCACCAGAAACCCCGCATCAATTTGCTTCTGAACTTCCTCTTTGATCTTCACTGCCATATCAGGACAAGTTCTTCTGAGCTTCTGCTTCACAGGCACACACTTAGGCTTCAAAGGCAGGAAATGTTGCACAATATCTGTATCTAGACCAGGCATGTCTTCATAAGACCAAGCAAAGACGTCGACATACTCTCGTAGCAATTCAATCAACCCCTTCTTAACAGATTCTTCCAGAAGTGCCCCAACCTTCACTTCTCGCACACAATCTTCAGACCCCAAGTTGACTGTTTCTAGATTCTCAAGATGCAGCTGAATGACCTTCCCTTCATGCTCAAGTAGACGGGTAATCTCGTCAGGAATCTCTTCAACATCATCTTCTTCTGCCTCAAATACAGGGAATTCAAAGTTCAGAGATGGTGTTGGATCATTATGTTCAATGGGTTTAATCAACCTGCATAATGATTTTGGATATAAAAGATTTTAGAATTCAAACAAGGCAAATCATTATGCAGATGAAAAGATTGATTTTATTCTTATTTTTAGGGTTTTATGTGATCACCAATTTCATGCAAAAGCGAAAAGGGAAAATAATTGGAAAAACAAACATTTAACATGGTTTTATTGAATGAAAATATCATTGTATTTATGCGCCAACAATGTCATCACTTCTCCTTTTGGCATGGGAGAAGGGTTTGCAAACACAATGAACATTACTTTGACTTATGGATAACTATTGGAATATCAACAGCGACCCAATTATTGCAGATCCCTCCAGGGATGACAAAGTTGCCAGAATCCTCTGCATTCTCTTCCAAAATGGCAGCAGCCTCTTCATCTTGACCGGTGTGGATAAATCCACAACTCTTGAACAGCCCTTGCTTGTTGAAGACACCAGAAGAATAGCCTATGCCAGCCCGAGATTTGTTGTCTTCCAACTTGATCATTTGCTCCAATCCAGCAGCTGTACCATGCTCAATGGCCAACTTAGCATCTTTATAGGAAGCAAATGAAGAAGTTCTCTTCTCAACAGGTTCAGCAATAGATAAAGCTTGGAGCGACATTCCAACTTTATCCTCAGCATCTATATAAGAGAAGGAAGACAAATGGCTAACCAGGAGAGCCTTTTCTCCCCCTACCACCACCAGCTTCTTATTTTTCACAAACTTCAGTTTCTGGTGTAGGGTGGATATCACGGCGCCTGCCTCGTGAATCCATGGTCTGCCTAAGAGACAACTATACGATGGGTGAATGTCCATAACCTGGAAGGTAATCTAGAAATCACTTGGTCCGATTTTGACTGGGAGATCAACCTCTCCAATCACAGTTTTGCGAGACCCATCGAAAGCCTTCACAACTACCCCACTCTCCTCATGGGAGGCCCCTGATATGATAACTTTGCAAGAGTGGATTTTGGCAATACATTCAATGATGACCCAGTGTCCACCAGCACATTGGACATGGCGTCGTCTTTGCAGCTCATAGATATGTGTAATGCCAAGTTGTGGTCTCTTCCCTCCTCGGGGAGATCAGCATCACAAAAACTTAAATTGTTACAAGCGGTGATGTTTGCAACAATATTGTCGAATTGTTCAATCGTGACGTCGTGATCCACATATGCCACATCCAACACCTTCTGCAGAGCTTCTCGGTGTGGTTCCAAATTCATCAGCATGGATAATACAAAGATTTTGGATGGCGTTTATAGAAGCTGATCTACAATATTGTACTCACTTCTCTTGATGAGCCTTAGCATCTTATCACAGTCTTCTTTCGTATTGCCACTCGGGCCAACAGAGACAGAAGTTTTCAACGTAGAGGTAGGTTTAGCAACAAGAGCCGGATTCGGAGCGTTCACAACATTCCCAATCGGGCGTTCAGCATAATCAGTAGTATCATTCCTCCGGGCATCAGCTTGCGGCTTTGGCGGAGCCGCGAAAACACGACCACTGCGGGTCAGGCCGCTGACATCGGCAATATTAACAACAGATGAAGAGGGCAGGGGCACCTCTTTCCCATTCTCCAATGCTACAGCATTGTAGCGATAGGGGACCGCCTTCTTAGAAGAATACGGTACAGGGCCGACTGGCTTATTGGTCAAAGCAGGTGATCAGAAAAATAGCAAGTGTACTATTTTTACCGATGTAGTAATAAGGAGTTTTATTTCCAAGTATCGATCTCAAGGATTGCATAGGAAATACTTATTTTAATTTGATTCTATCAGAACAAAAAGATAATGGTTTGGTTGTTTTGGAATTTATAATAGTAAACACAAAAATAGTAAAAATAATTGATTAAGATAAAAGATGCTAGGGTGAGTGGTTGAGTTAACCGGTTATGAATTCAATCCCGATTTCCTTAATACATATGAAACATTCAATCACCTGACCTCATAATGTTCTTACTTAAGTCCTTAAGGAAGAAACTATTAAACTACCAATTCTTACTCAAATGTCCATTCAATTAATCATTGGTTTTAATCATACAAAATATCAAGGTTTACGGTGATTTACGAAAGTTACTAGTCCTAGATGATGCAATCATAAACCCAATTGTGTGAAAACCCTACCAATCACAATCCTGTTATTGGAAGTCATAGATTAATTTGTATTTGTCCGATACAAAAGCATAATAACATCACACAATTGAATTGAAATACGTAACATAGTGTCGCAACCCGAAAAATACGGTCTGCGAAAAAAACAACCGGCGAGAAAGAAAATGACAGAAGAGTCACCACCGTGCGTTATTTATCCCAAAGGAGGGAAAGGAAACGCTCGAAGTAAACCTGGAGAAAGGAAAGGAAAAGACAAGGTCTCGCAACCAAATCTTGGGTTCGGGAGTCGATTATGCGAAGGGAAGGTATTAGCACCCCTACGCATCCGTAGTACTCTACGGGATCCACTCTTGTTGTTTCTTGTCTAAAGGGTGTGCGTTTATCTAATGTACTATTTACTAAAAGAAAGGGTCAAAGAAAATGACTCGCACGGATGTCGCATCCACTGCATACGTATCTCACCTGAATATGAGAATCAGAGTCTTCGTAGCTCGGCTACCTAGGGGTTAAGGATAAGTGTGCTCGCTAAGACATCGTGTCTTATGCCTACGTATCTCATCGGGAATGAGAATCAGAGCAAAACGTAGTTCAAACTAACTACGGGATTAAGGGTCTCGATTGCAACTAGGGCAAGAGAAAAGGAAAATCTCGATCGCAACGAGGGTGAAAGAAAACAAGGATTAGTTGTTAGTTGTTAGTCAAACTCGGCAAGACATCGCATCTTGTGCCTACGTATCTCATCTGAACATGAGAATCAGAGTTGCCGTAGTTCGGCTCACGCACGCCAAACAAAACAAGACACCTACACACAAAAAGGTGGCAAACATGGAGCCCGACTGCCAATCACTGGACTTACATCAACATTCGAACCAAAACACACACAAAAGGGCAAACGTGGAGCCCGACTGCCAATCACTGGACTTACATCAGCATCCGAACCAAAACACACACAAAAGGGGAAACGTGGAGCCCGACTGCCAATCACTGGACTTACATCAGCATCCGAACCAAAACACACACAAAAGGGCAAACGTGGAGCCCGACTGCCAATCACTGGACTTACATCAGCATCCGAACCAAAACACACACAAAAAGAAAAAAGAAAGGTGCCCGGAGTGGTCTCGCACGACCACCTGCCTACATACCTCGTCTGGAACAAGGATCAGGGCGACGTAGTTCCCCTAGAGGGGGTTGCCATCTGAATATGGACTTAGAAAAGGAGGACACCAGTTGTGTCAAAAGAGAGTGGGCAATGTGTTCACGCCCTAGCAGTAGGTGTCGCAGCTCGCTGAATCGAGTCTTAGGCAGTTACCTCTTTGCAATAGGATGGACTACATGCCACAGGATCGGAGACGCTCGGAGAGGTCTAGAAGTGGGGAAGCTCTGCCCTAGAGTTGTCATGCAATATGTACTTAAGTGTTAGGATTTATAAATGGGAATATCTACCTAATGTTAGCATGCAAAGAAAATGGGGATTCTAACTATGTTATCATACAAAGGGTTCTATCTAATGGGTGCTACCTAATCGGAACAAGAATCGACGAATGGAGCAAGGAGAAGTGTTAGGGATAAAGGTAGATGGCGATGCATGAAGCAATCGACTTACAAGGTTGATGGCGATGCATAAAGCAATCGACTTACAAAAGGGTGGATGAATATGTGCTGGTTCTGTTAGGTTTTGAAAAATGATTACTCGACGTTGGATCGAGGTTTTGATCTTGTTTTGAAATGGTTATCGAATGTTCATTTTAATTCTTGTATTAACAGATGAATAAAGAATGAAAGAATAAATATTATACATTTCATGGGAGAGGGATACATTGGTTATGAATGGGGGTTGTTCATGGCAAACAAACAATAATAATACATGCCTCATACACCATACAAGTAGGCCACAGTTAATCAAACAATTAAGATATAAACAAGTATATGATCGAATCAAATAATCAAAGAATGAAATAATGAAGCATTAAACAATGTATGAGTGTAAGTGCAAGGGACATGTCTCATTGTAAGAAAGCCCAAGAGTAAGCTATGTGAGGTTGATGGCGATGCTTAAAAAGCAATCGACTTACAAGGGTGTAAAAAATGGGCTCGATATTAAATCGAGAAAAGTATGATTTTTATAGTTTTTTTAAAAAATGGTTTTGAACTAAACTAAAATACAACAACTATGCCTTATTAACAAATGAAATCATGAGTATATAAAAGATATTAATCAACATACTAAAAGAATAAAAAATGCCAAAGGAAGATAAAATCAAATAACAAGCAAAAGCAACACACATGAGTATTGAACCCTCCCCACCTAATATTATGCAACTACCCTCTCTCCACTAGGCCATTCAATACTATCTGCTATTGAGATACTACCATAAATATATGAACTGGGCTAACAGATTTAAAATAAATAAAAAAACAAAACAAACATTTTTATGGGTTTTTTATTATCTCTGTTAAAAAACAAAATAAGCTAAATAAATAAAAAGTAAATAATAATAATAAAAGAAAATAAAAACATATACATTTTTCTGATTTTTGTGTTAAAAATGAAATAAATTAAATAATAAAAGAATTAATTAAAAAGAAAAAAGAAAATGGAAACAGAAGCTCGTCTCCCTCACTCTCTCTCACCTTACGAGCTCAAACCTTCAGCATCTCACTCGCATCTTTCCATCTCTCACACGAATCCCTCAATCGCTCTCAACAAACCCCTCTCAATCACTCTCAACTCTCACAATATTTTCAACAGCAAGCACATGAGAAAGATAAAAAAGAAAGAAAGAGAAGTACTTACAAAGTGTCACGGCGGTGGTGGTGAAGGACACGAAGAAGCTGGCCTCCAGGTAATTGATTTTGGGATTTTTAGGGTTTCTTCTCAGATTTTCGCCTCCAGCTCTCTGTGTTCTCTAGGGTTTTTTTGCTTACTGATTCATTCTCCTTTTATATTCTGTGAATTAGGGTTTCCAATGGGGTCCTTGCTGTTCAAAAGGAGTGTTTCTACAAAGCACTTTTGGATGCTCAGACACAGAATTACCCTATCCATGTTAGATTCAAGAAAAGGTATCCTTCACAAACTTTCTTCTCTGCTTTGACCTCATACCAATTTGGGATGTTTTTGGACTTTGCCCTCTGACTGTTGGTTAATGGTTTTGCACTGTAGGTTTTGCAAATTGACTGATTAATGTGTCCCTTTTTACCGCAGTAAAAAATGGTGAGCTTAGTTTGACTTGGGATAATGGATATTTTGAAGAGTGATTGTTAATGGTTTTAATGCATAGACTGGCTGCAGTAGGTGACATGTAGGTTGAGTTGCAAGGTAACAAACATGGTTCAACAGGTTTTTTGGGATTTTGTTTGGCTTGAGGTGAGCCACATAAATGAATCAATTCTTTTGAATTCTAATGAGTTTCTACACTTTTGTAGCAGAACATATTTAGCTTTCACCAATGTTTTGACTTTTTACAGGGCTTTCTCAAGAAGAAGAGTGAGTGGTATGTTGAATTGGCATCAACTGCGGTTGCTTGAAGTGAGCAGGGACTTATAAGGAAGTGTCCATGGCAGGGTGTTTTGGTAAGCTGTTTGTGATTCTATTGTGGCAAGAATTTGCAGCAGGTTCTTCAAATCTGCCTCAACAAAGCAGAAGCAGGTTCACAACAATGGAGAAATGCTCAAGAGTCATTGCTAAGTTTAGAAAAGAGAATTGCTGCCAAGAGTAGCTCAGTCACTTCACATTCACCAGCGGCATCTCATGTTACAAAGAGAGAAGTTCCTAAAAAACTTTCACCAAGCTCTCATAAAGGCTCAAAATTTAGTGATTCAGGACCAGGGCCAGTTCAGCAGGGTAAAGGTTGGTGTTCTCTACTTCCGTTTGAGATGGAGACCCGTCACTTCCAACTTCATCAAAATTATGTGGGGGGCGTACTGGTGAAGACTTGCGATTTGAAGGAACAACACCGGTCGCATCTTCTGCTACAGCAAATGACTCCACTAGTTTAGAATCATTAGACCTTTCTGAATTCTTCAATCATCCTAAAATTTCGCCTTCAACTTTTGACAATCCAAGGCAGAATATTCGTGTTTAAACTGATCAACCATTTGACCGGTGTTTGTAATGAAGTCATTGAGAAAAGAAGGTGGATTTTTGAAAGAAACATTATTTCTTGAACTATCCGGGCTATCAACCGGCAAGGTCAAACTTGGACAGACATCATCATGAAGTACAGCTGGATTCGAACTTTCAGAGTTTATTGTTGGATTATCATGAAAACCTGTAGCGATCTGATTTTGAGAAGGCTGAATTTGTGCAGATTTAAGAGAATGTGGATCAAGGGAGAAATTGAACATATCATCTCTGACAGAACTTTTGTCACAGGAGTTTTCTGCATATTTTGAGATTGGAGAATTTAAATTGATACTTCTGGCTGGAAAATTGATGTTTCTGCTATAACTTGTGTTTTGGCCAATGTCAAGAAGATCAGACGGGGTCTTGTCTACAAGGTTATTTAGCGAGAGTCCCGTTGTGCCTGATGAAGAAGGAAGTAGAAATTAACACTGCAGCTGAATCCAAAATGTGACAGTTGAGTAATTCTATTTATGAACTGATTATTTGCATAATTGTTTTGCCTGGTTTTCTTCATCCAGTCACTACTTAATCTTCGCCAAACTAGTATCGGCATTTTTTTCTGAAACCTGGCAGTATCTGCGCCGAATTTCTTTCTGTCAAAACGAAAACCGGCGAACAAAGAGTCGTTGGGCATGGTGACGGTAGGGTTTATATCAGAGCTTGCAGTGTTGTATGTAGCAGGCCCACAACGGCAACAAAACCTGCAGAACTTGTATGCAGCAAACCCTTTTGTCAACAGAGGCACATGCTCAAGATTTGACGAAACTTTCTCACATGCTTTCTCAACATTAACTCCTGCGCTACTACAATCTTCCGGTTGACCCTGTCATGGAAGTAGAAGAACTTATGATATTTGTGGCAACACTTTACTCAACTGAGTTGTAGCAGTACTCTTTACTGTTTTTTATCTTTCTTGACTGTAGAATCAAACAACTTTGAATTACTAACAGTTGAATTAGATGGCTTGATAATTGAATGTTGAATAAATTCTTGTTTGACAGCTGTTGAGTTACTTGCAAAAGCTCTTGCCAAGGCTGAGGATAAGGTTGACGGGGTGCGAGGTCTTGCTCTAACTGCAGATGGACAGGGTGCTGTTTTTTTTGATGTACCAGTCAAGGACTTGGATGCATTTCTTGCCGGTCAGAAGAATGCTGTCAATGTAAGCCTAAAGGTTGCAACATAATTGCCTAGTTTACAACAAAGTTTTGAAACCATAAGCGATTGGTTTTGCCGCTGATGCAGCAGAAGCAGCCAAGATTGTGGAGAAAGAAACAAACTTTTGGTGAAGTGGATTGAATTGGAGCTGTAGGTGAAATGGGTTGGAGAAGAGCGTAGTAAGAAACTCTTTGATAGTGGTGATTTAAATTGCAACTTCAAATCCATTGAAACTTTGTGTAAATTTGCGATTGAATTATGAAGAAATTTATGTTAATTGACAACTTCCATTTTTAATTCCTTTTATCTATAATTCTTCATATAGAATCCCAAACCTTATATGCTCTATGCTTGTTTCATGTTTTACATGTATGATGGTGACAAGTTTATTGATTTGTAATGAACATGACATTCAACTCATGAGAGTTACCGATAAACCAGTTGAAAGTCTCCAAAGCTCTATCCCACTTTAACTGCTGCTTCAAAATAATACTCCTTTCTTTGTTGTTAATCTTGTTCTTCTGCCCTGTAGTCATGTTGCAGAATGGTTGCAACTTGTCTTGACTTTGACTCCGATGCATTGCCTTGATGTGGAGTTTCATAGGATGTCCTGACTTGCCAATGGTTCTACAAGTGCTTACCAACATCGCCTCTATGTTGCAACATGGCTTTATTTTGCTAGGCTTATTGGCTCAAACTAAGTTCATGGCATGATGGCATTGAAGACCATGTACAAATGGCCAAAACAAAATCAAGATGGAGTTGTAAAATGGGATTAGGACTAGGATTGGACAATTGGTGGTTTAGGATAGAAAAGAATTCAAGTTGACTTTGGTCAAAGTTGACCAAAAAGTCAACTGTTGACCAAAGTCAACAATTGGTCAAAGTGTTCTTTTTTTATTTTTCTTGTATGGAATCAAATGTACTGGTTTAAAATGGATGAAATGGATTGACAAAAAGGTTTGAAGTTGGTTTCCAAATTGTTTTGTCTTATGACTTGCATGTTTGACTTTTGGAAAATAACTTGACTGATAATGTACATGAACAAAGCCATGAAATGAGACCATAAGGTCAGGGTTTTGACATAGTATCCATGGACCAATAACTTGGCTGGCAAGTGGCTAGAAACACAAGAAACTTGGTTGTTCAGATGACCCAGACCATAGATGTATCCACAATCACAACACCATGACTCTGGATCAAAACCACAATCCTCATACAAAACCAAAGTAAAGTTAGGCCAAGCATGTCAAACAAACATAAAAGATTTAGGACCAAAATCGGGGTATGACACATAGTAATCAAGAAATCATTGGTTCAAATTCATAGCATACGATAACATCAGGACCATCCCCCTAGCATCAGGGGGTTTAGACTCTCATAGTACTTAAAGAACTCATAAAGTAAAGATTAGACATTACAAAGAATTAGGAGAGTTTGATCTTCAATGGTTGATACCCTTGAATCTCGCCGTCTTCAAATCCGTCGTATTCGCTATCTTCTCCAATGCAATGCTTTCGTTCGTCTGTCAAAAGGTCCCTTCTTCTTTCTCTTCCAAGCCTTCTTATAGCTTCAGCTCCCTTCCAAGCTAAAGGTCCAAACTACCCTTAATGAGCAGAATCGGTTCACACAGCAAAAATTAGGTTTTCCAAACTGCGTTCAATCAACACGGCCGTGTGGTGGCACACGGGTGGCCGTGTTGTTCTTCAGCATTAATTATTTTCAGCATAAGTTACAGTGGCAACAACACGGGCCGTGTCCCTACACACAGGTGCCCGTGTTAATGCACTGTTTTAATCAACACGGTCGTGTGGTGGCACACGGGTGGCCGTGTTGATCTCTGTTTTCTGCTCCCTCTCTGCTCTGCTTGATCAACAACACGGGCAGTGTTGTGGCACACGGGTGCCCGTGTTGACCTGCTGTTTTTTCATATTTTTGTCCTTCAGAGTGTCCAGAACTTCACCATTCTTGCTTTTAAACCTGTAACAATGACACTACCAAACGAAGCATAAACGAGATCTTTTTGACATAAACTCATAATCAAATGCAATGCAATACCATATCAACAAAACATGCTAATTGACTCAAATGCAACTAAAAACAAACATAAATCTTACCAAGGTGATGAAAATATGTCGGATTAGCGGCGGGAATTCAATGGAAATGGTGACCGATCATAACCCCAAACTTGTCTCATTGCTTGTCCTCAAGTGATGTATTGAGTCCAAACAAAGGTCACCCCCGAATTCGTTTTCCACAATGCAACCTAGTCTTTCACCATTTGTGTTCTTCCTTTCCAATCGAGTTTCAGGTCTTTCCGATTCAGGCAGTTTACCACATTTCCACATCCGAAACCTCTTCACCTGCAAGCTTTTCACACACTCACAATATCTCTCAGGATTAGGTGTGTACACTCACAGCACAGTATGCAATACCAAACTCTTAACTTTGAATACATTCTAATGTCACTACCACAGCAGATTCCACACACTTTTTGAGGTCTTTTTAGGTTGTAACGGGGCTTTGGTACGGTGGGATAAACAAAAAAATTGGATAACAAAGGGTTTTGAACTCGGTAGTCATGTTGTGTGATTTTTCTTTCTTTTTTCTGTGCATCACATATACTCTGGGGGTTAATTTCACTCTTTTGACTCTTTTGACTCTTTTTCTACTCAAATTTTCCGAGCATTTTATATCTGTTAGAATCTACGGTCTCGCCAAGTGCATTTTTCTCTTTTGTTTTTCTTTTCTTTTTTCTTTTTTTTTCTCTTTTTTTTCTTTTAAAGAAAATACATACTATTTTTCTTTTTTGTATGATCTCATCTTATGCACTTGCCTTCTCTTTCAAGATTTCCACCCCAAACTTAGTTTTATTGCACATCTTGCAATTCACACAATCATACCGAGTTATGACACAAAAGGAAATGGATGATTAAAAGTTAACAGGGGGTTCATGATGAATAATGCTTAAACGTTAACATGGGGTTTACAATGAATAAAATGGCTAAGGCTCAACGGGGTTTACGAAGGGAAACATACATATAGGGATGGCTAGAAAGGCCCTGGCTAAACAAACAACTTGCCTCAGTGTGTGTTGTCATGCTGTGACGTGTCAACAGGATATACGCAAAATCAGAGTGATAAAGTCATACCTGGCTGAACTCTCATGTTGATATTTCGTGTTTGGCTTTTTGTGATCTCACCATGTTGGTTAGCTTGCAAGCTCTGAAATCTCTTCGTGTTATTTGTTCTTTCCTGACTTGGTCTTTCCATACCGCTTTCTTGGTCCGGTGTCCCCAAAATGTGTCTGACTTCTTTTCTCAAGGTTGCATCAACTTCCGGGGTGCCTTATCAGCCTAAGTTTGAGGAGTGTCATTCATCCACTACCATTGATCTCGGGCTCGTCCAACCGTTTCTCATCACCCTGTACATACAGTAGGTCCAAAAGAACAGAAAACAAACAAAACAAACAAACATACTAATATAGTGATAACATAACAAAAACAAAACAAATTGAAAGAAAATAAAACATGAAAGGAGGAAACCCCCCCCCCCCCCCACACTTGAACTAAACATTGACCTCATTGTTTAAATTCAAACACGAAAGGGACTTACAGTGCTCACTGTTGAGGAGGAGGAGGAGGATCGTGTGGGAAATGCAACATCAGACGTTGCATCATGGCCTGCATGTCATCCATGACTGTCCCTTGTCGGAACAGTTCCACACTCTGTCTATCAAGTTCCGCACCTTGCCTGGTCTGCTCGGTGCGGAGAGTTCCCATCTCCGTCTGGATCCAACCCCACTGATCCTGAGACATAAAAGAGGAGCCTTCACCCGGTAGGCTCGAATCATGTGGGGGTGGCATACCGTGGGTAGCTTGCCTCTCGTCTTCTTCCATGTCCTCACCTGAAAGGTCATGGTCAAATTGTGTATCTTCCCCTACCGCTTGGGCTGAACCTGTGTACAACCAATTAGCAGCATTGGCAATGCAAATGGACCCAGGTACCGGAAGTGCGAGCACTTCCACATTGTGAATCATCAGAGCATAATGAGTCGGCCTGATGGCAATCATTTGTTGATTGACTAGCGTGTGCATGTCAATCCTATTCTTACCCATTACTGCAGTCTCTTCCATCAGCAGTTGATCATACCCGAAGTGGCCCGCAATCTGCGTGATCATACCACCTACAGAAATATCCCCAGTAGTTGCATGGCCAACCTGTTTCAGATGATTGACGGTGAAAGCCGCTGCATTGATTCGCTCATTGTGAGCCATGCAATACAGAAAATATAACTCTCTCTTTGCCGCAACCCCAGTACTATCACCCCGTCCGAACAAGGTGTATGCTAACCCTTTTTGTGCATACCTAAAGCACGGGTTGTGAATTCCAGAAGCCTTTCCCGAGCTGGGGTTATACCCAGTTTTACCTGTAATAGCTTGCTAGAAATCAACAGCAGAAAAAGTGTCCGGAGGGGATCCGGGTCCAGATACCGGGAGTTTCAGAATACTCCCCAGTTCCGCAACCGATAACTCATGATCTTCATCAAACAGGCGGAAAGTAATTTGCCCATAAAACTCCAACTCCGACCCTGTCCACCTTCTCCTCATCTTGAACTCAACCGTACTCAAGAATTCAAGGGTTATCCGAGCGAAGGTCGGTGCCTTAAATTGCATGTATTCCAACATACCAATGTTGTGGAACATGCGGTGCACCTCTTCTTTCAAACCTAACTCATCCAGGGTGGCATCACACATATATCTGGTCGGAATAAGCTTACGTTTGGCTAGAATGACATACCTCTCTTGATGCTCCGGTTGGTCAAACAAAATGCCATGATTGTTTGTAGAGCGTCTAACCCGTTGCTTTGGTCGAGAAGACGTGGCTACCTCCTTCTCCTTGCTTGCACACTTTGGAGGCATAATGTACCTGACAAAAATTTCTCAAAATCCAACGAAAAGGTTAGTGAAAACTGCAACCGTCACTGTGTAGAGGACGGCGAGGGGAACACTTTTTGTGAAGGTGAGTGGATGTGAAAGTGAGTGGAGCTAGGAGAAAATTGAAGCTTATCTTGATGGAGGCTAGGTTAACAATGGAGGAAGTGGGAGAGAGAGGTTGCCAAAATCAGAAAAAGTGAGAATGAGTGGTGAGGAAGAGAGATAATAGCAAGTGGGGCCCATTACTTAAAATACCCAAAATCAAAAAATTTAAAAATTTTACCCGTTACAAACAACACGGCCGTGTTCCTGCACACGGGCACCCGTGCTAATCTTCTGTTTTAATTAACACGGCCGTGTGTCAGCACACGGGTGCCCGTGTTAACTCACTGTTTTAATTAACACGGTCGTGTGTCAGCACACGGGTGCCCGTGTTAACTCACTGTTTTACTTAACATGGTCGTGTGTCAGCACACGGGTGGCCGTGTGGATGCCCCTGTTTTTCACATTTTCTGAATTCGGAAATGCTTCTTTGGTCTGGCATCCTGTCACTGCGACGTGATTATGATTATGGTATCCTTTCTCCTTACCTGCAACAACATTTCACACCCATACATAAAAAAAAAAAAAAAAGCAAAATAAGTTAGCAATCAAACACGTGGGTTGCCTCCCACGAAGCGCTTCGTTTAACGTCGCATGGCTCGACGGTTGCCCACCTCATTAGGCGAGGCGCATATGGTCAATCAAACCCGGTTGTTGGCCTCTGTAGTATGGCTTCAGCCTCTGGCCATTCACCTTGAATACATCTCCATTGTCTTGGTTCTTAATCTCTATTGCTCCGTGTGGAAAAACCTTATGCACAACAAATGGCCCGGACCATCTGGACTTTAATTTCCCAGGAAACAACTTCAGCCGCGAATTGAACAACAATACCAGTTGTCCTTCCCAGAAATCTTTCCTGATGATTCTCTGATCATGCCACTTCCGTGTTTGCTCCTTGTACATCTTTGCATTCTCATATGCCTGATTACGAAATTCTTCTAACTCGTGAAGTTGAAGAATTCGGGATTCACCGGCTTTTGCAAGATCACAATTTAAGAACTTGGATGCCCAAAAGGCTTTGTGCTCCAATTCCAAAGGAAGATGACAAGCCTTACCATAAATCAGCTGATACGGAGCCATGCCAATTGGTGTTTTGAAAGCGGTTCGGTACGCCCATAGCGCGTCATCCAATTTGATTGCCCAATCTTTCCGTGAAGCACTGACTATTTTTTCCAAAATCTTTTTAATTTGCCGATTAGACACTTCAACTTGCCCACTCGTTTGGGGATGATATGGTGTGGCAATCTTGTGCTTCACATTATATTTCTTTAATAAGTTCTCCATGAGCTTATTCAAGAAATGTGTTCCTTCATCACTGATAAGTGCTCGAGGCACACCAAACCTGGAGAAGATATTTTGTTTAAGGAAGCTTACCACTGCTCTAGCGTCATTAGAGGGGAGAGCTACGGCTTCCACCCATTTGGAGACGTAGTCCACAGCCACCAGAATATAATTTTTCCCAAATGAGGGTGGAAATGGTCCCATAAAGTCTATTCCCCAAACATCAAATAATTCCACTTCAAGCATGCCCTTTTGAGGTATCTGATTCTTTCTAGAGATATTTCATGTCCGTTGGCATCTGTCACATTCCTTCACCACGACTTGGGCATCCTTAAACAACGTGGGCCAGTACAACCCGGATTGGAGGACTTTTGCAGTTGTCCTGTCTCCACTAAAGTGTCCCCCATAATCTGAGTCATGACAAGCCTTTAAGACTTCATTTTGTTCTTCCTCAGGGACACATCGACGAATTAGTCCGTCTACCCCTTTCTTATACAAGAATGGTTCGTCCCACAAATAGAACCTGCAATCATGAAGAAACTTTTTCTTTTTGTTATAATCAAAATCGTCAGGAATTATACCACCTACCAGGTAGTTTGCATAGTCAACAAACCAAGGAACACCCACCACCGCGAGGATTCTTTCATCTATAAACTCGTCCTTTATGGGATGTTCCTCTTCCGTCTCTTCAATCGGAAACATTCGGGACAGATGGTCAGCAACGCTGTTTTCACATCCCTTTTTGTCTCGAATTTCAAGGTCAAATTCTTGCAACAACAAGATCCATCTGAGCAGCCTTGGCTTCGAGTCCTGTTTAGAAAAAAGATATTTCAATGCAGCATGGTCAGTATAAACAATTACCTTTGTTCCCAACAAGTATTGCCGAAATTTGTCAAAGGCATAAACCACAACCAGTAACTCCTTCTCTGTGGTTGCATAATTCATCTGGGCTGGATTCAACACATGGCTAGCATAGTAGATGACGTGGAGGCGTTTGTCTTTTCTTTGCCCCAAGACAGCCCCTACTGCTATATCGCTCGCATCGCACATTATCTCAAAGGGTAGAGACCAGTCAGGCGAGATCACTATAGGAGCAGACACCAATTTATTTTTCAGAATCTCGAAGGCTTCGTTGCACTTTTTGTCAAACAGAAACGGAGTGTCCTTCACAAGCAGGCTAGTCAAAGGTTTTGCGATCTTGGAGAAATCTTTGATGAACCTACGATAGAATCCTGCATGTCCCAAGAAACTCCGTATACCTTTCTCGTTCACAGGGTGAGGTAGATTGGCGATCACTTCCACTTTTGCCTTGTCAACTTCTATCCCCTGATGGGAAATTTTATGTCCTAGTACTATCCCTTCTCTCACCATGAAGTGACACTTTTCCCAATTCATAATTAGATTGGTTTGTTGACACCTTTCCAGCACAAGTGACAAATTATACAAACAATTTTCAAAAGAAGATCCAAATACCGAAAAATCATCCATAAACACTTCCATGTGCTTTTCAAGCATATCGGAAAATATGGATGTCATACACCTCTGAAATGTTGCGGGTGCGTTGCATAAACCAAATGGCATTCTTCTATAAGCAAAGATTCCGTATGGGCATGTGAATGCTGTTTTTTCTTGATCCTCAGGTGCCACCGCAATTTGGTTGTACCCTGAGTACCCATCCAGAAAACAGTAGAAATCATGACCTGCCAATCTTTCCAACATCTGATCGATAAAAGGTAAAGGAAAATGGTCCTTCCTTGTAGCAGTGTTCAGTCTTCTATAGTCTATACAAACTCTCCATCCTGTAACAGTACGGGTGGGGATCAACTCATTTTTCTCATTTTTTATCACAGTTGTCCCTCCCTTCTTTGGTACCACATGAACTGGGCTCACCCACGAACTATCAGATATTGGGTAAATTAACCCTGCATCTAAAAGTTTCACAACCTCCTTGCGAATAACTTCTTTCATAGCCGGATTCAATCTTCTTTGAGGTTGGACGACCGGTTTCTGATCATCCTCCATCAAAATCTTGTGCATACACATTGTCGAGCTGATTCCTTTCAAATCGTCCATCGCCCACCCAATAGCACCCTTGTATTTCTTTAGGACTTTGATTAGCTCTCCTTCTTGGGTCTCTCTCAAGCCTGAATTGATGATTGCTGGACATTTTTCCTCATTGTCAAGAAACAGATATTTGAGATGTTCTGGTAATTGTTTCAACTCTATCCCCTTTTTATTATCCTGTTTTGATTCTGAAGATGTTTTAGGTCGAAGCTCCTCCCACCGTTGCGGTCGGGAACGAACCCAAGGCGGTTATTCCTTTAACATTGCTACCACTTCGGATTCTTCCTCATCAATTCCTTCAGTATCCTCCACAATAGATAAACTCAAAACTCTCTCCAAAGGAAGTTTGGGTGTTGTAATCTGCATAGATTGAGCAAAAATTGTATCTAACACTTCAATACTTTTACTCACCCCTTCGTCCTCCTTGAATTTCATAGTATCCCTCACATCAATTTTGAGCTTTTCATCATAAACTTTGAGGGTCATGGTTCCTTCCTCAATATCTATCATGCATCTTCCCGTTTCCAGGAAAGGTCTTCCCAATATGAGAGGAATCTCCTCATCTTCCGGCATCTCGAGTATCACAAAATCCATCGGGAATACAAATTTATCAATCTTCACCAAAACATCTGTTGCTATACCATAGGGTCTCTTCATAGAATGATCCGCAAACTGCAGTGTCATGCGAGTATCCTGCACCTCCCCTAACTCAAGTTTTTTGTAAATTGAGAGGGGCATTAGACTCACACTTGCTCCCAAATCAATCAGTGCCTTTTTGAAGGATCTATCTCCAATGCTACAAGGAATAGTGACTGCACCTCTATCTTTTTTCTTGATCGGAATTTTTAGGCCCTGCAAAATAGCACTACAAGTTTCAGTTAGCATAACTGGCTCGCTGTCGATCGACCTCTTCTTTGATATGATGTCTTTCATGAATTTGGCGTAGATCGGCATCTGTTCCAGAGCTTCAGCAAAAGGTATGTTGATCTCAAGCTTCTTGAATAATTCCAAGAATTTCTCAAAAAAAAAATCATGGAGATCTTTCTTCTTTGTTCTTGTCGGAAAAGGAAGAATGATCTTTGGTTTTTGTTTCTCTTGCTGGCTTGTCGGCTTGACTACCACGTCTTCAGTTTGTTTTGGCTCTTCTCTAATCTCCAAGTCAACTTCCAACAATCCCTCTTCTTCAACCTGTTCGTCAACTTGTGGTTCTTTAGTCTTTCCTTTTCTAGTGACCACAGCTTTAATGTGACTTTGATCACGGGGATTAACGATTGTCCCACTAGGAAGTGTGCCAGGTGCATGAGAGTTTGAAGCTAACTGTTGGGCAATTTGTCCCATCCGAATTTCAAGATTTTTTATGGATGTTATAGTGTTTTTCTGATTATTTCGAGTCTCCTCTTGGAATTGGATGTTGTGAGCTGCCATTTTTTCAAATGCGATCTCCCAATCTGCCTTCTTAGGTACCTGTTGTTGTTGCTGCGGATATTGATTTTGATATTGACCCTGTGCCTGCTGTTGCACGTTCCCTCTTTGATCTTTCCATGCAAAGTTGGGATGATTTTTCCACCCTGGATTGTATGTGTTGGAGTAGGGATTGTTCTGCTTTAAAAATTTTATATATTCGATCTGTTGCGGTGTTGCAAAACAATGAACAGTATTGTGTGGTCCATTGCAAATGTCACACACTTCACTCGGTGCCTGTTGCACTTGAGCCACTTTCTGAGCACCTATGTTTAGTGCTCTCAACCTTTTCTCTACCTCTGCAGCAACAGCTTCCTCAATTTAAACCTGTTTATTTGTCTCAAGCTTCAAGTCAATAACTGCAGATTTGCTTGATACCCTGTCATATAACTCTAAATGCTCGTTCGAAGCAATAGCTTCAATTATCTTCTTCATACCGGTGGCTGTTGCAAAGTTGGCTGAGCCACCAGCTGCTGAATCAAGGATTTGCCTTGTTTGAATTTGAAGACCATTGACGAACATTTGCATTTGTTCGGTTACATCCATGTTGTGAGTAGGACAAGCCACTAGGATTCTCTTGAATCGTTTGTAGGCATCTCCTAGCAACTCACCCTCTTTCTGTTTGAAGTTTAGGATCTCATATCTTTTCCGCAATGACACAGATGCGGGAAAATACTCTTGCAAGAATGTTGTTTCCATGTGCTCCCATGTAGTGATACTTCCAGAAGGTAAGGAATAGAACCACTCTTCAGCCTCATCTGCTAAAGTGAATGGGAACATACGAAGTCAGACTGCTTCTACACTATGTCCAGGCATTTTCAGTGTTGTGCTCATGGTTAAAAATCTTTGCAAATGCTTGTTGGCATCTTCATTCACTCTTCCAGAGAAGGACCTTCTTTCGAGTTGGTTAATGGTGCTGGGATGCAGCTGGAATTGTTCCACAGTAACTGGTTGGTTGACAATTGTCATACGACCACCCGGGGTGTTGGTTCCACCATAGTCACCGAGGAGTCTATCTGGTGGTGGTGGATTAGCAGCCATGATTTCAGGAACTGTTTCTGTGTCTGAATCCGAATTCTCTGAGTGCACTGAAACAACTTCTTCCTCCGCTTTCTCTGCTAATTCCAGTTTCTTTCTCTTAGCTTGTCGGAGTCGAGCGCGAAGAGTTCTTTCTGGATCTGCGTCAAAAGGAAAATCCGCTGAGCCCTTACCTCGCATAAACAAGTTAGACAAAAATTAGAATTGAATAACAAAATTTGTCACAGATAAAATTTTGGTTGAAGAGCAACAAAATTTCAATAGAATAAGAATTAAAATAGGTATTTTTGCAATCCCCGGCAACGGCGCCAAAAACTTGATCAGAAAAATAGCAAGTGTACTATTTTTACCGATGTAGTAATAAGGAGTTTTATTTCCAAGTATCGATCTCAAGGATTGCGTAGGAAATACTTATTTTAATTTGATTCTATCAGAACAAAAAGATAATGGTTTGGTTGTTTTGGAATTTATAATAGTAAACACAAAAATAGTAAAAATAATTGATTAAGATAAAAGATGCTAGGGTGAGTGGTTGAGTTAACCAGTTATGAATTCAGTCCCGATTTCCTTAATACATATGAAACATTCAATCACCTGACCTCAGAATGTTCTTACTTAAGTCCTTAAGGAAGAAACTATTAAACTACCAATTCTTACTCAAATGTCCATTCAATTAATCATTGGTTTTAATCATACAAAATATCAAGGTTTACGGTGATTTACGAAAGTTACTAGTCCTAGATGATGCAATCATAAACCCAATTGTGTGAAAACCCTACCAATAACAATCCTGTTATTGGAAGTCATAGATTAATTTGTATTTGTCCGATACAAAAGCATAATAACATCACACAATTGAATTGAAATACGTAACATAGTAATCAAGAAATCATTGGTTCAAATTCATAGCATACGATAACATCAGGACCACCCCCCTAGCATCAGGGGGTTTAGCCTCTCATAGTACTTAAAGAACTCATAAAGTAAAGATTAGACATTACAAAGAATTAGGAGAGTTTGATCTTCAATGGTTGATACCCTTGAATCTCGCCGTCTTCAAATCCGTCGTATTCGCTATCTTCTCCAATGCAATGCTTTCGTTCGTCTGTCAAAAGGTCCCTTCTTCTTTCTCTTCCAAGCCTTCTTATAGCTTCAGATCACTCCCTTCCAAGCTAAAGGTCCAAACTACCCTTAATGAGCAGAATCGGTTCACACAGCAAAAATTAGGTTTTCCAAACTGCGTTCAATCAACACGACCGTGTGGTGGCACACGGGTGGCCGTGTTGTTCTTCAGCATTAATTATTTTCAGCATAAGTTACAGTGGCAACAACACGGGCCGTGTCCCTACACACAGGTGCCCGTGTTAATGCACTGTTTTAATCAACACGGTCGTGTGGTGGCACACGGGTGGCCGTGTTGATCTCTGTTTTCTGCTCCCTCTCTGCTCTGCTTGATCAACAACACGGGCAGTGTTGTGGCACACGGGTGCCCGTGTTGACCTGCTGTTTTTTCATATTTTTGTCCTTCAGAGTGTCAAGAACTTCACCATTCTTGCTTTTAAACCTGTAACAATGACACTACCAAACGAAGCATAAACGATATCTTTTTGACATAAACTCATAATCGAATGCAATGCAATACCATATCAACAAAACATGCTAATTAACTCAAATGCAACTAAAAACAAACATAAATCTTACCAAGGTGATGAAAATATGTCGGATTAGAGGCGGGAATTCAATGGAAATGGTGACCGATCAGCAGGAGAAACCTTCTGCTTGCTACCATCATACTTGATGATAATAGGCTCGGGGATCCAGAATACTAGAGAAATTACGTTGACTTCATCAACATCTTCGTCAACATTTCTGTTTTGAAGGATCTCAATGACTCCCTCATCCAGCATTTCTTGAACATCTTTACGCACCTGGCGACAACCTCTTTGATTAACAGAAAAAACTCGGCATCTATCGTGGTCGTGCTCGTAATGACTATAATCACACAGCAAACTATGCATCTCGACCAGAGATTGTCGAATATGACTGACGTATTTGACTTTTTACTTGCCAGGGCAGCCCTGGACCATGTTGACAGATTTCCCATGCTCGGGCAATGGGTTCTTCTTCACGTTAGGACCTACGTCCTCGAAACACAGAATACCACATCTCACAAGGTCTTGAACCTTGGTCTTCAAAGGGTAGCAATTTTCCACATCATGGCCGGGAGCACCAGAATGATAAACACAGTGTAATTCGGGCTTATACCACCACTAGGGGTTAGTAGGTTTAGCCGGTGGGTCTCGTGGCGTAATTAACTTCCTCTCTATCAAAGAGGGATATAATTCTGCATACGTCATCGGAATAGGATCGAAGGTGACCCTTTTCCTCTCGTAACTTGTGTTGGTTTGATTATTGTTTCGAGGTTGATAGGCCTGCTGTTGAGGACGGTGTTGTTGTTGTTGATATTGTGGATGTGGTTGTTGCTGATTATTATTGTGTTGCTGATATTGCTGATTATCTCTGAAGACAGGTGCTATATGAGCCACCTGGTGCTGATTATCGGCAGGACGCACGGTCTTCCTCCTTATAGAGGGTCTTCTAGGTTTTACATGGGAGGTCACAGCATGTGCCTCACCATCTTTCTTCTTCCCAAACGTCCCATACCGTTTGGCAGAAGAGCCTTCTTCTCTGGTCAGGCGCCCTTCCCTGACTCCTTCTTCGAGTCGCATCCCCATGTTCACCATCTCGGTGAAGTCAGAAGGAGCGCTGGCAATCACCCGCTCATAATAAAAAGAAC
The DNA here is from genome assembly GCF_024323335.1 of Lathyrus oleraceus. Taxonomy (NCBI): domain Eukaryota; kingdom Viridiplantae; phylum Streptophyta; class Magnoliopsida; order Fabales; family Fabaceae; genus Lathyrus; species Lathyrus oleraceus. The sequence continues at coordinate 272,385,313 of NC_066579.1, read as the reverse complement.
TCAAGGTCTTCAAGAAGATCTTGGTCATCTTTTTCTCTTCTAGCGGGGGCACGATCTGTGCTGCTACCTCTCGCCACCTCTGGGCGTACTCTTTGAATGTTTCCTTGTCCTTCTGGGACATGGCCCTCAATTGATCCCTATCGGGAGCCATATCCACATTGTATTTGTACTGCTTGACGAAGGCCTCACCAAGGTCATTGAAGGATCGGATGCTCGCACTGTCCAAGCCCATATACCAACGTAGGGCAGCACCGGACAAACTGTCCTAAAAGTAGTGGATGAGCAGTTGGTCGTTGTCGGTCTGAAACGACATTTTCCTGGCATACATGACCTGGTGGCTGAGAGGGCAAGTATTTCCTTTGTGTTTTTCAAAGTCAGGGACCTTGAATTTCACAAGGATCTTCACATTAGGAACCAAGCAGAGTTCGGCAGCATACTTGCCAAAAAGATCTTTTCCTCGAAGACTTTTCAATTCCTTTCGGAGCTCAAGAAATTGATCGTTCATAGCGTCCATTTTCTCATAGACATCTGGGCCCTCAGACGGCTCAGAATGATAGATGGTGTCGTCTACTCTGGGCATAGTATGCACGACAGGAGGAGGAACAGCAAAGACCGGGCTAGATGCCGGCAGAGAAGCAAAGGTGGGTGCAGGACCCTCAGGCATGAAATTGGGAGGCATCCCCCACGGGAATTCGGCTGGCATGGTCGTTGGAGCAAAGTGTACGCTGGCCGCAGGCACAGTTGAAGAGACAATCTCAGAAATGACTGTCCTCTGGGGAGGAGTTGAAGGTGTCGGAGAAGACTGGCTCTGAGCATCCATGAATGACTCCATCAGGGCAGTCAATCTGGCTACTTCCTCCTTAAGCTCACGGTTCTCTTGTTCCAAATGATCCATCAGTCTTGAAATGTTGGCTCTGGTGTAGTACCGATGAGTCAGCTTGTCTTTAAAATAAATGAAGAACACAGAGTTAGACCATAGAACAAGAAGCCTGGAGCAAAACCTGCTTATGCACATGATGCATGCAATGCTTGTGCATATGATTTGTTTTTTTATTTCTCAGAGGGACTTTTAGAGTTCTATTTGCAAATATTGGAAATATTAAACATTTATCACATATGGAAATATCTCATCAATAATATCTGGAAATATTTTTACACCAAAGAAGTACAGTCTTGGTAACCCAGTACAAAATAAGAGAAAAGGAAAATGAACATCCTATGGAACCCTAGAAACAATCGTCCAAAGCTCACGATACCGGAAGATAAGCTGCACGAAGCCTCTTCACCTCTCTCTCATAGGCTGCCTCCATATCTGCCTTCTCTTTGGCAAGTCGATCGTACTTCCTTTTCCAAAACTTGGAAGACTGAGGAAGTAGAGAAGTCCATGCATCATCAGGATCATCAATAACCTGATGCTCAAGGAACTTTATCAAAGCATCCTTCTCCTTGATCTGCTGAAGCAACTCCTCTCGTTCACGGATCCAAGCACGTGAACGGTCTTCGTCTCTCAACTCCTCTACTCCTTGGTCAGGGAGGGTTGAAGGCCCAGCCACAACCAATGGTGTAGGTCTTGGATACTCGTAAGGCATGAGGTACTCGAAAGCTCTCCTCTTCACCCAAGAAGTATAAGGCTTCAATGCGATACAATTCTTCGGACCCAGCTCCTTCCTTCCTTTCCTATGGATCTTGCGCCAAGCGCGGACCATCCTGCCCTTCAAGCCTTGGGGATCTTTACCCTCCTGAAAGAACACACCCTCTAACAGAATGTTATTGGGTTTATCCTTTAGGGGGAACCCAAGCTGACGACGTGCCAAAATAGGGTTGTAGTTAATCCCACCATATGTACCAAGAAGAGGCACATTGGAGAATTCACCACAAGAGTCGATAATCTACACACCATCATACACACGATTGTACCCAAAGATATCATCATTGGTGAGAGACATAAGTCTCGTGGACCACCGTAGACATCCTTTGTTCTCCTTGAAGGCGACCGTCTGCGGCAAGTGAGAAATAAACCACTTGTACAATAGAGGCAAACAGCACACAATGGTACCACCACCCTTTGCATTCCTCATATGCAAAGAAAAGTAAGTGTCACCCAACAGAGTCGGAACGGGATTAAGAGTAGAGAAAATCCTAATAGCGTTCACATCCACGAGCTTGTCGATGTTGGGGAATAACACTAGCCCATAGATGAGAAGTACAAATATGGCCTCAAAGGCGTCCTCACTCATGGCCTTCCCATACATAGTAGCTTGAGCAATGAGGAACTCAGAAGGGAGACCTTGAATTCCACCTTTGGTAGTCATATGCGCACCAACCAGAGATTCATCCATATGCAACATAGCAGCTATCTCTTGAGAAGTAGGAATACTCTCTAAGCCACTGAATGGCAACTGGTCTAGAATAGGTATACCCACAAGGTAGGCATACTCCTCAAGCGTGGGCAAAAGCTAAAAATCTGGAAATGTGAAGCAATGATACAAGGGATCATAAAACTGCACCAATACACTCATCAATCCTTCGTCCACTTGAGTAGTCAGAATAGACAGAAGCTTCCCAAAACGAGCCTTGAAACCCAAGGGATCTAATACATAGGATGTCAAATTCCTTAGCTCTTTCAAGTCGGGTTGTCTAAAACTGTACTTCTTCGTATTCCTTCTTTGTCTTTCCATGTCTGAAAATCTGCAAATAGACCTCTTAAGTTCCTTGAAAATTTTCTTATTATTGATGATATGGATACAAATGGATGCATGAATGCATGGATGCAACAATCACACTCAAGGATCAAGCAAAGCACACCAAACAAAGGCCATGGGATGGATCATGTCATCCTTAATATAAATCATCCATTTTGGTGGATTATGGTTTACACCTTATCAACACCCAAGTTCCATTGATATTAAGGATACATGAATGGATCAACCATGAATCAAGGGTTTGTTGCAAGTCACGAGCATGGAGTCTCGGTTAAGAACCACCCAAAGGGAGTGTACTAGGGTTTAAACCTGCCAAACATGTTCTACAAGAGGTTCCCATAGTCATCATCCCATCTTTCGGATATTATCGGATAAACGACTACTCGTATTCCAAAAATATTCTCAAGAGAGACTCTTATGAGTGTAGTATCGCGTAACAATCGTATCAAATCTTACACTTGAACGACTTTCGCACTACATCCTAAGAATAGGCCAAGATGGGCTTGGTAAACTAAGGTCCTTGGCTTCTAAGGTCTATATTGGAAAGAGTAATGTCTAACCACAACTACTTGTGTGACATTATTGATCCCAACATGACCTCCACCAAGTGAATGGGCTTGCAAGTCAACTTGCTAAGGAATAACTCCACACAAGTCAACAAGACTATGCCATTCTCCTATCCTAAGTGCACTCGAGTTCGGGTATAGAACTCATCTCACAAAGATCACCAAGCACACAAAGAATTAATATTCAAGCAATTCAATCATTACATACAATACAGTAATCCCAAATTGCACAAAAATATGTCATAAAACAATATATAATACAATACAACAAATATGAAAAGTAGGCAAAACCCACTAGGCAAATGTCCCCAGCAGAGTCGCCACTTTTCTGTAGCGGGGTATTCGTTACCATTAGAGATATTGACTAAATCTAAGGTAAACCATACAAGTCGAGTCGCCACCACACTTCTATTTATCCAAAGGAAAGGTTAGAAAGCGAACAAAAACCTAAAAGTTTTATCGAATCAAAAACTAGTAAAAATGTCAGAGATCGGGGTAAGGGGGTTGGTTATGCAATGGGAAGGTTTTAAGCACCCAAAACATCCTAGGTACTCCTAGGGAGCCCTTTTCACATTTGTTGTAAGGTTGGTATTTTTGTGAAAATTGGTTTGTGCAAACATGATTGAAGAGATGAGAAGAGAATATACAAGTTTATTTACATTTTGTGTTTGGATGGATAAACCCATTGCCTACGTACCATCTTAAAAAAGATTAGGATCAAAACCTCGTAGTTCGGGGTAAAAATCTCAAAATGGGTTGGTGAATTGATTGGTCCAAAATCCTTAAGGTCTTTTGTTATCCAAGGGAGAAAACTCAACCTAAAACCACAAATCCACCATGTGAGGATAGCTTCAACATGCTAGTGAGGGGTTAACCCTATAATAAGCATGGAAGACTCATTGTCCATCACTAATAGCTAAAGGTTATGAAAAATTTTGATTAAGGAAGTGGCCATTGAAACCACAAAAAGACATTTGAATGGGTTACATTTACCAATGAAAGGTATGTACAAAATATGGTCAAAGTTGACTTAGAAGTTCAATTCAAAATAAGTATTATGAAAAGAAAGTTTTGAAAATCAAAAGCATAAGGCTTAGGTTTCTAATGTTTGAAAAGAAGTGTTAAATGTTTGCACAAAAGTTTTGGCTTGGGTTAGAGTGGAGGGAAGAAGAAGAATGGCTAAAGTCCTAATCATACAAGAGATAAGGGATAAGAAACAAGACCACACATGGAGTTCCTCTCTTGAGATCATATTGATGATCCAAGTAGCTCCCATCCTTTGGAATATGCAAGAAAAATAATAGTAAGCTCAAGCAATCAACAATCAATTAAGCTCTTGAAAATTTCCTCAATGGCTCTTAGATCTCTCTCTCTTAGAAGCTCATGGCAATGGTTCCTCACTTAGGCTCAATGTTGGAATCCCTAGCACAAGAACACACACATTAAAAAGTTCTATCAAACAAACCAAGAATGAACAAGAAGGAGTTTAGCAATTGGTCCTTCCAAAGTTTTCTTTAGCACTTATAGCATTCTAAAGATCCAATGCCTAGTTGCTCTTTGACTTTTATAGCACTCTAAAGGCCCAATGCCTAGTTGCTCTTTGACTCCAAATTTGCATAGGGAAAGTCCTAAAGTCTAATTCCATTGGTCCATTTTTTTACATTTGGTCCACAACAATCAAAACAAAACACAAGCACAAAGATATATACACAATTATGTGCTCAAGTGAGCAAAAGGCAAATTGCATTAGCATAAACATGTGCTCAAGTGAGCAAAGAGCAAAAGCAAATGAATAATATGTACAAGAATAGTAAATTTCATAAATGTAAAGAGCAAGAAGTAAATGTTAATGGTTAATCGTTAGTGTTAGTAGTTAGTGTGCCATAAGGCAAATTTAGCGCTATGTTAAGCAATCGTAATTTGACTTATGTAGAAGTCACAACTATCTGAGGCCGGTCAATAATAATGTAGGCAACAACACAAGCTAGAGGTCTTGATTAGTGAATCAAACTCCAACAACTTGCAATGCCAAAAAGAAGATGAGAAATGATCTTGTATTGGTTTAGGTCTTTTGCATGATTTAGAAAGCAATCTATCCTTAATGCAAAGCCATTCACTTGATCATTTGATCAAGATGAATTAGATTTGAATCAAGGAAGATTAACCCCCCCCCCCCCCCCCCCCTAATCAATGATAACCATCAACCTTTAACTCATTGATCAAAAAAAAAAAAGAAGATGAAGAATTAGAAAAGAAGAATTAAAGTGCATTAAATGAAATGGAATGTACCAATCAACAAATGTTGATCAAAGATAGGGAAGATCAAGGTCAAACAATAGAAAACAAAAGTAAGATGAAGATTGGAAGTTAAGAAATAAGCAAAATATTTTTGGCATTTTTAGTATTTAAAATAAAACTTGAATTAAAATATTAAAGAAATGTCAAACTTCAAACTCACTTCAAATCAACTTTGAAAAGTCCAAGTGAATTATCCCAAGTTCAACAAGGTCAAACAAAGTTTGACAAAAAATTTCAGCATTTTTAGAAGTCAGAAACTATTTTAAATCAATTAAAAATGCATAAAAATAACCTAATTGAATTAAAATCTCAAATAAATCTCAAATCAATTAATAAATTGATGAGAATATTTTTCATAGATCTATCATCATTCAAAGAGGTTAAGAAAATATTTTTGTATTTTTTGAATATCAAAAACTATTTAAAATGAATTAAAAATAACCAGAAAAGAGAAAATTATTAAAAAAATAGCAAATGATAAAATAAAAAATATTAAAAATCATTTTTAGAAACTAGAAATTAAAAGAGAAATAATGCAATTAGTCCCATAATTTTTGGACCAATAATGAAAGAGATATGAATTTTAGAAAATGAAATGGAATTAAAAAATGAAATGGAAATTAAAATCAGAAATGGAAAATATGAAAAATCCACACGCGTTGGATTGTGTCTCATTAAATGACGTGGAGGATCCAATGGCATTGGCATGCGCGCGCACCATGAACCTCAGTCAATGAGAAGCACCAATAATAAAATAAAGTCATAACAATATGTGGAGGAGATTAGATCTGGAAACTGAGATGGACGGCTCAGATCCAATCTGGAGACCAGACGGTGGCCAGCGCCACCGTCTTCTCCGGCTAGCTCCGGCGAAGGCCAAAAATTGCAGGGATTTAAATGTGCATCAAAACGCACGATCTAGGTACCGTTGGAAAGGTGATGTGATGTACATCACTCCTATGCCATTCAATTCCACTCTAGATCCCTATTAAGAGAGAAATCAGAGATGGAACTTTGGTGGTGTTCAATCCAACTTGCTTGATTTCAACAATTAAGAACACAATAATGATGCCTCTATGCAGAGGACTTCAGACAACACAAGATCAAGGCAAATGGAGCAATATATGAGGAGATTCGAAGCAAAATGCAGCTTAGCAAAAACTTTGAATTGTGAAGAATTGAGTCACTCTCTTTGATTACTTTTGTAAACAGAAGCTTCTATGGATCAAATGAAGAAGGTCTAGAAACTTTAGATCTGAAGAAAACAGTCAAGGAAACTAAATTCTAGGTCTGAAATTTTTAGAGAAAAATGATATTTGTTCCTTTGGTATGGGTGGGGATTCAATTCAGCAGGGGTTTAGGCGCCATTAGGTTGAAGAATTGTGAAGCTATGGCATGGTATTTATAGATGGAGAGAGCTGTAAGCAATGCTGAATGTGTGACTTCAAATTTGCATGAATGGAAAGGGCCTCCATGCATGGGCCTGTACAGGCGCATGGAGGGCCCAATTCCACATGGCTTGGCAAGCTGAGATCATAATTGAATGAAATGGACGTGCAACATAGGTGTAATCAGCTCATGCATGGCAATTGAATCGAGTTTTCAAAAATGCACCTAATTCTTCATGTCTTCGAAAATGATGCTTCCAAACTCCAAATGCAACCTTATAAGTAATGGTTAGAAAGCTTGATGCATAAGGAACAAATGCTATGTTGGTCAAAACTTCAATTGGGCCTTGGAAATTAATGAAATTTGAGCTTGAAGTGTAGGGTGCAAAACATGCATATGTGAAGTTTCCAATTTTGGCCAATGTTCAAGCCCCTCTGTCTCAATGATTCAAGCTCCAAATGATAAAATCTTTAACATTAAAGTTGTATATCTTTTCAAGAAAATCAATTTGTACTTAAATTTTGCATCATTTGGATTTTTGATGAAGAAATTATGGGAACTTAAAGTTGGACTTTTTCACATTTCAATGCATTTGGTCCAAAGTGACCTATAATGTTTTGCATTATCACATGTATTTCGTTTGAGATTTTGCAATTTTTCTCAACATAACATCTAAATTAGACATAATAAACTTTCCAATGAATTAAGTCTCATTCCAAAATCATGAAAAATGAATGAGTTATGTTCTTGGGAAGTTGACCTAAAATTAGGGTTTCTGAAGATGAAGATGAAGGTGAAGGTGATACTTCTTCTTCTGATTAATGGTTCCTGACTGTATTGAAGACTGGTAAGGTGAAGTCTGTGAGGAGTGCTGGAAAGAGTGATGGAAGTTGGTCTGCTGTTTGGAAGGCTGATGTTTTTTCTGTTTTTTGGAAAAATGTAATGTGTGGCAATCCTCTTTGATGCCTGTTTTGTAATATTTAGGGCTCTTAAAGAGTTCCTTGGATTTGTTCATTATCTCAGCTATCACAGCTGTGTATAATGATGGTTTGTACTTCCTGAATATTATGTTTTAACATGCTTAATGTTATAACATCTGATCTAACACTCTCTGCTAGGCTAATAGACATTTATTTTGTCTGATTGGTCACCTTTGGTCAATTTTGACTAAAAAGGGGGAGAAGTGGATATGTGGAAGTTGTGATTTGTATGTAGCTGGACAGAAGGACAGTTATTATTAGTGCACATTAGGTGTTAAAACAGAATGATATTCTGTTTATAGATGTCAAAGAAGCTATCTGATATGGTGCACAGGTGTTGTTGTTGAAATAGATGTCAGAATGACATTTTGGCTGGTACAGGTGCTAGAGTTACAATAGCTGTTATGTTCATGAAGACTATTTGGTGTGTGCACAGATTTAGGGGGAGAAGGAGTACCCTTGTGCATTTGTGTGTCTTACTAGTTGCATCCATAACTAGTAATTCTGTTTGTTACACAGATTTAGGGGGAGGAGAAGTACCCTTGTGCATGTGTGTATTACTAGTAGCCATAGCTAGTAATTGTTTTTGCTTCTACTGCTGATTAAACTACTGTTAAGTTGTTTAACTGCTGATAGTTTACCTTGTGAACAAAAAGGACAGACATATGTTTTAGCCAAAATTTTCCAAAGGGGGAGTTTGTTGATTCTAAGTGTTGGCAGCAATTTTGGTAAAACAAAGAGTGTTCACAAGATGTTATGTATGATGTCTTAACATGAGATATCCTATGTACCTGCTGGAGTTCAAGAACATGTTCATGCAGGATTGTTTCAGAATGCCACATACAATGCCATGTCTTCTGATATTAGATGTACCTGTTGGATCTTAAATGAAAGACATGTTCATGCAGGATTGTTTCAGATGACATACACAAGGTCATGGCATCTGATATGGTTGTACCTGTTGGAAGTTATAAAAGGAATTATTGGATTATGCAGGATTTTTCCAGGATGTCAGACCCGATGTCATGACATCCTGTACACAGAACATTCAGTATGAATGTCTAGTGTTTTGTGATTGCACAATTAATGGCAATCTTTGTATGATTGAAGATATGATTAGTTGGCGCATTCAATCATGGATTACAACCAGATTTACTTATTTTCCAAGGAGATCTAACCAGCTATTATAAAAAGATTTGATTGGAAAATAGATTTAGGGTTTTCAAGATGTCCAAGCCCAGCTGAAAGCTTCTATAAAAAGGGACTTAGAAAACCTGTTTGAACACACAACCAATACTGAGCGAAATATAGAGAGAGAGCTAGGGTTTGTGTCTGTTTAGTCGTGAGACTTGTAGGTCATTCAAGTCATCCATTGATGATTGAATTGGACTGATTTGTGGTTGTAATTTGTCACTCTAAAGCTGTTAAGCAAGAGTGTGTGTCTTCTTGATCAAAGTTGTAAAGCAAGATCAAGAGTGTGTCTTCTTGATTGAGAGTGTGAAGTAAAATCAAGAGTGTGTAATTGAAAAGTATTTTCTTTTCACAAGGGATTGTTGTTTAAAATCACTGGTGTGTGATTGTAGGGAAGTGAGTGGGTTCTTATATCTAAGAGTGCTTAGGTAGAAATTGCACGGGTAGAGATTAGGTGAGAAAGACTGTAACTTGTTGAAGTGTACGGAGAGTCTTTGAACTAATTCTATTTTAGTGAATTTCCTTCCTGGCTTGGTAGCCCCCAGACGTAGGTGAGTTGCACCGAACTGGGTTAACAATTGCTTGTGTTATTTGCTTTACCATTCTGTATTTTTTATCCATTGTGTGTTAACAGATATTAGTGTCGTGACATTACCTTCGATATCTTATATCTGATACCAGAATTTCAAATATCGATGGAACTTGGGTGTTGATAAGGTGAAAACCATAATCCACCAAAATGGATGATTGATCTTGATGATGACTTGATCCATCCCTTGACCTTTGTTTGTGTTTGCCTTGTGTGTGATACCTTGTTTGTGATTGTTGTATTCATGCATACATGCGCATCATGACGTTCATCATAAAAAAATAAATTTTAAGAAAACTAAGGTCTTATTTGCAAATATTTTCAGACCATGGATTGTGGACGAAGGAACACTAAGAAGTATAGTTTCAGATGTCCTGATTTGAAAGAGCTAAGGAAGTTGTCATCCTTTGTATTAGATCCCTTGGACTTCAAGAAACATCATGGGAAGCTCTTGTCTGAGTTATCTGCTGATATGGTTGAAGGAATTCAGAGTGTTTTGGTTCAGTTTTATGACCCTCTCTACCGGTGCTTCACTTTTCTTGACTATCAGCATGTGCCTACATTGGAAGAGTATGCCCATCTCTTGGGTATGCCCGTATCTGACAAAGTACCTTTCAGTGGATTGGAGGAGATTCCCATATATCATGTCATAACTGAAGCTCTCCATCTGAAGAAATATGAGATTGATGCTCATTTAATGAAGAAAGGAGGAATTCTTGGGTTGAATTTTGAGTTTCTCATTGGTAGAGCTATTGTTTTTGCTCAGGCTGGTAGCATGGATGCTTTTGAAGCTATTTTTGTTTTGCTCATCTATGGTTTAGCTTTGTTCCTAACATTGATGGTTTTGTTAATGTTAACACCATTAGAATCTTCTTGATTGGGAATCCTATTCCTACTCTGTTGGGTGACATGTATTTCTCTTTGCATTTGAGAAATTCTAAAGGTGGTGGGACTATTGTGTGTTGTGTTCCTCTTTGTACAAGTGGTTTATTTCGCACTTGCCTCAGACTCCTACTTTCGTGGAGAATCGACAATGTCCACGGTGGTCCCAGAGACTTATGTCTCTCACTAATGATGATATTGTTTGGTATGATTCTGCACATAGTAGCTTGGACATTATTGATATTGTGGTGAGTTCTCTAATGTGCCTCTTATTGGTACACAAAGAGGAATCAACTACAACCCTGGATTGGCTCGTCGTCAACTTGGGTTCCCCTTGAGAGATAAACCTAAAAACACTCAGTTAGAAGGTCTATTTTATCAAGAGGGTAAAGATTCCCATCTTTTTAAAAAAAAAAGATGATACATGCTTGACATAATGTGCATAGGAAAGGAAGATCCGAGCTTGGTCCATGCAACTGTGTAGCTTTGGAAGCTTACACCATTTGGGGGAAGAAGAGAGCTTTGGAGCTCAAGATGCCATACGCTTGTGAAATACCTATGTTTTTGGTTGTGGCTGAGCCATCAACTCTCCCTAACCAATATGTAGAGGAGTTAGAAGACGCACTTGCCAAGATTAAGCAAGAGAGAGAGAGATGTGGGAAGAGCGGTTCCATGCTTTGAGCCGATAGCATGAAGAGTTATAGATTGAGTCTAAGGACAAGGATACACTTATTGATATTCTTGAAGACCGTGCAGTGAAGAGACAGAGAGAGACAGAGAGTTTATCTTCCTCTAGCATGCCTCAACCTTCCAGTGCTTGGAAGAAGATTGTTGATCAACTTGTCCTCGAGAAGGCTCAGATGAAGACATCCTTTGAGTCTGAGATTCGACGCATCTGAAGGAAGTATGCACCCATAGCCAAATCATATGATGCAGTTGTTAGGGATCCTTAGGATGATAGTTTCCTTTTCTCTTGTATTTGTATTTTGGTTTCTGAAATTGTACTCAGTGTAATCCTTCCAATTTTTATGAATGAAAAGAGATTTTATGGTCAAATTATTATTATTAATTGTTATATATATTTGCAAATTAGACTTCATATATTACTTACAATTAAAAATAATCAAAACATTGCATTTCATGCATCATTTGCATAACAGGTTTCTTCTGCCAGATGTCTTATCAGTTCTTATTATGTGCATCAGCCAAGCTGACTCACCGTTATAATACTCGTGCTAATCAACCGAACAGAATGGAGCATCTAGAGCAAGAGAACATAGAGATGAAGGATGAGATCTCCAGACTTATGGCACTAATGGAATACGTGATTGCTGCTCATAATCAGTCATCATTATCTCCTGCAACTCCTCCTCCTCAAAGGACCGTCATTTTTTAGATTTCCTCTTCAACTGTTCTTGTTGCTACTGCCAGTCAACTCATTCCTGCTATGCCTACTGGATTCCCTTGGGGAATGCCACCAAATTTTATGCCAGAAGCGTATACGCCCACATTTGTTTCTCTGTCGGCATCTAGCCCGGTCATGTCAGTGTCACCTCATGTATACGAGAAGATGGATGAAATGAAAGATCAATTCCTTGAGATGCGCAAAGATTTGAAGACTCTGAGAGGGAAGAGTGCTGCTGAACTCTGCATGGTTCCTAATGTTAAGATTCTGGTGAAATTCAAGGTCCCAGACTTTGAAAAATACAAAGGGAATACTTGCCCACCAAGCCATCTTGTTATGTATGCCAGGAAAATGTCTACTCCAACTAATAATGATCAGCGGTTGATTCACTACTTCCAAGATAGTTTAATTGGAGCCGCCCTGAGTTGTTATATGGGCCTAGACAGTGCAAGCGTTCGTACTTTCAATGAGTTAGGTGAGGCCTTTGTCAAGAAGTATAAGTAAAACGTTTATATGGCGCCTAATAGATATCAGTTGAGGTCGATGTCTCAGAAGGATAAGGAGATATTTAAAGAATATGCCCAAAGATGGAGAGAATTAGTTGCTCAGATAAGTCCGCCTCTTGAAGAGAAGGAGATGACTAAGTTTTTCTTGAAAATGCTGAGTTCATTTTATTACAAATGTATGATTGCAAGTGCCCCCAATGATTTTACCAAAATGGTAAACATGGGGATGAGGCTAGAAGAAGGAGTCCGTGAAGGACATTTGTCTAACGAAGAGGCGTCAGCCAACAAGAAATACGATGTTAGTTTCTCTAAGAGGAAGGAAGGAGAAACTAATTCAGTATCAGTGGGGAGGCAGAGAAGGCCTCATGTCAAGAAAAGTTCTCAATCTCGTCAACATCAGCACTAAGTTTCTTCAGCAATTCCAGTTTTTCCATTAATTCCAACAATCAATCAGTTCCAATTCAGCAACAACAACATCAACAACAACCGCAACAAAGAACCAACTACAACAACAACAATCATCACCAGCAAAATTTCAAGAGGAAGAAGGTCTCCTTTGAGCCTATTCATATGACATATGAAGAATTATACTCGTCCTTGGTACTCAAAATCTGATCTAACCAAGAAATCCTCCGCAAATTCCTGAGCCACTACCATGGTGATTCAAGCCTAATCTTCATTCTGCTTTTCACCAGGGAGCCACTGGTCATGATATAGAAAACTTCTATCCACTGAAGTACGAATTTCAAAATCTTATGAAGAGTGGTATGGTGTCCTTTGAGGACAGAGCACCTAATGTAAAAGCCAATTCGTTGCCTGCTTATGGTAACGCTTCTGTCAACATGGTGGACGACTGTCCAGGGAATTTTAGAGTTTTTGATGTGAGGCGTATCCGAAGGTCTCTAGTGGAAACGCATAAAACTCTGTGTTTAATCAGTGAGTATGAACATGACCGTGATGGTTGTGTCACTTGCAGTGTGAACCCCCGTGGGTGTATAGTTGTCAAGAGGGATATCCAGAAGTTGATGGATGAGAATGTAATCCAGATTCAACAGTCGAGGGATATGGGAAATGATGTGAATGTCATTATCCTGGTGTTCAAGACCCCTTAGTGGGTAGTCATTCAATTTGATAGTAGAAGCAACAATAATGTCAATAGATCGGTATCATCGTTAGGTAAACGGTTAGCGGGCCTTGTCCCCTATGCATCCCATAAAGTTGTACCATACCAATATAATGCCACTATGATTAAGAATGGTCAAGAGGTTCCTCTACCAGTTGCAGACTCAGTGGTGAATATTGTAAATGTAGCAAAGGTGACCCTAAGTGGTCATGTGTTTAGTCCAATGTTTTCGAGGATTGTGGAAGATGTATCACTGTGTAAGGAAGCATAGATTCCTGTAGCAAACCCAGTTAGTGCTCCGATGTATCAGTCTGGTGAATCCAGCAAATTGAAGACTAACAATGATGATAAGGTGTTAAGATTAATTAAAATAAGTGAATTCAATGTTGTGGAGCAGCTACTCCAGACACCGTCAAAGATATATGTGCTATCATTGCTAATGAATTCTGAAGCACACAGAGAAGCATTGCAAAAGGTGTTGGAACAGGCCTATGTTGAACATGAAGTTATTGTGGATCAGTTTGATCACATAGTTGTCAATATCACTTCTTGTAATAATCTGAGTTTTTATGATGAGGAACTTCTCGAGGAAGGCAAGAATCACAATTTGGCATTACATATTTCGATGAACTGCAAGGAGGATGCTTTGTCCAATGTTTTGGTTAATACTGGATCATCATTGAATGTATTGCCAAAGTTAACTCTGTCAAGACTCTCATACCAAGGCGCCCAAATGAGGTACAGTGGCGTAGTTATCAAAGCGTTTGATGGTTCTCGTAAAACTGTCATTGGAGAAGTGGACCTTCCGATGAAGATAGGTCCGAGTGATTTCCAAATTACTTTCTAAGTAATGGATATCCACCCGGCCTATAGCTGCTTATTGGGAAGTTCGTGGATTCATGAAGTTGGAGCTGTGATGTCTAATCTTCACCAAAAGCTGAAATTTGTGAAGAACGACAAGCTTGTCGTTGTTGGTGGAGAGAAGGCATTGTTGGTGAGCAATTTGTCATTTTTCACTTATGTTGATGCTGAGGAGGAAGTTTGAACTTCGTTCCAAGCTTTGTCCATTGCTTATGAATTAAATAAAACTGGGGCACTCATGTTTTCTTTGAAGGATGCACAAGAGGCTATTCAGGCTGGCAGTATTGGCAAGTGGGGTTGTGTTATGGAGGTCTATGAGAACAAGAACATGGCAGGGCTAGGATTTCAATCGAGGCCATTCAACGCCAATGTCAAGGTTATGCAACCAGTATTCCACAGTGGAGGGTTCATTCATGAGAATGATCAACACTCAGTTGCCATTATCGAGGACAATGGTGACGAAGATGAAGCTTGCGCCAACTTTGTGACGCATGGCCAGACTTGCAACAATTGGGTTGTTGTTAATGTTCCTACTGTTATTCACCGTTCTAAGTAATTTGTTTTCATTTACTTTAAGAAAAATCCTTCTCATATGCCTAAGGGAGAAGTGAACATTGTTGGGCATTTTCTTTATTATCATCAATGAAATACAATTTTATTCATCCACATCTATGATGTTTTATTTTTACTTTTTTGCTTTTTCTGAAAATGGTAATCACAAAGAACATAAATAAATAATAATCTTCCATCTGCATAATATTTGTTCTCACTCCACCTCTTTAAAATCAAAATATCAAATCATTATGTAGGTTGGTTCTCAAACCCATTGAATACAATGATCCTACTCCCTCTCTAAACATTGATTTCCTTGTGTTTGAAGCTTCAGAAGAGATTGATGATGAAGGAATATCGGATGAGTTATCCCGTTTACTTGAGCATGTTAAGAATGAGGTGATAACGCCTAAGTATGTCTTTGGATCGTTGGTGAGATCTAGGTTCCTTAGCTTGTGCGATAGCACCATTGTTATCACAATAGAGACCAATGGGATCCACAATGATAGGAATTATGCCAAGTTCACTAATGAACTTTTTGATCCAAACAGTTTCCTTTGTTGCACTTGAGGCATCAATATACTCAGCCTCAGTTGTAGAATCAACAACTATATCTTGCTTTGAACTTTTCCAACTCACAGCGCCACCGTTTAAGCAAAACACATAACCAGATTACGACCTAAAATCATCCTTATGTGTCTGGAAGCTAGCATCAGTATATCCAATTACAACCAGCTCTTCTTGACCTCCATATATCAAGAATGAGTCCTTAGTCCTTCTCAAATACTTAAGGATATTCTTGACAGCTACCCGATGAGCATCACCAGGATCAGATTGGTACCTACTCGTTGCACTTAAAGCATACGAGACACCTGGTCGAGTATATAACATGGCATACATGATAGATCCTATTGCAGATGCATATGGAATCTTATTCATGCGATCCCTTTCTTCCTTAGTTGAAGGGGATTGTGTTTTTGATAGACACAAGCCATGTTGCATAGGTATGAATCCTTTCTTGGAATCATGCATATTAAAGCGTCTCAGCACTTTGTCTATGTACGTACTCTGAATTAGGCCAAGTAGCTTTTATGATCTATCTCTGTAGATTCTGATTCCTAATATATAGGCTGCTTCACCTAGGTCCTTCATAGAAAAGCATTTCCCCAACCAAGACTTTACTTGTTGCAAGGTAGGGACATTGTTTCCAATGAGTAATATGTCATCTACATATAATACCAGGAAAACGATCATGCTCCCACTAACCTTCTTGTAGACACAAGGCTCATCTTCGTTCTTGATGAATCCATATTGTTTTATTATTTCATCAAAATGAAGATTCCAGCTTCTGGAAGCTTGCTTCAATCCATAGATTGATCTTTGTAACTTACATATCTTTTGGGCTTCTTCTGGTATGTCAAATCCTTCAGGTTGTGTCATGTACACATCCTCAAGAAGATTCCCATTAAGGAAAGCAGTTTTGACATCCATCTGCCATATTTCATAATCATGATATGAAGCGATAGCAAGTAAAATCCGAATAGATTTAAGCATGGCAACTGGTGAAAAGGTTTCATCATAATCAACCCCATGAATTTGTTTATATCCTTTTGCAACCAGTTGTAATACCCCAAAATTTACCCTTCATTTTTCCTGGAAGCATGGGATTATGTTTTACACTTCATTAGCATCATATTAGGCCATAATCATTGCATACTGCACTAGTGACATGGAGATCACGTTTTGATCGATCACTCCTTAACAGAAGGAGCCCACACAAAGCAAGATTGAGAATTGGACTTCATTTTCTAAGTATACAAGTCTCAAGGGTCTCAGGGGGGTCCAAGTATCTTATTATGGTCCTCAGTTCATCAGTGAAGGATTCAAAGCTATCAGAGTGTTCATCTGGATTTAATCAGAAATTAGGGTTTCATGGCTACCTGCAACAGGCAATGTTTGGTTGGAAGTAGAGGAGCTCATCCATGTCATGATTAGAGAGGCATCTTGGCCTAGGAAGATTCACAATTATCTCAGAAAGATCCATTGGCAATCAGTGCAATCAGTTCCTGATCATTTTACCCTAAAACTAGGGTTTGGTATAAAATCAGTTTATTTCTGATTCTTTGGGTGAAACTCTTTTCCATGGCCCTCCATATGTCCACAAGGGTCTACATACAAAAAATCAGCTCTTTATTTGAGCTAGAAGTGCTTCAATTGATCAATGGAATCGGGAATCAGACAGTTTGGGAAAAGTCAACTGTGGGGCCAGAAAAGTCAACTCCTGACATTTTGAGAGTGGAATCTAAAAATCCATGCCTAAGGGATCCCACATGTGAAATTTGATCAAGGTTGGATCATGGATTCATCATTTAATCAGGAATTGGAAATGTTACTTAATTTGGAAATGGTTGACTTTCCATTTAGGGCAAGTTTTCATGATCGTTGCACTCACTTTAAGCCCATTTTGTATCAAGATAAAAGCTCCATTTGAAAATTTATCCAACATGAAAGTTGTTCCTCTTGTTCCAAGATTTCTAGAGATATAAAGTTTTCTCCATTTGGATTAGAATTGAGAAAGTTATGCTTAGTCAAAGTGAGACATTTTTTTAGGACACTTAGAAAAAATTCTAAGTCCAAAATCTTCAAAATTTGTCAAGACTTCTTGGCCAGTTTTCTTGCACTTCAAGGCATTATTTGAAAATACTTTCTTCACAACAATTTTACCTTGCCATTTTCTCTTTCACATCCTTTTGGAATCATCTCATTTGCATCCATGGTTTGAGAGATACATTCATTTAAAGTGGGCACCATGACTTGATTTTCTAGGCAGATTTTGGGCCTGTGTGGCCCAATCAGATTTTCTAAGCATGTTGCACAAACCAGTCACGTTTTTTACCTCTTTTGGTCATGCATTGGACATCCATTCACTTAAGTTTGGCCCAAAATAACAACATTTTATACCTCATTTCACACTTTTATTCTTATGGATAAATCACTTATTAAAAAGCCCATGAGAACACCTAATCCACCATATTTAAGAAGCTGAAACCCTAACCCTAAAGGAGCATTGGAATTTCGTGGCAAGGAGGCAAAGCATCATCACATATCAGATTCCATTCCACTTCTATTTTCCATTAGGTAATCATCTCTTCCATGGCCATGTTTTGATATATCTACGCTTGCTTACCATGTTCATCACCATTAATCCTTCCATTTTCTTATTTAAAATATTTTCTTCGTCCATAAAATTACCCAAAAATATTTTTCACTCTTCTTAACGTTTTATTTAATTTTATATAATTTTTATTTTCGTATTTTTTTAATATTAATATTTTATATTAATTATTTATTCTAAATGGTCTATTTTAACACACTTTTTTGTTGATTTTATTTTTATGACTTAAAATTATTGTTAGCATTTGATTTTTAGGATGAAGGCTGACCACTGTCTCATGGTCAAACTGACCTTTTCTTGGAATTTTATTTTACATTTTCAATTTATTTTGGATTTATTTTTGACCTAGTTTGGTTGGTTGACTTTTAATTTGACTTCTGTTTTATTTTAATTAATTCACATACCAATTTTCATTATTTTTAAAATCTTTTTAGGGGATGATGATGTCCTGACCCCATATTATTTAGTTTAATTTTTCATAATTTTCTTGATTAATTTACTATTTATTCTTGATTTATTTCTAACCTAGTCTTATTAATTGACTTTTGGTTTGACCTATGTTTTGTTTTAATTAATTCACGTGCCAATTTTCATTATTTTTAAAATCTTTTTGGGGGATGATGATATCCTGACCCCACCTTACTTAGTTTAATTTTTCATAATTTTCTTGATTAATTTGTTATTTATTTGTTATTTTTTAAGTTGACTTGAATTTTCAGTTGACTTCTTTATGATCGATGTTTGACTTAGGGATTGCTTATGGCAATTGAAGAGATCTTTTGATCCTCCCTTGTTCATCTCATATGCCATGTATTAGAGGCCTTTTACCTTGATTTTATTTGGTCCTTACCTCATTTCTTGATTAAATTATTCAGTGGACCCTTCGTGTGCATATTTTCATCTGTTTGATTCATTTGTTATCTTTTATACTTGTTTCTCTCATTCATGCTTTCTATTGCTTGATTATTTAACATGTTCATACTCCCATGCATTGTTTAAATGCTCCATTATTTGGTTCTTTGGTTTGATTATATATTGTTTATTTATCCGATCTGATTGATAACTGTTGCCTACTTGTATGATGTATGAGGCATATATTCTTATTGTTTGTTTGCCATGAACAATCCCCATTCATAACAAATGTACCCCTCTCCCATAAAGTGTATAATATTTATTTCTTTATTTCTTTAGTCACCTGTTAATACAAGAATTAAAACGAACATCCGATAACCATTTCAAAATAAGATCAAAAGCTCGATCCAACGTCGAGTAATCATTTTCAAAACTTAACAGAACCAACATGCATTCATCCATCCTCTTGTAAGTCGATTGCCTCAGGCATCGCCATCTACCTGTAAGTTGATTGCCTCCGACATTGCCATCTACCCTTATCCGTAACTCCTCTCCGCGCTCCATCCGTCGACTCTTGTTCCGTTTAGGTAGCACCCATTAGGTAGAACCCTTTGTATGATAACATAGGTAGAATTCCCTTATTCTTTGCATGCTAACATTAGGTAGATGTTCCCCTTTGTAAATCCTAACACATAGGTCCATATTGCATGACAACTCTAGGGCAGAGCTTCCCCACTTTTAGACCTTCCGTGCGTCTCCGATTTTGTGGCATGTCAATTCGTTCTATTGCAAAGAGGTAACTGCCTAAGACTCGATTCAGCGAGCTGCGACACCTACTGCTAGGACGTTGAACACACTTCCCACCCTCCTTTGACAAAACTGGTGTCCTCTTTTATAAGTCCATGTTTAGATGGAAATCCTTAACCCGTAGTTAGCCGAACTACGTTTTGCTCTGATTCTCATTCCAGATGAGATACATAGGCATAAGACGCAACGTCTTACCGAGCACACTTTTCTTTAACCCATAGGTAGCCGAGCTACGAAGACTCTGATTCTCATACTCAAATGATATGCGTAGGCAGTGGATGCGACATCCTTGCGAGTCATTTTCTTTTAACCTTCCTTTTAGTAAATAGTACTTTAGATATACCTACACCCTTTAGACTAGAACAACACTTATGAAAAGGGCTCCCTAGGAGTACCTAGGATGTTTTGGGTGCTTAAAACCTTCCCATTGCATAACCAACCCCCTTACCCATATCTCTGACATTTTTACTAGTTTTTGATTCGATAAAACTTTTAGGTTTTTGTTCACTTTCTAACCATTCCTTTGGATAAATAGAAGTGCGGTGGCGACTCGACTTGTATGGTTTACCTTGGATTTAGTCAATATCTCTAATGGTAACGAATACCCCACTACACCAGTCTTGCCTTATAGGTATGTACCTTACCATCCATGTCAGTCTTCTTTTTGAAGACCCACTTGCATCCTATAGGGTTAACTCCTACATGAGGCTCTACCAAGGTCCAAACTTGGTTTGTGTACATGGAATCCATTTCAGATTTCATGGCTTCTAGCCACTTCTCAGACTCGGGACCAGTTATGGCCTCTTGGTAGGTCACAGGCTCATCTTGATCCATGAGTAATATATCACCTTGATCAGTTATGAGATATCCATATCTCTTAGGTAGGTAATGTATCATGCTTGACATGCGCTGGTCTTGTTCTACTTGAGCAGGTTGCTCTTCCATAACTACTTGTGTTTCCTGCTCTAATTCCTCCATAGGTGTATCAATGCTTTGTGATTCTTGAATTTCTTCAAGCTCTACTTTCCTTCCACTGATTCCTTTGGAAATAAAATCCTTTTCTAGGAAAACTCCAGTTCGAGCGACAAACACTTTGCCCTCAGAAGGATTGTAGAAGTAATACCCTCTTGTTTCTTTAGGATACCCCTCAAATAAGCATTTGTCCGATTTGGGCTCAAGCTTAGTTAAAATTTGTAGTTTCACATAAACTTCGCAACCCAAAATCTTCATGTAAGACATATGTGGTTTCTTACCACTCCATATCTCATATGGTGTCTTCTCAACCTTTTTGGATGGAACACGGTTAAGTGTGTAAGCTGCTGTCAATAGTGCATGTCCCCAAAAGGAGTTTGGAAGATTGGCGTGACTCATCATGGATCGGACCATGTCTAACAAGGTTCAATTTCTTCTCTCAGATACACCTTTCCATTGGGGTGTTCCAAGAGGAGTAAGTTGGGATAGGATCCCACACTCTTTCAGATGGTCATCAAACTCTAGGCTTAAATACTCACCACCTCGATCTGATCGAAGAGTTTTAATATTCTTACCTAGTTGGTTTTGTACTTCATTCTTGAATTCCTTGAACTTTTTAAAGAACTCTGATTTGTGTTTCATTAAATACACATAACCATATTTACAGAAATCATCAGTAAATGTGATGAAGTACTGAAAACCTCCTCTGGCTGGTATGTTCAGTGGTCCATATACATCAGTATGTATGAGGGCCAAAAGATCATTAGCTCTTTCACCTTTTCTTGTTAATGGAGACTTTGTCATCTTTCCAATTAAACAAGATCTGCATGTCTCATATGATTCATAATCAAAAGAGTCCAAGAGTCCATCTTTATGGAGTTTGGAAATGCGTTTCTCATTTATGTGGCCTAATCGACAATGTTAAAGGTAAGTTAGATTTAACTCATTAGGTTTCATCCTTTTAATTAATGTTATAAATAGGCATTTCAAGATCAAGGACATATAGTCCATTGTTCATTTGTGCAGTAGCATAGAATATATCATTCAAATAAATTGAGCAACAATTGTTCTTTATTATAAATGAAAAACCAAACTTATTCAAACAAGAAACGAAAATAATATTCCTGCTAATTGCAGGTACATAATAACAGTTCTCTAACTGAATTATTAAACCACTAGGTAAAGTCAATACATAAGTTCCTACGGCTAAAGCAGCAACCTTTGCTCTATTACCAACTTGTAGGTCAACTTCACCTTTTGCCAAATCTCTACTCCCTTTTAGCCCCTGCACATTGGTACAAATGTGAGAACCACATCCAGTATCTAATACCCATGATGCAGAAGTAGATAAATTAATTTCAATAACAAAAATACCTGAAGTTGAAGTCTATACTCCATTCTTCTTATCTTCTAGGTACTTTGGGCAGTTTCTCTTCCAATGTCCGGTCTTACCGCAATGGAAGCAGGTGCCTTCCTTTGCTATGCCTCCACTAGGCTTCAAAGCAGCAACAGTGGGTTTGGGTTTGGAAACTTCCTTGCTTTTCCCTTTATCACCCTGCTTGGTGGGTCTTTTGTTCTGTCTCTTTCCATTTTCGATCATCAGAATGGACTTCCCTTTTGACTTCAGATTCTGCTCAGCAGTTCTTAACATGGCTAGCAGTTCAGGAAGAGATTTTTCCATATCATTCATATTGAAATTTAGGACAAATTGACTGAATCTATCTGGCAACGATTGCAAGATCAAATCAGTCGCAAGTTCCTTTCCGAGGGGAAAACCCAACCTCTCAAGGTTTTCCACATACCCAATCATCTTGAGCACATGGGGACCTATAGGGGCTCCCTCAGCTAACTTGCCTTGAAAAAGGGCTTTTGAAACTTCAAATCTTTCATGCCTTTCTTTCTCTTGATAGAGTATCTTCAGGTGTTCGATAATATCGAACGTTGCCATGTTCTCATGTTGCTTTTGCAACTCTGAGTTCATGGTAGCTAGCATGAGACAAGCAATTTCATTGGCATCATCGACATGCTTCTTATAAGCATCTCTTTCTGCCTTAGGTGCAGAACTAGGAGGTTCCTCTTCAGGAACAGGTTTCTCCGAGACATACAACTTTCTATCATGTTTGAGGATAATCCTTAGATTTCGGTGTCAATCCAGAAAATTTGTCCTAGACAATTTTTCCTTGTCAAGGATTGATCGTAAAATGTTGTTAGAGGTGTTTGTTGTCATGGTAATCTACATGAAAATAATGAAAATATAAGTATCAATAACATATTTAATTAGGCCTTTAATTAAATATGCTCCCACTATTTTACTCAAAACAAATGACCCTCACCATTTGATTCGGAAAATCCCGTTGGAATATTTTCTAGTGGGTCGAGATCCACATTTCACTTTGTTTTAAGTCCGCGTAGGCGGATTACACAAAACTAGGTTATTTAGGTAGGAACTCCTTCCAATTGTATCTAATACAACTCTCAGATATTTTAGTTGGGTAAATAACTCCTTATTCCAATCCATCACATGGATCATTTCCAACTCTTGCTTCTAAACATATATAATCCTATTATAATTTGTTTAGTTAAGTTTGACCCATTGTTTTAGCAATTGAATATTACAATTATCCCATCGCACCTTACTAATATAGAACACGCACCTCGCGTAGGCAAAACCTACATTATCCGATACTAGTCTTGATGAGTGTTAAAACTTGGAAAGCATAAACTTAATATTTAATTTGAGGGAATTTGCAATTATTCTGATCTCACCAGCTTATTTATCATATAAATCGTCTCTCACATGCATCAACATACATTCACATGCATTAACATACATAATGAAACAGTTATGGCCCCTAGCGCAATTATTCTCCCAAGCCAATGAGAGAACCTAAGCTAACCTAATAACGATCTAAGCTTCTCCAAGCAAGATCTTCAAGGTTGTCCTCCTTTGATATTAAATTCTTCTCTTTCTTCATAACATTACATTACATAAAAGAAACTCGTTTTACGTACGAGGGAGTGAGATGAGAAAAGAAGTTACATTAAGAGATTAAAAGAGAGGCACGATATGCAGGTCGTATTTTAAAAACCTAAAACAAAATAATGGAAAACTAAGGCCATAACCGATCACCACAAGACAATAATAATAAACACATTATTATTTTTAATTTTAATTCTTTTAATTAATTAAAACCAAATTAAATTTCGGCGACCGATCACACTACGCAGAGTTATCCGGGGGTCAGCTGCCTGGTCAGCGGGACGGGGGTTCTGCTGCCCGGTCAGCAGACGGTGGTTCTGCTGACCGATCAACGGACGGTGGTTCCGCTGACTGATTAGCGGGCGGGGGTCAAGGGGGCAGCGCCCTCTTGCGGGGTTGTAGGGGCAGTGCCCCTGGCCGAAATTTTTAATGAACAATTCATTTGAAATCGACGTCGTTTTTCGCATCAACACTTGATACTTTAAAGCACAACTCTTGCGCAGTCACAACCTTAATCGCATAACTCTTTGACAACACAACCCTTGTGCTATCATTAACCCTAATGCACCAATTTCGGACCGTCAAACACACCTCGATTTTTGATTCAGTATGATTGATCAACACGTCATTGCTTCACCATACTAATGTCGGATCAAGAAGCAAACGACCATTGATCGCTCAAAGGAAAACAACCATTAAGTGTTTGAATGAACGAAACAAAAACAATATATCATATATACCGTATTTTACATCAGGATTACTTATATCATATATATATATATATATATATATATATATATATATATATATATATATATATATATATATATATATATATATATATATATATATATATATATATATATATATATATATATATATATATATATATATAACTTGATCGATCTCAATTGCATAACCTATGGACGATCGATGTATCGCTGCTTCACCATACTAATGTCGGGTTCCAAAGCATAGTCAACATCAATCATCCAAATCGTACACACATGATGCCAAATTTAATTACTCGCTTATTCTTTGATTCATTATGTCTTTTAATCATATTAATACAGAAAATATAGAAAATAAACAACTATCATATGCATGGTTTCGTAAGTGGCTCTAATACCACTGAAGGAGAAGAGCGATCCAAAATGCAGCGGAATTTAAAATTTTCTCCTTTAGTGATCCTTACGAATGGGCATGATCAGTGATAGAATCGTTACCTCTTGTGACGATTGAAACCTTTGATGCAGATCTACGGAGCGATCACGTACGTTGAACGATGACAACGCCTCTACTCAGTCCACACGAACGGATTCCTTCAATCTCAGTGCTAACTGCTACGAATGAAAGCTTTGAGTGTGTGTGTGTGTGTGTGTGTGTGTGTGAGAGAGAGAGAGAGAGAGAGAGAGAGAGAGAGAAATGAAATTGCAACTGCACAAATGCTTCTACACAAGGTTTCTATTTATAGAACCACTTGTATGGGTTGCAAGCTAAAAAAATGCCCACTCAAGTGTATGTGGCCCATATCTTATAATATGCCAAAATCACTTAAGCGTGTGGTACCTTACCATATTTCATATTCTACTTAAGTACACCGTACCTTACGATGTTCTATAATTCACTTAAGTGCACCGTATATTACGGTATTCCTTAGTTACTCTATCTCTCATCAATCCGTCCTTTTGTGTGTGACCCTGTAGGTTTTCGCGACATTGGCAATTATATTAAATCACGTATTTAACATAATAAACAGTGAGCGGTATCTAGCAACACATCACTGATACCCAAGACACGAAAATGTCATGTGATCTGACAAATCCTTTTGTGATAATACTTATGTGTACAATTACCCCTTTTCCCTTATGTCTATATTGAACACAAGGCATAGACCGTGTCATCCTTGTCCAGTTCAATATTAGGCCCATAGACATTTATCCTGTTACGCAAGATGGGCAAATTCCATCTAGGTCACTCATGTCCCTTAGCATGCTTCGTGGAGTACCCATCAACTGTCTTTATGGTCATCCAGTTACGGACAATGTTTGATCAGCAATAAGGCACTCGACTCTACATCTAGGGTCCATAGTGGTTTCAGGTCGAAGGGTGGTATACACCATTATCACCATGAGAATAACTTATGACACTTTGCATAACATTCTATATAGTATTCTCATAGCGGGTCAATCCAGTATAAATATTACTCTTAATATTCATACCTATGTTTAAGACTTGATAACTCCTTATCCATGATCCATGAGATGTGATCATCAGTCTATATACAAAATAATCTTAATGCTTTAATGTTATCCCACTTCACAATAAAGCTCGACTATGGATACTTTAAGAATAGTGTCCTTATGTTTAATGTGATCTCATGATTAAGTCACACTTGATACATTAAACGGACTATCTATTTTAGGGACTTTATTAGACAAACATAATAAAGAAAAAGCCTTTTATTATTAATAAATAATTCGATACAAGTACAAAGAGTATTGGCCTCTTTGGCTTACATCAACAACTGACATATCCACTAAGCCTTTAGATGTTATCCGTTTTGAACAATTGAGAAGTGCACTTGGTGTGTAGATATGTGAGGTCCTATAACAATTAAAGCTAGGGTAACATGCAAGGAGACCAAACCAAATTATCGCTCCTATTCTTTATGGTGCATATATGTTCAGGATGATTTACTCTTTTTCAATCACTTCTTATATTTGGAGAGGCGTTACAAGCCAAACAAAGTTCTCTCCGACCTACCGGGTACTAAGAAATTAGTTTTCTATTTCTTCTTCTAACCAAGTGTGCTAATTAACATGAGTCAAAACCAGAAGAATTCCAAGAGGACTTCCGCTAAAAAGGGCGTCAACATTGTCAAGGCTATTGAGAAGTCTCTTGAGTCTGAGAGGAACAAGGACAAGGAAACTAGCTCATCTGCTTAAGTTGGTAGATCATCTGATGGAGCAACTGTATTTGGGAAGACTTCAGTTACAATGATGGAGGTGCAAATAAAAATCTAATGGAAGAAAGTGACTCAAAGGCCGATGAAGATTGGATATCCTTCATGGCTTCAATCAGGCATGAAGACTGAATGGTGTTTTTTTTTGTTTCTAGACTTGTAATGGCTTTTTACCCTCTTTATATTTTGTAATTTTAAGACAGATCTTATGATTTTTCTTCTTTTTATGATGTTCTAGTTGTTTTCTCGTGTTTTTGGCTATGTATATGCTAACATACTAACCTATGCATGACTAACTTCTAGATGTTAGGTTGAATACCTTGCCCTTTTCCAAATTATGGCAAAAGGGGGGGGGGGGGTAATGGTGTTTCTTAGGCAAGGTTTTTTTAGTACTACCCCATATAGGAAAGTTCGAGTGCTACGTTCCATGCTAAAGAATCAGGCAAGACGTCTCTGGTCATGGTCCTTGTATATGTGAAAACAGATCTATCTGTGTTAGTAATATTCATTGCATATTTTGATATCAACTACTAACTAATTGTGTGTGCATGACTAAGTATGTGAACAATTGCATACTGATATATGTTAGTTAGTAGGACTGTATGCTACTAATTATGTGATACAAGATTCATGTATAACTAAGCCTGTGATTGATTGTATGATTGTATGCTTGGTTTGGAGCAACTTAATGGATTATATGTAAGCATCTGAACATTGATGCGTTGGACTTCTGCTGTTGCTGGTGCTTAACTCTGATACATGGAAGTTGTTGCTGCTTAAATGCTCTGAAGATCCAGTACATCTACTGGTTGTCACTTGTTCTCATGGAAGAAGTGTTATTCATCTTGAAGAGGTGTTTTACCATAATTCAACAAAGGAGAAGATTATTATTCCTACTTGATCGGTCATTTGGATTGGCTGCATTTAGAAAAACAACACCTTAGAGAAGTGCCTAAGTGTTCAAGATTGGTTTGGCTTGCTAAAGCTGTATGGAACTACAAAAGAGAATTATGCTGGATGTGATGCTCCAACATGTTGGTACGACATATGAGCCTTGTGCAACAGGCGCAAGATTACCACGTTTTAACATAATCTTTTGAGAAGATTTAGTTATGTTTTATTGCTTATGGTTTAGCAATATGATTAAATGAACTGTTGGGCAATTGTGAAGATCAAATCATATTTAAAAGATATTAAAATTTGAATTTGTAACAAACCAAATCATGTCTTTTTGTTGGAGATATTCAAGGAGAAAATCAAATATTCAATAGATTCTGCAAAGATTCTGGATGAAAATAACTGCAAATCCACAAGGAAAAAGCCCATAGTTATTTTTCTATATAAGGAGATCAAACCTTCATTGGAAAACAAATATTCCCATTGAAGATTTTAGAGTGCTAGTGTTTACAAGAGTCCTTGTTATTTTTATGTACATCTCTATGTTTTAGTAACTTGGCATATATGGTTTTTCTAGTCGAGTTATAAATTCGATATTGTTATGTACACCTCTATGTTTCAGTAGCTTGGCATAAAATATTTGTCTAATTGAGTTGTAATATTCAACATTATTTCATATTGTTAACATTGAAGTTGATCATTAGAGTTTAATGATTGTTTGCCCTTGTCACGGGTTGTGTGACAAAGAAGAAAGTGAGTAGATTCTCATGTTTAGGGGGAGACTCTATATAGAAAATCATTGGATAGTGTTAGAAAGAGGCATTGAACAAAACAGGGTTTGTTGTTGCTTGTAAGTCTAGTTGTACTAAGCTACTAATAGTTGATTTCCTTTCTTGGGTTATGAACTCACCCCCCTAGACGTAGGTGTGATTTCATCGAACTAGATAAATAATTGATTGTGTTTTTTATTTCTTTTCTGATCCATCATCTAATAATTTTTATTGTAGTGGTTCTGGTTTGTCTTGTCGAACTAGTTGTTGAAGCATCGAGTTCGACATCTGTCTCCTGAGGAACATAATTTCAAGTGTGAAGTTTAAGATTTTGGAATACTGTATATTTGAGACATGTTTGTAGTCTCCATTTTATAGTAGATTTCCAAGGTTTATAAGACCTAAAGTCTTCTCTAAGACAACAATCTCATATGGCATATTTTATAGGTTCTCATTGTTTACCATCTAACGATCTATAGGGACCGATCAATCCTTATTAAGTATATTGTTAGGGCGTGATCATTTTATGGTTTAGAGGTAGTAGGATCTTCTTCTAGAATAGTTACCTTAGATGGAAAATGTCTGATCTAGTTATCCATCGTATCTGATGGTCTTTAGGTGCTTTCCCGACCTTAATCTAGTACAATGCTAGAGTGAGACCACTTTATGATTCCCAAATTCTAGTATAATATTTTGGGATAACCTCCCTCAACTATCTCAGAAGCCAACTATCACAATCTAACCTCCCTAGAGAAATACTTCAACTTTTCTAGACCTAATGGTATAAAGTTGAATGGGATAGGACATGGCCTAGACTAGAACACCTATAACTTATTTTAATTTGTGTAAAATAACTTAATACGATGAAGTAAGCATGTATTATCGAATTTTCAGATTCATTTGAATAAGCAAACAAACTCATAAAATCTAAATTAATAGCATAAAAAACACAATGCTTTCAAATGTGACAAAATCAAAGTGATTAATACTTTAAACATTCATTTAAGATGCAATCTAAACTAAACAAACAACGCAACAAAATAGAAACCGACGAACAATGTCTTAATCAATCTATAAAACCATAAAATAAAATAAAAATTGTATTTATGTGAAATCACTTATTAGAGAATGATAAAAAGAATGCATAAGTGATTATATGAAATATTATTATTAATAGTTTTTTTTTATCAATTTCGAGAATGTAAGAATTGACTTATTTGAACTTATTTGCTACCGTAAGTATTATGACACTATTTAAAAGAATTTTTCAAAACATTTTATGATACTTTTTATAAACTTTTTAAAACTTATTTTTACAAGTTATACAAGGTAGCTTATGTTTTGAATTAGAACCTGCTTGGATTGTTGTGTGAGACTCCTGATGTAGTAATTAACACTTTAAAGCTTAAATAATAAGTAAAGAAAGGGTGAAGTGAAATATGAAAAACATTTGTGTATCTTTCATAATATAATAGTAAATGACTTTCTCTTTTTTGGTAAACATTACTTATACAATAAACATTAATTTGTACTATAAACTACAAATAAATAAGATGTTCATCCAAAAGTCCCTTAAGTTATATTTGGATTGATGAAATGAAATGGAGTGAGATAAAATGATTTAAATTTATATTTTGTTATTTAGATGAATTAAAAATACGATGGAATGAAGTGAAACATTATGAAATGCATTCGATCCTATTTCATCATTTTCTATTATTTTTTGTACTATTCGATATTAGACAAAATGATAAAATTGCTCTTTTCTATCCTGAAATATCAAATAATAGAATAACATCATTATTTCATTCCGTTCCGTTCTGGTTAATTTCTTTCCACTTCACTTCATTCCACCATTTGATTGTTTGAATCCGTTAAAATCAAAATTGTTATAGATTCAATTATATTATTCATCATCATATTTCTTCTCTTATGATTTAATCACGTAATAAAAAAATTTATGGTATTTCTTTTTTTCAATATGTTAACTTTATTTCTTGATATCCAAAAAATAGTGTTAGTTTTAAAGATGTAAAAAGTGTATCTTTAAAACCATCCATCATGATGATGGATAGAACATCCATTTTTTAATGAGTTTATTTAATTACTCACTTAATTTTGATAACACAACAAGGTTATTTATTATCGATCACAATTAAAATACTAGTAATAATAAAATAATAACAATAATAGAACAATAATAATGCTGTGTCTCAAAGATATCATCATCACCATCTCCTCACGAGATTCTGCTCCTGTTTTAGGCACTCCTCAACTCGCTCCGAGTTGACTCATTCCCTTCCCATCCCATTTCAAGATCAACCACCGCCACCTCCGCCACCGTACTCCGCCGCTAATAATCCCCAATCACCTTCTCCGTCAATGCAAAACTCGCCGTCGATTATAGTCGGCACATCCTCTCCCATATCGCGGGAATAACCTTCCTTTTGACTTCGCTTTTCAGCGAATTCGATGGCTCTCCTTCGCTCTTTCATCCTCCTCGCCGCAATCTGTTCTTTCCTCCTCCCAATCGCAGCCAGCGACGGCGACACCGATCCGATTTACAAGTAAGCTCTCTCTCTCTCTCTCTCTCTTCCAGTTTTTCTACTTAACCAACCGAAAATAATCGGAGATTCTTCTGCAAATTTTTATCTAAGCGAATGATATGATTATGGCTTATTACAGTTTGATTGTATAGGTGCCGTAAAATTTGGAAGTTGGAATTCTCTTTTTGATTCGTAAATATTTTAGGATTGGATGATTTTTTAGTGCGGACTTGGGAAGTTTTAAGATTATGTTATATTTATAGTTTTTGCAGGGTGTTTTTAATGAATCTTAGTTTATGAACAGCGGACACCAGAAACTCTACGTCTACAAGGGTAATAATTTCTTAAAAATAAATAAGATAAATATAATTAGAAGTGTATGTGTCAGTGCTACAGTGATCTTAGTTATCTCGAGGAATTAATATTCAAAGATTTATGTGGATTCCTTGGTTTAACAGGAAATTAGTATGTGGATTGATTTCTAAGATTCTGATGCTTGCAATTAATGATGATGCATTTTTTTTGGTATGTTTAGGGGTTTGATATCATATTTTAACTTTTAAGCATGGAGTGTGAATGTGAGATTAGAGTTTAATGAAATAATGGTTTCTTCTATTATGGTATTTAACTTTTCTTTAGTGAGCAATTTACTTTAGAGAGCAAAATGTACAATCCCAATACTCAATTTTTGATGAATAAATCAATGGTTGATGTTATATAGTACATATTTATAACAAGTCATGAATGTGTTGCAATATCAGTCATCAATGTATTAATCAACCGTTGAGATTGATTATTCTAATCTCTGAATTGAATTGCTCGCTTTAGATGAACTAAATCTTGTATTATGTGGGTAGTTTGTAGTTATTCTTCTTGGAGTTGCATTGCTTCTGATGATTTTTGGAAGTCCCACGACCTGCAATAGGTGCGGTGAACAGTGTTTCTGGAACTAAATCCGTGTTTTCTATTTGTGTGAATTTTAGATAATGGTAACTGTGACGATTGAGAGATTTCCAGTGCTTTATTTTTGCATGGAACGATTTGTATTGTTCATAGCATTCTTGTTTGCAGACATCTTTACTAATTACCAGAAATTATTACCGTCACAAGTTTTTTTAGTTTGATCTTAGTTTGTGAATTTAAAATTTCATGCCAGCATGATTGGCAGTAGTTATGAGCCACAGCTTGTATATTATTAATGCAATGAATGCGTGGATCATTGCAATTGAAATTGTCAAGAAAGCATTTATGATTAATTGCAATTGAAGTTGGGGGCATTTATGATTCATTATTATTTTGTGGCTAGTAATGTTTAAATATGTAGAATGTTGATTTGTTGCCATGTTTTTGATCTTCATTTTTGTAGCATTATGTGCTTTTTTTTCTTAATTTTTGTTTGGGTGTAATTTAACTACACAGTATCGGAAGGATGACTCCAACTTAAACACATTTTTAGGCCATATCTCATTAATGTGGGCCTCTCAACAATTTTCTAGAAATATAGAGTCAGTTTATTTAGCAAAATGTAAAAGGGTTAGATGATTTAGTGCATTTCTTAATTCACTATTGCAATATTACCAATGTCTGTTTTCTTGAGTGATGATTGATAAATCCAATATTCGTGACAATGCAATCAGTAAAGAGTGAGCTTCTCGTAGATAAGAGATCGCAGTTTTTTGATTTTATATACAGCCATACAGGACGCTTTGTGGCGCCGTTATACCCGCAAGTGTGGATATTTGATAACACTTGTTGGACTCCTTGCTTGATTAACTCTTGAACTACTTTGTGCACCCACAACTATTTATATATAATAATTGTTGGCATATCTAGTTATTTTCTCTTTATATAATTAGTGTCACACCATAGCTGTTTTATCCTGACCAAATCTTAGATTACAAAAATAGACAGTCTTGTATACTTTAAGGCTATAAGAGATATCCTTTTTCCCGAAATGGGTTGCATTGGAACCTCTCCTGAAAAACAAAAACTTGAATTTAATGAGGATTTGATGGCAACCCTAGTCTCCATGTTATGCTCAAATATCTATACTATATAATACTTATTGGTACAATACAAGCACTAGTATTAGTGGCTTTATTATCGTCGTTAGAAACCTGGCTTGGGTTTTATCATCGTCTAGGCTCATTCATCAAACTTCAAAGTTCAAACTTACTTTTATTTGTAGTTGAATGTATAATTTACTTTATCCAACACATTCAAAAGAAAATTTTACAGCATTGTGTCTGAGGCTTTGCGCTTCATAACTTTTCCCTTCCTTGGCATGGATGCATTTGTGGTATTTTAATATTTGAATATAAGGTGTTACGTGCTTACGCGATACCAATCACAATTTACATTCAAAACTTCAAATAAAACCTTCTCATGAAGGTTCAATTTTGCAACTGTTATTATATTATTAAGAGTGGCTAGTAAAAAAATTAATAGGAGCATTAGTGAGAAATTATTATATTATTAAGAGCAGTTACGTTTTACTAATTATGCGTTTATGTTTAGAATAAATAAGGGAGGTTGAATATCATGGAATTTAAGGGAGGTGCAGACCCTCAAGTTCTGAAATCTTATTCTGTAATTCAATGTTATATATCAATTGGTTTCTATCAACCTGTGTCAGAGCATGTTTCATGGATATGTGATACACCGTGCCTGAAATGGAATTTCAAGTGTTTGATGGAGAAGAATATGCATACTGATGGTTACTATGCATTGATGAATATTTCAAAAAGAGTGAAACACCAGAGGAGGAGAAATTGACATAGGCGTTAATGTTACTCAAAGGTCGTGCTCGCAATGGTTGCACTGATGGAATCGACACCATCAACAGGTTAGTTGGCGTACCTTTTGGCTTGCATTTATTTGGCAGTTCAACGGAAATATCAGGATATATTGCCTATATCTTCCGACAAAGAAGAGGACCCTGAAATTAAATTACAATCATTAACCATTGAAGGTTCACTAGATGTTCAACAAGACGTTAATCAAGTAAATTTAAATCCAACGATGATATCAGCAAAGAAAGGTGGGGAAAAAAATAGAGAAGGGGGCATGCCATGATTATGGATTCGGTGAAAGAGAGCAAAATAGATTTATGCAAATTTATGGGTTTTGGTAGACTCGTGTCCCTGGATCGGAATGGACTGTGATACCATCTTAGAATGTGTGGGTTGGGCCTAACTCATCCCCACAAAAGTGGCTTATAAGGTGAGGGCTGCCCAAGCTTTATAAACACTATAGTGGCTATATTTCTAAGAAATGTGGAATAAATTCACCTCTTCAAACCAACACAATATAAGCGTTGGAGGATGAATGAAGGCAAACCAAATGCCACAACTAGGCGACTAGGGGCGGACCGCAATAAATGTGGAAATTTCAACAATTTTGATGGATATGAGTATTGTGTTCAAATCAAGGGAGACCCTGGCTAAAACAACTACCGGAGATAAATGGGCTTCACTCAAGTTGGAACCGCCACAACCACCACTACCACCATCAAAGCCGGCAGATCCAGACGGGTCCTTGGTGAAGGGTGGATTGTCCTCTAGTTTGATCGAACCGGCACTGTTAATGCATACTACTGACATGCTATGTTTTTGGGTCTAACAGAGCGTATAATCCAGGCAAGAGTTATCATGTTTCACGCCTTGCTCGGATTCTGGTGGGCACTTGTTTTATCCAATGAATCACCTTAAGAATCACTAGGAATCAAAACGGAATGTGATCATTCTATTATGTATGGAAGTTACTTTTATTAGCCGTTACTGTTTTTAATATTAACTTTCTGTAGGCATTATTAAATATTTGTTTGGGGAGTGTGAATAAAATGAGGAAACCATAGGTTAGATGGGTTATCCTGGAAAATTAGATAAGGTTATTTGGGAGGGAGAGACCAATCTCTCAACTTTCTTAGAAACTCATTGTAATACCTATTAAATTTCATTGTTTGGTAATAATTTTTATCACATGTAATAGGATTTCAAGTGTAATGATGCTTAAACAAGTCTACCACATAATGGTTATGTTCCCCAAGCATGCCTAAAACGACAGGGATTTAGTACTCAAAATGCAACAGGAAAACTTAAGCTCCTTAATGCATAACATTTGCCTCACAGTTGCAGAGCTTGATTCTATAGATGAATCTGACATGTCAATTCAGTCCATCCCCAAAGGAGGTTAACAAAGTTGTAGTGAGTCTCAACCCTGCAGTTGCCTGCATAAATGAAGTCTCAACATTCTATTGCAAACCCATCTCTAAAGGAGGTGAACAAAGGTGTATTGAGTATCAACTCTGTAACTGCCTGGATAAATGAATCCCTGAACCAGAGAGAATGAAGATATCTGTCATTGTAATTTTGCAGTGAGCCAAGGAAGCAGTTTGTTAAAGTTATGGAAGTAAAAAAATAAAAAAACAGAAATGATAAAAACTTCGAATAGGACAATGATGTAATATTTTTGATAATAGCTTGATACAAAATTCTAAACATTAGCCCCTATATATAGGGATATAAGACTCCTAATTCTAGATAAATAGAGAAATCAGAAAATAGATCATAATAATTACTAAGTAGTATGAAAACTAAAACATTTTAAATTAATCTTATGAGATAAACTGTGATAATTTGAACTTAATTCCCCACTCTAATAATCTAAAACTAAAACATTTTAAATTAATCTTATGAGATAAAGTGTGATAATTTCAAACAAGAGTAACCCAATTCAACATTCTAATAATTTGAACCTTGTAATTTGTCATTTTCTTCATCAATTTTGAACTTGTTATGCTCTTTTCATGGTTGCTGAGTTGTGTTCTTATCTTGTGATTTGTGAATTTGTCCATCAATTTTGAACTGTGAAGTTATTTTGTATCATGGAATGGTCTAGATTTATTTGTTGCTTGCAGAATATTTCAATTTTCATTTTGGTTTGATTTATAACTAGGTTAGAATGTTGAATATTTACTAAATTCATAATATTAAATTGTGGAGATATTACAATAGATGTTTTAAACATTATTTTGGTATTAGGTAAACACTTGCGACTCTTCAAAACAAGTCTATGAAAATTCCACAATCTTTGACAACCTTGTACCCTCATATTCTTTTGAAAGATTGTACAATTTTTTGATTGTTTATAGCTTATGCAATCCTGATCATGCTCTTGAACACAATCTAGTGAGATTGTGAGAGATCACCCAATATGTATTTACAATCAGTGGGGTTCTGTACATGATAGTCAAACTGCAAGTTTCATAGTAAGATTACAGGGTCTTAATATTTTTAACACCTTTAATGATTTTGATTGCATGCAGAATCACAATCCAATAGGATCACATGGGTTTGGTGATGTTAAGCGTGATCAACAGTAAACAAAATTAGTAGAAGTAGGAAGTTTTGTAATTAGAATTGGAAATAGGAAATAAAAACATTTTCTAAAACCAATTTTTCACAGGTGTAGCAAATGATGATTGGAAGATTCATAAACTGTATATATACTCTGCTGAATGATTCAGCATTGACCTCTATGCTAACAAAGTTACTGCTGTTATTATGTGATTTCAATAGAAATTAACAAAAATTGATTATTTTATGTTCAATTCTTACCATATTTGGTTGTGAAATTGAATTTCAGGGGCTGTGTAGAACAGTGCGAGAAATCTGGGTGTGTAGGGGCTAGGTGTTTTCAACATTGTAAATTCTCATCAGATGGAAAACCTATTGATGGTCCATGGTATATGCATGAACCACTTTACCTGGAGTGGAAACAATGGGACTGTCGTACTGATTGTCGGTATCACTGCATGCTAGTTAGAGAGGAAGAAAGAACGAAACTTGGTGAAACGCCGGTCAAGTATCATGGAAAATGGCCATTTAGGCGCATTTATGGGATTCAGGTTCTTTCATGAATATCCTATGAAAGGTTTAAGGGTAGTAGTGTGCTAATTTGGTGGTTTTGGTTTCTGATTGTAGCATGGATATATGTTTCAGGAACCTGTGGCTGTTGCTCTGTCTGCCCTTAATCTTGCTATGCAGTTTCATGGCTGGGTATCCTTCTTCATTCTTGTTTACTACAAGTTGCCTCTTAGGCCAGATAAAAAGGCTTATTATGAGTACACCGGCTTGTGGCATATTTATGGGATTCTATCGATGAATGCATGGTTGTGGAGTGCTGTTTTTCATAGTAGGTAAGTTGTTCACTTTATTTGTTCTTATTGTAGTCTGGGCTGTATGCTTCCATATATTAAAGGAAAAATATATCATGCGGTCTTTTAAGTTGTTTAACTGTACCCGATGAGTCCTTTAAGGTTTTTTGTCCCACATATGCCCTCTAAGTTTTATAACATGCACACTATTACCTTTTTTCACATATTCCATTGTAAAAATACACATGTGTCGGTTATGTTACTGATGCAGCATGAATGAGGTTTCCGACTTATCTTACGTGTACCACTTTTCCATCTCTTAAGTGTAGTGCTTGCCCATTTTAGAATTAGGTTAAACGTTTGGGACAAATATTGCACAAGATAGAAGAATAATATGCTACATAGCCCTAGAGGTATTCGTCATCCAATGTATGAAAACTTCAAAGGATATTTCCTCCATTCCTCTTCTCTCTCGTACAATATTTGTCCAAAATCATCTAACCTAATTCTAAAATGGAAAGGAGTTACATGTAGGATAAGTGGCCAACCCTGTTAATTTACAGACATGTATTTTTGTAAATAATGCGTGAAAAGGGCAACAGAATGCATGTAATAGGAATTAAATGACTAATGTGGGATAAAAATATTTAAAATACTAATTTGGTACAATTAAACATCATAAAGGAACATAGGACGTGTCTTGCCTATGTTATGGTTCAGGATTGAAATACTAACTCAAACCTCGGTTGTTGTTTCTTTGTGGTGCCTTAATATTGATTTTCTTTTTATTGTATGTTTTAACATTAAAAAAGGAAATTTTACATCACAAACACACATAGAGCATCCTACATCACAATCACGAACAATGTAGAAACTCGCAAGGCATTTGCATAAAACGATGTATTTCCTAAATATGGATTTATCCTTTGATTTCTATTTTGATGTGTATTTCAATCTTTTATCATCTGTAGAGCTGTCGAATTAACAGAGAAGCTGAATTATTCTTCTGCTGTGGCCTTACTTGGGTTTTCCCTCATTCTAGCAATACTCCGAGCTTTTAATGTGAGGGATGAGGCTACAAGAGTCATGGTTTCTGCTCCCTTGGTTGCTTTTGTGACAACTCATATCATGTATCTGAATTTCTACGAACTGAACTATGGTAATCTTTTAATTTAAAATGCATTGCTATTATTGTTGTTGCTGTTGTCTTTTGAGTTACACATCTTATAATTTTTATGTTCCCTACTAGATTAATGTTTAATGACTTTTATTACAGCAAGCATCCTCTATCTGAATATTTACTCGTATAATCTTTTCCAGGTTTGAACATGAAAGTTTCGATGTTGATGGCTGTTGTCCAGCTTCTTATTTGGGCATTCTGGGCCGTTGTTTCCAGCCATCCGTCACGATGGAAATTATGGACAGTGGTGGTGGGAGGAGTCCTTGCTATGATCTTAGAGACATATGACTTCCCACCTTACATGGGTTATGTTGATGCTCATGCTGTATGGAATGCAGCAAACATTCCCCTCACATTCCTTTGGTGGAGTTATATAAGGGATGATGCTGAATTTAGAACCTCTGCTCTTCTTAAGAAGGTTAAATAGTGTTGTCGAATAATCGAAGTTGAAGGGTGGATCAGATGAAGGATATTCATATGCTTACTTTGATCTGTATATTAGAACCATTTTCCTTTTCCTCGTGGTGAACACTTCTTTAAGTGCTTATCGCGATGGTTTCCATGTTTTTGAATTTGTAACTTTTGTTTTTCTCATGTATGAAACATACTTGTTAATGTAATTTAAATTTGTCATGCCTTACACAGCCTTGTAAATTTGTAACCCCTATCTTTTTTTTATCTCTTCCTTTATTTGGTGTAGAAGGTCGCTATAAAACAAAACTACTTTTTACTCGATCTTCAATCAAAATTAGGGATGAAAATTTTAAGTCCACATCTTCAATTATCTTTATCTTAGCTTTTTTTTATAGCTTTTGTGGGGTTGACTGAAATGGACAGACACGATCGATTGCCATCCTAATCAAAATTTATGACCATTTGCCACTCTAATCAAAACTTCTGATTACCGAAATGTTATAAAGAGAATATCAAGAAAAATAGTTAGAAAAGTAGTTTGTTTTATGTAACTTTTTTGTTGAAATAAAAAGAAAATTGGATTTTTTAAATACCCGTAATTAGAACTTAGGTCATTGAAATTAAAAAAAAAAAACTACATTAATAGCAAGGTAATTTAGGATAAAAATACCTAACAAAATAAAATTAGCTTGACTTTGTTTATGTTTTAGATTACTAAGTTAAGAATTATTTTTGCGGATTGACTTTAAGGCCAATTTGCAGAAAATATAGAATGACTTTAATGCCAAGTTGAAGAAGAGATCGACTGACTCTAAGGCCAAGTGCATAATGGTTCTGGTCCTTCTTTTAATTGCTTTTAGTCATTTTTCAAAATACTAACTAATATTTGGCATACTTTAGACTCATTAGATTCAGAGCTTATGCAATTATTGATAAATTAAAGCATTTTAATGGTGAGGCATAGTTTTGATGAAATTGCAGCCAAATTTCAATAGTTTTTTTGTTTGATGAATACCAAATTCCAATATAGATACATAGATAGATATTTTAACATTCCAAAATTGTATATTCTCTTTTCTTATTTACAGAAAAGAATACAAAAACATAATCCTTTTCAATTTTACAATCTACACAAAAACTGAACCAAACACATCAAATTTAAAAGCTCCATAGTGATATCTCTTCATCTCGATAGTCTTGTACATCAATATGTTCATACTCATCATGATACTCAAAACTATGTGTAGGGGACATTAGAGCCATATTCCTCCATAACTCTGGCATATTCAACCCTTCCTCCTCTTCTTCCACTTCCATACAAAACATACTCAGCTTCTCTGTGGCGACGATTGCTACAACTGTATCAATGTCCTTAGTCATTACAATCTTGTCTGGTCTGAAAGCCTCGGCGGCTTCTGTCGCCGCTTTTTGTATATCTTTTGTATCCGAGGTTGCCGGAATAGGGAGTCGCCACACGGAGTCTGCGAAATTGAGACAGGCGTAGCGGCCTCTCAATGCCATTGCTGCAACATCGTGGGCTCGGGCGGCCATCTCGGCGGTTGGAAAAGTCCCTAGCCAAATTCTAGTCTTCTTGTTGGGCTCTCTCATTTCACAAACCCACTTATCTAAATTCCTCTTCCTCACACCTCTATACACCGGGTGGCGGGTTTCCTTGAATATCTTCCTCCCTGCCCGCTTCTTCGGGCAACTCGACGCTAACCGGACCTCCCCGTAGGAAGCTTTTGAGGAAATGGTGTGTGAATTTGAAGAGATGTTCAACATATTGAAGTGTTTAGAAGGTTTTGAGAGAGAAAAAGGGAAGTGATGATAGAGTTAGTGTTAAGAAACTGAAGAGTAATGTGTGTTATATATATAGGAAAACATGGTTTAAGGTATCAACAGTGTGAGAGTATTTGTAAGTGTGTGTGTTTTGTGTGAGACGAGTGAGTGAGTTGGGATATTTTAGGAGGGTGAAAAGACAGCTCGTTGGCTAGTTATTAAGGCAGTTCTGTGATTGGTCATAAATTATTTGGAAAGAGAAAGGGAAACAGATGAGAAAAGAGAGTAGAGGAAGAGAGAGAAAGTGTGACATATAATGAGGAACAATACTTGGCTCAAAATCAACAATGTTAATAAAATATCCTCCCTTTTTTTGTTTGTTTGAAAGACATTTTACAAGATACCTAAACCGTTACTGCCTCACTATATAAGGTTATCAAAGGTTTCATAAGAATTTACTATTTTGGCTCTTTATCCCCTTTTCATTTTATTAATAATTTTTGTATTATATTAAGAAAAGTATTCTTAGAAATATACTTATTTTGGTCCTTAACTTTCTTTTATATATATATATATATATATATATATATATATATATATATATATATATATATATATATATATATAT
Source organism: Lathyrus oleraceus (assembly GCF_024323335.1). Taxonomy (NCBI): domain Eukaryota; kingdom Viridiplantae; phylum Streptophyta; class Magnoliopsida; order Fabales; family Fabaceae; genus Lathyrus; species Lathyrus oleraceus. The sequence goes on along the minus strand of NC_066579.1, from coordinate 272,344,147 downwards.
ATATATATATATATATATATATATATATATATATATATTCATTTTTCATGACATTGAATAATATTCATGTTTTGATTTTTAATTTGGATTTACAACGAGGACGACAAACTAGTATGATAGTTAGATAGTGGTATTGAGTCGGAATCTTCGTCTTTAACTATAGTAGAGATGATGTACCTTCAAATACTAAGACATTCAACTTAGTATGTGTTTAAAATGAAAGCTATAAAACATATAGTTTGAGAGGTGTTGATATGGAACTTATGTAGTTTTGAAGATGTGGTATTGAATTTGGGCAAACCTTAAGTCTAATCCATAATAGTTTTCGGGACGTCTTCATTTGTTGTTGACAAAGTTCTTTTTTTAGGGTAACACTTAAATATGTAAGATTTCTTTTGTGAGGTCGTAGTTGGTTGTCTTGGCGTCCTTTTACTCTTGGTCGTAGTTGATTATGAGGTTTTTGTTATGATTTATTGACAAACGAGTATGTTTTATTGTGGATTGGACCGATGATCGAGTTAACTTGTGAGCATAATCATTTTGAATTTAGTGTGTTTTTAAACTCGTGTTAGGTGCTATTGACATCCTTTAATCTCTAAAAGGATTTCATCGGCCAAATGTAAATGTTCCATTCTCTCTCAAGAAGGAATCTTTAGATTGAGGTGGAGGTGGTGTTATTACTCTCAAAAACTTAGTGGCAATACCTCTCTTGTCATAAATACAAATTTAGATGGAGATATTAGGTTGCTTAATTATTCAGTCTCTCCTCGTCCCAACTAAATAAATAATTAGAGAAGTTGACTTTATTATTATTTAGATTATTCTTAGCTCCCTTTATATGAAATATTTGATATATGAATTCTGAAACCTTGACATGTTTCCAAATATAGGATACACTATATATGAAAATGAGAGTAGAATACTTTTTAAAATTTTCCATGTTTTTTGAAATTGTTATCTTTCATTTATCTCAAATTTTTTGTTTGGAATGAATTATATTTTTTATGTTCGACTGTATAATTTTTTGCATTTAGTTTCTGCCGTCTTTATAGTAAGCATATTACAAATACATGAATATTGTTAAGGAAAAGAATATATTTGTCTCTCATGTGTGTATTTTATGGAGTAATATTGATATTGATCAAAGTGTGACTGTGCCCACTTGACACGCGTGTCTTATATACATGGTTAAGAAAGCTCTCAATTGGGAGCAGTTAACTGAAAATTTTCTTTGTGAAAATTATCGGAGCCACATTAGTTTTGCCTGCATAGTTTTCTAGTGCATAAAACATACAAGTATTTATGATTTATCAATCAACAAAATTATATGTACATAACATGGAAGAATTAAAATCCATTCTTTGCTTTTCCAACTTGAAAAGTTAATGTATCGTAAAACAATATGATAAAATTTTTGGTGTAATTCCTAGAGGTCAATAATTTTTATTAGAATTTGGTATTTGTATCAAATTATCTAATAATAATAATAATAAGAATTTTTTTTATTATATTTGTTTTTTCAAAATAATAAAGTTTCTAGAATAACTAGTCCATTTGATGAAATATTAAGTCTGACTTAATCGTGAGATCCCATTAAATATTGGGGCACTGTTCTTAAAGTATTCATAGTCACATTTTATTGTAAAGTGAGATAACATTAAGCATTGGGACTATTTTGTTGATAGACTTGTTCTTAAAGTATTCATAGTCACACTTTATTGTAAAGTGAGATAACATTAAGCATTGAGACTATTTTGTTGATAGACTGATGATCACATCTCATAAATCATTGCTAACGAGTTGACAAGTCTTCACATAAGTATAAATATTAGGATCCTAGATGCATAGTTGAGTAATTTTTTGTCTTCACGGATAATGAGTTATCAAGTCTTCACATAAATGTACTATTCATAATATTTATACTCAATTGAAATTCTATGAGAATACTATATAGAATGTTATGCAAATGTCATAAGTTATTCTCATGGTGATAGTGGTGTATATCATCCTTCAACCTAAAACTAATATGGACCTAGATGCATAGTCGAGTAATCTATTGTTGATCAAAAGTTGTTTGTAACAGAATGACCATACATTGGTTGATAGGTACTCCACAAATAATGTCGAGGGACATGAGCGACCTAGATGGAATTTGCATCTCCTATATAACATAATGAATGTTTAAGGGTCTAATATTGAATCAGACAAGGGTGACAAAATCTATGCCTAGTTTTCCATATATACATGAGTTCAAAATGATAATTATATAGATAAGCATTATCACTAAAAGTTTTTGTTAAATCACATGACATTTTTGTCACTTGGATAACAATGATGCACTGCTAAATACTACTCATTGTTTATTATATCAAATATGTAATTAGATATAGTTACCAACATCATGAGAATCTATAGGGTCACACACATAATGATAGATTGATGGAAGAAAATTAATAAGTAAAGCCTATTCAATTATGCAATCTTGTAATGAGCGGACATTAATTAGAGAAATGCGACACAACTTAAGGTACAATGTGCTTGAGTACAATGTGAAACATTGTAATGTATAGTGTAGTTAAGTAAAATACAAAACATGGTAAGGTAATGCGCTTAAAGGGAATACAATACACTGTTGTACGATGCGCTCAAGGGAAGTATGTTACATTGTAAGGTACAACATACTTAAGTGAGTTTGTTCAGCTTGTAACCCACACAAGCAGTTCTATAAATAGAACTCTTGTGCTAAAGTATTTATTCTTGACCAAATAATATTTGTGAAACACACACACTCTCTCTCTCTCTCTCTCTCTCTCTCTCTCTCTCTCTCTCTCAAAGAATTCATTCATAATAACTAGCACTGAGATTGAAGGCACTTTATTCATGTTGACTGGGTAGAGGTGTTGTTGTTTGCTCAACGCTCGTGATCGTTCTTTAGATTCTGCATCAATGGTTAGTTTCCACAAGAGGTAACCATCCAATCACTAATCAATCATGTTCACTAGTAAGAATCAACTTAACATAAATTTTTTTTACTGCCTATTTTAACCGCGATTTTCTTCAAATGATATCAGAGTTGTAGCACCCCAACTTTAGTTATTTATTTTTAATCAAATTGATATTATATTATTTTATTTATTTGAGTGATATATGTGTTTTATTTAAACTACTGATAATTTATTTAATTCAATTAATATTGAAAATATTAGAAATAATAGAATTATTACTTGAGATAATTGAGTTCATTAGAATAATTAGATGATTATGATATTTTAATTAAATTAGAGTATTATTTGAATTAAAATGAAATAATAGAAATAGATTAGAAAATAGAAATTATAATGAGGGTGTGAGGAGAGTGAGGGGTGAGAGGAGAATAAGAGAATTAAGGTAAATATTAAAGTGAGGAAGAGTTTTGTCGGATCGTGAAATTGAGGAAAATTGCATATCATTCATATTTGCATTGTAATTGTTGTAGGTGTGAGTTAATATTGTGTGATTGATGTTAATGTTATGAGTAACTATCCATGCTGTTTATTTTCCCGATTATTCTCACTCCTTTTTTGTTTGCTGTGTTGCTTATTGTGATGATGATGATGCAGATACTCAGGTAGATGAGCACTAGATGTTGCTTGTTATTAAGGATTAGCTTAGATGTCAACTTTTTTATATTTATCATTTTGACTTTAGTCTTCAACGGTGTCGCTCTGATAGTGTAACATTGGGACGAGTTTATATTATTTGATGTTGACTTATTTGCTTATGTTGAGATTAAGTATTTTGTTTTGATGATAAATGATATGTTTTAGTTGAGATATTATGATTTGAATTTCCGCTGTGCTGTTATAAAGTTTTTGAGAAACATGGTTTATGAGCGAGATGTGTGACACTTTAATGTTGAAATAAGTTGTTATTGCATGTTTTCCTTTTAAAAATGTGCGTTGAAGTTTTAAGGTGTTACAAGAGCCACTTACAAAACTATGAGTTAAATAGTTGTTTATCTTATGTATATTTTGTTTTAATTTTATTAGACATATATAAAGAATTAAATAATAATAATAATAGAGAAATTAAATATTGACACCATGATTTATAAAATTTGGATGTTTAATGTTGACTGTGCTTTGTTAGCGATATTTGTATGGTGAAGCAATGATTCTTCGACCATCCATAATGATACAAATATGTTGACGGTTTATGTATGATATAAATAATTTTGGTGCGATATCAGTATATTTGATATAATATTTTTATTTCATTCATTTGATTAGTATAATTATGTTATACATTTGAATGATCAATGTTGATTCTGCTTTGTAACTGACATTTGTATAGTGAAACAACAATATTTTGATTAGTTATATTGAAAAATCGATCATTATGTTTTTGATGGTATGGACATGTTGCATTAGGGTTTATGATGCGCTGCAGAACCCTAACTAACTCCGCGTAGTGTGATGAATCACTAAAAAAATAATTTATTTAATTAACAGAATTTAATAATAATAATAATAATAATAATAATAATAACAATAATAATAATAATAATAATAATAATAATAATAAAAGTGAGGATCAATTTACTCCAAGAGTAAGTTCAAATCATAACATTTGAATTGAATCTAATCTAATGGTTAAATTAGCTTTTATACTTAATTGACCATTAGATTAGATTCAATTCAAAGACTATGATTTGTAGTAAGTTAAAAAAACTTACTCTTAGAGTAAGTTAATCATCACTCTAATAATAATAATAATAATAATAATAATAATAATAATAATAATAATAATAATAATAATAATAATAATAATAATGGTTAAATATGTTTGTGTTCCTCCTAAATATCTCAAATTTCATTTTTAGTCCCTCAAAAAATTTCTTTCAAGGAGTGGTCCTCATAAAAATTTTCATCCATACTTTTGGTCTCTCATACAACTTAGCGACACTTTTTACAACTCAGCGATTGGATTAGCGATGGTTTCAGCGATGATTTATTACCTAGTAACTAAATTAGCGACCGTTTTAGTGAAGATGTTAGTATTAGAGACCAAAACTGTGGATGTAAATTTTTAGGAGGATCATTCTTTGAAGAAAGTATTTTGAGGGAATAAAAATAAAATTCGAGATATAACATATTTAACCCTAATAATAATGATAATAATAATAAAACTTAAATGTGTGTTCATTATTGTTGTCTTGTGTTGAGCGGTTATGACCTTAATTTTTGTTTCTTTTTCTTTGTTTTGGAAATTTTTAAATACGATCTACATGTCATGACTTTCTCTTTTCTTTTTATATGTAATTTATTTTTCATCTCATTTCGTTTTATATAAAATGAATATTCTTTTATGTAATCTAATGAAGAAAAAGAAGAATACAATTTTAAAAGAGGACAACCAATGAGGTCTAGCTTGGAGAAACATATATCATTCTTAGATTTAACTTAGGTTCTCTCATTGACTTGAGAGAACAATTGTGCTAGAGACTATCACAATATCATCTTTATTATATAAAACTAACAAAGTCTGATAGTAAACCCTAGAAACCCATTTTTCTCTCCTTAACCCATTTGATGATGACACACCATCATAACCTTTTTGCATGTCTCTTTGTTTTATTAAATATTTTTGTCATATATATTTTTATCTTTATTATAATAAAAGTAATAAGGTCTGATAGCAAACCCTAGAAACCTATTTTCCCTCCTTAACCTATTTAATGATGACACACCATCATGACCTTTTTGTATGCCTCTTTGTTTTATTGAATATTTTTGCCATATATTTTCATTTATTTATTAAATCCTTAAACCATTTCTATTACTACTTTTGATAGAAAGAAAAAAAAAACTATTATAATTTTATTTATTAACAGTAATGATGACAACAATGTCATAATTTACATTGTCGTCAACTACTTTTGAGATATATTCTAGCAATAAATGATTCCCAATGCCCCTCTATATAAATCAATATTTTGCCACACATTTACCACTATCTCTCCATCATCTACATCTTTTAATAAACAAACATAAATCATTTTAAGAAATCCAATGGCTTCAAACAACTCTTTTGAAAAAAATGGAAAGTTTCTCCACAAGAAAGTTAATGGAGAGTTTCTCGATATGAAAGTTGCAAATACTATTGACAATGAGCACAACACTTAGATAACGAGTTTTCTTGCAAGAATGAAAACATATCATATGGAGTTTGAAAACCATAGTGTAAGTGATGCATATATATTCTCCAATAAATCGATTCTGTTTGAAAATACAAATTTTTTGCATTTTATATTTTTTCTCTCATAATGTTTGTCTGATCTGTTTGGTTATGGAGGAGCTGGCAAGACTTACATTTCGAGAGCAGTGTGTGCAACATTAAGGTCGACAAGTGAGTTTGTCCTAACAGTAGCATCAAGTGGGATAACTGCATTGCTAATTCCTGGGGGAAGAACAATACACTCAAGGTTCGGAATCCTATTAAATGGTGATGAATATTCGACGTGTGAAATAACTCCAAAAGACCCTTTATCTAATTTAATATGTCGTGCAAAGCTTATCATATGAGATGAAGCACCTATGATGCACAAACATTGTTTTGAAGCTGTTGATCGTACTTTTAAGGATATACAGAGAGCAAAAAATATTCTATTTGGTGGAAAGGTGGTTTTGTTGGGTGAATATTTTCGTCATATTATTCATATTATACCTAAAGGAACAAGACAAGAAGTTTTCCGTTCTACTATAAATTCTTCTCCTCTTTGGAGTTTTTGTGAAGTGCTTATGTTAACCACTAACATGAGACTTCTAACTAGAGGTACAAATTCAGACATTGAAGAGAGAAAGAGTTTTTCAGAGTGGATTTTGGGAATTGGTGATGGAAGTATCAGAGACGCTAATGATGAAGATATCAAAGTCCAGATACCATAAGATTTGTTGATTACTAGCTTTGGTGATCCACTTTCAACTATTGTTCAAAGCACGTATCCAGATCTAATGCATAACATGAGTGATCCATCATTTTTTCAGAATAGAGCTATATTGGCTCCAAATAATGAAATTGTAGATGCCATAAATGACTACATGTTGGATCTAATACCTGAAGAAGAAAAATCAAATATGAGTTATGACTCTCCATGCAATGCTAGATCAGATGTTGACATGGAAGATGATGTGCACACTCATGAACTTCTAAACACCATTGTTTCTTCTGGACTTCCAAATCACAAGTTAAGATTGAAAGTTGAAGTCTCGGCCATGCTATTGAGAAATATAGGACAATCTTTAGGATTGTGCAATGGCACCCGGTTGATAATTACAAAAATGGGAAGGTATGTGCTTGAAGGAAAAATTATATCTAGTTGCAATATTGGTGAGAAATTTTTTATTCCAAGGTTATCACTGACTCTTTCAGATAAAAGATTTTCTTTCAAATTTTAGCGTCGACAATTTCTATTGATTGTTTCATTCACCATGACTATCAACAAGAGTCAAGGTCAGTCACTCAAACATGTTGGAGTATATCTGACCCAATAAATTTTCTCTCGTGGACAACTATATGTTGAACTATCTAGAGTTACTTAAAGGATATGCTTAACGATACTAATAACTGATGATGAAGGTGATGATTGAAATGCAATTGGAAATGTAGTTTACAAAGAAGTGTTCAAGAATGTTCAGAGTTAGTTAATAGATTATTTATATAAAACTATGTAATTTCTTTTATGATATTTAAAACTTTTCTATTTTCATTTATGTGTTATTTCATTCAGCACAACTATTTTTTCCATTCATGAGAACCTATATTATTATACTAATATGAATGTTATATATGACATTTTAAAATACTCGTGCATCGCAAGGGTCTGCGTCTAGTTTTATGCTATATGTATGTTGATGCATGTGAATATATGTTGATGACTGCAAGAGATAATTTATATGATAAATAAGTCGGTATGATCAAATTAACCATGAATTCCGTAAAAATAAATATTAAATTTAAGCTTTTTAGTATTTAGCACTCATCAGAACTAGTATCAAATAATGTATGTATCGCCCACCAAGAGGTGCATGTTCTATATTAGTAAGATATAATATCCAATTTTTAAGCATTGGGTTTAACTAAACTAAACTAAATTAATTATAATAAGGTTATATATGTTTATAAGCAAAAGTTAAAAACAAACCATATAATAGATTAGAATAAGGAGTTATTTATCCAAGTGATAAAATTCGAGAGGTATATTAGATCCAATTGGAAGGAGTTCCTATGAAAATAATTGAGTTTTGTGTAATTATCCTAAAACAAAGTGATATATGGATCTCGATCCACTAGAAAATCTTCCAACGAGATTTTTCAATCAAATTCTGAGGGTAATTTAATTTGAGTAATATAGTATAAGCGTATTTAATTAAAGACCTAATTGAATATGTTTTTTATGATAATTATATCTGTAAAATCTTTAAAATTTAGATTTCCATATCAACAAACATATCAAAAAACATTTTGAGATCAATCCTTTACAAGAAAAAAATGTTTGGTACAAAATTTCTGGATTCGCACCGAAACATGAGGATTATCCTCAAACATGAGAAACAGTTGAATGTATTAGAGACACTTATTCCCAAAGAGGAGGTTCATAGTTCTTCTCCTAAGACTGAATTAAATGCTTATAAAAAACATGTTGATGATGACTTAGAAGCTGGTTGTCTCACGCTGGCTACCATGGAATATGAATTTCCAAAACAACATAAGAACATGACAATGTTCAATATGATCGAACACCTAAAAATGCTCTATAAAGAGTAGGATAGGCATGAGAGGTTTGACATTTCAAAACCCCCCATTTCTAGGAAATCTAGCTGAGGGAGCCTCTATAGGTCTCCATATACTCAAGATGATGGGGTATATGGAGAACCTTGAGTGATTGAGTTTTCCCCTCATGAAAGAGCTTGTGACTGATTTGATGATGTAATCATTTCCGAAGAGCTTCAATTATTTTATCCTAAATTTCAATATGAATGATATGGACAAAACTTAACCATAGCTACTAGGCATGTTGAGAACTGCTGAGCAGAATCTGAAATAAAAGGAAACACCATTCTCATGGTCAATAATGGAAATTTGACGAAGTAGAATAAAAGGACCAATAAATAGGGTAGTAAAGGGGAAGGCAAAGAAGTTTCCATGCCTAAACTTACTACTCATGCTTTGAATCCTAATAGAGGTATATCTAAGGAGAGAACTTGCTTCTATTGTGGTAAGATCTGACATTAGAAGAGAAACTTCCAGAAGTACCTAAAAGATAAAAAGAATGGAGTAGAGACTGCAAGTTCATGTATTTTTGTTATAGAAATAAATTTATCTACTTATGCATCATAGGTATTGGATAGAGGACGAGGTTCTCACATTTGTACTAATGTGCAAAGACTAAAAAGAAGTAGAGAGTTGGTAAGGGGTGAAGTTGATCTACGAGTTGACAATGGAGCAAATGTTTCTTCTGCTTTAGCCGTATGAACTTACATATTAAATTTACCTAGTGGTTTATTGATTCAGTTAGAAAAATACAACTATAAGTCTACAATTAGATGGAATACTATTTCCATTTTTTGTTTGGACACATTTGTTTTTTATTTATTTATAATAAAGAACAATCATTGCTCTATTTATTTAAATGATATATTCTATGCTACCGCGCATATGAACAATGGATTATATGTCAGTTAGAGTACCCGAATAAGACACAACTCGTCCTATTAGGGTACCATAAATCCATTAGTGGTGTGGCACTGAAATATCTCATCATACATTTTACTATGGTGAGATGTGATTCTTTCGGAGTTTCTTGAAAACTGGTAGAAATACACACAACAAACATAATATTAAAACAAAATGTAGTTAGATAAAGGAGGGAACCAATCATACCTCAGTACATGTTTTTTCAAAGGGATTTCTTCCCTCATCCTTGTCCAAGTTGCAAGAGGTTCTTATTAGAGTGGAGGTAGATTTTAATTTGTCCATGCCGAATCTTTTAAGTAATTATTTACAGTACTTCACTTGATGGGTGTGAGGCCTTTTGAGTAATTATTCCTCTCGGTTGGAAATAAAACTGAGGTGAAAAGTAGCGTAGTTTTATATTAAAAATAAAATATTCAATAAGGCGCCACTTTTAATGAGATAAAAATATAAACAGAGGCTTATGGATTCTAAGCATGTACACGTTATATGTTTACCCCTTGGTTTTCAAAATAAATGACAAAATATATTGTATATTTTTTTTAATAAAAAAACTAGGGTGTGTCCAGGAATTATACCTCAGTTTTTCAATACGTGAGGTGAAATCGTTGTCATATAATGTATTATTTGTAGTAGTGCTCACCACATCGGTGTCTATGCCTGGCATATTGGAGGGAGTCCAGGCGAACAAGTCGACATTCTTAATGAGTTTTCGACTAGTTCCCTTTCCTCCTCTACAAATAGAAATGTACATATCTTTGTCACCTGGTGGGTGTGAGGGCTTCTTTGGACCTCCTTCAAGTCTTCTGTGGAAGTGAGTCTTTCCGATTCGGCTCCCAATTTGGGGTCCCAACACTCGAAGTTAGTATTTGGAACTACGAAGGTGGGGAACATCAACAAGTGCGAGCTCTTATTTGGTTGTCTCCAGACTACTCATGTAGCACTCGCGAGCCATTTGTTGATCCCCTCTGATCGTACCGACTTGCCCATCAGGAAGCAGATATTTCAAGGTTAGGTAGAAAGTGGACATGCCCGCTCAGAAGGCATTGATAGCCGACCATCCAAGGATGATGTTTTATGGTGATATGACATCTATAATGAGGTAGTTGACATTAATCACCATGGGGTTAGTTCCCTCTCCAAACGTGGTTTCTATGGCTATGTGGCCCATTATTTGCACATGTTCACCTGATAACACCACCAAAGAACCATTGAATGTTTTTATGTCGTCCTAGTTGAGTTGAAATTTCTAGAAGGCATCCAAAAATAGGACATCAACATAGCTACCAGGGTCTATCAAGATGCGTTTGATGTCCCAGTTCCCTTGTTGCACAGTGAAGACCAGAGGGTCATCATCATGAGGGTTGAGTCTAAGGGCATCCTCATTGGAGAAAATGATATTTGTTTTCCCTTGAGAGCCTTTAGGTAAGCCAAGGGATATTACGTTTGCCACAAACATCTTCCTTGCATACTTCCTCTGAGAAGTTATAAAGTTACCGCCACCGACGATGATGTTTACGTTGTAGGTTGTGATTTTTCTGGCCATCTTCGGGGGAAAATGGGAAAGATTTGAGTAGAAATGCGACACAAGTTAGTTTTACTATGGCCCCACAGTGGGCACCATTGTACTGGTAAAAAAGTACAGGTGTGCATGTTCCTTCTATAAAGGCATGGATACTCAGAGGCCTTAGTCGGTTTATAATATACTTTGATAGTGAGGGCTTGGCTGTGGCGGTGAAAATTCTTGTACGGTGGTGTTTGGAGGTAATTTAAGAGACCTACTCACGTGAGGTGAGAGGCTCTACTGATGACCGGTGATGCTTGGTGGCAAGCGTACACTCACCGATGGTTGTGTTAAGACGATAATGAGCGTTGTGCTCTTTAAGATGTTGAGAGTACGTATTACTTATGGTCTGTCTATCTCCTTGAAAAGAGATGTATTTATTGAGGTCTAAAAAACCCAGGGTTTCCTCGGAAAAGGCCATCACCCACTTATTCAATAGTGGACAATTGAATCCCTCTTTTCAAGGGAGTCGTGAGTTAGTTAATGAGCTTGACTTTCTCTCTGCCTCCAAAATGTCTTATCCCACCTTTCCCACGTAGGGACGAGAAAAAACTACAGGACGAGATGATACCTCCCTTTAGGTGATATTTCATCACCGCCTCTTCTAGAACGGTCCAAAAGCATCAACTTAAACAAGACCTTTTGCAAATATAACACTACAATTTTCATATAAATGCAAATATGGATACAATAACTTTATTTATAGACCATATTTTAAACTTAACCGTATATAAACTTAACTAGCTAAAATTAAGTAGGTAACTATTCACCGAAACTTCTAAAAAAATTTAATGTTATTTTGATACTAAAGCTACACCGTATTCCTTATTCATTAATACAATGAACAATGTTTTAAAAATAAATAAATAATCTTTTATATAAAAAATAAAAAATTTATTTATTTTTTTTAAAAATCTTTTTGAGACTAAGGAGGATCGATATAAAATTGTGTCATTAACAAACTTCATCACTTTATTAATCATAAAAAAAATGTTATTAAATTATATAATTCATTAATCACTTTCGCTAACAAGGATTTTCTGTTTTATTAACTAATTTTATTTTATTCGCTATATCAATAACCAAAATTAAATTTTATTATTAATGTTAGGATATTCAATAAATATATTAACAACTTTTTATACTCAATTATAAAAAAAAATTCAACCAGTTTTATTTTATCTCTTAAAATGACTTTTTGATGTTAGGATATATATTAACCAAATTATGAATTGTATTAATCAAATTTTTATGCATTATTAATCAAAATTGTTTTATATATATATATATATATATATATATATATATATATATATATATATATATATATATATATATATATATATATATATATATATATATATATATATATATATATATATATATATATATATATATATATATATATATATATATATATATATATATATATATATATATATATATATAAGTGTTACTATATTGTATTTTTAACATAAAATAGAGCGTAAGTGTAAAGTTTAGTTTCAAGATAGTATTCTTCAAAAGAATTATTCCCAAAGTATTACTATTCTTAGCACTAAGGATCAAACCAACTAAGTTCATTTTTATTATTAATATGATATATAAAGAAAAAAAAAAGTTTGCTTTGACTCGGTAGTTTTCCTTTCCATTTACCATTAGTTACCTTAAATTTTCGTTGAGAAAGTGATGCATGCATTATTATAGTTTTTGTTTTTGAATTTGAGTCCTTATGAATTATTATCACTGTTTTTATTATAAATCGTTTTATAAAAATATTTTGTACTATAATATAATCGTTTTATAATATCAGTAAATAATTAATGTTATTTTTCTATTATATTTTTAAATATTTATTATTTTATTTATTTTTAATTATATTAATTTATCTTTTTAATATCATTAATAAAAGATAATTTTGTAATATCTGAAAAATCAAAAATGATTTATAATAAAAAATGGAGTGAGTATAATTTTGGAAAGAGAAATGGAAACCCATGAGGAAAGAAAGTAGGGACAGAGAGAGAAAGTGTGACACAAGAGTAACACTTGGTTCAAATCAAATCAAAACAAAACAATGTGATCAAAATATCTTCTATGTTTTTGTCGTTGAATGAATGCTATCAAAATATCTATGCTATATTACTATATAGAAGTACTATATATAAGGTTACTATAGATTCATATGCTATTTTTGATCTTCATCACCACTTTTTCTATATACGTTCTTTGAATATTTTATAAGAAGAATTACTCTTTAGGAATATGCTACTTTTAGCTTTAACCTATTAAATGACTTTTATACATTAAGAAAAAGTACTAGGTATAATATTTATACGTAGAGATGTTAAATGGGTTTGTCCGGCCTAACTCATTTTAATCCAATAAATCAATATGTATAAATAGTATAAAATAGATCAAGTTTGATAATTTTATAGATTATTAAAATTAAGCCCCACCTAAATATTAATGGGTTATATTGTCTGAAGAGTCAGACCGACTTATATTTTAATATTATAATTTTAATTTTTTTAAATGGGATCCGATGGACAAAAGTTAAATAAATATATGATAATTATAAACTTAATTAAGAGATATTATAAAATATTCATTAAATCAATATATATATATATATATATATATATATATATATATATATATATATATATATATATATATATATATATATATATATATATACCACGGAAAAATATATGTAAAAATAAAGAGTAACTGAATATTATCTCCCATAATCTTAAATCTTAAAAACATATCTTCATCATCTTTACCTTTTTTTTCTACTTGAAAACACACTTATGTAATCATAGCTTAGCGAAGTCTTTTTTTTCTTCTCTAAATTAACTAAAATTATTTTATAAAATTACTTTTGATAGACAAGCCTGAAGCCTGCTTAGTCGGCCCATGAAAAAATATAGGCTCAATGGACTGTGCCAAAAAGATAAAGTCGTATCTTTTTAATTTTTTTTGCAACCCGGTCCACGCAAAAATATAGGACCCGGGGATCGGCCTAATGAATCAGACACATTTTGACACCTCTATTCATATGTGATATTTTATCTTAGATTAAATGTCTCCTATTTATGTTTGATATTTGTAATGATTTAATTAATTATGTTAATTTTTTTAAATTTTGAAATAGTTCTTTGAATCACAAAACATATATTAAATATTGTCATTCAAATCAAATATTTATAATAAAAAGATTTTTTTAATTATCACCGTATTGTAAACACTAAGACTTTTTTCAATAAAAGACTCATAAGAAATTATTTCAAAAATAAAAACAACGAAATTGACCAAATTGTTAAAAATGTTGTTTATTGGTATTTTTAATAAAGAAATCACCAGTTTTGATTCACTTAAAGGATTAAACTCGAAAAAATTCTAATGACATTTTGTGCGAAAAGTTTGAGAAAATGTATTCATGCTTAAAGTTTATCGTTCAAATTTAGAGCAATTGGATGGAAATTCAAAGAAGTGAAATGCATAATTGCTTGAAATGATAAAGTAAAAGAAGAAAGATAGTAAAAAGAATAGAGTAATATGCTTAAATAAAAAGTGGGACACAAGTTCATACATTTCTAACAAATTCTTTATCTCTATAACTTGGATGTATGAATTCTAAAGAGAGTAGAATAAAAATGCGAACCCTTGTTCTAGAGGCCAAATCTATTTATATACTATGTACATCAATAATTTTCGACAATAATTACTTCTCCAGGATTCGACACGTATTTTGCTACGTGGGCTTCTGTCTTCTATTGTTTTTCCACATGTCTTTGGTTCTTGAACTGTCTTAAACTGCTACCATTGTTGAAACTATATTCAAATCCTTTAATTGCCTCTATCGAAGTGCTCTCCTGTAAAATCTTGTGGTATGGTGTCAAAAATGCCTCTAAGTCATTCAATCCTTAGATTCAAGAATACGATAAATCCTAAAACACATTATAAGCAAGTTTAACTCATAACCTATGATAGGTAGGTCAAATTCATCACCTCTATCGAAACTATTAATATGTCAAAACTATGGCTTAATCATTTTACACTCAGCCTTTTCATACCTTTATACCACACCTTCATGTCGAAACGCTAAGTTAAAATTCTCAAGCTAACAGATGCCCCCCCAAAAGGTCATTTTTCGATCATATCTACAATGTGGAAGAAAGATTATGTTTTTATTCGAATTCATAAAACTATTTAAGTCATTCTGCATACGTCACTATCATCATGACTTCCTCTATTTATTGTCATCATGACTATTTCACTAAACTATCACGTCTGCAACGTGTAGGTATCCACCAACATAGCTCCGATTTCTAAGGCCATCGTAGACAATAAAAACTATTCATTTAAATAAAATCATTTAATTACTAATGATTTTAACAAAAAATAGAAATTAAAATGTTAGTGGATTTTAACTTCGGAGGGAGAAATTGAAAGGTCTCACTTCAAAATCTATATATAACCTCTCTTTGCTTCTTTCTTTTTCTTCGCAAAATTACTCTATCTTCTAAATCCTAAGAGCTCTTATATTCCCGTAACTTTCATTTCCATCTTTTACTCAAGTTCTAGAAAGAAAATGGATTCTATTTCTCGCTCAAAACAACAACTCCAAATTCCTTCAACTCCTGATGTTACTTCTCCTTTCTACTCTAGAAATTGCACTTACATCCCTGAACCACCAATGGAGAAAGAAAAAACCATCATCTGGGCTTCCCATGTACTAATTCTCTTTTCTATCCCAGGTAGTGTTTAGGAATTTTTTGGTCCTTTCAACAAATCTTCTACAAAACCTGTTAAGTTGAGCAATTTTTTTCTTTTTTTCCCTACTGTAAACCTCGTGCGTTTGAAGAAAAAATTTATGAGTGAGGGTTTATGGATTTACCCCACCATGTATTCCGTTCTTCTTATTCTACCAATAATGAAACTTATCTCAATTTGTTGAACAAAGTGGAAAAGAAGAAAGGACAAATATAGAAAGACCAAGGCATTTTTGACTTGATTCAATTGTCAAGAACTGGTCTCATGTACAATGTCAACATGCTCATCTCAGCCCTTTATTTTTGGGAGGGTTCGACAAATACATTTCAGCTTCGCTATGGAATGATAACCCCCACTCTTTTTGATGTCACTGGCATTACTGGCCTTCGACCAACCAGGTATACTTTCGAACCTATGCTCAAAAATAAAATTAAACTCAATTTTTCTTTCACCCATGCTAGCTTTAATTCTTATATTTAAGACCATCATGACTAGACTAAAGAGGTCTCTGACTACTAGCACATTGCTTTCCTTACTCTATGATTATCCCATTTCATCTTTTGTTCCAATTCTCTACAAATAGCTAATAAGTTCATAGATTTAGCAACCCATATTCATGAGGGACGCAACATCTTCCGCAACAAACAAATTCATGGTCCTCTCTATGGATCCTTAGAACCTCATTCTCTTAAATTGAAAACTCTAACAAGTTCTGAAGAAATAATCTTGATTTCCAGCCCTATATGGATCCTGCTACTTTAGCTTAACGCCGTTTTGGAACCCTCTCTTAATGTGTCTGTTCCAACTGATCTAGCAAGACAGGTTGAAGGTACTAAACTGACATTTCTAACTCCAGAAGATGTTGGCTTATCGAATGAAGAATTCTTCAGGAAATATTTCTTCATGTATGTGGATTGTGCCACATTTGTTTCCTCTATGGCACCATTCGTCAATCAAAGTCATGGACGATATTTGTTTAGAAGAGAATTTCCAGATTCTTCACCTTAACACCATTCTTAAGCTCTCAATATTTGGGTAGCTTTCCATAAATCTATTGTTCTATCGACCAAAATTTTGAAGGGGAAATCTATCCCGGGGCTCATGAGTTATCACCAAATTTGGTGGCTAGATAATTTGGTTTTAGCCAATTCTTACCAAGGTCTCTTTTAATCCATAAAGAGGAAATATGTTTGTCCAATACCATGTTGTTTGAGAGGGACTATCTAGCATGTTTATACGTTTGTGCCCAAAAAGCCATTAACCTAACCCCTTTTGAATTCCAAGCTTCTTACTTATGCACAAAAGAATTTGAAGAATGGTGGTCAACATATCATCTTGATGTTTCTATGGATAACTCGACTATGCTACAATTTTTAACCGACGCTTTTTCCTCTTTGTAGAAACAAACCAAGAAGAAAGGTTGAGGTATGCATATCAAGGAGATTCTATATTTTCAACATTACTTCAAAACTGTGTATAATCCCTATCAACTTAGCCAAACTATTTATGATGCAACTTCTACTTTGAAACAAAAAATAACTAAAAAGGTTCCCAAACTTAATTTTACTTCTTACATAAAAGATACATATGATTTTGCTTTGGAATTTCACCTTCCCGAATTCTCATCGTTACCAACTTGGGAATTTGACTTTGCTTTTCAGCCACCATTTCCAAAATGGTACGATTTTGGGTCTTTATCAGCCCTATAAAATGAATTTGAAAAATCTGCTCAGAGAGTAGTTTCAACTAAGTATAACACACACAATTATATAGGTCCTTTAAGGGTTGATCTTGAACATGTTCGAATCCTATCCATCATCTAAGAAGGTGAGATAAACAGACTTGTAAATGTTGGAACAAGATTGTTCATATCTCTTAGGTTTTGATGATAACAAAGTATTTAAAGAGAAATTGGGTATGCTAACATATATTTAAGTGTGCAAGATCACAACATATAATTAATCCTGATTAAAAGCATAAGTGGATGAGCATTGTTAGTCTAATTCTGATTGATCAGAATCTGAATTGGTTCATTAGCATCTGAGGGCATCAGAATCTGAAGGTACTGATTCTGGTGTCATGACCTAACTTCTGAAGGTAGCTCAAATTCTGAAAGGTTGAAGAGTATCTAATCCGTAATTGTAGCGGTAAATTCATGACCACTGAGCTATTGGTTAACTCAACGTCAATAAAACTAGATTTTCCACCATGCTTTTATTATTTCCAAAGGAAAAGGGAGAAAGTACGAACAAAACACAAAGATAAGAAGTTTTCAAATCAAAACTAATAAAATGTCAGAGATTACAGGTAAGGGGGTTGGTTACACAGAGGGAAGGTATTATCACCCAAAGTGTCCTAGGTACTCCTAAAGAGCCCTTTTTATGTGTACTTGTTTTGGTTGAAAAGATGTTTGTTTAAAAATAGAATGAGGGGATGAGAAAAGAATTCATTATTTATATTTTGTGTTTGATAAGACTTTTGGTCTTATGCCTACGTACCAACATAAATGAGGGATCAAAACCTCGTAGTTCGTGGTAAAAATTTCAAAGATGGATGGATTGATTTTAACAAAAGCTTAAAGATCTTTTGTTATCAATGGGAGAATACTCAACCAAACATCCACCGATAATGAGGGCTTTACGACATTTAAGAGGGAGGGCTCCAACTCGGATTAAATCAACAAGTATGTGTCTAACCCCTAGTAAATGGAAAGTCATACACTCAACATATCATGGAATGGTAAAATTATATCTTAACTAAGGATAACTCAAATCTAAATACTTTCTTTTTGAAAAGGTTAAAAGGAAAAAGGAACCAAGTAACCAAAATGATTAGATGAGGTTATTAGTTCTTTTTGGTCTTTTTGAAAATGAAGTCAATATGATTAAGTCTTCTTACAAGTTTGATTAAGAAAGTAGTTTGAAAATCAATGGCATAAGGCCAAGGTTTCTACTCATTAAAATAAGTCTAAGTTGAAAAAAACAACAAGCAAAGAAGTTTTGAAAATGCGAAGGAGATTTTGAAATTAAAGAAGAAAGAGGTGGAGATGAAGAGGTTATCTTAGACAAGATTAAGAGTTTTAAGTTGAAAATATCTAACCCATGGGAAGCATCCACAAGACAATAGTGTCAGATAGAAACCCATTTCCTTTGGATTATCAAGCAATCAACAAAGCCATAATCATCTAAGCAATTAAAAAGAAATCCAATGATATCAAATAAAGATAACCAATCATCCAAGCTAGCACTCCAAAGCAAATAACCTTCAATATCCTTTATGTGTATCAGATGAAAAATCCCTTGAAACATACTCAAAGAGAAAACATCAAATAATAACAATAAGATCAAAATAACAATTTAGACAAAGAGAAAGAGTGTATCAGATAAACCCAAGGGAATCTCTCAAGCTTGTGTCATATGAATGGCACTGACCATATTTTTGGTCTCAAATTAATGGCATTGGCCAAGTTTTTCTTCCATAACTCAGGAATGTTTCCTACACTAAGTCCATAGGTCCAAATCAAGTCACAGACAAAGATCTAACAGTCCACTAATGTGTTTTTTAGTGTTTTTGTTTTTATTAAGTGTTTTAAGGTCCAAAGACCACAAACGGAATATGATCACAAGCACAAATATATCACAAGCGCAAAATATAATGGCTCAAGTGAGGAAAAATGAAAATAACTGAAGCATAAACATAGGCCCAAGTGGGCAAAGAGCAAATGACTGAAGCATAAACAATTTGCATGAATGTAAATGACAAGGAAGGATAAAGTGAAAGAATTTAAATTTCATTAAAGTAAATGACAATAAAAGTAAATGTTAGTTGTCAAGTTAGTATGTTAATTTTTGTCTTGAGGCAAATTTAGCGCTATGTTAAGCCATCGTAAGTAGGCTTATGTAGAAGCCATACCTATCTGAGGTCGGTCAATAATAATGTTGTTGTTAATGCATGCTAGAGACAAGGCATCCAAGACCAAGCTCCTAAAGCATACCACACACACAAAAATAAGAGAGTATGAGCCTATTTAAATCAAGCTTATGTTTATTCATCTGACACAAGGTCATTGATGAATCAACTAGATAATGATCCATGAGAAGTCATTGGCCAAGAGATGATTGGGGAAGAAATGAGATGAAAATGGAGAGATGAAATGAAGGGGATCCCAAATTGGTCAAGGGATGAATCTCACTTGATCAATACCATTCATTCATTTGAGGGATGAAGTTTTAAACTTCATCAACCTCCTAAGTCCAATGGTTTTGACCAAGTCAAGGTCCAATTCAACCAAGACCAAGGCCAAACAGAAGTAAGGTCAACATAAAGTCAATACAAAAGCTCACCAAAACATTAAATCAATTAAACTATTTTTAAACACGTTTTAAGAATGAAGAAAATAAGTTTTTAAAGATCAAAAACCTAAAACCCGTTCAAAACACCAAAGAAATGGCCAAGGGATTTATCATAGGTCAAGTAAGGTCAAAGGACCATTGACTAATTTTGTTGGTATTTTTCAAAAGTCAGAAGTAATTAAAAACTAATTAAAACAAGTTAAAAGTCACAAAATTCACCAAAATATCAAACCTAATCCAAAAAGTAATTTTAAATCATAAATGGACAAAAGAAAATATTTGTGAATTTTTAGTGTTGTTCCCATAATATTTGGATCAAAAATGAATTTATGGTGAATTTTAAAAGAAATGGTTATTTAAAAATCAAATTAGAAAAATAAAATAAAAATGGAAAAACCCGAGCCATCAGATCGCCCTCATTAATTGAGGTGGAAAATCTGATGATCAGAAACATGCGTTCCATATGTTCCTCAATCAACGTGCCCCACACATGGTAATCACAAACAAAGGCTTAGATTAGAAGATGGAAGAGAGATCCAAGGGTGAGGGCCTTGCCACAGCCTTCTTCTCCGTTGAGGGTCACCGGACTGTCAAGATCAAACTTGCCCAGAAATTGATGGATCTAACATCATTTAAAGGAAAATTTGTAAGGATCACGAATATGACCTTCATTTGTTCCATCTCTCACTCTATAATTAGAAAAGTGAAGATCAAACTAGAGGTGTTTAATCTGAGTTGCTTCGAATCAAGCTCAAAACAACTCAGTCATGTTGCCTACATTAGTAGGACTTCAACCAACACAAAATTAAGTTTAGATCTAGAGTATAGAGGGGGAATCGAAGAGATGAAGTTTTGAGAAATTCACCTTCTCTGAGCTACTTTTTAGCTTTGTTCTTGATGCGATTCTTCGTGCTTTCTCTTCCTCTTGCTTGCATAACCTTAATGGAGTGGAAAAGGGAATGAACCTTTGGAGTTTTTGTTCACAAACTTGAGTTGAACAAAAAATCAATTTCTTGAGAAATCTTCAAAGAATTCTATGGTGTGAGGTTATGCAAATGGCTGGCAGAGCTTGGGCAATGTTCTCCTTCTATTATGAGCAAATGGTGTTTGATTTATAGGCCAAGCAATTGATATGCACACCTTTCCAAATTTGGATAAGAATGAGCAATTCTTGGTGCATGGGTGGATGGTTGATTATACAGGCCCAATTAATGATTGGAATCCACTCTAAATCGTGCAAGGAGGTTGCTGAAGTCATCACAAAAGGCCATGCAAAGTTGTGCATTGTTGGGAGCTCAAAACTTGCCAAAACAAGCCATGGAAACACCTCATGCGCAAGTCTCTCATTTCTCATCTAAATGATATGATCTTGGAATTTTTGGAAAGCTATGATAATAAGGAACAAATTTTCTGCTGTTACTTCTTCAATTTGAAGCTTGGAAAAAGTATAAAGTTGGCCTTGAAGGTGGAGGTATCAAACATACTTAGAAATTTTCTAAGTTATAAGCCAAATGACCTCTCTTGACACCTTGAATAACTTTTGATGTGAGCTTCATATGAACTTGGTTCCTTCTTTAAGGTTGTATCTACTTCAATTAACTTCAATTTGACCAAACATTTGGCACCATTGAGTTTTGATGATGGAGTTATGGATTTTAGAAGTTGAGGAAAGTTGCTTGTTCAATGATGAGGACCAAAATGGACCTATAATGTTTCCTTATGGTACATGACTTTGCATGTAGAATTTGATCTTTCTCAAATAAGAAACTTTGAATAAAACATCTTGCAATTAATCATGAAACTAGGATCATCTTCATATCATAAAAAATGAGGAAGTTATGGCTCTTGGAAGTTGACCTTCTATCTAAGGCATTGACAAAATGACCTATAATCTTTCACCATAAAAAATGACTTTCCAAGCATAATTATCTCTTGAGGCCAACATGAAATATGTTTGGAATGTCATAAAGAGTAATGTTTATCTTGGAATTATTTTAATATGACAAAAATTATAGGAGATAGGGCCTAGGAAACCCTAGATTTGACCAATTGACTTTTCTAGTAAACTTGCATACTTGAATTTCCTTGGCTCTTAGGGGCTCATGGAGGATCATATATGCTTATGATGGTTCAAAATGAAGTATTCCTTGATATGTTTGACCAAATGTTGAAGAAACTTGCTGAGGAAGGCACACAAGATACCCAAATAAATTAGGGATTCCTTGACAAACAAGCTTCAAACTCTTGATGAACTCTTGATAAAAGTGACAAATAAAGAACATGGGGATCCATATATGATGTTTAGAACCAATGATGACCTTTTCTTGCTTTATCTCTTGCATTGAGGGTTTCAAACCGTAGTTGTGGGCTTGGTGGGGCACATATGGACACACACACTACCTACAAAAGAAACAAAGCTATACTAGACATATTTTTGTATTTTGGTTAGTAAACAAAGAAAATAAGGTATGATAAAATCATATGTTCTTGTTGATCTCTCCCAATGCAAACCCAATGAATGATAGGTGAGGAGAATACCAAGGTGGGGTCTTACAGCTGCCCCTATTTAAGTTCATGCTATTTGGAGATGTGAAGGTTAAAATCTTCGTATCAATGTGGTAGAACGTACTTAAATATTAACAACAAGAAACACATTTTGGTCCCTAAGAGACCTCATGATGAATATGATATGAATGCACAAATATAATCTTCGTGGGGGATATATTGCCACAAAGGAAAAGAATCCAGAAGAAACTGAAA
Source organism: Lathyrus oleraceus (assembly GCF_024323335.1). Classification (NCBI taxonomy): domain Eukaryota; kingdom Viridiplantae; phylum Streptophyta; class Magnoliopsida; order Fabales; family Fabaceae; genus Lathyrus; species Lathyrus oleraceus. The sequence continues at coordinate 272,320,957 of NC_066579.1, read as the reverse complement.
GTCCATAGAAGCACAATGCATTCCATAAGGAAAACTCATTGAGGGGGTAGAGACTCTGGGGATAATAAGCTATGCGTAGGATAGGCTACGACTTAAACAACCGCTGGAGACACGATGGGATTTCCATGAAATTAAATCAATGGAAAGACTCGAATTGGAGAATAATCTACATGTATCGGGATACCACAAACATAGTAGGAAACTATCCACTAGGGATAAGCGTGAGTTGGAATATCCACTACCTTTTATCTAGGTAAACTAAGAATAAACAAACCAAAACAACAAAGTGTCCATAAAGGGACAACAAGAAGAATTATCCACTACCATGCTTAACTGGTAAATGAAGGATATTCAAACAAAAGAAATATCCACTACCATGCTTAACTGGTAAATGAAGGATATTCAAACAAAAAAATTATCCACTACCATGCTTAACTGGTAAATGAAGGATATTCAATCAGCACAAGTGAATTGGAATAACACCAAAACACTTAAAACATCTGCTAGGGAAAGGATGAAATACCCATATGTTCAAGAGGAAGTTTGATCTCACAAGGAGATACGAATCCGGACTCAACTGGGGAAGTCAAAATTCAACATAGGAGTAAAAGAGATATATTATCTACTACCTGTTACCGGGTAGCTTAAAATGGAAGATAAAACACTCAGGAAGAGGAACATCCATTACCAGTTACTAGGCAATGTATCAAGGATGACTCGCTGAGGAAAAGGAGGAAGAATCACCAACTACCAGTTACTGGGCAGCTTATCAAAGGTAATTAATCACATGAAAGAGTTATATTACCAGTTACTGGGAAATATACTCAAAAGGGAGGAATATCCATTACCGGTTACTGGGTAAGGATAGCCTACTAGGAAAATGAAAAAGTAGGATTTACAACTACCAGTTACTGGGCAGAAGACCAAAGAGAACAAAAGTAGGATTTACAACTATCGGTTACTGGGTAGAAGACCAAAGAGAACAAAAATAGGATTTACAACTACCAATTACTGGATAGAAGACCAAAGAGAACAAAAGAAGGATTTGTAACTACCAGTTACTGGGTAGAAGACCAAAGAGAACAAAAGCAGGATTTATAACTACCGGTTACTGGGTAGAAGACCAAAGGGAGAATATCCGTTACCAGTTACTGGGTAACATATCAAGGATAAACTGCTGGGGAAAAAATCAATGAGAAGTTTTGTTAACTACCAATTACTGGGTAGATAACAGAAAAAACGACCATTTGAAAAAAAAGGATAAACAATTACCAGTTACTGGGTAATTGAGCAATGATAATCTGTTGGCGAAAAGAAAAGATAAGTCGTTGAGGAAATGAACGTAAATTCATTGGGGAAATCAAAGAAGTAAATTACCTTCTACCGGTTACTGGATAGATTAACATAGGTAAAGTACTTAACATCAAGAAGGATATTACCAGTTATTGGGTAATAAACTCTCGGAGGACCAAAAGACCTATCTAGGTAAGAACTAGAAAGAAACGGTCAAACAAGACTCAACCCAATGAGGATATAACTCAAGGGGAGTGGTTCCATCTAGATAATGAACTGGGGAGGAAACATAAATAATAATCATCCACGAGGAAATATCTCAGTGGGGAAGAAGAAAGGATAAACTCTTTCTACTTAAGGGGCTGACACTCTACATTGAAGGAGGACATACACACCACATTTGCATGGGGAAATGATATCACCAAAGCAGGGGATCATAAAAATCAGGTCAATGCATAAAAATGAACAATGAAATATCTTATGATATGCTTATGCATGCATATGCATGAGTATGCTGACAAATGAGCACAATGGATACAAACATGAAGATCCAATCATCGCAACTAGATACTCAGCTAATCTCAACAAGATGGGAGAACCAAATGAAGAACCTTCTAGGGATGAAAATAAATCCTCGAGGATATAAATCCTATCTTCAAATATTCAATTCCCCGGGGATAGTACACAACCATGTACTCAAGGAAGGCTGGGGATATCATAATCCAAATTCAATGCTCAACTCTGGTTGAGGAAAGACATACATCCGACCAAAAACTGCTGAAGACTCAATGCTCAAAGGAAATGAAGAATATATATATCAGTAACAGTCACGAGGATTAAAGCAAATCCAACTTCAATACTCGACTCTCAGGAGATGAAGAATAACTGCTAGAGGATAAACATTGATTGGCAAAGATCTTGCTTAAAGCTCAAAATCTCTGGGAGAGGAGAAAATAAAGCTTGGGAATTCGCATGAGACGAAAGCACTTCTAAGGATATCAACCAACATGCTGAGGATAAGAGAGATCTGTTAAGGATCCACATCTCAAGCCAAGGGATATATATATACTTCATAGCAGCAAGTCAATGCTGCGGTGGATTTTAGGTCAATACCATATCAAATGGAAGACAACCCTACAGGGGACGACTGCATCAGTATTGCTCAGAATCAAATACTATCTGAATGGGGAGATCTTTCACCAGAAGAGGAAACTCCGCGAGGAATCCACGTCACAACAAGAGGCAAAACTCTGAGTGGGGAACCGGTGGGAAGACAATCTCCAACAAGATATTTCATCAATCAAGATCAACTCTGTGGGGATTAAAATCCGTTAGGACAAATTATGCATGGGGATTATCTCTAACAAATAAGTAAACACTGCGCCGGGATGCAAAATGCAAACAAATTCCTCAAAAGGAAAACAATTAGTCATAAGAATCTTCTTGGGGGATTGAGAAATAAACCAATTCCAAGGTACCAAATATCAACCAGACTTGTAGGAACTCACTAAGGGAGAAACAATGCCATGGCTATGTAACAACCAAATAAAGGTGTGTCGGGGATCTGAAAACCAAATAAAGGTTTTACTGGAGATCCATGATTCAATCACAAAATATGCAAACCGAGGATGAAAATCCACAAAGGCTCTCAGTTGGAGAAAGATGATGAATTACAAGGAGAACAACACATTAACTCTATTGGGGATAAAAACAGACTGTTTATGGAGCAAACACCTCCAAACACTGCTTGAGGAAGGCAACAATGCTTCACACATCAAGACTTACCGCTCTCAGATTGCTGTTGACATTTCTTTTTTTAATTCAATGTTATTAAAGTAAATGCCTTATTATTTCAAAAAAAAGGTTATTCATTGAATTATTTATTTAAAAAATTATCATCATAAAAATGAAACTTTATTAAATAGAAAAAAAATAAGAATAACAACTAATTGGATAAAGACTCAACTTTATTTAATAGAATGATAGTCCGCAAATGGCAGGACTCCATGTATCTTTACAAAGTTTGAAAATGGTAATATACATGGAAAAAGGATAAATTGAATACAATGACCACTACTCTCCCTACCGACTTTGAAATCCAATTGTGCTTTGTCCTTGGTTGAGAATGATGAATGAGAACCAAATGACTGCCAATGTTGCTTCAACGATCAGGTCTAGCCGAATGCAGTTACTTACCATAATCCCTAATTTTTGCATAGATTTCCCCAAGGTGGGGTACTCAATCCACCGAGACTCTCATTTTTTCCTAAGCCTCCCTTTCGGGTTTTCAACTTAACGAGATGTTCTTTTCTTTTTTTAGGCGAAGTATTTCTTGACTGCATCAGCATTTACAGGACGAGTGAACTCTTCACCATCCATAGTTGTAAGAATCAATGTACCGCCTGAGAAGACTCTCTTGACAACATAAGGGCCTTCATAATTAGGAGTCCACTTGCCCCTAGAATCAGGTTTGAAAGATAAGATCTTCTTGAGCACGAGGTCACCTTCTCGGAACACACGAGGTTTGACCTTCCTGTCAAAATATTTCTTCATTCTCTGCTGATATAACTGACCATGACACATGACATTAAATCTCTTTTCTTCAAATGAATTGAGTTGATCAAACCTGGTCTGATACCATTCAGCTTTGGTCAACTTGGCTTTCATCAACACACGCATTGATGGGATCTCAACCTCTACGAGGAGCACAACATCCATGTCATAAACAAGAGAGAAAGGGGTTGCCCCTGTCGAAGTGAGGACGAATGTACGATACCCATGCAAAGCAAATGAGAGCATCTCATGCCAATCTTTGTATGTCACAACCATCTTTTAGATATCTTCTTAATATTCTTATTCACAGCTTCAACAACCCCATTCATCTTGGGTATGTTGGGAGAAGAATTATGATGTGCTATTTTGAAGTCTTTGCATATCTCTTTCATCACGTTGTTATTCAAGTTCGATCCATTATCGGTAATGATCTTACTTGGCACACCATATCGGCATATGATCTGATTCTTGATAAACCTCATAATAACTTGCTTGGTTACATTAGCATACGATGCTGCTTCAACCCATTCGTGAAGTAGTCAATAGCCACTAAAATGAACCGATGTCCATTTGATGCCTTGGACTCTATCATGCCAATCATATCAATTCCCCACATGGAGAAGGGCCATGGAGAGGAAATGACATTCAAAAGTGTCGGAGGAACATGAATCTTATCTGCATAGATTTGACACTTGTGGCATTTCTTCACGTATTTGCTTCAATGAGATTCCATTATCATCCAATAGTAACCTGCTATCAATATCTTATTTGCCATAACATGTCCATTGAAATGAGTACCAAAGGAACCTTCACGGACTTCAGTCATCAATAGGCCTGCTTCGTGTCTATCCACACATCTGAGTAAAACCATATCGAAATTTCTCTTGTAAAGCACATCACCATTCAGGTAGAAGTTTCCATCCAGTCTTCTCAAATTCTTCTTGTCTTTCAAAGATGCCCCAAGCGGGTAAATCTGACTTTGGAGGAAACACTTAATATCATGGTTCCATGGCTTATCGCATTTGATATCTTCAATAGCAAATACATGAGCTGACCTATCAAGGCGCATTACAATCAGCTTAGAAACTTCATTCCAATAATTCACAACAATCATGGAAGCTAATGTTGCAAGAGCATCTACCATCCGGTTTTCATCTCGAGGGATATGATGAAACTCAACCTTTATAAAGAAAGTTGAGATCCTCCTCGCATAATATCTATATGGTATCAAAACGGGTTGGTTCGTCTCCCATTCACCTTTAATCTGGTTAACAACTAAAGCTGAATCTCCATAGACGTCGAGATATTTGATTCTAAGATTAATGGCTTCTTCGAGCCCCATAATACAGGCTTCGTACTCAGCCATATTATTCGTACATTTGAAGGTTAATCTAGATGTAAATGGAAAATGACTGCCTTGAGGATTAATAATCACTACCCCAATTCAATTACCTTAGAAATTAACAGCTCCATCAAATACCATGCTCCAACGGGAACCAGGCTCTAGCCCTTCTTCAAGCAATGGTTCATCACATTCTTTCATCTTCAAATACAATATCTCTTCATGAGGAAAATTAAATTGTACTGACTGATAATCATCAATAGGTTGGTGAGCCAAATGGTCATCCAAGACACTACCTTTAATCACTTTCTGAGCTCGATATTCAATATCATACTCAGATAACAACATCTGCCAACAAGCAATCCGTCCAGTTAAAGCAGGCTATTCATGTATGTACTTGATTAGATCCATCTTGGATATCAACCAAGTAGTATGATTCAACATATGCTAGCGCAAACGCTTAACAGCCCAAGCCGAAGCACATCATGTCTTCTCAAGCATAGAATACCGAGACTCACAATCAGTGAACTTCTTACTGAGGTAGTAAATAACATATTCTTTCTTACCAAATTTCATCTTGCTGACCAAGAACACAACCCATACTCTCTTCAAGCACAGTCAAATACATAATCAATGGTCTTCCTTCAACAAGCGGAGACAGAATCAGAGGCTCAAGCATATATTCTTTAATACTGTCAAAAGCTCTCTGGAAATCCTTGGTCCAATCATAAGACTGATCTTTCGGAAGGAGCTTGAATATAGGCGCACATGTGGCAGTCATATGCAATATAAATCTTGAAATATAGTTAAAGCATCCGAGAAAACCTCTGACTTGCTTCTCAGTTTTGAGTGCATACATTTCTTGTATTGTTTTGACCTTGGTAGGATCAACTTCAATACCCTTCTCACTGATAATAAAGCCCAACAACTTACCAGAGCGGACACCAAATGTACACTTATTGGGATTCAAGCGGAGTTTGTACTTTCTCAAACGCTGGAATAACTTCAATAAGTGCTCAACTTGCTCATCTTCAGACCTTGACTTGAAAATCATATCATCAACATAAACCTCAATTTCTTTATGCATCATATCATGTAAAAGAGTTGTCATGGCTCTTTGTTATTTTGCACCAACATTCTTCAAACCGAAAGGCATCACTCGACAATAAAATGTTCCCCAAGGCGTAATGAATGTGGTCTTCAAACCGCTCGACTCACCAGACTGACAGATTGGAGTGTTAACATGATAGAATAAAGGAACAACCACCTCAACCTTCTTTGCAACTATGATGTTCTCAATACCTGTCGGAAATACCAGACTGAACATTCGACCACTTCGGGTCACCTTGACAACATCAGTAATGCTTACTACTAAAATAGTTGCGGGAAGAGGAACCTCTTGCCCATCTTTTATCATAGTAGCATCGTACTTGAAAGACACAATTTTATTAGATGCGTACGGGACTGGGCCCTCCAACCTTACCACTATCGGTGATACATGTAGAGGGAAATTCATGATCATCAAGCTATTGACAAGCTAGAGATCAATTAACAAGAGTCGCCACCGCGCTTTTATTGTTTCCAAGGGAAAAGGGAAAAAATACGAACAAAACCCAAGAAGTAAGAAGTTTTCAAATAAAAAAACTAATAAAAGTCAGAGATCACAAGTAAGGGGGTTGGTTACATAGAGGGAAGGTGTTAGCACCCAAAGTGTCCTAGGTACTCCTAGGGAGCCCTTTTTGTGTGCATATGTATTTTGTACAAAGTGATATTTACAAGCAAATATAATGGGGGGATGAGAAAAGAATTCGTTAATTATATTTTTTGTGTTTGACAGGACCTTTGGTCTTGTGCCTACGTACCAACATAAAAATGAGGGATCAAAACCTCGTAGTCCGTGCTACAAATTTCAAAGTGGATGCCTTGATTTTAACAAAATTTAAGTTTGAAAGGCACAAAGGCCTAAAAATGATTTGAATGAGTTAGTTGTTTTTGGCTTTTTGAAAGTTTAAGTCAAGTATAGTTAAGTTTATTTACAAGTTTGATTTAAGAAAAGAAGTTTGAAAATGCAATGGCATAAGGCCAAAGTTTCTATCTTTTTGCAAAAGTGGTCAAAGTTTAGAACAAAAGTAGTTCACACAAAGAAGATTTTGAAAAATAGAGGGAGAGATTTTGAAATTAAAGAAATGGGGAGAAGATGAAGAGACTATCTTATGCATAAAAATTAAAAGTTTAAAGTTGAAAAGATCTGACCAAATGGGTAGCAATCCAATAGACAAGCATGTCAATAGAAACCCAGAATTCCCTTGGACTTTTAGAATCAAACAACACATAAATGCAAAAATTATAACATCTTGAAGAGCAATGCATAAAATAAAGATGGCCCCATCCAAGCTTATCCACTTCACGATCTTCTTCAAAAATAGACCATGCAACAGATGAATTCCACAAATCACAAGTTCAAAATGACAGCTTCACAATGATCAAATTGTAGATGAACTAGAGAGGTCTTCAAATATGTATCAGATGAATTTCCAATTGCAGGCACTTGGTTATTCAACAAGTTGGCAATGGCCAAGTCCATTAGCATAGGAATGTTGCCTAAGTTCTAAGTCCATTTGTCCAAGATCAAGCCAACAGTCCACACAAAAGTTTTTTTAGGGTTTTTGTTATTATTATGTGCATTAATGGTCAAAGACCACACAAACAAGCAAAGTATACACAAACAAAGTATATCACGCAATATGGTCCAAATGGATAAAGTGAAAATTGCATTAACATAAACAATTAGAATGATATGAACAATGGCAAATGAAATAGAGTGCTAAAAGTAAATTGCATTAAAGTAAAAGCTTGAAATTAAAAGTTAATAGTTAGTAGGTTAGAGGTTAGTTTTGTTTTGCTTTTGATTTTCAAGACATTCTTTGGAGAACACTCAACCCACTTATCACAAGCATGGATCCTTGAACCAAAACAACTTCCTAAGGAAGGAAAGAAGGCCAAGTTTCCACACAATACCATGAAAGAGGGGAGACTTACAATCTCACTAACTAGAATGCTTATGCCTTTTATGTCACAAATTTAGCGCTATGTTAAACAATCGTGATTGGACTTATGTAGAAGTCACAACTATTTGAGGCCGGGCAATAGACTTTTGGTGTTAATGCATGTTGGAGACATAGTATTATGAACTATGCTCATGAAACATACCACACACAAAAAATATGCAAAAAGTGTGGCCTAATCTCATCCATACTCATGTTAATCTTTCAATCAACTAGCATTAGGACTTTGAGATGTCATAGGTCAAATGGAAATGAATGAATGAAGAAGAGGAATGAGATGAAGTGGGGAGGGGATGAATGACATCACAAATTGGTAAAAGGAGGACTTTTACCAAATTAATATCATTCATTCATTTTGGGAGATAGAATGTACATTCCATCAATCCCCTAAATCCAATGATATTAATTTGACAAAGTCAAATCAGCCTTGACCAAGGACTAACAACAAACAAGCAAACTTAAACACGTCAATACAAATGGTCAACAAAATTTAATGGCATTTATTCAATTAAAAATAATAAAATAGTGCATTTAAATCAAATATGTTTTGTCCAATTCCTAAAATCTCATTAAAACACCAAAGAAATGACCATGATATTTATCATAGGTCAAACAAGGTCAAAGGACCTTGGAGAAAAAATTTCATAATTTTTGGACATTTAAAAATATTTTTTAACAATTAAAAAAATGCAAAATCAATTAATTCATGAAAAATATTAATAGCGATCCAAAAAATAATTTTAATTCAGAATATGAAAGAGAAAAATATTTGAATTTTTTGGGTGAAAGTCCCATATTTTTTGGATCAATATTGAATTTAATATGAATTATTGAAGAAAATACAATTAAAATAAAATTTCAGAAATTCTAAATTACGTAGACCATCAGATCTCCCTCATTAATTGAGGTGGCAGATCTGACGGTCCCTAGCGCGCATTCCACATGGATGTTAGTCAACTGCGCTGTACAAATGGTAATTAAAAGGGACGATCAAGATTAGAACATAATGAAGGTGAGAAAAACAAGAAAGGGGGGGGGGGGGGGGGGGGTTTGAATTGTTTGGAAAATAAGCGCTTTTTCAAAATGAAAATCACACAAGGATTTTATACTGGTTCGCTTATAACACAAAGCTACTCCAGTCCACCCGGCCAAGGTGATTTCGTCTTCAACAAGGACTTAATCCACTAATCTTGAAAGATTGATTACAAACAACGTCTAAGAGAAAGATCTCTTAGTCCTCTCAAGTATACAGACTGCACAGAGTCACTTGAGGAAATACAACAAAGATAAAAACTTATGTAATCTAGAGTGCTTCTAAGATAAGCAAATATTACAACAGTAAGAACAAAAAAAAAATTTCACGTTTTAAGCAAAAGCTTTGTGAAGATTGAGAGAATAAAACGTTTTTATGAGTGTTGATGTTTCAGTATATGCTTGTTGTTTTGTTGTACTTGTGTCTCTCAATGTTGATTTGCAGTCCTTTATATATAGGATTGAAGTAGTCGTAAAAACTGATGGTCAATAATTTGAATTAATGCCATAACTTATTTAGCTTCTTGCCAAGACAACTTTCTCTCCTTGAATGGCTACCTTCCAAATATAGTTCCTTTTCATTTGAATTTGGAGTTAACGTCTCTTTCTGTATTAGGAATTCCATTTCCAAACCTTTATTTGAAGTTAACGTTACTCTTCCTTTATTTGGAAATCCATGATCAGAGTCTTCGTATTTCTGGAGATCTTGAAATCTTGCTATCTAACTTCTGATGTTGTTCTCTTTTGAGTTCTGATGGTTTCTTCAGATAGCGCTGAGAACTTCTGGAGTTTGACATACCGTTGTTCAGAGTCAGAACTTCTAGAGCGTACTTCTTGTTCAGATGCTTCTGATATTTTGCTGTTTTGCTCAGAGTTGGACTTTCTTGAACGTGTTTCTACTTCAGATGCTCCTGGTCTTCTGATAATTTGTATCTGATATGATTCTGTATCTGGTGATTTCTTCCTTCTTTCCTTAGAACCCTGCACACTTAGAAACTTTTCGTTAGGGTGCCATTTTTGGTTTCATTCTTTGTTATCATCAAAATCATGGAATCTGTTGTAGAACAAAAATTGTTCTTACAATCTCCCCCTTTTTGATGATGACAAAACAAACTTAATTAGCAGATGAAACATAAACAATATCAGATCAGATAGACAGGAGCTCCCCCTGAGATAGGCTAGGGAGTTCAGAAGTTCTTACCAGAGCTTCCAAGCAATGAGGTTTCTTGATACCTTCTGCAATTTCTTAAGTCTAGTGTTAGATAAATTTATTTTAAAGAAAAATATGTTGCAGAGTGCTTAAGGTATTTAGACAGTATTTTCATCAGAGCTATTAATGACTTCTCCCCCTTTTTGTCAGAATAAAAAAGACATAGCAAAAAAAAATAATTCAAGAGAAAAACATTGTATTTAGATAAAAGGCAAAAAGAAAACAAGTAAACATCAGAAACAAGAAAAGCAAAAAAAAAAAAAAAAAAACAACAGGCAAACAAAATCCTAAGTGCCTAGGGGTTTGGAGGCGGAGGCATTCTCTGAAGCAATAGAGCTAGCATGTTCTGAATGTTGTCGTTGACAGTGTCTTGTTTATCCATTCTGGCACGGAGTTCCTTCTGATCTTTCTTCAGTTCTTCTAGCGTCTGGAGAACCATAGGAACAACAGATGAGGACTCCCCCTGAGTCAGAGCCTGCTGTGCTTCAGCAGCGCCCTTTGCTTCAGCTTCAGCAGCAGCCTGTGCTTCAGCTTCAGCAGCAGCCTGTGCTTCAGCTTCGGCAGCAGCAGCAGCATCGGCCAGAGCCTTAGCTTCAGCTTCCTTTGCCCTTTCTTCCTCTAGCCTTCTGGCTTCTTCTTCAGCTTCTCTTGCTAGTCTCTCTTCCTCCAGCCTTCTGGCTTCAGCTTCTCTTGCAAGTCTTTCCTGGAGTCTTGCCTCAGCATCTCTGATGTAGCCATTTCTGACTTGCTCAGAGATGTTCTTCAGCTTAAAAGCCTCAGAGGTCATCCAACCAATGACTCTGTTCCAGTGTGTCCTTACAGAGTCAGGATCATCACTGACTTCAGAGTTAATGGTCAGAGACTTGACCTTTTGTACTGAAGCCCCTGCGACCAGCATTATGGCTTCCTCAAGAGTAGGTACGGAAAGGTTAGGTTCAGAGGTTTGAGGTGAAGAGGTTGGAGGGCTGAGATTTAATGTTAGAGGTTTAGGTTCAGGTTCAGCTTCAGGTTCAGCGGAGGTGTTTGGAGGGGTGATAACAGAGGTGTGTAGGTCAGAGGGTTGAGTTTCAGAAGGTTGGTCTTCAGAAGGAATGTTGGTTGTTTGTTCTGGGGGAGGTGAAGTTGCTTCAGATTGTGTTGGTTGTTGTGAAGCAAGGTTTTGAGCCTGAATTTGGGCTAAGGTTGGAGAGTTAGGGTCAGAGTATTCTGGGTCAGAGGAGAGGTCAAGGTATGGAGGTGATTCTGGGGCTGAAGATGATGAAGAGGAAATGGTAGTGTGAGCAAGATTAAAATTGGGTAGAGGTTGTGAGGTTCTGGTTGTAGAAGGCGGGGTTTCAGAGGATGTGTATATAGGTGGTGTTGGGAGAGGATTAGAAGAAGCCATAAGTTGTTCAGAGGGAATAGAGGGAGCAGACGTACCAGTAGTTTCTTGTAGAGGTGCTGGAGATCTTATTTCAGAGGTTTCTCCTATCCTTGCTCTCTTTGCCTTTGAAGACTTATTCTTAGAGGGACCTCTTTTGAATCTGACAAAGTCTTCTTCTGAATCTAGACAATCGTCCAATCTGAAATCAGATATGTCGACTCCTTCATCCTTCAGACGTTGCATGTAGAAAAGGATTGCATCTACGGGTTCATTCTTGAAGAACCTTGCAAGACCATGGGGCAGCTTCCTCTGATCTTTCAAGGCATCCCAGGAGGTGTCCATAGTGGGTCTGACTTGAATCTTCTTCAGAATTCCCATGCTTTTCAGATTTCTGGCGTTCAGAGGCTTTCCAGTATCTATCGCCAGATCTTCCATCAGTCTGTTCTTCTCCAGATGATCTACCAGCCCATTCTCAATGAAGACATCAGACAGAAGTCTTCCCCAGAGGGATGTAGGATCTGGGTTTCATGTTGTTTCTTGTGTCCCTTACAGAGTCTCTGAGATATCTGAAGAGAAGTGCAAGAAGGCAGAGCTTCACACCCTTGTGAATGCAATACAGAATGCACTTCTGATCTGCATTGATGTAGTCAGAGGAGTTTGATGCTGGGCGATGATGAATGGTTCCCAGAATGATCTTGAGCCATACTCTGAGGTTCTGATGAAGTTCTTTGTTCTTTGAAGGATTTCCTTCAGTGTTGAGTTTGAAGATGGTTGGATTGATTTCTTCAGCAATGCGCCTTGACCTAGGGTTGATGTTGTAAATCCTTTTTCCTCCATCTTTCTCCATGTTCAGTAAAGAAGCAATTGACTTTTCAGTAATCACTATCTTTACCCCCAAAACATAGGAGACGATGAAATGGTCATCAGCGTCAGCAAATCTCCAGAATTCTTTGATGAGATTTGGGTAAACAGGGCCATAAAGCCTTTGGAAGTAGTTTTCCCACCCTTGTAGACGGAGTTCTTCAGTAAGATCTACTCCATTTCTCCTCATGTTGTCGAAGTCCACCAGTGTTTCACATAACACATCCAGTCCCTCAAAGGGAGTTGCTAGGTTGATATGAGGTTGACGATCAAGAACATGGGGTTCCTTATATACTGGAGTAATGGAAACGCCTGTAACTGTTGGAGTTGGAGTGCTTGAACTTTGAGCTGTGGCGTTGGATTCCATTTGTTGAGAAAAGTTGAAAACTTGTTGTTGTTGAGCATCCATAGTTGATGAAGAAGAAGGTGAAGATGAAGTGTTTGCAAAAATGCTTCAGAGAGGGTTTGAGAGTGAGTGAGAGTGATAAGTGTGTGAAATGTGAGAAAAGTGTTTAAATACCCTAAACGAAAACACATGCAAAACGACACACTATTCAGCGTTAGCACAAAGCACAAGTTAGCACGCTTGGGGGAAAATGATTAAGGCTCATTAATGAATGTCTAATCCCAACAGTATGCACACTGCTCGAGGAGATCTCAAACGTTTCCCCTTTGATTTTCTTCTGGACAGCTGTCTAGAAGTTCTAGGGTTAGACGCTAAGTGCTCCACGTGTTGATGTATCTGATCTTCAGGAATACCAAAGGATTGGTTCCTGGAGATTTCTAACTCAGATATCTTCTCAACTGGTAGAAGTATCAGAGTCAGAGGCAGAAACACATTTGTTTATGTCAGAGTCTCATTTTACATCTTCAGAGCCACACTTCATTCAGGGCAATTTTGAATGTTCAGATTTTCTAAGATAAAAAGAAATCTATCTTCAGCTAGAGGCTTAGTAAAGATATCTGCCCATTGATGATCTGTATCAATGAACTTCAATGTTACTATCCCTTTCTGAACATAGTCTCTGATAAAATGATGTTTTATTTCAATGTGTTTAGCTCTGGAATGTAGAATGGGATTCTTACTTAGACAAATGGCAGCAGTATTATCACAGAAGATAGGAATGTTACTCTCGAAGATTTGCAGATCTTCTAACTGATGCTTCATCCAGAGCATCTGAGTTGTGCACAGTGATGCTGAGATATATTCTGCTTCTGCAGTTGATAGAGCGATAGTTGACTGTCTTTTGCTAGCCTAGGATATCAGATTGTTTCCCAGAAGCTGGCAATTTCCAGATGTGCTTTTTCGTTCTAGTCTATCTCCTGCATAATCTGCATCACAGTAACCCGAAAGTCTATACTCTGATGTTTTCTTATACATCAGGCCCAGGTTAGGAGTTCCTTTCAGATACTTGAGAATTCTCTTAACTGCTGTTAAATGAGATTCTCTAGGATCTGATTGGAATCTGGCACAGAGACAGACACTAAAGAGAATATCAGGACGAGTAGCAGTCAGATAGAGAAGAGAGCCTATCATACCTCGATAGAGCTTCTGACAAACCTTTTTGCTTACTTCTTCCTTTTCAAGAATGCATGTTGGATGCATGGGAGTTTTTGCAGAGTTACAGTCAGCCATGTCAAATTTCTTTAGAACATCTTTAATATATTTTCTTTGATGCACATATGTAACTTCTGAAGTTTGGTTAATTTGAATTCCCAGAAAGAACTTTAGTTCTTGCATTAAGCTCATTTCAAATTCTACCTGCATTAACTCAGAGAATTCTTGACAAACAGAGGCGTTAACTGAACCAAAAATAATATCATCAACGTATATCTGGCATATCATGAGATCATTGTTAAGGTTCTTACAGAAGAGTGTGGAGTCAACTTTCCCTCTGATAAAATTGTGTTCCAGAAGAAAATTGCTTAAACGTTCATACCAAGCTCTGGGAGCTTGTTTAAGTCCATATAAAGATTTTTTAAGTTTAAAAACATGTTCTGGAAAATTTGGATTTTCAAAACCTGGAGGTTGGTTGACATACACTTCTTCTGATATATAACCATTAAGGAATGCACTCTTGACATCCATTTGATATAATTTGATAGAATGGTTAATAGCAAAAGATACAAGAAGACGAATAGATTCTAACCTTGCGACTAGAGCAAAGGTTTCATTATAGTCAATACCTTCTTGTTGACTATAACCCTGAGCTACCAGTCGAGCTTTGTTTCTGACAACTTCTCCTTTCTCATTTAGCTTGTTTCTGAATACCCATCTGGTTCCAATAACGTGAGTGCCTCTGGGCTTTGGAACAAGATCCCAGACATCATTCTTTGTGAATTGATCTAATTCTTCTTGCATGGCTGAAACCCAATCGTTATCTTGAAGTGCTTCATCACATGACGTAGGCTCAATCAGAGACACTAGTCCTAGAGGAGTATCTTCAGAGGTCCTGAAGGTAGATCTGGTTCTGACAGGTTCGTCCTTATTTCCCAGAATCAAATCTTCAGATACGTTGATACGACTTTTAATTTTCTTTGAGATTTCTGGGGATTTAATTTTTTCAGAGTTCTGAATGACAGTTGCTTCTGGAGTTTTATCAGATCCTGCAAGAGTGATTTCTAAATCTGCAAAACTTTCAACTAGCTTTGACTTTTCAGGGTCAAGCTTATCATCAAATCTGACATGAATTGATTCTTCCACAATTTTGGTTTCTGTGTTGTATACTCTGTAGCCTTTAGAGCGTTCTGAGTATCCTAACATAATACCTTTCTGTGCTTTGGAATCGAACTTGTTCAGATGTTCTTTAGTGTTTAAGATAAAGCAAGAACATCCAAAAGGATGAAAATATGAAATGTTTGGTTTTCTTCCTTTACACAGTTCATAGGGAGTCTTTTCCAGAATAGGTCTTATAGAGATTCTATTCTGAATGTAACATGCTGTATTTACAGCTTCTGCCCAAAAGTGCTTTGCCACATTAGTTTCATTGATCATGGTTCTGGCCATCTCTTGGAGTGTCCTATTCTTCCTCTCTACAACTCCATTTTGTTGTGGAGTTCTAGAGCAGGAGAAATCATGGGATATTCCATTAGAGTCAAATAATTCCTCAAATTCTTTGTTTTCAAATTCTCCACCATGATCACTTCTGACTCTAATAATTTTAGAGTCAAATTCTTTTTGCACTTTGGAGAAGAAACTAGTGAATACAGAGTGAGACTCACTCTTGTGCTTTAGGAATTTCACCCATGTCCAGCGACTGTAATCATCAACAATGACTAGTCCATACTTCTTTCCATTGACTGATGCTGTTTTTACAGGACCAAATAAGTCAATGTGGAGAAGTTCCAGAGGCTTAGAGGTAGAAACAACATTTTTCTTTTTAAAAGATGTTTTTGAAAATTTTCCTTTCTGACATGCTTCACACAGAGCATCTGAAGAAAACTTCAGTTTAGGTAGGCCTCTGACTAACTCGAGTTTATTTAGCTGAGAAAGTTTCCTCATGCTAATGTGGCCCAAGCGTCTATGCCATACCCATTGCTCTTTATGAACAGACATCAGACATTTAACATTTTGTTCTTTTAAATCAGAAAGATTAATTTTATAAATGTTGTTTTTCCTCTTGCCTGTGAAAAGGACAGAGCCATCGTTCTGATTAATGGCTTTACATGTATTTTGATTAAAGATTACATCATAACCGTTATCACTTAATTGACTTATGGATAACAAGTTATGCATTAATTCTTCTACGTAAAGGACATCAGATATAGAGGGAAGAGTACCATTACCAATGTAAGACCCCAATTTTGGCCCTAAGATCCCTCATGGCCCATATCATATCATATCATGGCCTCAAGGATCATTGCCTGCCCTAGCTTCCCTCCTAGTGGGTGGTTTGCCTTGTGAGTGTGGTTCCTGATCACCAAGCATGTTGCATTTGTATATCTTTGCTTTTCATATGTTTACTAACCAAAAAGTACAAAAATATTGTCAGTTTAACCTTGTTGCTTGCAGTTGAAGCAATCATCAGCAATTAGGTCAAAATCAGTCACAGTCAGTCAAAGCAGTGGATGGTGGCCATTCTTGCAGAATTTGGACACCATGATCAATAATCAAGAGTTCACATAACTTGGGACATCATTTGAAGTCAAGGTCTCAAGGAATTAGGGTTTGGAATTCATCAGAAGTGCTTCAATCATCCAAAACCCTAGAAAAGTCAACTAAAGTCAAACTTGGTCAACTGTGGATTTAATCAGTGATTTGATGGATAGAATTGATTTGAAGGAGCTCATTCATGCTTGTACAAGTCTCATGTATCATGTCAAACCTCATCATGGAAGAATTTGAAGTAAAATCAGAAATTTCCCAAAATAGAAAGTGGACCTGTAATTTCAACTGCCAAAAATGGAAACTTCTTGATCCTCAACTTACATCATGATACAAGCTTCAAATGAATTTTTGCCCAACATGAAAGTTGAAGATCTTGTCTTCCCATTTTCAAAAAGTCCAAGAACACTCAAATCCCATGCATGGTTGTCAAGATATGATCAATTCAATTTCAAAAATTTGTGAACTTCAACAAGCCATATCTCATGAACCACAAGGCCAATTTGATGGGGTTTTTTCCTACAATCTCCATTTAACCTCCTCTTTCCAAAAATGCAATCATCTTTCACCAAAACCTCACCATGCAAAATGGCATTTTTGAGTTTGACTTTATTCATTTCAAGCATGTGCAAAATTTGACTTTGTGAATTAAGTGTTTTTAGGCATTTTGGCCATTTGGGACTTGGTTGGTATGATGTTTAAGACATGTTCCAAAGCCCAATTCGTGCAGACTTCACACCCTCCTTATGCAATTTTCCAACTTAGCAATTTTGCAAATCACTTCATTTAAGCTAACCAAGTTTAGCATGTCATTAACCAAGCTTAAACAGCAAATATATAAGACATTTTCTGTCATTCAGAACCCTAGCCACAGCCTTTACACGACCAGAAAACCTTCATTCTCTCATCTTTGCATCTTGCTCACCTTGCATTTTTCTGCCAAAGCATTCAAAGACCACGAGCCCTCTTTCATCATTCCATGCTCTAGCCAACCTTTGAAAGCATTTTGCATCATCAAACCTCAACTGTAGTGCAGCCTCTTGTTCTGTTTTCCTCAAGCTCCAACAATGGTGAATCGAGACTGGAAGAGTTCTAAGCCTTGCTGAGCTAACCTACTTCAAGATTCCTTCATTACAAAGCATTGTGAATATCTGTTGGTACCTGAAGCATCCAAAGAACACCTGATTCACCATTTGCTTCAAATTCAAGTAAGGTTTCGAGTTCCTCTTTTCTCAAAATAATGCTATGTTTCTTGTAGTTCTTACCATGCTGAATACATTGCAACTTGTATCATTCAAAATGGTTGTGTTATGGCTGAGAAATCTGGATTTCACTTTTTATGCTCAAACTTGTTTTCCATCGATTTGCTTTGATGTTGTTGATTTCATGAAAACCATGTTTGGAATATGCTTGTGCTTGGTTTGCTGAATTGATTGATGTGCTTGCTATTGATTTCTGGGCACTTTGATTTCCTTGTTGATTGTTAGTGATGAACACATGCTGTTCATGTTAAACCCTAAATCTGCCCAGTAAATTCGCATGAATCTATGTTTGTTTTGTTGTTAGCTGATGTTGCATGATGATAGTGTTTCATGGCCATGCTTAATTGTTGATTCTGGATATGCTTGTTGTTCATGATTGATGGTTGAAAATGAAGATGAACATGTGCTGTTGATGTTATAAACCCTATGCTTTTGAACCCAGAAATTCACATGAATCGTGTTTTGTTTGTTTGTGTTATGATGCTGCATGAATATCAATGCCCTGTTGTGTGAATATTTCTGTTGGAAATCTGTTGTTTGATGATGAATCATGAACTTGAAATGCTGTGGCTGCTGCATAAACCCTAAGGGTTTTGAACCCAGAACATGATTGGTTGCTTTGTTTGATTTTTCTGCGTGAGTACTGTTCCATTGGGAAGCCACCAATCAGAACATTTCCTTGCCTTTGCCTGTACGCAGCGTTTTGATAAGTGAGGGCCATAATTGCAAAATTGCCACTCGGTCAATGTTGACCTATTAAAACCATGTTCTTTTGCTCATTTCATTCCAAAGTGATACAACATCTTACAAAAATCATAACTGGTGCATTTCACATCCAAAATTCATGAAATTTTTTGCATCATGTTCATGAGGATGTCCACTATTTTATCATGATTTTTGCTGAATTTTTGGTTGGCTGGATTTTAATTGGCTTTAGGGTTCTTAACATGTATGCTTATTTGATACCTTTTGCCAATCCTTTTGTGAAATGATGAGGATGTATCCAATGATTCTGAAATTTTTTGTGGCTATTCTACACTCATTCATGGTTGTTTTGATGTAGAGTTTGTGCATTTATCTTATGGGGTTTGTGAGATATGAATTTTGGAAGTAGGGTGTGACAATTTGTGTCACAAAAATGATATGCAAGTTCATGATTTTTGTTGACATGCTTCCTGGCTTCCAATTAATGTAAAATTTTGCATGAGCCTTCTCTTATATGTCTAGTCGATGTGTGATTTTTCCTGGATTTAATTGTGCCATTTCCTATTTGTTTGGAATTTTTCTTCCCTGCCTAGTCAATTGTTGACTTTATGTGATACATGTTGCCATTCCATTTGGGAAATCCTCATGCTTTGTTGGATGATCATAAAATTTTACATATGCATACTAGACATCTTGAGCTTTGCATTGGTGTTGATCCCATCCATTTCTCATCTGTTTTCATTTAGTTATGATTTTTTGAAGATGACACATGTTTTGTTGACTTCTTTGTGCATACTTGAAGATGTGTTGACTTCCTGATTTTAATTGACCATCTTCCCATGATCCAATTGAGCTGAAATTTCATATGCAAGCTATGTTATGGATTGTGATTGAGTATGAATTATTTCATAATTTTTGGAATTGATTATGTTTGGGTTTGAGCTTGGTCTTGCTGTTGACCTTTTGTGTGCTCCCTCTTGCCATGTTTTGACTTCTTTGGTCTATAAAATGATGTTGATGCATGATATAAGCTTGAAACCAACTGTGCTCGCTTCTCAAATGTTTAAACTTGACTTTGGTTGACTTTCATTTGCTGTTTTGACTTTTATCATTTATTTTTGACCCTAGGCTTGTCCTAGTGGTCTTTTGGGCTTATGATTGAGTTCATGTTTCAGGTTAAGCAACAATGCCTCAAAGATCATACAAATTTGATTGAGCTTGATTATATATCATGTGCTAACCTTTGTTTTGTAGGTGGCTTGACTCATAAGATTTGAGTCTTGTGCTTTGCACACTTGTTTCTCTGTGTTGACTGTTGAGTCCATTCCTTTTGTTTTAACTGTTGAACTGTGTACTGATTAGTTTGACTATTTCAAGTACCCTTAGTTGCTTAAGTTCTTTGAACTTGCTTTGCTTTGCTATTTAGCAATTTGCTTTGAGGTAATCCCTCTTTCTTCATGTAGTCTGGAGACCCGGCTTGTTATTTGGCCGGGCAAACTGTCTGAAGTCCTCCTTAAGAGGCAATGCTTGTGTGTGTTTATATTTGTCCCAAGCAGGAAAAGTCCTTCAAGTAAGGCAATTGGTAGATCAAAGGGATAAGTAACCTATCCCCTACTATTCAGTGAGTCTTCTCCTTGCTCCCATTACATGGTTGTAGCATTGAGATCCTAACCCAAGATCAATCGAGTCAATAATATGTGGAGAGAGTTCCTACTTTCTGAACTCCCACACTTTCTGAAATGCTCTCCCTGATCAGGGATAAGAGCAATGAGGCACACCCCTCATCTCCTTTCATCTGCTTCACCTTAGCCTCTCAATGGCAAGGTTAAGAGCACCTGTGACCCTATTCCAGTTGGCCTCAGTGCCTAACCCTCTTGTGTGAGCCTCTTTGTTTGGCTATAGAGTGTGCTGTTTGTTATTCATTGATTAATTGATTACCTCATATGCACATGTTTGCTTGTATGCTCCATGCATTTATCATCATCATTAATTGCTCATTAATGCATGATCATCTCATTTGTCTTTGTGACATTATCATTGTTGTTTGCCCATTGAGGACAATTGTAAGACCATTCATTGGCCATTGCTCCTATGATATGGAAGTGAGTATAAGACCATCACCTTGGCCACTCATCTTATCTTTGCTTGATGCATTTGATTGTATGTGAGGATGCAACTGTAAGTCCCTGCAAGTTGGCATTTGCTTTCCTATGATCATTTGTTACTTTGTTTGTTTGTATGTGAGGATACAACTGTAAGTCCCTGCAAGTTGGCATTTGTATTCCTAGGACCATACTGTGGAGGTTAGAGTAAGCCCAGATAGATTGGCATCTGACGTCCATGTTTTGCTTTTCTTTGTTTATGTGAGGATGCAATTGTAAGTCCCTGTAAGTTGGCATTTGCTTTCCTGTGATCATAATTTGTTTTGTCTGATTGTATGTGAGGTTGCAATTGTAAGTCCCTGTAAGTTGGCATTTGCTTTCCTATGATCATGTGTTGCTTCTGTTCTTGTATGTGAGGATCCATTGTAAGTCCCTGTAAGTTGGCATTTGCTTTCCTATGATCATGTGTTGCTTGTTTCTTTGTATGTGAGGATCCATTGTAAGTCCCTGTAATGTGGCATTGGTTTTCCTATGAGCATATGTGGAGTTAACCTAAGTCCAGATAGATTGGCAGTTGATTTCCATTTTTCATCTTTGTTTTCTTTTGAGGAGATTAGTGTAAGACCATTGAGTGGCTTCTGATATCCATTTCTGTTTTAGGAGACTGGTGTAAATCCATCTATTGATATCCGGTATCCACCTTTACTTCTTTGTTTGAGGAGATTAGTGTAAGACCATTGAGTGGCATCTGATATCCAATTTTGTTTTAGGAGATTGGTATAAGCCCAATGATTGGCATCCGATATCCGCTTTCTGTTTGTTTATGTTATTATTATTCATTGCTCATTCCAAAGGATACACTTGAATCATCTCCCATATGATTTCAAGAAGTGAACCTTCTAAGAAGTTTTACAATCCATCTCCATCCATTCATCCTCATTATGTCCTAAACCTTTTCACACTTCCCTTTTCAAACTTGACATAGATATTGTGCAAACATCTTCATGTTTTCTAACTAAAAACCTGGACCCCAAGTCCTTGACTTTTTTTTCAAACTCCATTTCATAATACTTCTCTGAATCAATCTTAATCATACTTTGACTTTACTTTCATAATCACAATCAGTTAACTTCACCCATTCACTTGTTTTGGCTTTGTCCACTATTAATCTTTTCATGCATTAGCCATAGGCTTCAATTATCATTGTGGTTGATGTAAATCTTGCCTATCCTTAGTGAGTCGACAGTAAGACTTCCGTACTGAAAACAGGGCTAACCCCTCTAGTACGTCGAAGCTATCCTCGCATGGTGGATGTTGTTTTTGGTCGAGTGTTCTCCCATTGATAATGAAAAGCCTCAGTGCTTGTGTTTAAAACTGAATCCACCAACTTTTGGAAATCTTTTAGCCGAACTACGGCGTTTTGATCCTTACCTTTGATGGAAGGTACGTAGGCAACGGGTTCATCCGTTCAAACCCAATAAAAATTGTATATTCTTTTCTCATCATCCCAATCATGTTTGCACAATATTTATGTCATAACAAATAACAATTTAATACAACAAGTGTGAAAAGGGCTCCCTAGGAGTACCTAGGACGTAGTGGGTGCCTAACACCTTCCCATTGCGTAATTTACCCCTTACCCAGACTCTCTGATCTTTTTATTAGTTTTCTACGTGTAAAACTTCTTAGGCTTTTGTTCGCTTTTTAGCCAATCCTTTGGATAAATAAAAGTGCGGTGGCGACTCGAAATTCATTGTATACCTTGCTTATGATTTAATCGATAGATCATATAGCGACGAATACACCGCTACAACCAATAGTTCCGGAGCCTCTGATCCTTCCTTTCTGATCTCCTCCGAAGCCTACAAATCCAGCGTCTTTAAGTTCCAGACTTTGGAACATAGACTTTCTTCCCGTCATGTGTCGCGAGCATCCAGAGTCCAGGTACCATGACTGGTGTCTGAACTTTGCTGCATAGGATATCTGCAACATAAACAATCTTATCTTTCGGTACCCAGAATCTCTTGGGTCCTTTCTGATTAGTTTTCCCAGAGTTTCTTATAACTTTGGGTTTTCTAGCATTTTCAAATTTTTGTTTTTGTGTGTGTGTATAGTGATATGAAAATGGAGATTTAAGTTGGTCACTAGTAGAAGTTTTAACTTCCTTAGGATCATACCCAATTCCCTTTTTATTGTTCTGACTGACTCCATAAATCATGGATGCCATAATACTCCTACTTATTCCATTTTTCAGAAATTCTTGAAAGGCTTCTTCGTATTCATAAATTAATTTATTTGAAGTTTGTGGTGCTTGAGACAATGCTTCTTCTAATTCTAAGCTTTTTATTTTTGCTCCATCTCTTTCTAATGTTAAAGATCTGATTGTATCTTCCTGCGCTAGAATTGTCATCTCAAACTTGCCACATTCTTCAAATTTTGCTTTAAGACAGCCTTTTATGTTTTTAAACTTTTGTTTTAATTTCTGATATGAGCTAAGAGTTTCTGACAAGCATGATTCTAGATCAGATCGAGAGAGTTCAGAAAATACCTCTTCAGATTCTTCATCTGAGCTGCTCCTGGATGTGGTAGCCATAAGTGCCACGTTGGCCTTTTCATCAGAGTCAGATTCTGATGACCCAGATTCACTATCATCCCAGGTAGCCATTAATCCTTTCTTTGTCCTGAAGGTATTTTTCTTGAAACTTTCTTTTCTAGAATTGTCTTTCTTTAGCTTGGGGCATTCATTCCTGTAGTGACCTGTTTGTTTACATTCATAACAAGTAATATCTTTGTTAGTTTTACCTTTTGAGGTTGATTCTGATCGATCCCCTCTGGGTCTTGGTCTTCTGAAGTTGTTGTTCCTCTTTTTCCAGAGTTGTTTAACTCTTCTGGTCAGGAAGGACAATTCTTCTTCATCATCAGAATCTTCTGGTTCAGAGTCATCAGTATCTTCAGTTTCTGCCTGGAGAGCTTTGGTTCTGTCAGGTTTGCGTCTTTCATATCTGGACTTTAATGCTACGGACTTGTTCCTTTTCTGAGGCTCATCTTCCTCTAGTTCTATCTCATGGCTTCTGAGGGAACTGACAAGTTCTTCAAGACTGATATTGTTCAGATCTTTTGACAGCTTCAGAGCAGTAACCATGGGTCTCCATTTCTTTGGCAGACTTCTGACTATCTTTTTGACGTGGTCTGCAGTTGTGTATCCTTTGTCTAGAACCTTGAGACCTGCAATCAGAGTTTGGAATCTAGAGAACATTGCATCTATGGCTTCGTCATCTTCCATTTTGAAAGCTTCATATTTCTGGATAAGCGCCAAAGCCTTTGTCTCTTTGACCTGAGAGTTTCCTTCATGAGTCATCCTCAGAGAGTCAAGTATGTCTTTGGCTGTTTCTCTGTTGGTGATCTTTTCATACTCGTTGTAAGATATAGCATTGAGGAGTATGGTTCTGGCCTTGTGATGATTTTTGAAAACACGCTTCTGATCATCTGACATCTTACTTCTGGGAACTTCAGCTCCATCCTCTGTGACAGGAGGTTTGTATCCATCTGTGACAATGTCCCAGAGATCAGCATCATAGCCTAGAAAGAAACTTTCAATTCTATCTTTCCAGTAATCGAATTTCTCTCCATCAAAGACAGGAGGCTTAGCATTGTAACTATCCTTTTCATTTGTGTGGGCCATAGTTTTTCTCGTTCTGGATCTCTCTACACTGTTAAGTGTTTGATTAGAAAATCAATAACAGAGCCGGTGCTCTGATACCAATTGAAGGTGAGAAAAACAAGAAAGGGGGGGTTTGAATTGTTTGGAAAATAAGCGCTTTTTCAAAATGAAAATCACACAAGGATTTTATACTGGTTCGCTTATAACACAAAGCTACTCCAGTCCACCCGGCCAAGGTGATTTCGCCTTCAACAAGGACTTAATCCACTAATCTTGAAAGATTGATTACAAACAACGTCTAAGAGAAAGATCTCTTAGTCCTCTCAAGTATACAGACTGCACAGAGTCACTTGAGGAAATACAACAAAGATAAAAACTTATGTAATCTAGAGTGCTTCTAAGATAAGCAAATATTACAACAGTAAGAACAAAAAAAAATGTTTCATGTTTTAAGCAAAAGCTTTGTGAAGATTGAGAGAATAAAACGTTTTTATGAGTGTTGATGTTTCAGTATATGCTTGTTGTTTTGTTGTACTTGTGTCTCTCAATGTTGATTTGCAGTCCTTTATATATAGGATTGAAGTAGTCGTAAAATCTGATGGTCAATAATTTGAATTAATGCCATAACTTATTTAGCTTCTTGCCAAGACAACTTTCTCTCCTTGAATGACTACCTTCCAAATATAGTTCCTTTTCATTTGAATTTGGAGTTAACGTCTCTTTCTGTATTAGGAATTCCATTTCCAAACCTTTATTTGAAGTTAACGTTACTCTTCCTTTATTTGGAAATCCATGATCAGAGTCTTCGTATTTCTGGAGATCTTGGAATCTTGCTATCTAACTTCTGATGTTGTTCTCTTTTGAGTTCTGATGGTTTCTTCAGATAGCGCTGAGAACTTCTGGAGTTTGACATACCGTTGTTCAGAGTCAGAACTTCTAGAGCGTACTTCTTGTTCAGATGCTTCTGATATTTTGCTGTTTTGCTCAGAGTTGGACTTTCTTGAACGTGTTTCTACTTCAGATGCTCCTGGTCTTCTGATAATTTGTATCTGATATGATTCTGTATCTGGTGATTTCTTCCTTCTTTCCTTAGAACCCTGCACACTTAGAAACTTTTCGTTAGGGTGCCATTTTTGGTTTCATTCTTTGTTATCATCAAAATCATGGAATCTGTTGTAGAACAAAAATTGTTCTTACACATAAGACATGGATCCTGTGGTTCAGAGCCTTGCCAAGTTATCGCCGGAGCCAGAGCTCTGGTCATCTTCTCTAGTGAACCTCACCGGACTGGTCAACATGAACCATCACCAAAAAGAGAAACAAGGGCATGATCTTAAAGAAAAAATGGCACTGAGCTCGAATCTGACCTCCATTCACTCCAATTCCAAATATATTGAGAGATATGTGGAATTGAAATTTGAGGTACATGAACTGAGTTGCTTCGATTTGACCTCAAAGAAACTCAATCTTCTTGCCTACATTGGTAGGACTTCAGACAACCAAAGAATCAATAGAATTGAGCCAGAATTTGAGAGAATCGAAGAGTTTAAAATTTCTGGAAAATACCTTCAATGGAGTCTGAACTCGATGGATCTTGATCTTGCTTGTGCTTAGACTCACTCCACTTGCTTGCAGGAGAAGGATTGAATGGTTTAGAAGCAATGGATTCCTGGATAATTGAATTCCAAAACAATGGAGATTCAAGCTCAAATTCAAACGAATTTATCTGGCTTACCCTTTAAGAAATGAGGGTTTGAAGTGGGGGATCAAAGCTGGCGCCAATGTGTATTCATTTTTGAGCAATTGAAGCTCTATTTATAGCTGAATTAGTTGATAATTGCACACTCTCTTTCACTTTCCAATTTTGACAAACGATGATGCAAGTGTGCATGGGCGCGTGATGGGAAAATAGCAAGTGTACTATTTTTCTCACTGTAGTAATAAAAGGGAATTTCCCCGTTTGTCGATCTCAAGGCCTGCTTGACAATACAGAGTTTATAGATTGTTTCAATTAGACAAAAGCCTTTGGTTTTTGTGTGGTGAGTAATTATCCTACCAATTTCAAATAAAGAAAACAAGTAAAAAGGTTGAACGAGATACAAATGAGAGAAGATTGCTAGGGTTCGGTGAATGAATCTTCCTGTAACAGATATAATTTATGAAGACTTAGACAATATTCCTGTCAAATTAATTCCGGTCCTCAAGGGTATCTATTCCTAAGTCCTTAGTAATAGACCTTTGATTATGTAACCTAATTACTATGTCCATAAACAATTAGGTTCATACTCAAGCATTCACCTATCAAGAATTACCGGTCAGATAGAAAATCCCTAGTCCTAGGTTATTTTTACTATCCAAAGTTCTTATCCAGGTCAATGAATAATTGCTGTCCAGCTTACACTATTCATATTAATCATCATTCGTTGGTCCGACGAATAAAGCACAAAGAACGGCGATAAGAACAAATTAATGGAAAAGAAGAAATAAGCAATACTTTCATAAACATCAAATCTGTCACATTCAGAATCAGGGTCACCCCCCTAGCAATGGGGGGTTTAGCTACTCATAATAAAAGTAAAAACAAAGATTAATATTGTTGTCATTACAGAATTTCGTGAGGAATCAATCTTCAATAGTCGGAAAACTCTTGAACATATGAATCCTTTGATATTCGTTGAGTCTCCAGCTCTCAAAACGCGTCTTTTCTCTCCAAAAAATGTCCAACCCCCGGAAAATCGTGGTCTGGCCTCTTAAATGCTCTTTAGTTGGATTTTTCCTGATTTTGTGCTCCATACGCGTATTGAGCTGTCCCATACGCGTATTGGCTGGTCTCAAACGCGTATTGCACGTAACACAACCTCTGATACGCGTATTGCCCAGTCTGGTACGCGTATTGCCCAGACTGGTACGCGTATTGCCCAGACTGGTACGCGTATCACCAGAAGCTGGTCTTTTGGCTGAATTTTCCATCCCTCTGGTCATTTGCGTATGCTACGCGTACTGGGAAGGTCCATACGCGTATCATGTAAGGCCATACGCGTATGGACAGCAGGTTCTCCAAAAATTGGCTTTTTCTTCCGTTTTCTTGCTCGGGCTCGATTTCGCATCTTACATTTGATTTCCTGAGCTTCCAAACTAGCTTTTTACCTGCTAACATACCAAAAAGTGTAAAATATCCTCAAGAAACTCATAAGTAACAACACACTTAATATTATAGAATTGAGCTTCTATCTAACTAAAAATGCTTCAATTTACACAGTTTACCTGACTTATTTACGGTTAAATAGTGGACTATCTAGCATAAATGGTGACTGATCACAACCCCAAACTTAGCTTGTTGCTTGTCCTCAAGTAACATTTTATTACCATCAAAGATCATGTCACCCCAAACTTACTGTAAAACAGTTCTTACCACAATACTGCTGAAATTTTTCGCACTGGACCTCTTGATGTTTTTCAGGTTTTCTGATTCTTCCACATAGCCGCCGAGCTAGAAACTCTTTCCCTCAGAGATATGACTTTACCTGTCAGCTTATATCACACTCTCACCAAGTCTCTCTGGGTTAAAGTGTTATCACTCTCAAATCACAATATGCAATATCAAATCAACATTTTGAATAAATTCTCTCATCCTATCAACATGTACAATCACACACACTTTTTGAGGTCTTTTAGGGTTGTAACGGGGCTTGGGTTTAGGTAGGCTATGAAAGTGGAACCTAGGGTTTATGTTTATTATTATTTTTTTTTTTTTTTGGTTCAGAGTACATGCAATCATTCTCTTACTACGTTTCTTTGTTATTATTCCTGTAGGGTTATGCAATCCTCTTTTCCTTTTATTTCTAGTGAATGTAGCATCTTTCAAAAGCTGTTCTTCGCTTTTCTCTTTCTTTCTTTTTATTCTTATTATTTTTTTTTCTTTCTTTTTTTTTTTTTTTTTTCTTTCTTTTTTTTTTTTATACGACATTCACATACTATTCATGTACTGCAAAGCTACCCCAAACTTAAAGGTTGCTATACCAACAGCAACCCCAAACTTAGATAGAAACGTAGATATGAAATCAATTCTCACATACTCTGAACAGGGTAAGATAGGTCCAAGGTCATGGGTTTAGAAAAAAAACGGGTATATCAACCATAAATGATTAAAGGCTCAACAGGGTAAAACAAAGGATAATAATAATAATGGGATGGCTAGAAAGGCTCTAGGTGATAAACAAAAAACATGCCTCAGTGTGTGTATTCGTACAGCTAATAATAACAAAAGAACGTACGCAAACCAAGATTGATAAAGACATACCTGATATCGCTCATATGATAATAAGTGTTTGGCTTTTTATGAACTCACCAGGACGGGTTAAGCTGACTTGTTCTATCATACCTCTGAGTTCAAAGCTCATACTCGTGTTTCTGATGTTAATCTTAACCAGTGCGTCCAATCATAAACAACAGTATCTACAGTCAGGGGACTGAAAGAGAGAACGCCCAAGTAGTTGGTGTACGTGATCAGGAAAACCAATAGCCAGACATAGTCACGTATCTAATGCAATAAACAGGAAACTGGAGGTAAACCAAATCAAATTCATTAGAATAAGCCAACCCATAATAGGTGGTTACATCAAAGCAACAAAAATTAAAAACTGAATAACTAACTAAAAAAAACAAAAATTACACAAAAAAAACAAAAGTACAAAAACAACAAGCAAAATCAATCACTCTGTCCACCGTCCTGCATATGGGTGTCAAAGTTAATCATATCTGTCGGATCCAACATAGTGTGCCCTCGTGCGAAGGCAGAGATAGGCGTCACTGTCTCTGTGTTGCCCGACGGAGTATGCTGCTGCTGAGGTGGTGTCTGGTGCGGTGGCTGCTGCGGTGGCTGCTGTGGAATCTCCCCCCTATCTGAACTGGCTGGTTCCACCAAGGAAAGGTGAACTGGCCAAAATGAGGTGCTGGAGGCGGTCCGGAGAATCTATCTCTGAAGCGCTGTGCCTCCTCCCACAGATCAGCCTGATGAGTCAGAACTCTCCCTGACAGCCCATACTGAAAACAGAAGTCCTGCATAACACAAAACTGGGACATCTGCATCCGGTACTCTCTGGAGTTCTCATCAATTGGAGGAGGCTGAGGTGGCTGTGTCTCTGCTGCATTCGGCTGAGCCTCCTGGTGTGGAGCACTGGTGCTTCCCTCCCTGTCTCGTTGTTGCCTCAGAGGTCGGGGCGGATCATCTGTGACCGTCCGCTCCTTCATCCAATGGTCGTTCAGCGGTGCAGCCGGTCGCAACATCAGCGAATCAGAGAAATCCGGAACACCCGCTTTCTTGCACAGCAGGTAAATCACAGTCGCGTGGCCTAAGGATTTCTTAGGCGACTGAGCGATGTCATCCATATCAGCAGCGATGATCTGTCCAATATTCACTTGTTTCTGATGCAGGATCTGATGGAGAAGCAGGGCACGTTCGGATATCAATTCTGACCCGCTCCGATTCGTACTCAAATTGTGATGAATGAAATAAGCCAATGCCTTAGGAATCGGAGCGAGATCAACCACCATAATCTTCGCCGGAGAAATTTTTGAAGTGGGTGCCCAATCGTGACCTGGCCTAATCAGTGAGTTCTTCATATCAGTGTAAGGCCAGTAGTTCTTGTCAGACCGTTTCATTTCGGCAAATGGGCAAACAGAATCATAGAACTTGCATTTCAGCACACTGTTAATCGTCTTCCCATCATATTTTATCACTTTGCCCCTTACCCATGAAACGAACGATGCATTCCCTGTGGGGTCTTCCTCATCAGATGTTACCCGTAGTGCATTGGCATAGAACTCCCAGATCAGATCCAATGAAACCGGTTGGATTTTGTCATTGAAGTATATCAGCTTCTGCTTTTTCAGAATATTAGTGACCTCTGGATACGTGTCATTCTGATACATCCAATGTTTTTCTTCGACCATGTTGCGACGCTTGATTTGCTCATATCTCTCTTCATGGTAGGTGGTACGGAATGTGTTGGCCTCGTTTGGTGATTGAGACATGATATTGATCTGTGGACTGAATGAAAAAGAAGAAAACAGAGAAAAATCACAGTAATACGCAGAAAATACGTAATGAAAAAGTGAGAAAATGAAGTCCGTACGGACAAAAACTATATATGCAGCCCCATAAAACTGATACGCGTATGATACGCTGCCAATACGCGTATCAGGCTCCCTTACGCGTACCTTACGCGTATCACTCTGCCATACGCGTATCATACGCTGCTGAAACAAGTGTAAAACATGATCTGCGTAACAGATCACGTATCATAAGGTAATACGCGTATGGCCTGGTCCCTTACGCGTATCATACGCGTATGCTTCGTCTATACGCGTATCATACGCGTTTCACCAGAGGCGTGCATTTTTGGTGTCCAATACGCGTATCATAAGACCCATACGCGTATTGGCAGAATCATTTTCAAAATTTTTTTTTTCTTTTTGTTTTCATTTCTTTGATTTTCTAAAAAAAAACTGACTCGGCAAAAATAAAATGGCACTAACAATCAAACCTCCCTTGGGTTGCCTCCCAAGCAGCGCTTCGTTTAACGTCGCATGGCTCGACGGGACACCTCATACTCAGATGAGTTTAACAGTTTCAATCGGTCCCCCTTCACCGGGATTGTATGGTTTCAACCTCTGACCATTGACTTTGAAGGTGTCGCCATTCTTCTCATTTTTAAGCTCTATTTCTCCATAAGGAAGTACTTTGTTAATGACGAACGGTCCTGACCATCTTGACCTCAATTTCCCTTGGAACAGCTTCAACCTGGAATTAAATAGCAGTACAAGTTGTCCCTCCCGAAATTCCCTCTTCTGTATCTTTTGATCATGCCATTTTTTTGTTTGTTCTTTGTAAATTTTGGCATTTTCATAAGCTTGATTCCTGAATTCTTCCAACTCATGAAGTTGAAGAATTCGGGATTCACCAGCTTTAAAAAGATCACAGTTTAGGAATTTGGAGGCCCAGAAAGCTCTGTGCTCGAGTTCGAGTGGTAAATGACAAGCCTTACCGTAAACTAATTGATAGGGGACATACCTATTGGTGTTTTAAATGCAGTCCTGTACGCCCACAATGCATCATCCAGCTTTACTGACCAATCTTTCCGAGAAGCACTTACCGTCTTTTCTAAGATTTACTTTATTTGACGGTTGGATACTTCCACTTGCCCACTCGTCTGGGGGTGATATGGTGTGGCTATCTTATGTTTTACATTATACTTCTTCAACAGATTCTCCAAGAGTTTATTTATAAAATGCGTACCTTGGTCACTAATTAAGGCCCGTGGTACCCCAAACCTAGAGAAGATGTTATGCCTCAAGAACTTCACCACCACTTTAGCATCATTTGTTGGTAATGCCACAGCTTCTACCCACTTTGACACATAATCGACCGCAACCAATATGTAATTCTTACCAGATGATGGCGGAAAGGGTCCCATAAAATCAATTCCCCAAACATTAAACAGCTCCACTTCTAGCATGGAGTTTTGCGGCATCTGATTCCGTTTTGTAATGTTACCCATTCGTTGGCACCTGTCACATTCTCGGACTATAGAATTTGCATCCTTGAATAGTGACGGCCAATACAAACCTGATTGGAGGACTTTTGCTGCAGTTCTATCTCCACTGAAATGTCCACCATACTCTGAATTATGACAAGCTTTCAGAATATCGGCTTGCTCTCTTTCTGGAACACATCTTCTGATCAAACCATCCACTCCCTTTTTGTAGAGAAATGGATCATCCCATAGGTATAACCTGCAATCATAAAGAAACTTTTTCTTTTGATGAGAATTAAAGTCATCAGGTATAACCCCACCTACCACATAGTTCGCATAGTCAGCAAACCATGGTATCTCCTGAACAGCAAGTATTTTCTCATCAACGAATGTGTCCCGAATAGGATGATCCTCCTCAGTTTCTTTGATTGGGGACATGCGAGATAAGTGATCCGCGACCGTGTTCTCGCACCCCTTTTTGTCTTTGATTTCCAAATCAAACTCCTGAAGGAGGAGGATCCATCTCAAAAGTCTCGGCTTTGATTCCTGCTTAGCAAACAAATACTTTAAAGCAGCATGATCAGTATACACAATGACTTTTGAACCAAGCAAATATGATCTAAATTTGTCAAAAGCATAAACCACGGCCAACAACTCCTTTTCGGTAGTTGCATAATTCATTTGGGCCGGGTTAAGGACATGACTAGCATAATAAATCACATGCAATAATTTGTCCTTTCTCTGTCCTAGGACAGCCCCCACAGCAAGGTCACTTGCATCACACATTATTTCGAAAGGCAAGGACCAATCGGGGGCGATTACAACAGGTGCACTGATCAACTTACTCTTTAAAGTTTCGAAAGCTACCATGCAGTTTTTATCAAAATTAAATTGCTTGTCTTTGACTAGCAAATCAGTCAACGGTTTTGCGACTTTTGAGAAGTCTCTGATAAACCTGCGATAAAAACCTGCATGACCCAAAAAACTCCTTATCCCTTTTTCATTCACAGGAGGTGGGAGGTTAGCTATCACCTCCACTTTGGCTTTATCCACTTCAATTCCTTTGTGGGAAATTTTGTGTCCTAGCACAATTCCTTCCTGCACCATGAAATGACATTTCTCCCAATTGAGAATAAGGTTAGTTTCCTGACATCTTTGCAAAACAAGAGACAAGTTAGCTAAACAATTATCAAAAGAAGAACCAAACACAGAGAAATCATCCATAAACACCTCCATATACTTCTCAAGCATGTCGGAGAATATAGATGTCATATATCTCTGAAAAGTAGCTGGGGCATTGCACAGCCCAAATGGCATCCGTCTGTAAGCGAAAATACCATAAGGACAGGTAAATGCAGTTTTTTCCTGATCTTCCGGGGCTACAACAATTTGGTTGTATCCCGAATATCCATCCAGAAAGCAATAATACTCATGACCTGCAAGTCTTTCTAACATTTGATCAATAAACGGGAGAGGAAAATGGTCCTTTCTTGTTGCAGTGTTCAGTCTTCTGTAATCGATGCATACTCGCCACCCTGTCACTGTGCGAGTTGGGATCAGTTCATTCTTGTCATTTAAAATTACTGTGGTTCCTCCTTTCTTGGGTACCACATGCACTGGACTCACCCACGAGCTGTCAGAAATGGGGTAAATCATTCCCGAATCTAACAACTTTACAACCTCTTTCCTTACCACTTCTTTCATTGCTGGGTTTAACCTCCTCTGTGGTTGCACTACTGGTTTCTGATTATCCTCCATCAGTATCTTATGCATGCACACTGTGGGGCTAATACCTTTTAAATCCTCAATAGTCCACCCAATAGCACTTTTATGCTTCTTTAGTACCTGTATCAACTTTTCCTCATCTATGGCATTTAGCTCAGAACTGATAATAGCAGGATAATTTGTTCCAGATCCTAGAAAGACATATTTAAGATTTACAGGCAGTTGTTTTAATTCAAAATTTATACCTGGTTTACTTACCTTTTCATTTTCTAATTCTGGTGAGGATCTCAGATCCTCCCACCGACGTGGTTTGGATTTCATCCAAAGAGGTTGTGTATCCAGCATGGCAAGCACTTCTTTTTCTTTTTCATCATCATTCTCTTCAATCTCTCTGACCGTCAGACTAAGAACTCTTTCCAAAGGTAATTCAGGAAACTTTCTTTGCATTGTGCTAGTTACCATTTGATCAATTACTTCAACAGAGTGGTTTGTACACATCTCCTCTTTATGTTTCATAGTTTCCCGGACATCAATTCTGAGTTCTTCATCATATACCTTTAGGGTCAAGGTACCTCCCTCAATGTCTATCATGCATCTACCTGTTTCTAAGAAAGGTCTTCCCAGAATCAGAGGTATCTCTTCATCTTCTGGCATTTCCAAAATTACAAAATCAACAGGAAAAACAAATTTATCAACTTTGACCAGAACATCCTCAACTACCCCAAAAGGTCTCTTCACTGAGTGGTCAGCAAATTGAAGTGTCATTCTGGTATCCTGAACATTTCCAATTCCCAGCTTCCTGTAAATAGACAAGGGCATAAGGCTAACACTAGCCCCCAAATCAATTAGCGCCCTTTTAAAAGACCTATCTCCAATGGTACACGGGATGGTCACAGAACCTCTATCTGGCTTCTTTACTGGAATCTTCATACCCTGCAAAATAGCACTACAAGTTTCAGTTAATATAACAGGGTCAGTGTCAGTGGTGCGCTTCTTGGAGATGATGTTTTTCATGAACTTCACATAGATAGGCATCTGCTCGAGTTCCTCAGAGAATGGAATATTGATTTCTAGTTTCCTGAACAACTCCATGAATTTCTGAAAATTTTTCTCATCTTGCTTCTTCTTTTTGTTTCTTTGTGGGAATGGAAGCTTAATGATGGGTTTTGGTTCAGGTAGCTTTTCTTGCACCACCGGCAGTGTCACACTTTCTTCCTCAGTTGGTGTCTTGTTTTCTAAGATTTCCAGGTCCACTTCAAGCAATTGATCTTCTTCTTCATCCTTCTTCTTAAGATCTTCAACAGATTTCCCGCTTCTTGTTGTTACCGCACTCACATTATTGTGCTCCCTCGGATTTGTCACTGTTGCACTAGGTAATGCGCCTGGTGTTTGGGAATTTGTTATCTGTTGTGCTATCTGACCCAATTGAATCTCCAGATTTTTAATGGATGCATTGGTGCTCTTCTGATTATTTCTGGTTTCTTCCTGAAATTGCATACTCTGGGTAGCCATCTTCTCTATAGCAATCTCCCAATCAGCTTTCTTTGGAACTTGTTGCTGATAAGGTTGCTGTTGGTACGGTGGTTGTTGTTGTGGAGGTCCTTGGTTCTGAATATTACCCTGCTGATCTTTCCAAGAGAAATTAGGATGATTTTTCCACCCCGGATTATAAGTATTGGAGTAGGGATTATTCTGCCTCAAGTAATTTATAGCTTGCACTTGTTCTGCAGTCGCAACACAATGCATGGTAAAGTGTGGTCCACTACAAATCTCACAAATCATGGTCGGAACCGGTTGCACTTGCGCAACAGTCTGGGTACCTAAATTCATAGCTTTCAATCTTCTTTCAACCTCAGCAGCAACCTGGTCCTCCATTTTCACTACCTGATTTGCTAATTTCAAGTCAATTTTTCCCTCTGGCTGATTCACAGTACAGTCATATAATTCCAAATGCTCATTTGCTGCAATAGCTTCGATGATCTTTTTGATACCGGTTGCTGTTGAAAAATTAGATGAGCCACCAGCAGCTGTATCAATGAGTTGCTTAGTTTTCATTTTCAGCCCGTTTACAAAATTCTGCATTTGTTCAGTTTCATCCAGATTATGTGTAGGACATGCAACTAAACATCTCTTGAATCTTTTGTATGCATCTCCAAGTGTCTCTCCGACTTTCTGTTTGAAATTCACAATGTCATACCTCTTACGGATATACACAGAAGCAGGAAAATACTCATTCAAGAATGTTGTTTCCATTTGTTGCCAAGTAGTAATGCTTCCTGCGGGTAGTGAATAGAACCATTCCTCAGCGTCCTCAGATAATGTGAAAGGGAACATGACCAATCTCTTTGCCTCTTCAGAATGCCCATCAATTTTCAATGATGTAGTCATAGTCAGAAACCTCTGCAGATGCTTGTTTGCATCCTCATTGATCTTTCCTGCAAAAGGTTTGCTTTCTAACTGGCGGATAGTTGAGGGATGTAACTGGAAGTGAGCAACATTAACAGGTTGGTTAACAATGGTCAACCGCACTGCTGGGTTATTCTGTCTGCCATAATCACCTAAAAGTCTTTCCGCTGGAGGTGGGTCTGCAGCCATGTTTTCAGTATCTGGATGTGAATCTGTGTCTGACTCAGATTTTTCGGAGTGAACAGAAACTGGTGTGACAGGTGTGGCCGGTTCTTCGGTGTCAGAGTTGGCCAGTTTCTTTCTTCTAGCTTCTCTGAGCTTTTTGCGCAATGTTCTCTTTGGTTCTGCGTCAAAATGAAAATCAGCTGAGACCTTACCTCGCATACACAGATTAGACAGAAGTTAGTTATAATGATAATAAAAATACAATTAACAATAAATAAAATTTTAGATGCAGAGCAACAAAATTCTAATTGAAAATAAATTAATAAACTCTACTATCTTTGGCAGTCCCCGGCAACGGCGCCAAAAACTTGATGGGAAAATAGCAAGTGTACTATTTTTCTCACTGTAGTAATAAAAGGGAATTTCCCCGTTTGTCGATCTCAAGGACTGCTTGACAATACAGAGTTTATAGATTGTTTCAATTAGACAAAAGCCTTTGGTTTTTGTGTGGTGAGTAATTATCCTACCAATTTCAAATAAAGAAAACAAGTAAAAAGGTTGAACGAGATACAAATGAGAGAAGATTGCTAGGGTTCGGTGAATGAATCTTCCTGTAACAGATATAATTTATGAAGACTTAGACAATATTCCTGTCAAATTAATTCCGGTCCTCAAGGGTATCTATTCCTAAGTCCTTAGTAATAGACCTTTGATTATGTAACCTAATTACTATGTCCATAAACAATTAGGTTCATACTCAAGCATTCACCTATCAAGAATTACCGGTCAGATAGAAAATCCCTAGTCCTAGGTTATTTTTACTATCCAAAGTTCTTATCCAGGTCAATGAATAATTGCTGTCCAGCTTACACTATTCATATTAATCATCATTCGTTGGTCCGACGAATAAAGCACAAAGAACGGCGATAAGAACAAATTAATGGAAAAGAAGAAATAAGCAATACTTTCATAAACATCAAATCTGTCACATTCAGAATCAGGGTCACCCCCCTAGCAATGGGGGGTTTAGCTACTCATAATAAAAGTAAAAACAAAGATTAATATTGTTGTCATTACAGAATTTCGTGAGGAATCAATCTTCAATAGTCGGAAAACTCTTGAACATATGAATCCTTTGATATTCGTTGAGTCTCCAGCTCTCAAAACGCGTCTTTTCTCTCCAAAAAATGTCCAACCCCCGGAAAATCGTGGTCTGGCCTCTTAAATGCTCTTCAGTTGGATTTTTCTTGATTTTGTGCTCCATACGCGTATTGAGCTGTCCCATACGCGTATTGGCTGGTCTCAAACGCGTATTGCACGTAACATAGCCTCTGATACGCGTATTGCCCAGTCTGGTACGCGTATTGCCCAGACTGGTACGCGTATTGCCCAGACTGGTACGCGTATCACCAGAAGCTGGTCTTTTGGCTGAATTTTCCATCCCTCTGGTCATTTGCGTATGCTACGCGTACTGGGAAGGTCCATACGCGTATCATGTAAGGCCATACGCGTATGGACAGCAGGTTCTCCAAAAATTGGCTTTTTCTTCCGTTTTCTTGCTCGGGCTCGATTTCGCATCTTACATTTGATTTCCTGAGCTTCCAAACTAGCTTTTTACCTGCTAACATACCAAAAAGTGTAAAATATCCTCAAGAAACTCATAAGTAACAACACACTTAATATTATAGAATTGAGCTTCTATCTAACTAAAAATGCTTCAATTTACACAGTTTACCTGACTTATTTACGGTTAAATAGTGGACTGTCTAGCATAAATGGTGACTGATCAGCGCGCATAGGCCCATGAAATGATAGCTGAAGGTCCAAAATTGCATATCAGATGGTTTGAAGTAAGCTTGGATTGCAAGGCAAATGTACATTGATGCTTGAAGATTGATCCATGCCAAATGATATCAGCCTGTTTAAGCCATGCGCAGCCTATGCATTTCAAGTCCAAAATGAATGAATTTGAGCTCTTTGGAAATATGAGATCAAGAGGAACAAGTTTGATGTTGAACACTTTTTCATTTGGAGCTTGTAACTTGGAGAAACTTATGGTGGAAGTTTGGAAATTTTTGACATATCAAATTTTTTCTAAGTGTCAAGCCATATGTCTCAATATTCCACCTTGCTTAACTTTTTCTATGAGCTTCAAATGAGAAATGTGTCTTCATCAAAGTTGTATCTTTCTTAAAGATATTCAAAATGGTCACCAATTTCATGTCATTTGGATTTGAAATGATAGAGTTATGCATTTTTGAAGTTTGGATAAATCACTTGATCAATGGTATAGGTCAAAAGTGACCTATAATGTAGCCTCATATCACATGCTCAAAAAAGTTGCATTAGCTCCCACTCCAAACATAAAATTTGAAGTAGACACATTGAATTTGGTTATGCAACTTGGAAATCTTACATATCATAAAAATTGAGCAAGTTATGGCCTTGGGAAGTTGACTTTCAAATTAGGGTTTAGACAAAATGACCTATAATGTTTCAACATAGAAAATGATTTTCCAAGAAAAACTAGCTCTAGGTCTCAACATGAAAGTTGTTTAGAATGTCATTTAGAGTAAGTTTAGGTGTTCTAAGGTCCTCAGCTTCTCAGACCCAATTAGAGATAGTAATGCCTAACCACAAATACTTGTGTGACATTTCCAAATCCAAAGGAGTCTCCACTGAGTGGATGGATCTCAAGCCAACTTGTTAAGGACTACTCCACACAAGTCGAACATGACTATACCATCCTCCTATCTTAATTGCACTCAAGTTCGGGTTAGAACTTATCTCACCACTCAGAGATTACCAAGCACAACAAGTAGATTATATCACACATACATATATACAAACCTCACATATATACAAATATATTCACACAAAAAGAAGGCTAAACCCACTGGAGACTACTCCCCAGTAGAGTCGCCACTTAATTTATGTAGCGGGAAATTCATGATCATCAAGCTATTGACAAGCTAGAGATGAATTAACAAGTTTTGCCACCTCACTTTTATTGTTTCCAAGGGAAAAGGGAAAAAGTACGAACAAAACCCAAAAAGTAAGAATTTTTCAAATAAAAACTAATAAAAGTCAGAGATCACAAATAAGGGGGTTGGTTACCTAGAGGGAAGGTGTTAGCACCCAAAGTGTCCTAGGTACTCCTAGGGGGCCCTTTTTGTGTGCATATGTATTTTTGTACAAAGTGATGTTTACAAACAAATAGAATGGGGGGATGAGAAAAGAATTCATTAATTATATTTTGTGTTTGACAAGACCTTCGGTCTTGTGCCTACGTACCAACATAAGAACAAGGGATCAAAACCTCGTAGTTCGTGCTATAAATTTCAAAATGGGTGTGTTGGTTTTAACAAAATTTATATTTGAAAGGCACAAAGGCCTAAAATGATTTGAATGAGTTAGTTCTTTTTGGATTTTTGAAAGTTTAATTCAAATATAGTTAAGTTTATTTACAACCTTGATTTAAGAAAATAAGTTTGAAAATGCAATGGCATAAGGCCAAAGTTTCTATCTTTTTGCAAAAGTGGTCAAAGTTTAGAACAAAATTAGTTCACACAAAGAAGGTTTTGAAAAATAGAGGGAGATATTTTGAAATTAAAGAAATGGGGAGAAGATGAAGAGACTACCCTATGCACAAAAATTAAAAGTTTAGAGTTGAAAAGATCTGACCAAATGGGTAGCAATCCAATAGACAAGTATGTCAATAGAAATCCAGAATTCCCTTGGACTTTTAGAAATAAGCAACACACAAATGCACAATTATATTATCTTGAAGAGAAAGGCCTCCAATAAAGATGGGCTCATCCAAGCTTATCCACTTCATGATATACTCCAAAATAGCCCATGCAACAGATGAATTCCACAAGTCACAGGTTCAAAATAACAGCCTAACAATGATCAATGTTGCAGATGAATCTTAGAGAGATCTTCAAAGATGTATCAGATGAATCTCAAATTGCAAGCACTTGGTTCTTCAACAAATTGGCATTGACCAAGTCCATTAGCAAAGGAAAGTTGCCTAAGTTCTAAGTCCATTTGTCCAATATCAAGCCAACAGTCCACACAAAAGTTTTTTTAGGGGTTTTGTTATTATTATGTACATTAATGGTCAAAGACCATACAAACAAACAAAGTAACACAAACAAAATATATCACACAATATCGTCTAAATGGACAAAGTGAAAACTACATTAACATAAACAATTAGGATGATATGTATAATGACAAATGATATAAAGTGCTAAAAGTAAAAAGCTGTAGGATCAAGCGCTTACCACTGAGCTAAAAGCATTTGCTGTTAGTGAGGGTGCAACTTTATTTCCTTATAGTATGAGCTTTTTCAGGGGATGCACCTAAAGCGAAGTTTGTAAGCTCCCTCTAAGCGCCATGGGTTGGGATGTTAAGCCCATTCGAATCCCTAAGGGTGACGCTGGATTTATTTATCCAACAATCTCCCCCCTAGTGTCAGCTGGGGGGATTCAAACCCATGACCAAGCTCTGATACCACTTGTAGGATCAAGCGCTTACCATTGAGCTAAAAGCAATTGATGTTAGTGAGGGTGCAACTTTATTTCCTTATAATATGAGCTTTTTCAGGGGTTGCACCTAAAGCGAAGTTTGTAAGCTCCCTCTAAGCGCCATGGGTTGGGATGTTAAGCCCATTCGAATTGTAGGTGTTTAATTGGCTGCATTATATGGTAAAACACTAGATGGTTACTAATGTCTTGACTGATGTCATGACATGTAGGTGTGACTACATTGTAGTTACTGCAGGACTAGCTAACACAGGTTTTATTGAATGTCAAACTGGATGCTGTGACATTCATACCTGTCAACAGATACTAAGGAATAGAACAGCAGGAGTTCTGTTAGAACTTAGTATTTATTTCCAGTCTGGTTATCAAGGAAAGACTAGACCTGGCATAAGGCCTACTGACTGAATGTCAAACTGGATGTTATGACTTTCATCATTGACAGCAGCTGCTGAAGATTAGACAGAGTGGTGTTCTGCTATACTTCAG
Source organism: Lathyrus oleraceus (assembly GCF_024323335.1). Classification (NCBI taxonomy): domain Eukaryota; kingdom Viridiplantae; phylum Streptophyta; class Magnoliopsida; order Fabales; family Fabaceae; genus Lathyrus; species Lathyrus oleraceus. Next base: position 272,279,536 of record NC_066579.1, on the reverse strand, counting down.
CATGTAACTTAGTTTGTTCTTCAAAAGAATAACAAAACTAACTTAAGGCCAATTGTGTAAATGTTAAGTTGGACACTTTGACATTTATTAATGTAAGCTTTCACTGTATTATGGTCATTTTGATCATGTACAGGTCAGCAAAATTGTACAGTCTGTTTTCTGGAAAAACAGACTCAGCATATGGACCTTGATGTCAAGCTGAATGTCGTGACATTCATGCCTGACAGCATATGCTATATTGTAGGTTGTTCAGTTTTCTGTTTCAGCTTTTTCTCAGGCTATTCTTCAGGAAGTCAACAGCTTAGAGAAAAACCAGGAAATCAACAACCAATCTACATTCAATGAACCTAACAAATAGCCTATTTGTTAGTAACCTAAATGTTGAATTTATGGGAACTTGTGTGACCTTAAATTCAGGAGAATACAAGTGCAAAAGCCCAGGATACTGCAATATAAAAGGAAGGCGTTCCTTCATTCAGTTTCAGGGATTTTGAGGCGTGAAGATTAAGTGTGTCCATCATACTTCACTGCTGTATTTTTGTGAGTCTTGTATTAGACGTATCTGTAATACCCCAAAATTTACCCTTCATTTTTCCTGAAAAAAAAAAACGAAAAAAAAAACGACAAAAAAATAAATAAATAATTTAATTAATTAATTAATTAATTAATTAATTAATTAATTAATTAATTAATTAAATAAAATAAATAAATAAATAAAATATAACAAATTATTTTGGACTTGGGTCTCCCTCATTTGAGCCCATTACCCACGAAAATCAGTCTATAAATACTGAAGTTTCAGTAGAGGAAAACACACTTGGAGTTACACTTGGAGTTACACTGGGAGATTCACTGGAGAAAGAAGGAAGAGAAGCAAAACACTTTGAGGTTTCCTTGGAACAAAACCCTGAGGAAAAAGATAGTGAGAGAAAAGCCAACAGAGTTCAGAGCAACCTCCAAACCCTGAAGGGAACTCAACTTGTAAACCTCACGGGTGCAACTCAATTTCAATCAAGCTCCCCAATCAGGTTTGCCCTATATCCATCATCTTTATGCCTTTTATTTGAATGCTCTAAATGTATGAGGTATTATGGGTGAATTTGATACCTTTTTGTGAGCCTTTTGTGAATTTTGATGGAATTATTCATGTGGTTACATTTTGATTTAGGGGCAACTCTGGGTTACCCTATTTTGTTTATTCTAACCTGTCTTGTGTTTCCATGGCATTGTTTTCTCTTGATTTCATCCTACTACTCTAACCCTTTGTCGAGTTTTGTGAGGGCTCACATGGCTTTCGCAGAGACACTCGCGTGGTTTTCCACTTTATTTGTGGGATACCCCCTGGAGTTTTATTCTGATTATTCGTGTTGACTGATTTCCTTTGACGGTCCAGCTGGAGACATTTCAGGGTTTCTTGCCCCTTTAACTGCTATAGCTTCGGATCTTTATCCGTGTGGTAATTTTTTCCCTTTCTCATACTTTATCGCTTTCTTAGCTGGAAGACCTCGATAGGAGGCAATGTTTGAGCCCCTTGGTGGCATTTTACTTTGAGATACATGTTTTGTGTTTTGTATTCATATCCCTGCAGGTAGCGCGGTTCCTTCGTCAAGGACTGCCTTTTTGCCCTCGAGCATCCCAAACCCTAAAACCCAAAGCAACACGTTTACTCCTTCTACTACAGGCGAGTAAGTCTCCAAAGGTCGAGCATCCGGTAGATTGCGTAGTAACGTTGTTCGTCCAAAACCCCATCCATAACCCCGTAGTTAGCCGAACTACGGCTTGCTCTGATTCTCATTCCAGATGAGATACGTAGGCATAAGACGCGATGTCTTAGCGAGCACACATCCCCCAACCCATAGGTCAGCCGAGCTACGAAGACTCTGATTCTCATATTCAGATGAGATACGTATGCAGTGGATGCGACATCCGCGCGAGTCATTTCTCTTAACCTTTTTAGTAAATAAACACGTTAGGTAAACCCACACCCTTTAGACAAAAACTACAAAAGTGGATCCCGTAGAGTACTATGGATGCGTAGGGGTGCTAATACCTTCCCTTCGCATAACCGACTCCCGAACCCAAGATTTGGTTGCGAGACCCCGTCTTGTCCTTTCCTTTTTCAGGTTTACTTCGAGCGTTTCCTTTCCCTCCTTTGGGATGAATAACGCACGGTGGCGACTCTTCTGTCATTCTCTTTCGCCGGTTGTTTTTTTCGCGCACTGTATTTTTTAGGTTGCGACAGCTGGCGACTCTGCTGGGGACTTTAAGAAGTTGACCTCTTGCTGGTCCATCTTCCCTAAGCGAGTCCCTCCTAGCTTTTGTAGTTTGTTTGTTTATTGGGTGTTCATGCTTTTGTACAGTTATTTATTTACCTGCTTTACCTTATTACATTGTGTACATATCATTGTTGTATCTGTTTCTGTTGGCCGGCTGCTTGGTGATCTTTGTGAGATGAGTTCTATACCCGAACTCGAGTGCACTTAAGATAGGAGAATGGCATAGTCCTGTCAACTTGTGTGGAGTATTCCTTAGCGAGTTGACTTGCAAGCCCATTCACTTGGTGGAGGTCATGTTGAGATCAATAATGTCACATAAGTAAGTTGTGGTTAGACATTACTTGTTCCAATATAGACCTAAGAAGCCAAGGACCTTAGTTTACCTAACCCATCTTGGCCTATTCGTAGGACGTAGTGCGAAAGTCGTTCAAATGTAAGATTTGATACGATTGTTACGCGATACTACACTCATAAGAGTCTCTCTTGAGAATATTGTTGGAATACGAGTAGTCGTTCCTCTAATAATATCCGAAAGATGGGATTATGACTATGGGAACCTTTTTGTAGAACATGTTTGGCAGGTTTAAACCTTAGTACACTCCTTTTGGGTGGTTCTTAACCTAAACTCCATGCTCGTGACTTGCGACAAACCCTTGATTCATGGTTGATCCGATCAGGTATCCTTAATATCAATGAAACTCGGGTGTTGATAAGGTGTAAACCATAATCCGCCAAAATGGGTGGTTGATATTAAGGATAACATGATCCATCCCATGACCTTTGTTTGGTGTGCTCTTAATTTCTCTCCAGACAGTGCAACCTGACAGATGTTCAAGCAGATACAGCAATCCTGATTGACATACCACTGCATTGCATTCACATCATCACATCATTTGCATTCATATCATTTAACACATGTTTATCCTTTTCAAGGGGGTTTAAATCTTCTTCTTGATTCTAGTCGGGGTTTTCTTCTTACGCTGTTTATCAAATGTGAGACTGGAATCAAGGAGGTAGAATACCTTTTGGAATTGATAAACATGTCATTGCATTTGCATAGTCATCCGCATGTCTTGCATAACAGGTACCGCCACATTGTTCTCAGTTTGTTTGGTGTCCCACTAGCAGGATAGCTGACTCAGGCATTCATCGATACGGTACCCGAAGGAATCAACAGAGAGCAATGGAGAGCCTACAAGCAGAGCTCGCCGAGATGAAGATTCGCATGAATCAATTCATGGATTTGGTTCAAGGGGTGGCTCAAGAACAGCAGGAGCTTAGATTGTTGGTACAGAGGGATCCCCCTATTACTCAACCGGAGACGTTGGCTGATCCTTCAGCTGGAGAGGCTAATGGTCCCAATGGACCAGAGCCTATCCCGATCCCGCGTATCAACCTAGATCAACAACCCATTCAGGATGGTCAGGATGATCAGTTCCCTTTGCTTCAGGAAGACTTTGGCATGGACCCCATGTTTAAAAGATTGGAAGAGAGGTTGAAAGCAGTGGAAGGACAGAATCTTCTGGGAGTAGATGTTGCTGACTTGGGGCTGGTCCCAGGTGTGCGAGTGCCACCGAAATTCAAGGTCCCGATATTTGACAAATACAATGGCAGCTCTTGCCCCAAAACTCACGTGCAAGCCTATTTCCGTAAAATGGTTGCATACTCTGACGACGAGAAGATACTTATGTACTTCTTCCAGGACAACCTGGCTGGGGCATCCTTGGAATGGTATATGAGGCTGGACAGAGCCCACATCCGTTGCTGGAGGGATTTGGCGGAGGCTTTCGTGAAGCAGTACCAGTATAATGCAGACATGGCTCCGGACAGAACTCAACTTCAGAATCTGTCTCTTAAAAGCAATGAGTGCTTCAGGGAATACGCTCAACGCTGGAGGGATACAGCTTCCCGTGTTCAGCCTCCTATGTTGGAAAAGGAAATGGCCAACATGTTCATGAATACGCTGCCTGGACCTTATCTGGAGTGCCTGGTGGGGTGCAATGCTTCCAACTTTGCTGATGTGGTCTCTACCGGAGAAAGGGTGGAGAATTACCTAAAGACCTATAAGAGCCAAAATGGAGTTGGATCCTCATCAGGGGTGAAGAAGCCGTTCATTCAGGGACAGAAGAGGAGAGAAGGGGATGCAAGTGCCATATCTTCTTATCATAACAAGGATAACCGGAGGAATAATTTTCAGAATTATCATCAGCAACCGTATGTTGCGGCTGTGACCATTCCAGCTGCAGCACCACTACAACAACAACAATCACAACGTCAACCAGCTCAGTATCAACAGCAGCAACAACCGGGTAACAGACCCGCTTATCAACAGAGGCAAAGGATGATGGACCGGCGTTTCGACACCCTTCCAATGTCGTACGCTCAGATGCTTTCTAGTCTTCAACAACTACAACTTGTGCAACTGCGTACTCTGGCTCCTCCTGTTGGTAGACTTCCGATGGGTTACAACGCCAACGCTAGGTGTAGCTTCCACTCTGGGGCACCTGGCCATGACATTGAGAACTGCAAAGCTTTTAAGCACGTAGTTCAGGACCTCATAGATTCAAAGGCCATCGACCTTGCACCAGCTCCGAATGTCGTCAACAATCCCATGCCCCAGCATGGTGGTGCGAACGTTAATTTGGTAGAGGGAAAAGCCAAGCCCATTAAGGATGTGTTGAAGTTGAAGACTCCATTGTTGGATATCAAAGGATGCTTGCTGAAGGCCGATGTCTTCCCCGGTTGTGGGAAGGGTTGTTTGGATTGTGCTACTCAGGGCGGAGGTTGTTTGAAGCTACAACAGGGTATCCAGGCCTTGCTCGACAAAGGTATCCTCCAGGTTGAAGATTTGTCTGTCCAAGAGTCTGTGGAAGAGGTTAAGACGGGTGCCTCTATCTCATCCTTTAAGCAGGCACGAGCCGTGGTGGATTCAGGTATTGCTCCCGGTTGGAGGCGTCTGTTGGAATTACCAGTGAAAGAAGATAAGTTCGGGATTGGATATCAGCCAACTTTGACTTCTACAACTTCAACACTTCAGACTCATCAGGGGCCGATCACTTTCTCCAGTGCTGGCATCATTCAGTATGGTCAAGTCTCTGCAGTCAACGAAGAAGAGGGGGATAGTGATTGTGACATTGACAATTGGGTGCGTCCGAAGATCCCGGGTGAAGTCATCAACAATTGGTCTTCTGAGGAGATTATCCAAGTCACTCTTCTTGAAGAGTAATTTTCTTTGTTTATTCATGCATATCCAAGTCTTACGTTCCGCCCAGGGCGTAATGACTCATTGTAGGGCCCACCTATGTGACACTTGCATTTTTTATCATAAATAAAGGACGTCTTTTTGCATTCAAATATTTCGTTCCCTGTCTTTCTATTTTTGCAGTTTTTCAAAATAAAAAAAATGGCAATGTTTTGTTTAGTTTTCACTTCTTGTTCACACTCATAAGCACATACCATCACTCATGCAGATGCACAACACCGGATCCTATTGATAACGGTTCTGCTATGGCTCGTTTCGACTTTTAAAATCCAATCTTTCAAGCTGAAGAAGAGGGTGATGAAGACTGTGAACTCCCTGAAGAGCTTACCAGGTTATTAAAACAAGAGGAAAGGGTTATTCAACCGCATCAAGAGTCTGTTGAAGTGATTAATCTCGGCACCGAAGACGCCAAGAGAGAAATCAAGATAGGGGCTGCTTTAGAAGACAATGTGAAGAAAGGGCTGATTGAATTGCTGCAAGAATACGTTGACATCTTCGCCTGGTCTTATCAGGACATACCCGGGCTGGACACAGACATCGTGGTACACCGCTTGCCTCTCAAAGAAGGTTGTCCTCCGGTCAAGCAGAAACTCAGAAGAACAAGACCAGAGATGGCTGTCAAGATAAAGGAAGAAGTACAAAAGCAGTTGGATGCAGGGTTTCTAGCAGTCGCCAATTATCCGCCATGGGTTGCAAACATCGTCCCAGTACCTAAGAAGGATGGAAAGGTACGGATATGTGTCGACTACCGGGATCTGAACAGAGCTAGCCCTAAAGATGATTTCCCATTACCTCACATCGACGTTTTGGTGGATAATACAGCTCAGTTCTCGGTATTCTCCTTCATGGATGGCTTTTCTGGCTATAACCAAATCAAGATGGCACCAGAAGACATGGAAAAGACAACTTTCATAACCCCATGGGGCACCTTCTGCTACAAGGTGATGCTGTTTGGTCTGAAAAATGCCGGAGCAACATATCAACGAGCGATGGTGACTTTGTTCCATGATATGATTCATCATGAAATCGAGGTTTATGTGGACGATATGATTGCCAAATCTCAAACAGAAGAAGAACATTTGGTGAATTTGCAGAAACTGTTTGAGCGTTTGAGGAAATTCAAACTGAGACTTAATCCGAACAAGTGCACTTTCGGGGTGAGATCGGGAAAATTGCTGGGTTTTATTGTTAGCGGAAAAGGGATTGAGGTGGATCCTGACAAAGTGAAAGCAATACAGGAAATGTCTGAGCCAAGAACAGAGAAGCAAGTCCGTAGTTTCTTAGGGAGGTTGAACTACATTGCAAGGTTCATCTCTCACCTAACAACCACGTGTGAGCCAATTTTCAAATTGCTGAGGAAGGATCAGGCTATCAGGTGGAATGAAGATTGTCAAAGGGCTTTCGAGAAGATAAAAGAGTATCTACAGAAACCTCCGATCCTTATACCTCCAGTTCCTGGGAGACCTCTGATAATGTACCTATCAGTGACCGAGAACTCGATGGGGTGTGTATTGGGACAGCAGGACGAGTCTGGTCGAAAAGAGCATGCCATATACTACCTTAGCAAAAAGTTTACCGACTGTGAAATCAAATATTCGCAGCCTGAGAAAACTTGCTGTGCTTTGGCCTGGGCTGCTCGCCGACTGAGACAGTATATGTTGAACCATACTACCTTGTTGATTTCTAAGATGGATCCAATGAAATACATATTCGAGAAGCCAGCTCTCACCGGAAGGGTCGCTCGTTGGCAAATGATTTTAACAGAGTATGATATTCAGTACACGTCACAGAAGGCCATCAAAGGGAGTATTCTGTCAGACTATCTTGCTCAGCAGCCGATTGATGATTATGAGCCGATGAAGTTTGATTTTCCAGATGAAGACATCATGTTCCTCAAGATGAAAGACTGTGAAGAGCCAGTTGTTGAGGAGGGACCTGATCCAAACGAAAAGTGGACTTTGTTGTTTGATGGGGCTGTCAATGCTAGAGGAAGTGGAATTGGCGCTGTCATTACAACTCCGAAAGGTGCCCACATACCTTTCACCGCTCGTTTGACTTTTGAGTGCACAAATAATGAAGCTGAGTACGAGGCCTGTTTCTTGGGTATTGAGCAAGCCATTGATTTGAGAATCAAGACTTTGGACATCTTCGGAGATTCAGCGCTGGTGATCAATCAAGTGAATCGTGATTGGAATACTCTCCAGCCCACTCTGGTCCCCTATAGAGATTACACGAGAAGACTTTTGACTTTCTTCACAACGGTAAAATTGTATCATATACCTCGTGATGAGAACCAGATGGCAGACGCACTTGCTACTCTATCCTCCATGATCAAGGTAATTCGTTGGAACCATGCTCCCAGGATCGATGTGATGCGCCTTGACAGGGCCGCGTATGTGTTTGCTGCTGAACTGGTAGTCGATGACAAGCCCTGGTATCACGATATCAAGTGCTTTATGAAGAATCAAGAGTACCCTGCAGGGGCATCCAACAATGACAGAAAGACTTTGAGAAGATTGGCAGGCAGTTTCTTCTTGAACAAAGACGATGTGCTGTATAAGAGGAACTTCGACATGGTTTTGCTCAGATGCGTGGACAGACACGAGGCGGACATGTTAATGCAGGAAGTTCATGAAGGTTCCTTCGGTACTCATGCCGGCGGACATGCAATGGCTAAGAAATTGTTGAGAGCGGGTTATTATTGGATGACCATGGAATCAGATTGTTTCAAGTATGCTGGGAAGTGTCATAAGTGCCAGATTTATGCTGATAAGGTGCATGTACCGCCGAATCCTCTGAATGTGATGTCTTCGCCGTGGCCGTTTGCCATGTGGGGCATTGACATGATTGGAAAGATTGAGCCGACTGCTTCCAATGGGCATCGCTTCATCCTTGTTGCCATCGACTATTTCACCAAGTGGGTCGAGGCAGCGTCGTTCGCGAATGTCACCAGACATGTGGTTGCCCGTTTCATCAAGAAAGAAATCATTTGTCGCTATGGGATTCCCGAAAGAATCATTACTGATAATGGTTCTAATCTCAACAACAAAATGATGAAGGAGTTGTATCAGAACTTCAACATTCAGCATCACAACTCTTCCCCTTACCGCCCTAAGATGAACGGCGCTGTTGAGGCGGCAAATAAGAACATAAAGAAGATTGTGCAGAAGATGGTCGTCACGTACAGAGATTGGCATGAGATGCTACCTTTCGCCTTGCATGGGTACCGTACTTCAGTATGTACATCGACCGGGGCAACCCCTTACTCCCTTGTGTATGGTATGGAAGCAGTCCTACCTGTTGAAGTGGAGATTCCTTCCCTAAGAGTCTTGTTGGATGTCAAGCTAGACGAAGCTGAATGGATTCGGACAAGGTTCAATGAGTTGAGTCTTATGGAAGAGAAGCGAATGGCAGCCATTAGTCATGGGCACTTGTATCAGAGTCGGATGAAGAGAGCCTTTGATCAGAAAGTGCATCCTCGTTGTTTCCAAGTCGGAGATTTAGTGTTGAAAAGGATCCTTCCTCCTCAGACAGATCGCAGGGGCAAGTGGACTCCTAACTATGATGGACCGTATATCGTCACCAAGGTTTTTGATGGTGGGGCTTTAATGCTTGCAACTATGGATGGTGAAAACTTCACTTCCCCTGTGAACTCAGACGCAGTTAAAAAAATACTTCGCATAAAATAGACCCGCTGGACAGTAAAAAGAGTAGTCCAGGCAAAAATGGGCATCCCGACGAACCAAGAAAATGAAAAGGTTCGGACAAAAATTAGGGATTAAAAATGAAAAGATCGTACACCCGGTAAGTTGAAAACCTGAAAAGGCAACTTAGGCAAAAATGGGTATCCCGGTGGATTGAAAACCCGAAAAGGGCGATCCAGGCAAAAGTTAGGGATTAAGCGAATGACTGCGTTCTGAGTAGTTCTAAATCTCATCTCGTGCCAATGACTAGAAATTTTTGAAGGATAGCAAACAGTCCAATCACTCTTTCAGAAGGCTGATTATCTGGAGGATCTTGAAGACGAGCAAGTCATAGCAGAATTGTAACCCAATAGAAATCCATTTCACATTGCCATTAGATTAATTTCTGTTTTTATCTATTGTGCGATTACCTCTTTCCAGGGATTGCTTCTTAATGTAAATGCCTATTCAGAGGCCATTCAATCAATAAAATCATGTTATTCAGTATATCTCTGTTTTCATTTTCATTTTACTGTTTTGTTTGCAAAAATGACGTTCGAATTTTTGATAAACATTGCATCGTGACACATAAGGGCTTTACAGGTACATGCTTAATAAACATTTAAAATTGCTGTAAATTTTAAGTGCTTTGGATCGTCTATTCAGAACAGATACCCTCGGGGCATTCCATTAAAATTCCCTGCGGACGATCGTGAATATCTTCCCCAGTGAAGTCGCCAACAGACGAATCTGGTGTCTTATCCCTGCAGAGCTGATCAGAGTGTTGGATTCCTCAATCCCCAGCAGTTTCTCACCACCGTGCTTCCCCAAGCGGTTGTTTCAGGACATACACTCCCCAGTAGAGTTGACAGTACCAGACTATATATCCCCAGCGGAGTTGACAGTGCCAGACTGTATCTTCCCAGCAGAAGTGGCTGCTCCTTAGAGTTCGATGCCAGATCGATAATCCCAATGCCAGATCCATGGTTTCTTTCCTTGAAGCAGAACCTCGGTACCGTATCAGTGTTTGCTCCCCCTGCTGAGTCATCTCTCGAAAATCGTGGTTGCCAGAACCATTGTAGCTTTCCTCAGCAGCAGGCTTCCAATGCCATTCTTTCCCCGATCAGAGTCTCGGTATGGCCAGAACACCGCATGGCTAGTCATCTCCCCACAGAGTTCTTTGCGCTGTGCATCTCCAACAGCCTTGCCAGGGTCCAGAAGATGGTGATCATTTCTCCAGCAGATCCCTTGCCTCAGCTTGGCATTCTACCCAGCATTTCGCATCCCTGCATGTAGAATCATATTGCATTGCATCCTTCCAAATCGCGTAGCATTTCCATTTTCATCGAGCATTACGCCATTGAAAAATTCAAACATACGCATGTAAGCATAAAACATTCTCGGTACCCCAAGTGATAAGCTAGAAGTTGTTTCCAGTACTCAGACTGAAGATTGTTCATGACTTACCTTTGTTATCCCCAGCAAGTGTCATTGGCCCATGCGCCGCCTCTATTATCATTCCCTATTTCTGCCAATGCTGACAGGCATGAAGTTTTCCGATATCCAGACCGAAGTGGCATTCAGGCCAGTTTTCCGGTATCCAGACCGAAGTGGCATTCAGGCCAGTTTTCCGGTATCCAGACCGAAGTGGCATTCAGGCCAGTGTTCCGATGTTTAGATCGAAGAAGTTTCCGACGTTCAGGTCGATGCAACTTGTGGCGTTCAGGCCAGTTTTCCCGGTATCCAGACCGAAGTGGCATTCAGGCCAGTTTTCCGGTATCCAGATCGAAGTGGCATTCAGGCCAGTTTTCCGGTATCCAGACCGAAGTGACATTCAGGCCAGTGTTCCGATGTTCAGATCGAAGAAGTTTCCGACGTTCAGGTCGATGCAACTTGTGGCATTCAGGCCAGTTTTCCGGTATTCAGATCGAAATGGCATTCAGGCCAATTTTCCGATATTCAGATCGAAGTGGCATTCAGGCCAATTTTCCGATGTTCAGATCGAAGAAGGTTCCGACGTTCAGGTCGATGCGACTTGTGGCATTCAGGCCCATTTTCCGATGTTCAGATCGAAATCCTTTCCAGTATTCAGACTGATGAGCGGCATTCAAGCCATGGTTATTTCTGTGTTACCATTTATTTTGGTATCCAGTTTAACATTCTTTTTCGATATTCAAACTGACTCTCACCGTACCAGACGAATTCTTCTTTCAAGACCACCTCTTTGCTGATTCTGACAGACATTGTTACTTCACTTCACTTCAGTGCAAATTTTTGGGCTTTTATTGTATTCAATCCCTTGATACCTCGAAAGTACGAAAGCAACTGCCATCTTCTTTCCGGGTCTCCAGTTGATTGAATAGGGGCAGCTGTAATACCCCAAAATTTACCCTTCATTTTTCCTGAAAAAAAAAACGAAAAAAAAAAAACGAAAAAAAAAAAAACGAAAAAAAAAACGACAAAAAAATAAATAAATAATTTAATTAATTAATTAATTAAATAAATAAAATAAATAAATAAATAAAATATAACAAATTATTTTGGACTTGGGTCTCCCTCATTTGAGCCCATTACCCACGAAAATCAGTCTATAAATACTGAAGTTTCAGTAGAGGAAAACACACTTGGAGTTACACTTGGAGTTACACTGGGAGATTCACTGGAGAAAGAAGGAAGAGAAGCAAAACACTTTGAGGTTTCCTTGGAACAAAACCCTGAGGAAAAAGATAGTGAGAGAAAAGCCAACAGAGTTCAGAGCAACCTCCAAACCCTGAAGGGAACTCAACTTGTAAACCTCACGGGTGCAACTCAATTTCAATCAAGCTCCCCAATCAGGTTTGCCCTATATCCATCATCTTTATGCCTTTTATTTGAATGCTCTAAATGTATGAGGTATTATGGGTGAATTTGATACCTTTTTGTGAGCCTTTTGTGAATTTTGATGGAATTATTCATGTGGTTACATTTTGATTTAGGGGCAACTCTGGGTTACCCTATTTTGTTTATTCTAACCTGTCTTGTGTTTCCATGGCATTGTTTTCTCTTGATTTCATCCTACTACTCTAACCCTTTGTCGAGTTTTGTGAGGGCTCACATGGCTTTCGCAGAGACACTCGCGTGGTTTTCCACTTTATTTGTGGGATACCCCCTGGAGTTTTATTCTGATTATTCGTGTTGACTGATTTCCTTTGACGGTCCAGCTGGAGACATTTCAGGGTTTCTTGCCCCTTTAACTGCTATAGCTTCGGATCTTTATCCGTGTGGTAATTTTTTCCCTTTCTCATACTTTATCGCTTTCTTAGCTGGAAGACCTCGATAGGAGGCAATGTTTGAGCCCCTTGGTGGCATTTTACTTTGAGATACATGTTTTGTGTTTTGTATTCATATCCCTGCAGGTAGCGCGGTTCCTTCGTCAAGGACTGCCTTTTTGCCCTCGAGCATCCCAAACCCTAAAACCCAAAAAAACACGTTTACTCCTTCTACTACAGGCGAGTAAGTCTCCAAAGGTCGAGCATCCGGTAGATTGCGTAGTAACGTTGTTCGTCCAAAACCCAATCCATAACCCCGTAGTTAGCCGAACTACGGCTTGCTCTGATTCTCATTCCAGATGAGATACGTAGGCATAAGACGCGATGTCTTAGCGAGCACACATCCCCCCAACCCATAGGTCAGCCGAGCTACGAAGACTCTGATTCTCATATTCAGATGAGATACGTATGCAGTGGATGCGACATCCGCGCGAGTCATTTCTCTTAACCTTTTTAGTAAATAAACACGTTAGGTAAACCCACACCCTTTAGACAAAAACTACAAAAGTGGATCCCGTAGAGTACTATGGATGCGTAGGGGTGCTAATACCTTCCCTTCGCATAACCGACTCCCGAACCCAAGATTTGGTTGCGAGACCCCGTCTTGTCCTTTCCTTTTTCAGGTTTACTTCGAGCGTTTCCTTTCCATCCTTTGGGATGAATAACGCATGGTGGCGACTCTTCTGTCATTCTCTTTCGCCGGTTGTTTTTTTCGCGCACTGTATTTTTCAGGTTGCGACAGTATCTTGTAAGCCAAGTCATTATCAAGTAGATGATAGCTTTGGCATAGGGTGTTCATTGAGTTGTAAGTGTTGTGTCACTCAAAGCTTTTAAGCGTGAGTGCTGTGTATCTTGATTAAAGCTGTGAAGCACAATCAAGAGTTGTTTGAAGTGTGACTTCAACTTGTCTTTAATATTGTTTAAAGATAGTAATCACTGAGGTGATTGAGGGGGAGTGAGTAGGAACTCTGATCTTAGGTTAAGATTGAAATTGCATTGGGTAGGGATTAAGTGATAAGTTGTAAACGGGTGAGTTTAGCTTTGAATTGATACTACTGATAGTGGATTTCCTCCCTGGCTTGGTAGCCCCCAGACGTAGGTCATGTTGGACTGAACTGGGTGAACAATTACTTGTGTTATTTACTGCACTTACTGTTAAGTTCTGCATAATCCCTGTCTGTGCAGAATTGGATGTCATAATAACCAGTGTGACATCCAAAGTCTGATAACTAGAATTTCAATTGGCATCAGAGCAGGCACCCTGCCTGTGAATTTCTGGGTGAGATCTAGGGAAGTTACTTTCTAGTACCATGGACAAGGATTTAGGACACTCAAACAGACCACCCATGTTGGATGGCTCTAATTATGATGACTGGAAGCCTCGTATGATAGCCTTCTTAAGGTCTCTAGACAGCAAAGTCTGGAGAGCTGTCAACAAAGGATGGGAACATCCAATGAGGACAGGTGAAGATGGAGTCAGTGTGCAGATTCCTGAAGAAGAGTGGGACAAGGAGCAAGAGGCATTAGCTCTTGGAAATTCCAAGGCCTTGAATGCATTGTTCAATGGAATCAGCAAGAACATCTTCAGGCTGGTACACCACTGTGAACTAGCTAAGGAAGTTTGGGATACCCTCAAGGTAACTCATGAAGGTACTTCCAAGGTGAAGATGTCCAAACTTCAGATGCTGACCACCAAGTTTGAAAATCTGAGGATGAAAGAGGATGAGACTATTCATGACTTTCACATGAATATTCTTGAAATTGCAAACACCTCTGGTGGACTAGGTGAGAAAATGGCTGAAGAGAAACTTGTAAGAAAGATTCTCAGGTCCTTGCCTAAGAGATTTGCTATGAAGGTCACAGCCATAGAGGAGGCGCAGGACATCTGCAACATGAAGGTGGATGAACTCATTGGTTCCCTCCAAACCTTTGTAATGGGCTTGGGTGAGTATGCAGAGAAGAAGAACAAAAGTATAGCTTTTGTATCTAATACTGAAGAGGAGTCAGAAGCAGGATATACTGGAGGTGATGAAAGTATATCAGAAGCCTTAGCCATGCTTGGGAGACAGTTCAACAAGTTCGTGAAGAAGATTGATCAAAGAGGTAGACCCAATGTCAAGAACATCCCGTCTGACATTAAGAGAAGATCAACTTCTGATGAGAAGTTCAATTACGGCAAGGGAATCCAGTGTCATGGCTGTGAAGGGTATGGACACGTCAGAGCTGAATGCCCTACTTACCTCAAATTGCAAAGTAAGGGGTTAGCTATCACATGGTCTGAAGGAGACTCTGAAAGTGAGTCTGAAGGAGAATCTGCCAAACATGTCACTGCACTAACCAGTGTTTGTGCCTCTGAAGATGACTCAAGTGCAGATGAACTGACCTTTGATGAACTTGCTGCAGCCTATAAGAAGCTGTGTTCCACCAGTGCAGAAGTGCGTGCACAAGGAGAAAAGCAAAAGAAACTCATCAAGGAACTGGAAGATGAGAGACAGAAGCAACTGTCTGTCATAGAGGGTCTAAATGGTGAGATAACCCTGCTGACTTCCAAGCTGAATCAGATGACTAAATCCATCAGAATGATGAATAAGGGAACTGACACCTTAGAAGAGATTCTAAAGGTGGGACAGCAGTCTGGAACCAAATCTGGCCTTGGATTTGGGAAAAGATCCTCAACTGAACACAAACGCCCAAAGGCTAAAGTTCAGAAGTTCAAGCGGAAGTCAAAGCCAATGTCTCAACATCGAGGAACTAGGATGAATGATCATCAGAAGAGGAAATACCAGGAGTGGAGGTGTCACCACTGTGGTAGGCTTGGTCATATAAAAGCCTTCTGCTACTGGATTCATGGTTTCCCTAACCAAGCCTCGCATGTCAGGCCTAAGCATAAAACACATAAGCGATATGTTCCCATTAAGAAGCAACAATGGTATGCTAGGATAGCACACACTGCTCTAAGGGCTTCTACCAGAGAGGACTGGTCCTTTGACAGTGGATGCTCAAGACATATGACTGGTATGGAAAATCTACTGGTAGATATTCAACCTCACACTACCAGCTATGTGACCTTTGGTGATGGTGCTAAAGGAAAAATAAAAGGTGTGGGCAAACTGGACTGTTCTGGAGTGCCAAAACTGAATAATGTGCTGTTAGTAAGAGGACTAACTGCAAACCTCATCAGCATAAGTCAGCTGTGTGATCAAGGGTTTCATGTTCAGTTTACTAAGGAGCTATGCATTGTGACAAATGGTGACAATCAGGAAGTTATGAGAGGAACCAGGTCCAAAGATAACTGCTACCTGTGGGAACCTGAAGTTTCTAACTTTTCCACAACATGCTCCTCAGCCAAGGAAGAACAGGATGTGAAGCTGTGGCATAGACGCCTTGGACATCTCCACTTACGGGGAATGAAGAAGATTATATCCAAGGAAGCAGTCAGAGGAATTCCAAAGCTTCTGATTGATGAAGGAAGAGTCTGTGGAGAATGCCAGGTGGGCAAGCAAACCAAGACGTCACATCCGAAGCTGGGACATCCCACAACCTCCAGAGTTCTGGAACTGTTGCACATGGACCTAATGGGACCTATGCAGGTTGAAAGTCTTGGTGGGAAGAAATATGCATACGTGGTGGTGGATGTCCATTCCAGATACACGTGGATAAGCTTCATCAGAGAGAAGTCAGATACATTTGATGTCTTCAAAGACCTGTGCATAAGACTTCAAAGGGAAAAGGACTGTTGTGTGGTCCGGATTAGAAGTGATCATGGTACGGAGTTCAAGAATTCCAAGTTTGATGAGTTTTGCTCGTCTGAAGGAATAAGTCATGAGTTCTCCTCTCCTATAACTCCTCAGTAGAATGGAATAGTTGAAAGAAAAAATAGAACTATTCAAGAATCTACCATAGCAATGATTCATGCAAAGAAGCTCCCCATGCACTTCTGGGCTGAAGCAATGAATACCGCATGCTATGTTCACAACAGAGTCACCTTGAGAAAAGGAACCTCCTCCACTCTATATGAAATATGGAAAGGCAGAAAACCCACTGTGAAGTACTTTCATATCTTTGGAAGTAAATGCTACATTCTCACAGATCGTGAACAGAGAAGGAAGCTAGATCCCAAAAGTGATGAAGGTATATTTCTGGGATACTCCACTAACAGCAGAGCCTACAGAGTGTTCAACTACAGGACCAATGTCCTGATGGAATCCATAAATGTTATTGTGGATGATAAAGAGGAATGAACCGATGTCATGGAGGATGTTGAAACATTCCTTGACAGTTCAACTGACAGTCCAGTCAAGTCTGAAGAAGTACAGGAACCTCCTCCTGAATGTGAAGTAGATGTAACCACCAAAGTGCCATCTATCAGAATTCAGAAAGACCACCCTAAGGATCTTATCATAGGGGATCCCACCAGTGGTGTAACTACCAGGTCAAGAGGAATAAACTCAAATTCCTGCTTTGTATCCAAGGTTGAACCAAAGAATGTGAAAGAAGCCCTGACTGATGAATACTGGATCACTGCCATGCAAGAGGAACTTGAGCAGTTCAAAAGGAATGAAGTCTGGGAACTAGTTCCAAGACCTGAAGGGACCAACATCATTGGTACCAAGTGGATCTACAAAAACAAATATGATGAGAAAGGAGTAATTACTAGAAATAAAGCAAGACTAGTAGCTCAAGGATACACTCAAGTTGAAGGGGTAGATTTTGATGAGACATTTGCTCCTGTGGCTAGGCTTGAGTCCATCAGATTGTTGTTGGGGGTAGCATGCATCCTGAAGTTTAAGCTATTCCAAATGGATGTGAAGAGTGCATTCTTGAATGGCTACCTGAATGAAGAAGTCTATGTGGAACAACCTAAAGGGTTCTGTGATCCTAACCAACCTGAGCATGTATACAAGTTGAGGAAAGCCTTGTATGGGTTGAAACAAGCACCTAGAGCATGGTATGAAAGGTTAACCAAATTTCTGACCTCAAATGGATACAGAAAAGGTGGCATAGATAAAACCTTGTTTGTGAAGGATGAAGAAGGCAAAATCATGATAGCTCAAATCTATGTTGATGATATAGTCTTTGGTGGAATGTCAGAACAAATGGTTCAAAAATTTGTTCACCAGATGCAGTCTGAGTTTGAAATGAGTCTAGTGGGAGAACTGACCTATTTCCTTGGAATGCAAGTAAACCAAATGGAGGACTCTATGTTTCTCTCCCAAAGCAAGTATGCCAAGAACATAGTTAAGAAGTTTGGTCTGGATAATGCTAGGCACAAGAGGACTCCTGCTCCCACTCATCTGAAGTTAACCAAAGATGATGGAGGGCCTAGTGTTGATCAATGCCTGTATAGAAGCATGATAGGTAGCCTGCTGTACCTAACTACAAGTAGACCTGACATTTCTTATGCAGTTGGAGTGTGTGCCAGATATCAAGCAGAGCCTAAGGTGAGCCACTTGAATCAAGTCAAACGGATTCTCAAGTACATCAATGGGACATGTGACTATGGGATGCTGTATTCACATGGGTCTGAGCCTGTCCTATCTGGGTACTGTGATGCTGACTGGGCTGGGAGTGCTGATGACAGAAAAAGCACATCAGGTGGATGCTTCTTCTTAGGAGACAACCTCATATCTTGGTTCAGCAAGAAGCAGAATTGTGTTTCTCTGTCCACTGCAGAGGCTGAATACATAGCTGCTGGAAGCAGTTGTTCCCAACTGGTTTGGATGAAACAGATGCTCACTGAGTACAATGTCACTCAAAATGTCATGACATTGTTCTGTGATAATCTCAGTGCCATCAATATCTCCAAGAATCCCATCCAACACAGCAGGACCAAACATATTGACATTAGGCACCACTTCACCAGAGATCTGGTGGAAGACAAGGTGATCACTTTGGAACATGTAGCCACGGATCTTCAACTGGCTGACATATTTACAAAGGCTTTGGATGCTACTCAGTTTGAAAACTTAAGGAGCAAACTGGGAATATGTCTCTCAGAGACCTTATAGCAACCACTGATGTTTGGGATAAATTGTTTAATATCTCTGCCTATTAAACAATTTGTACTAGGCTATGATTGGTCAACAAATCATAGCTATGCTACCTGCAACAAGGGTGGATACAAGAGGGTAAGGAGCCACCCTACTGTGAGAAGGCCAATGTACCTGCAGGAGTTCAAGGATGCTGTTCATGCAGGAGTGGTTCTGGATGTCAGAAACAACATCATGGCATCTGATATGGTGGTACCTACTGTAAAGCAAAAGTGGGTGATTACTTGATCAAAGCTGTGAAGCAAGATCAAGTGGATGGTAACTTGGTTGAAACTGTGAAGTAAAACCAAGTCTGTAACTCTGTCGTTATTCTCTGGTTATGTTGTTGGCTTTGGCAACATTTTTGACAAAAAGGGGGAGTAACCCCTGAACAAACAGAGTGGGTGTCTCTACAACAGACACTCATGGGTCTCTACAACAGACTCTCAGGACGACAGATTCCTCCCTTGCAGTTGTATGTGTGTGCTGCTGTGTGAAGTTTTTATTTAACTTCTGTATGTGTGTGAGTGTGCTGCCACTCTGAGTGTATTAGCTAGTATTATTTCCTGCTAGGTGTGTGATTCCGCTGCCATGAACTCTGTTATGGGGATCAAAGTGTTTTAGCCAAAAATTTGCCAAAGGGGGAGTTTGTAGGTGTTTAATTGGCTGCATTATATGGTAAAACACTAGATGGTTACTAATGTCTTGACTGATGTCATGACATGTAGGTGTGACTACATTGTAGTTACTGCAGGACTAGCTAACACAGGTTTTATTGAATGTCAAACTGGATGCTGTGACATTCATACCTGTCAACAGATACTAAGGAATAGAACAGCAGGAGTTCTGTTAGAACTTAGTATTTATTTCCAGTCTGGTTATCAAGGAAAGACCAGACCTGGCATAAGGCCTACTGACTGAATGTCAAACTGGATGTTATGACTTTCATCATTGACAGCAGCTGCTGAAGATTAGACAGAGTGGTGTTCTGCTATACTTCAGCATGTAACTTAGTTTGTTCTTCAAAAGAATAACAAAACTAACTTAAGGCCAATTGTGTAAATGTTAAGTTGGACACTTTGACATTTATTAATGTAAGCTTTCACTGTAGTATGGTCATTTTGATCATGTACAGGTCAGCCAAATTGTACAGTCTGTTTTCTGGAAAAACAGACTCAGCATATGGACCTTGATGTCAAGCTGAATGTCGTGACATTCATGCCTGACAGCATATGCTATATTGTAGGTTGTTCAGTTTTCTGTTTCAGCTTTTTCTCAGGCTATTCTTCAGGAAGTCAACAGCTTAGAGAAAAACCAGGAAATCAACAACCAATCTACATTCAATGAACCTAACAAATAGCCTATTTGTTAGTAACCTAAATGTTGAATTTATGGGAACTTGTGTGACCTTAAATTCAGGAGAATACATGTGCAAAAGCCCAGGATACTGCAATATAAAAGGAAGGCGTTCCTTCATTCAGTTTCAGGGATTTTGAGGCGTGAAGATTAAGTGTGTCCATCATACTTCACTGCTGTATTTTTGTGAGTCTTGTATTAGACGTATCTTGTAAGCCAAGTCATTATCAAGTAGATGATAGCTTTGGCATAGGGTGTTCATTGAGTTGTAAGTGTTGTGTCACTCAAAGCTTTTAAGCGTGAGTGATGTGTATCTTGATTAAAGCTGTGAAGCACAATCAAGAGTTGTTTGAAGTGTGACTTCAACTTGTCTTTAATATTGTTTAAAGATAGTAATCACTGAGGTGATTGAGGGGGAGTGAGTAGGAACTCTGATCTTAGGTTAAGATTGAAATTGCATTGGGTAGGGATTAAGTGATAAGTTGTAAACGGGTGAGTTTAGCTTTGAATTGATACTACTGATAGTGGATTTCCTCCCTGGCTTGGTAGCCCCCAGACGTAGGTCATGTTGGACTGAACTGGGTGAACAATTACTTGTGTTATTTACTGCACTTACTGTTAAGTTCTGCATAATCCCTGTCTGTGCAGAATTGGATGTCATAACAACCAGTGTGACATCCAAAGTCTGATAACTAGAATTTCACGAATCCCTAAGGGTGACGCTGGATTTATTTATCCAACAAAAGCTTGAATTTAAAAGTTAGTAGTTAGTAAGTTAGAGGTTAGTTTTGTTTTGCTTTTGATTTCAAGACATCCTTTGGCGAACACTCAACCCACTTATCACAAACATGGATCCTTGAACCAAAACATCTTTCAAAGGAAGGAAAGAAGGCCAAGTTTCCACACAATACCATGAACGAGGGGAGACTTACAATCTCATTAAATAGAATGCTTATGCCTTTTATGTCACAAATTTAGCGCTATGTTAAGCAATCGTAATTGGATTTATGTAGAAGTAACAACTATTTGAGGCCGGACAATAGACTTTTGGTGTTAATGCATGTTGGAGACATAGTATTATGAACTATGCTCATGAAACATACCACACACAAAAAAATGCAAAAGGTGTGGCCTAATCTCATCCATACTCATGTTAATCTTTCAATCAACTAGCATTAGGACTTTGAGATGTCATAGGTCAAATGGAAATGAATGAATGAAGAAGAGGAATGAGATAAAGTGGGGAGGGGATGAATGAGATCACAAATTGGTCAAAGGAGGACTTTTACCAAATTAATATCATTCATTCATTTTGGGAGATAGAATGTACATTCCATCAATCCCCTAAATCCAATGATATTAATTTGACAAAGTCAAATCAACCTTGACCAAGGACTAACAACAAACAAGCAAACTCAATTAAGTCAATACAAATGGTCAACAAAATTTAAATGACATTTATTCAATTAAAAATAATAAAATAGTGCATTAAATTCAAATATGTTTTGTCCAATTCCTAAAATCTCATCAAAACACCAAAGAAATGGCCATGAAATTTATCATAGGTCAAACAAGGTCAAAGGACCTTGGACAATTTTTTTAAAAATAATTTTTGGATATTTAAAAATATTTTTAAACAATTAAAAACAAATGCAAAATCAATTAATTCATTAAAAAAATTAATAATGATCCAAAAAATAATTTTAATTCAGAATATGAAAGAGAAAAATATTTGAATTTTTTTGGTGAAAGTCCCATATTTTTTTGAATCAATATTGAATTTAATATGAATTATTGAAGAAAATGCAATTAAAATAAAAAATCAGAAAATGTAAATTATGTGGACCATCAGATCTCCCTCATTAATTGAGGTGGCAGATCTAATGATCCAACACGCGTGTTCCACATGTTCTCTAGTCAACCGCATGGCAAATGAGGTAATCACAAGGGACGATCAAGATTAGAACATGAGACATGGATCCTATGGTTCAGAGGTTGGCCAAGTCATCGCTGGAGCCAGAGCTCCGATCATCTTCTCCGGTGAAACTCACCGGAATGGGCAACATAAACCATCACCAAAAAAAGAAACAAGGACATGATCTTAAAGAGAAAATGGCACTGAGCTCGAATCTGACATCCAATTACTCCAATTCCAAATATATTAAGAGATATGTGGAATTGAAATCTAAGGTACATGAACTGAGTTGCTTCGATTTGACCTCAAAGCAACTCAATCTTCTTGCCTACATTGGTAGGACTTCAGACAACCAAAAAGTCAATAGAATTGAGCAAGAATTTAAGAGAATCAAAGAGTTTAAAGTTTTTAAAAATTACCTTCAATGGAGGTCTAAACTTGATGGATCTTGAGCTTGCTTGCACTTGGACTCACTCTACTTGCTTGCAGGAAGAGAATGGAAAGGTTTAGAAGCAATGGATTCCTGGAGAATTAAATTCCAAAATAGTGGAGATTCAAGCTCAAATTCAAATGAATTTATCATGTTTATCCTATGAGAGTGAAGGGTTTTCAATGGGGGATCAAAGTTGGCGCAATGGTGTGTGAAACTCTGAGCATAAGGGCTTCTATTTATAGATGAATCATGTGATATTTGCACACTCTCTTCCACTTTCCAAAATTGGCAAATGATGATGCAATGCTGCATGGGCGTGCATTGGCCCATGAAATGATAGCTGAAGGTCCATAATTGAAGATCAGATATGTTGAAGTTGGCTTAGATTGCAAGGCACATGTACATTGATGCTTGAAGATTGATCCATGCCAAAAGATATCAGCTTGTCTAAGCCATGCGCAGCCTATGCATTTCTCATCCAAAATGAATGAATTTAAGCTCTTTGGAAAGGTTAGATCAAGAGGAACAAGTTTTATGTTGAACACTTTTTCATTTGGAGCTTGGAACTTGTAGAAATTTGAGGTGGAAGTTTGGAAAAAATTGACATACCAAATTTTTTCTAAGTGTCAAGCCATATGTCTCAATATTCCACCTTGCTTAACTTTTTATGGGAGCTTCAAATGAGAAAAGTGTATTCATCAAAGTTGTAGATCTCTCAAAGACATTCAAAATGGTCACTAATTTCATGTCATTTGGATTTGAAATGATATGGTTATGCATTTTTGAAGTTTGGAAAAATCACTTGATCAATGGTATAGGTCAAAAGTGACTTATAATGTAGCCTCAAATCACATGCTCAAAAAAGTTGAATTAGCTTCCACTCCAAACATAAAAGTTGAATTAGACACATTGAATTTGATTGTGAAACTTGGAAATCTTCCATCTCATAAAAATTGAGCAGGTTATGGCCTTGGGAAGTTGACTTTCAAATTAGGGTTTAGACAAAATGACCTATAATGTTTCAACATAGAAAATGATTTTCCAAGAAAAACTAGCTCTAGGTCTCAACATGAAAGTTGTTTAGAATGTCATTTAGAGTAAGTTTTATCTTGGAATAATTTTCTTATGGTGAAAAGTGTAGGAGATATGGTCTAGGGAGACCTAGTTTTGATAAGATGAATTCATTTGGCCAACCACCATCTACCAACTTGCTAATTTCCAATTCTCTTGACTTTCTTGGCTCATGGTAGATCATATATGCATAAGATGATGAAACTTGAAGTGTACCTTGAGAAATTTGATCAATTGGTGAGATAGCTTGTTGGAGAAGTTACTTAAGATACTCAGTCAAACTAGGGTTTCCAAGGCAAATCACACTCAAACTCTTGAAGAAAACTTGATCAATATAACATGTAGAGAACATTGGGACTCATATATGATGTTCATAACCATTCTTGGATCAATTATTGGTTGTGCTCTTTGTTCATGAGGGTCTTAAACCCTAGATGTGATCTTGATGAATCAATGAAATCATGTCCTACCTACAAAAGAGTTAGACAAATACAAAGACATAGTTTTTGGTATTTTGGTTAGTGAAATGATAAAATATAAGTATGATATAATCACAAAGTGCTTGGTGATCTCTCCCAAACAAACCCAATGAAAAGGGGTAAGGAGGATGCAAAGGTATGATCCCAATGCTAATGCTTTTGATGGAATTGCATGAGGGATCTTAGGGTCAAAATTGGGGTCTTACACATATACCAACGGAGTGCATCACCGGTCAAACTGTCTTGGAAGTAGTGAATTAACAGCTGATCATTATCAGTTTGGGTAGACATCTTGCGGGCATACATCACTAGATGACTGAGTGGACATGTGTTCCCTTTATACTTTTCAAAGTCAGGCACTTTGAACTTCATCGGGATCTTCACATTTGGCACTAAACATAACTCAACAGCACTTTTCCCAGACAAATCCTTACCCCTTAGTGTCTTCAATTCCTTGCGCAGCTCAAGAAACTGATCCTTCATTTCGTCCATTTTCTCGTAAACATCCGGACCCTCAGACGACTCGGAGTGATAAATTGTGTCCTCTACACGAGGTAAGGTGTGCACAATGGGAGGTGGCACAGACATGAACGGGCTAGATGCCGGCATGTAAGAAAAGGTAAGTGCGAAGCCTTCAAGCATAAAGTTGGACGACATTCCCCACGGGAATCTGGCGGGCATGGTAGGCACGAAATGAGCAGTAGCAGCAGGCATGATAGAGGTATCCACCTCTGGAATAACCATCCTCGGAGGAGGAGTTGCAGGCGTTGGAGAAGATTGACTATGGGCAGCTAGCATTGACTCCATCATGGCAGTCAGTCAGATGATCTCGTACTTCAGCTCTCTGTTCTCTTGCTCCAAATGTTCCATGATTCTCAGATGATTGGCGCGAGTGTTATACCGATGAGTCAGCTTGGCTGAAGCACAGATGAACACCAATGAGACATCTGGCGAAAGAGAAACCTTTTTGTGCAAATGATGCAGGAAATGCAATGCTTGTTTGTTTATTTTTTTATTTTCAAGGAACTTACTATATCATTTGCAAATATATGTATATTTAACAATAATCATAACATTTTGATATGACCAAAAAATCTCTTTTTATTTATATAATTGGAAGGATTACACTGAGTACAATTTCAGAAACCAAATGAAAAATACAAGAGAAAGGGAGACTAGTCATCCTAAGGATCCCTAACAACCATGTCAGAAGATCTGGCTGAAGACGCATACTTCCTTCGAATGCGTCGAATCTCAGTCTCAAAAGAAGCCTTCATATGAGTCTTCTCGAGGACAAGCTGATCAACAATTTTCTTCCAAGCAACGGAAGGTTGAGGCATGCTAGAAGATGAAACCTCTGGCTCTCTCTGTCTCTTTTTCACTCGGTCTTCAAGTAGCTCAATAAGTGCACCTTTGCTCAAAGCACGAAAACGCTCTTCCCACATATCCTTCTCTTGGTTCATCTTGGCGGGTGCGTCTTCCAACTCCTCTATATCTTGGTTAGGGAGATTTAATGGCTCAACCACAACCATAGACATATGTCTCTCACAAGGATAAGGCATCTTCAACTTCAAAGCTCTTTTCTTCACCCAAAGAGTGTAAGCTTCCAAAGCTACACAATTGCGCGAACCATGCTCGAATCTTCCCTTCCTATGCACATTATGCCAAGCATGCATAATCTTCTGCTTCAAATGTTGGGGATCTTTACCCTCTTGATAGAAAAGACCTTCTAACAAAGTCTTATTAGGTTTGTCTCTCAAGGGGAACCCAAGTTGATGACGAGCCAAAGCAGGGTTGTAGTTAATTACTCCTTGTGTACCAATGAGAGGTACATTAGAGAATTCACCACAACTATCAATAATGTCCAAACTTCCCAAAGAAGGATCATACCAAACTATATCATCATTAGTGAGAGACATAAGTCTCTGAGACCATCGTAGACATTGTTTGTTCTCCACAAAAGTAGGCGTCTGAGGCAAGTGCAAAATAAACCACTTGTACAGAAGAGGAATACAACAGACAATGGTTCCACCACCCTTAGAATTCCTTAGATACAAAGAGAAATACATATCACCCAATAGAGTAGGCACATGATTCCCAATCAAGAAAAGTCTAATGGCGTTAACATTAACAAAACCGTCAATGTTAGGGAGCAAGGCTAATCCATAAATGAGAAACACAAAGATAGCTTCAAAAGCATCCACACTACCGGCTTGAGCAAAAGCAGTAGCTTCTTTGATGAGGAAATCAGATGGAAACCCAAACAATCTTCCTTTCTTCCCCCAATGAGCCTCTATCTCAGATTTCTTCAAGTTAAGAGGCCCATCAATGAGATGATACCTGGGAATCTCTTCCAATTCACTAAAAGGTACTTTACTAGAAACAGGTATTCCCAAGAGATGAGAATACTCCTCCAATGTAGGCACAAGCTGAAAAACCTGGGAAAGTGAAACAATGGCAAAGAGGATCACAGAACTACACTAGTACACTCAAAAGTCCTTCAACCACATCAGCAGACAAGATAGACAGAAGCTTCCCATGGCGTTGTTTGAAGTCCAATGGATCTAATATAAAAGATGATAGCTTCCTTAACTCTTTCAAATCGGGACATCTGAAACTATACTTCTTAGTGTTCCTTCGTCCATAATCCATGGTCTGGAAATATTTGCAAATAGTAGCTCAGTTCCTTGAAATTTTCGTGTGATGAATGTTATGATGCGCATGAATGCATGAATGCAACAATCACAAATAAGGGATTACAGACAAGGCAAACAAACAAAGGTCAAGGGATGAATCAAGTCATTGTCAAGATCAATCATCCATTTTGGTGGATTATGGTTTACACCTTATCAACACCCAAGTTCCATTGATATTTACAAGACTTGATTGGATCAACCAAGAATCAAGGGTTTGTTGTAAGTCACGAGCATGGAGTCTGGGTAAGAACCATCCCAAAGGAGTGAACTAAGGATAAAACATGTAGGTCATGTTCTAAAAAGTTCCCAGAGTCTTAATTCCATCTATCGGATATTATAGGTTAAGATGACTGACTCATCGACCCATAATATTCTCAAGAGAAACTCATCTGAGTGTAGTATCACGTAACAACTGTTATCAAGTCTACACTTGAACAGTCTCCGCACTACGTCCTAAATAGGCCAAGAGGGGGTAAATGTTCTACGGTCCTCAGCTTCTCAGACCCAAATTAGAGATAGTAATGCCTAACCATAAATACTTGTGTGACATTTCCAAATCCAAAAGGGTCTCCACTGAGAAGATGGATCTCAAGCCAACTTGTTAAGGACTACTCCACATAATTCGAACATGTTTATACCATCGTCCTATCTTAATTGCACTCAAGTTCGGGTTAGAACTTATCTCACCATTCAGAGATCACCCAGCAGAACAAGCAACTTATATCACACGAATATACATACATCACATATATACAATTATATACACACAAAAAAGTAGGCCAAAACCACTAGAGATTGTTCCCCAGCAGAGTCGCCACTTAATTTCTGTAGCGGTAAGTTCATGATCATCAAGCTATGGATAAGCTAGACATCAAATAACAAGAGTCGCCACCGTGCTTTTATTGTTTCCAAGGGAAAAGGGAAAAAGTACGAACAAAACCCAAAAGTAAGAAGTTTTCAAATCAAAACTAATAAAATGTCAGAGATTACAGGTAAGGGGGTTGGTTACACAGAGGGAATGTGTTAGCACCCAAAGTGTCCTAGGTACTCCTAGGGAGCCATTTTTTGTGTGCATATATGTTTTGGACAAAGTGATGTTGACAAACAAATAGAGTGAGGGGATGAGAAAAGAATTCATTAATTATATTTTTGTGTTTGATAAGACCTTCGGACTTATGCCTACGTAACAACATAAAAATGAGGGATCAAAACCTCGTAGTTCGTGATACAAATTTCAAAGTGGATGCATTGCTTTTAACAAAATTAAGTTTGAAAGGAACAAAGGCCTAAAAATGGTTTAAATGAGTTAGTTCTTTTTGGCTTTTGAAAGTTTAGGTCAAGTATAGTTAAGTCTATTTACAAGTTTGATTAAGAAAAGAGGTTTGAAAATGAAATGGCATAAGGCCAACGTTTCTAGTTTGTAAAGTGGTCAAAATTTAGAAAATAACAAGTTCAAAAAAAGAAGTTTTTTTTGAAAGGAGGAAGAGATTTTGAAATTAAAGAAATGAGGAGGAGATGAAGAGACTAATCCTATGCACAAAATTAAAAGTTAAGAGTTGAAAAGATCTGACCGATGGGTAGCAATCCAATAGGCAAGAATGCCATATAGAAACCCAAATTCCCTTGTACATTAGAATCAAGCAACAAACAATGCATACAATATTAACTTGAAGAGCAAGTCATCAAATAAAGATAGCCACATCCAAGCTTAGCCACTCCATGATCTTCCTCAAATTAGCCCATGTAACAGATGAGTTCCCCAAGTCACAGGTTCAAAATAATAGCTTCACAATGATCATGTTGCAGATGAACTCAAAGGGATGATGTATCAGATGAAGTTTCAAATTGCAATCACTTGGTTTCATAAAAGTTGGCATTGGCCAAGTCCTTTAGCATAGGGAGGTTGCATAGATTCTAAGTCCAGTTTGTCCAAGATCAAGTCAGCAGTCCACACAAAAGTTTTTTAGGGGTTTTTGTTCTTATTATGTACATTTATGGTCCAAGACCACACAAACAAACAAAATATACACAAGAAAGATATATCACAACATGGTCCAAATGGACAAAGGGAAAATGACATTAACATAAACAATTAGAATGGTATGAACAATGACAAATGAATAGAACTTAGAAATTAAAGTGCATTAAAATAAAGGACTTGAAATTAAATGTTAGTTGTTAATGAGTTAGAAGTTAGTATTGTTTTTCTTTAACTTTTCATTTTAAGTCATTCTTTGGAGAACACTCAACCCACTTATCACAAGCATGGATCCTTGAGCCAAGACATCCTCCAAAGGAAGGAAAAAAGGCCAAGTTTCCACACAATACCATGAAAGAGGGGAGACTTACAATCTCACTAACTAGAATGCTATGCATTTTTGTGTAAAAAATTTAGCGCTATGTTAAGCAATCGTAATTGGACTTATGTAGAAGTCACAACTATTTGAGGCCGGGCAATAGCATTTTGGTGTTAATGCATGTTAGAGACATATTATAATGGACTATGCTCATGAAACATACCACAAACAAAAAGAATATGCAAAAGAGGTAGCCTAATCTCATCCATACTTATGTTGATTTTGCAATCAACTAGCATTAGGACTTAGAGATATCATAGGCCAAATGAGATGTATGCATAAAGAAGGGGAATTAGATGAAGAGGGAAGGGAATGGATCAAAACTCAAATTTTGTCAAAGGAGGACTTTTACCAAATTAATATCATTCATTCATTTTGGGAGATGGAATGTACATTCCATCAATCCCCTAAATCCAATGATATTAACTTAACAAAGTCAAATCAACCTTGACCAAGACCCAACAACATGAGTCAAACTTGCACAAAACATCACAATAGGTCAACACAATTATTTGGCATTTATTCAAATTAAAAATACTAAAGTAAGGCATTTAAATGAAATATGGTTTGTCAAATTCCTAAAACCTCATCAAAACACCAAAGAAATGGCCATGAGATTTATCATAGGTCAAACAAGGTCAAAGGACCTTGGAGAAAAATTTTCAGAATTTTTAAAGACTTAAAAGTATTTTTAAACAATTAAAAATAAACACAAAATCACTTAAATCATAAAAAATATTAATAATGATCCAAAAAATAATTTTAATTCAAAATACGAAAGAGGAAATTATTTGAAAATTCTTTGTGAAACTCTCATATTTTTTGGATCAATATTAAAATTAATATGAATTAATGAAAATCAAAGGAATAAAATTTAAAATCAAAAAATCAAAAAAACGTGGACCACTTGATCTCCCTCATTAATTGAGGTGGCAGATCAAGTGGTCTGAAATGCACGTTCCACCAAACACACGAGTCAGCGCATTGTACCAAGGGTAATCACAATGAGCACTCAGGATTAAAACGTTTTGAAAGGATCCTATGGCTGGGAGACGTGCCAACGCACCGCTGGAGCTGTAACTCCGGTCTTCTTCTCCGGTGGACCTCACCGGACTGGTCCACCCTCAACCATCACCAAAATAAAAAAGGAGGACATGATCTGAAAGAAAAAATGGCGTAGAGCACGAATCTGACCTTAATTTTAACTAACTCCACATATATAGAAAGATATGAGGAGTTAAATTTTGAGGTGTGTCAACTGAGTTGCTTTGATTTGACCTCTAAGCAACTCAATCTTCTTTCCTACATTTATAACACCCTTCTAAAATACCCCAAATATTTAATTAAAATAGCAGTATATCATCAGAGTAATTATGCCATTTAAGGGTGTCACACAATATTCCACACCATTCAACAATATAACGGTCATGCTCTTTTATTAATTCAAAACATAAACATTTGCATAAAACGCAGCGGATATAAATTTCATCAATCATGTAAAACATTACATGTAAAATGGTTCACAACCAACAATAAAACAGTTAAAACAAGTTAAAACATCCCATCCTGATGTTACATCTATCAGAGCACGACCCACTAAGGAGACTACACTAGACTCCAAGCATTAACTTCTACTCAACTCATTGCTCGTTACCTGAAAATAGTTGTAAGGGTGAGTTCCTCAATCAATATAATAAGCATTATAAAACATCATGTCATGTTAAGTAATTTAACACATTAATCACCCTAATCACATAACACATTCAGTAACGGTACATCAACTCAAACATCATATTCAATACCGATGCAAATCATACTCATACTCAATATCAACACAACACACGTATAATATTGGAATACATCCATTCATATTATACGCCATACACATTTTATGCAATGAGACTCCATGCATGCGGTACCGACTATTCGTGAACATATAGTTCAACTTCACCGACCAAATCCAGGTACGGCTACCAAGCTCACTAGTCCCACTCATTTGAGACCTAGTGACTCACATCACTAATTCCTCACCATGGGAATTAGCTACCACCCCAAGGGCCATGCTATGCACGCTAATCACCTAGCATGCAAACATCAACAACAGTCCAAAGTGACTAACATCACTAATTCCTCACCATGGGAATTAGCTACCACCATAAAGGCCACAATATGCATGCTAATTCACCTAGCAATGCAACATCATCAACAACAATCTACAATGGACCTATGCTCACACTCTAAGCCATAAAACAGTCCATACATAATTTCAGACATGATCAATACATTCACAACATTATGCATATCATCATACATCATCAACATATTCACCACATAATCATATCATGTCACACCACATAATCAATCACAGCATTAGCACACTCTACTAATGCCTATACTACTCAAAACAACGGGAAATGATCCCTAATATATCATACATCAGCTGAATTACGTTACTCAGCTGAACAGCTAAAAACTGCACAACAACAGCTCAGGAAAATCACAACCCTGCCCATACGCGTATTGCCTATGCCCATACGCGTATGGCGCATTTCCTCGCCCAACCCATACGCGTATCATCTGCCTCATACGCGTATGCTACGCGAACCACTCTCCCATACGCGTACCAACAGAGACAAATCTACGTTCAAAATATCATTTTCCTCACCCATACGCGTAAGGCCTCATCCATACGCGTACCAGCCATCTCATACGCGTATTGCCTAGTGCCATACGCGTATGACCAGAAACCAGAATTTCCAGATCTGCAATGGCTTTCTCTGCTACGAGATCTATCCAATTCAACCTTCCACAGTCCAAATTTTACACACAATTCATTCATATCATTTAACACGAATCATACACTTTCGATTTCACAAATTGCTAACCTTTCTACCTCTAATTCCTACGAATTTCTTCAATTTTAATCCAAATTTCGTTCATCCCAAAAGTTCACAAATTCATCATACATCATTCAATCAGAGGCAAATCAATGGTTTCTCACTACCCATCACATATTATCCCATAATACCCATTAATCGATGATAAACCCCCCTTACCTGAGTTAATCCGGCGAATCCTGCAGCTTCAAGTTCTTCCTCTCTTCAACCCTTGTTCTCTGGCTCTCTTTGCCCTTTTCCACTCTTCTGTCCCTTTTTCCTTTTCACGTGAAAAAAATAACCTTTTTACTAAATGGGACCTTTTCTAAATTCCAACTTTTATTCCAATAAAATAATAACCCAATAATAATAATAATTTCAATAATAATATTCCAATTATTTAATTAAATTAATAAATATATTATTAACTTAAATTAAATAATTATCTTGTTTTATCGGGGTGTTACAACTCTCCCCCACTAAAAGAGTTTTCGTCCTCGAAAACATACCTCAAGCGAATAACTCCGGATAAGACTCCTTCATCTGACTCTCAAGTTCCCAAGTCACATTGCCACCTGCTGGTCCTCCCCAAGCTACCTTCACCAAGGCAATCTCTTTACCCCGCAACTGCTTCAACTCTCGATCCTCAATCCTCATAGGTGATGTTTCAACAGTCAGGTTATCTCTCACCTGGACATCATCTACTTGGACCACATGCGACGGATCAGGAATGTACCTCCTCAACTGAGACACATGAAAAACCTCATGCAAACTCGCAAGTGACGGCGGTAAAGCGATACGATAGGCTACCTCCCCTATCCTCTCCAAAATCTGATAAGGACCAATAAATTGAGGTGTCAACTTCTTCGACTTCAAAGCTCGACCAACTCCAGTTATCGGAGTAACACGAAGAAACACATGATCTCCCTCTTGGAACTCAAGTGACTTCCTCCTCTTGTCGTGATAACTCTTCTGACGACTCTGAGCAATTCTCATCTTCTCCTGAATCATCTTAATCTTATCCGTAGTTTGTTGAACAATCTCTGGTCCAACCACAACACTCTCACCGGACTCGTACCAACATAAAGGTGTCCGACATCTCCTACCATACAAAGCTTCAAACGGTGCCATACCAATGCTCGAATGAAAACTATTGTTGTAGGTAAACTCAATCAAAGGTAAATAACTATCCCAAGAACCTCCCTTTTCCAAAACACAAGCTCTCAAAAGATCCTCTAGTGACTGAATCGTCCTCTCAGTCTGACCATCAGTCTGCGGATGATATGCAGAACTCAATCTCAGCTTAGTTCCCAAAGCCTTCTGCAAACCTTCCCAAAACTTCGATGTAAATCTAGGATCTCTGTCCGAAACAATACTCGACGGAATACCATGCAAACTTACAATCTTCTCAATATACAACTCAGCTAATCTCTCTAACGGATAATCCATTCTGATCGGAATAAAATGAGCCGATTTCGTCAATCTGTCAACAATCGCCCAAATAGCCTCAAAATTCTTACTTGTCCTCGGTAAACCAGAAACAAAATCCATACTGATACTGTCCCATTTCCACTCCGGAATAGCCAACGGTTGCATTAGCCCAGACGGCTTCTGATGCTCAATCTTTGACTTCTGACAAGTCAAACAAGAATAAACAAAACTCGCAATTTCTCTTTTCATTCCCGGCCACCAAAATAACTTTTTCAAATCATGATACATCTTCGTAGCTCCAGGATGAATACTCAAGCCACTACGATGTCCTTCCTCCAGAATACTCTTCTTAAGTTCGGTAATATCCGGAATACACACCCGATTACCAAATTTCAAAACACCATTCTCATCAACTCTGAATTCACCACCTTGACCTTGATTCACTAGAGTCAACTTATCAACCAAAAGCACATCGGATTTCTGACCTTCTCTAATCTCATCCAGAATACCACTCGTTAACTTCAACATTCCCAATTTAACACTATTGTGAGTACTCTCACACACCAAACTCAAGTCTCTAAACTGCTTAATTAAATCCAATTCCTTAACCATTAACATAGACATATGCAATGATTTCCGACTCAATGCATCAGCCACTACGTTTGCTTTACCCGGATGGTAATTCAAACCAAAGTCATAATCCTTCAGAAATTCTAACCATCTCCTCTGTCTCATATTCAGCTCTTTCTGATCAAACAAATACTTTAAACTTTTATGGTCACTGAAAACTTCAAATCTTGACCCATACAAGTAATGCCTCCATAACTTCAGAACAAATACCACAGCTGCCAACTCTAAATCGTGTGTCGGATAGTTCCTCTCATGAATCCTCAATTGTCTCGAAGCATAAGCTATAACCTGCTTATTCTGCATCAACACACCACCCAGACCCAACAATGAAGCATCACAGTAAACCCCAAATGGTTCCGACGGACTCGGTAATATCAGAATAGGAGCAGTAGTCAACCTTCTCTTTAACTCTTGGAAACCTTCTTCACACTTTGAGTCCCAAACAAACGCTTGCCCCTTTCTAGTCAACATCGTCAACGGTAACGCCAACTTAGAAAATCCCTCAATGAACTTCCTATAATAACCAGCCAAACCAAGAAAACTCCTTATCTCAGAAACTGACTTCGGAGCTTCCCACTTAGATACCGCTTCTATCTTAGAAGGATCAACAGCAATACCGCCTCTCGAAATCACATGACCAAGAAAACTAACCTCTTCTAACCAAAATTCACACTTAGACAGTTTAGCAAATAACTTCTTTTCTCGTAGAACTCCTAAAACCATTCTCAAATGCTCAGCATGCTCTTCTTCCGATTTCGAATACACCAAAATATCGTCAATAAACACCACAACAAACTGATCTAGGTACGGATGGAAAATCCTATTCATATACTCCATAAACACTCCAGGCGCATTAGTCACACCAAAAGGCATTACAGAATACTCATAATGTCCATACCTTGTTCTGAAAGCAGTCTTCTGAATATCCTCAGTTTTCACACGTATCTGATGATATCCCGACCTCAAATCTATTTTGCTGAACACACTCGCACCAACTAACTGATCCATCAAATCATCAATCCTCGGCAAAGGATACCGATTCTTGATCGTCACTTTATTCAGTTGTCTGTAGTCCACACACAACCTCATAGTACCTTCTTTCTTTTTAACCAATAACACTGGTGCGCCCCACGGTGACACACTCGGACGAATAAATTTCTTATCCAACAGATCTTCCAACTGACTCTTCAATTCAGTTAACTCAACAGCAGACATACGGTACGGAGCCATCGATATCGGTCTAGTACCAGGTACCAAATCAATCGAGAACTCAACTTCACGCTCTGGTGGCAATTCATTCACTTCTTCAGGAAACACATCAGGAAAATCACACACCACGGCTAGATCACCAATCACCAGTTTATCTTTAGCCTCCATAGTCGCTAACAGCATAAACAACTCTGCCCCATCTGCTACTGCCTCATTCACCTGCCTTGCAGATAGAAACAAACTCTTCCCTTCCTCAGTCTCAGGAAAAATCACAGTCTTATCAAAACAGTTGATATAGACTCGGTTAAACACCAACCAGTTCATACCCAGGATAACATCAATCTGCACTAGTGGAAGACACACAAGGTCCATCCCAAAGTCTCTACCAAAAATACTCAAAGGACAATTTAAACAAACTGAAGTAGTAGTCACTGAACCCTTCGCAGGAGTATCAATCACCATACTTCCACGCATCTCAGATATCTCTAACTTAAGTTTCACAGCAGAATCCAAAGATATAAAGGAATGAGTAGCACCGGTGTCAATAATAGCTACAAGAGGAAAGCCGTTAATATAACACGTACCTCGGATCAAACGATCATCTGCAGAAGTCTCAGAACCCGATAAAGCAAAGACCTTGCCTCCCGACTGATTCTCCTTCTTCGGCTTAGGACACTGTGGACTAATATGACCCAACTCTCCACAGTTGAAACAAGTCACAGTCTTCATCCGGCACTCTGCAGCCAAATGACCACCTTTTCCACACTTGAAACACTTCTTCTCAGTACTGGCACACTCATGGAAACGATGTCCAGCCTGACCACATCTGTAACACTTAGCAGGGGCACTAGAGTCTCCCCCACTAGGCCTCTTCATCCCACTCTGCTTCTGAAAACCTTTGCCAGCTGCATACGGTTTTCCACGATCATTCTGACTCTTGCCTTTCCTATCAACCCTTTGCTGATAGCTCTCTGCTCTGGCTTTGGAATCCTGTTCAAAAATCCTGCAACAGTCAACCAAGTCAGAAAATACTCTGATCCGCTGATACCCAATAGCCTGCTTGATCTCGGGACGTAACCCATTCTCGAACTTCACACACTTTGAGAATTCTCCAGTAGCCTCGTTATAGGGAGTGTAATACTTCGACAACTCTGTGAACTTAGCAGCATACTCAGTCACAGACCGGTTGCCCTGCTTCAATTCCAAGAACTCTATCTCTTTCTTTCCTCTGACATCCTCTGGAAAGTACTTCCTCAGGAATCTCTCTCTGAACACCGCCCAAGTGATCTCAGCATTCCCAGCAGATTCCAACTCAGTGCGGGTAGCAACCCACCAATCATCTGCTTCTTCTGACAGCATATGCGTACCGAACCTGACCTTCTGGTTATCGGCACACTCAGTCACTCGGAAGATCCTCTCTATCTCCTTCAACCACTTTTGAGCACCATCTGGATCGTATGCTCCCTTGAACATTGGAGGATTGTTCTTCTGGAACTCACTCAGTTGACGAGCAGCCCCCATTCCCATAACATTCGGATTTCCCCCAAGTACTCCAGCCAGCATACCCAGAGCCTCAGCAATCGCAGCATCATCTCTGCCTCTTCCAGCCATCTCTATTCTGAAAACCCAACAAACTAAAACAATAAGTACTGATAGGGTTACTCAACACCTATCCCGTACAGGGAACAGAATAATTACGACTCGACTCGACCGACTATGCTCTGATACCACTAATATAACACCCTTCTAAAATACCCCAAATATTTAATTAAAATAGCAGTATATCATCAGAGTAATTATGCCATTTAAGGGTGTCACACAATATTCCACACCATTCAACAATATAACGGTCATGCTCTTTTATTAATTCAAAACATAAACATTTGCATAAAACGCAGCGGATATAAATTTCATCAATCATGTAAAACATTACATGTAAAATGGTTCACAACCAACAATAAAACAGTTAAAACAAGTTAAAACATCCCATCCCGATGTTACATCTATCAGAGCACGACCCACTAAGGAGACTACACTAGACTCCAAGCATTAACTTCTACTCAACTCATTGCTCGTTACCTGAAAATAGTTGTAAGGGTGAGTTCCTCAATCAATATAATAAGCATTATAAAACATCATGTCATGTTAAGTAATTTAACACATTAATCACCCTAATCACATAACACATTCAGTAACGGTACATCAACTCAAACATCATATTCAATACCGATGCAAATCATACTCATACTCAATATCAACACAACACACGTATAATATTGGAATACATCCATTCATATTATACGCCATACACATTTTATGCAATGAGACTCCATGCATGCGGTACCGACTATTCGTGAACATATAGTTCAACTTCACCGACCAAATCCAGGTACGGCTACCAAGCTCACTAGTCCCACTCATTTGAGACCTAGTGACTCACATCACTAATTCCTCACCATGGGAATTAGCTACCACCCCAAGGGCCATGCTATGCACGCTAATCACCTAGCATGCAAACATCAACAACAGTCCAAAGTGACTAACATCACTAATTCCTCACCATGGGAATTAGCTACCACCATAAAGGCCACAATATGCATGCTAATTCACCTAGCAATGCAACATCATCAACAACAATCTACAATGGACCTATGCTCACACTCTAAGCCATAAAACAGTCCATACATAATTTCAGACATGATCAATACATTCACAACATTATGCATATCATCATACATCATCAACATATTCACCACATAATCATATCATGTCACACCACATAATCAATCACAGCATTAGCACACTCTACTAATGCCTATACTACTCAAAACAACGGGAAATGATCCCTAATATATCATACATCAGCTGAATTACGTTACTCAGCTGAACAGCTAAAAACTGCACAACAACAGCTCAGGAAAATCACAACCCTGCCCATACGCGTATTGCCTATGCCCATACGCGTATGGCGCATTTCCTCGCCCAACCCATACGCGTATCATCTGCCTCATACGCGTATGCTACGCGTACCACTCTCCCATACGCGTACCAACAGAGACAAATCTACGTTCAAAATATCATTTTCCTCACCCATACGCGTAAGGCCTCATCCATACGCGTACCAGCCATCTCATACGCGTATTGCCTAGTGCCATACGCGTATGACCAGAAACCAGAATTTCCAGATCTGCAATGGCTTTCTCTGCTACGAGATCTATCCAATTCAACCTTCCACAGTCCAAATTTTACACACAATTCATTCATATCATTTAACACGAATCATACACTTTCGATTTCACAAATTGCTAACCTTTCTACCTCTAATTCCTACGAATTTCTTCAATTTTAATCCAAATTTCGTTCATCCCAAAAGTTCACAAATTCATCATACATCATTCAATCAGAGGCAAATCAATGGTTTCTCACTACCCATCACATATTATCCCATAATACCCATTAATCGATGATAAACCCCCCTTACCTGAGTTAATCCGGCGAATCCTGCAGCTTCAAGTTCTTCCTCTCTTCAACCCTTGTTCTCTGGCTCTCTTTGCCCTTTTCCACTCTTCTGTCCCTTTTTCCTTTTCACGTGAAAAAAATAACCTTTTTACTAAATGGGACCTTTTCTAAATTCCAACTTTTATTCCAATAAAATAATAACCCAATAATAATAATAATTTCAATAATAATATTCCAATTATTTAATTAAATTAATAAATATATTATTAACTTAAATTAAATAATTATCTTGTTTTATCGGGGTGTTACAACATTGGTAGGACTTCAGACAACCAAATATCCAAGAGAACTGATGAGAATTGAGTGAGAATCAAAGAGATGAAGTTTTCTGAAAATTACCTTCAATGTTATGCAGAACATGAGGTTGCTTGCTTCAAACACGATCTGATCACACTTGAGAAGCTTGCAGAGAGTGGTTAGCAATGGTTCAAGGCTTTGGATCCTGGAGTTCTTGAATCTCCAACAATTGAGATTCAAACTCAATTTTCAGATTGAAAATTATCAGGTTTTCCTTTAGAATGAGAGGGTTTCAATGGGGGGGGGGCAAAGATGGTGCGCAAGGTGTGCTTCAAATGAGCTTAGAGGCCATGTATTTATAGCATTTGGGAATTGATAATTGCACACTTTAAAATTTGCTAAATTTGGCAATGTGATGCACAAGCTCGCATGGGCGTGTACAAGCCCATGAAGCAATCCATTTTGATCCAATTGCAACTGTACTGAAGTTTAAATGATGCTTGATTGGCAAGACAATGTGAAAGGG
Source organism: Lathyrus oleraceus (assembly GCF_024323335.1). Classification (NCBI taxonomy): domain Eukaryota; kingdom Viridiplantae; phylum Streptophyta; class Magnoliopsida; order Fabales; family Fabaceae; genus Lathyrus; species Lathyrus oleraceus. The sequence continues at coordinate 272,240,243 of NC_066579.1, read as the reverse complement.
ATTTTTAGACATTTGATTTCCTCCAATGGTGCAGCTCTGTTAAATCCATATGTAGACCTAACAAACTTCATCCAAAATGCATCGGGTTCTTTGGAAAGCTTGGATCAAGGGGAACAAGTTTGATGTTGAACACTTTTTCATTTGGAGCTTGGATCATGGTGAATTTGAAGGTGGAAGTTTGGAAATTTCGACATGTTAAAATTTTTTCTAAGTGTCAAGCCATATATCTCAATATTCCATCTTGCTTAACTTTTTATGTGAGCTTAAAATGAGAAACATGTCTTTATAAAAGTTGTAGCTCTTTCAAATACCTTCAAAATAGTCACCAATTTCATGTCATTTGAATTTATAATGATAGAGTTATGCATTTTTGAAGTTTGGAAAAATCATTTGTTCAATGGTATAGGTCAAAAATGACCTATAATGTATCCTCATATCACATGCTCATCAAAGTTGAATTAACCCTCACTCCAAACATCAAAGTTGAATTAGACATCTTGAATTTTATTGTGAAACTTGGAAATATTTCATCTCATAAAAATTGAGAAAGTTATGGCCTTGGAAAGTTGACTTTCAAATTAGGGGTTAGACAAAATGACCTATAATGTTTCAACATAGAAAATGATATTCGAAGCAAAACTAGATCTAGGTATCAACATGAAAGTTGCTTGGAATGCCATTTAGAGTAACGTTGATCTTGGAATCATTTTCATATGGTGAAAATTGTAGGAGATAGGGTCTAGGGAGACCTAGTTTTGATCAGATGAATTCATCTGGCCAACCACCATCAACCAACTTGCTAACCTTCAATTCTTTTGATTTTCTTGGCTCATGGTAGATCATATATACATAATATGGCTTGTTAGAGAAGTTACTCAAGATACCCAACCAAACTAGGGTTTCCAAGGAAAATCACCTCCAAACTCTTGAAGAATACTTGATCAATATAACATGTAGAGATCAATGGAACTCATATATGATGCTTATAACCATTCTTGGATGACCTAATGGTTATGCTCTTTGTCATGAGGGCCTCAAACCCTAGATATGAACTTGATAAATAAATGTGATCATGCCTACCTACAAAAGAGTTAGGCAAATGAAAAGACATATTTTTGGTTTTTTGGTTAGTAAAATGATAATATACAAGTATGATACAATCACATGGTACTTGGTGATCTCTCCCAAAACAAACCCAATGAGAGAGGGGTAAGGAGGATGCCAAGGTATGATCCCAATGCAAGTGCTTATGATGAAATTGCATGAGGGATCTTAGGGTCAAAATTGGGGTCTTACACACATATCCTTCTCTTGCTTCATCTTGGCGAGTGCGTCTTCCAACTCCTCTACATATTGGTTAGGGAGAGTTGATGGCTCAACCAAAACCATAGACATAGGTCTCTCACAAGCATAAGGCATATTCAATTCCAAAGCTCTCTTCTTCACCCAAACAGTGTAAACTTCCAAAGCTACAGAGTTGCATGGACCAAGCTCGGATCTTCCTTTCCTATGCATATTATGCCAAGCGTGAACTATCTTCTTCTTCAAAAGTTTGGAATCTTTACCCTCTTGATAGAAAAGATCCTCTAACTAAGTGTTATTAGATCTATATCTCAAGGGGAACCCAAGTTGATGACGAGCCAAAGCAGGGTTGTAGTTAATTCCTCCTTGTGTACCAATGAGACGCACATTAGAGAATTCACCACAACTATCAATAATCTCCAAGCTACCCAATGAAGAATCATACCAAACTATATAATCATTGGTGAGAGACATAAGTCTCTGAGACCACCGTAGACATTGTTTGTTCTCCATGAAAGCAGGCGTCTGAGGCAAGTGCGAAATAAACCACTTGTACAGAAGAGGAATGCATCACACAATAGTTCCACAACCTTTAGAATTTCTTAAATGCAAAGATAAGTACATATCACCCAACAAAGTAGGCACATGATTCCCAATCAAGGAGATTCTAATGGCGTTAACATCAATAAAATCGTCAATGTTAGGGAACAAAGCCAAATCATAAATGAGCAACACAAAGATTGTTTCAAAAGTATCCACACTACCGACTTGAGGGAAGGAAGTAGATTTCCTTATAAGGAACTCAGAAGTCAACCCAAAGATTCCTTCTTTCTTCACCCAATGAGCCTCAATCTCATACTTCTTAAAGTGAAGAGCTTCAGCTATAATATGAGACCTGGGAATCTCCTTCAATCCACTAAAAGGAACCTTATCAAAAACATGTATCCCCAAGAGATAGGCATACTCCTCCGACGTTGGCACGAGCTGATAATCAGGAAACATGAAGCAACTGTAGAGAGGATCATAAAACTGAACCACCACACTCAAAATTTCTTCGACCATATCAGCAGATAACACAGATAGATGCTTCCCATGGCGTTGTTTAAAATCCAAGGGATCTAATACAAAAGATGACAACTTCCTTAACTCTTTCAAATCTGGACATCTGAAATTGTACTTCTTAGTGTTCCTTTGTCCATAATCCATGGTCTGAAAATATTTGCAAATACAACCTCAGTTCCTTGAAGTTATTTTTCGTGTGATGAATGTTATGATGTGCATGAATGCATGAATGCAACAATCAAAAGTAAGGGATCACACACAAAGCAAACAAAGGTCAAGGGATGAATCAAGTCATTGTCAAGATCAATCATCCATTTTGGTGGACTATGGTTTTTACCTTATCAACACCCAAGTTCCATTAATATTGACAAAACTTGATTGGATTAACCAAAAATCAAGGGTTTGTTTTGAGTCACGAGCATGGAGTTAGGTTAAGGACCATCCCAAACGAGTGTACTAAGGATAAAACCTGTAGATCATGTTCTGAAAAGTTCCCATAGTCTTAATTCCATATCTCGGATATTACAGGTTAGGATGACTGACTCATCAACCCATAATATTCTCAAGAGAAACTCGTCTAAGTGTAGTATCGCGTAACAACTATTATCGAGTCTACACCTGAACAGTCTCCGTACTACGTCGTAAATAGGCCAAGTTGGGTTAAATGTTCTACGGTTCTCAGCTTCTCCGACCCCAAATCAGAGAAAGTAATGCCTAACCACAAATAACTTGTGTGACATCAATTGCTCCAAAAGGGTCTCCACTGAGTAGATGGGTCTAAAGCCAACTTGTTAAGGACTACTCCACACAAGTCGAACATGACTATACCATCCTCCTATCTTAAGTGCACTCAAGTTCGGGTTAGAACTTATCTCATCACTCAGAGATTACCAAGCACAACAGACAGATTATATCACACAAACAAATATACAAACATCAAATACACAGTATATACACATGAAAAAGTAGGCTAAACCCACTGAGGACTAGTCTTCAGCAGAGTCGCCACTTAATTTCTGTAGTAGTAAATTCATGATCATTAAGCTATGGATAAACTTAATGTCAATAAAACCAGAGTCGCCACCGCGCTTTTATTGTTTCCAAAGGAAAAGGGAAAAGTACGAACAAAACCCAAAGATAATAAGTTTTCAAATCAAAACTAATAAAAAGCTAGAGATTACAGGTAAGGGGGTTGGTTACATAGAGGGAAGGTGTTAGCACCTAAAGTGTCCTAGGTACTCCTAGGGAGCCCTTTTTTATGTGTGTATGTGTTTTTGGTATAAAAGATATTTGCAATAAATGGAGTGTGGGGATGAGAAAAGAATTCATTAATTATATTTTAGTGTTTGACAAGACCTTCAGACTTGTGCCTACGTACCAACATAAAATGAGGGATCAAATCCTTGTAGTTCGTGGTATCAATTTCAAAGTGAGTGAATTGTTTTTAACAAAAAATTAAGTTAAAAAAAGGCACAAAAGGCAAAAAAGAGTTTGAACGAGTGTTAGTTATTTTTGTCTTTTGAAATTTTAAGTTAATATGGTTAAGTTCATTTACAAGTTTGATTTAAGAAAAAGAGTTCAAAAATACAATGGCATAAGGCCAAAATTTCTAATTTGCAATAAAGTCTAAGTTTAAAAATCACAAGCAAAGAAGGTTTTGAAAAGAGAGAGAGAGAGAGAGATTTGAAATTTAAGAAATGGGAGGAGATGAAGAGACTAATCCTAAGCAAAAATTAAAAGTTAAGAGTTGAAAAGATCTGACCAATGGGATGCAATTCAATAGACAAGAATGTCATATAGAAACCCATTTTTCCCTTTGGACTTTAGGATCAAGCAATATCATACACCACTAGCAAGATGAAGAGCAAGGCATCAAATAAAGATAGCCACATTCAAGCTAGCAACTTCACAGTCTTCTTCATAATCTCCCATGTATTAGATGACATACTCCTTGAATGGCTCAGAAATAGGCATTAGACACAGGTTCAAAGTAACATTTGCATCAAGACCATGTAACAGATGAACTCAAAAGGGATCTCAATACTTGCATTAGATGAAAGTTCACTTCACAATGACTTAGCTTCAAAAAAGTTGGCATTGGCCAAGTCCTTTTGCATAGGGAGTGTTGCCTAATTCTAAGTCCAAGTCTCAGATCAAATCCAACAGTTCACACAAACATTTTTTAAGGGTTTTTGTTGTTATTATGTACATTAAGGTCCTAAGACCATAAATACAAACAAGTATATACAATCACAATATATTCACAATACATGGCTCAAGTGAGAAAATTAAAAATGACATTAAAATAAGCAAGTTAAATAATATGAATAATGGCAAATGATAAAAAGGGCTTGAATTTAAAGTGCATAAGGTAAATGACTTGAAATTAAAAGTTAGTCAAATGTTAGTTGATTAGGTGTTAGTATTGTTTTTGCTTTTCAATTGTTTAAGTCATTCTTTAGAGAACACTCAACCCTCTATACACAAGCATGGATCCTTGAACCAAGACATCTTCCAAAGGAAGGAAAAAAGACCCAGTTTCCACACAATACCATGAAAGGATGGAGACTTACAATCTCACTTACTAGAATGCTATATTTTTGGATCAAAATTTAGCGCTATGTTAAGCAATCGTAATTGGACTTATGTAGAAGTCATAACTATCTGAGGTCGGAAAATAGAAATTTTAGTGTTAATGCATGTTAGAGATATGGTATAATGAACCATACTCCTAAAACATACAACACTTAAAAAGAAGATGACAAAAGGGTGGACCTAATCTCATCCATACTTATATTAGTTTATGAACCAATTAGCCTTAGGATATAGAGATATCATTGGTCACCGAAATGGATGGGATAAAATGGGATTGAAGATGAAAAGGGAGGGGAAATGAGACAAACACAAATTGGTCATGGGAGGAATTTTATCAAATTAAAATCATTCATTCATTTTGGAAGATGAAATGTATATTTCGTCAATCCCCTAAGTCCAATGATTTTAATCCAACAAAGTCAAATCAATCTTGACCAAAGCCCAAACACAATAGTCAAACTTCACAAGTCAATAAAAATAGCTCAACACAATTTATTCACAATTAAACAATTAAAAAAATCAATTAAAAATACATTAAATTAAATTATGTTTGAGCAAAAACCTAAAATCTCTTCAAAACACCAAATAAATGGCCAAGAGATTTATCCTAGGTCAATGAAGGTCAAAGGACCTTAGACAAAAAATTTCACAATTTTTGGAAAGTCAAAGGTATTTTTAAACAATTAAAAATATGCACAAAAACAATTAAATCATAAAAAATATTAATGTTGATCCAAAAAATGATTTTAATTCAGAAAATGAAAGAGAAAAATATTTGAAAATATTTGGTGAAAGTCCCATATTTTTTGGATCAATATTAAAATTAATATGAATTAATGAAAATAAACCAATTAAAGTGAAAATTCAGAAAATAAAAAATACGTGGACCATTTGATCTCCCTCATTAATTAAGGTGGCAAATCAAATGGTCTCAAGCGCACGTTCCATGTGGTCACTAGTCAACTGCGCAGCACACGTGGTAATCACAATCAACGCTCAAGATTAAAATATTTTGAATGGATCATGTGGTTCAGAGACTTTCCAATGCATCGCCGGAGCCAGAGCTCCGGTCTTCTTCTCCGGTGGACCTCACCGGACTGGTCCACCATCAACCATCACCAAAATGAAAAAGCAAGACATGTATTTAAAGAAAAAATGCCCAGGAGCTCGAATATGACCTCAATTTTGTCTAATTCCAAGTATATAGGAAGATACAGGGAGTTGAATTTTGAGGATCATGATCTGAGTTGCTTCGATATGACCTCTAAGCAACTCAATCTTGTTACCTACATTGGTAGGACTTCAGACAACCAAAAATCAACAAGAATAGTGGAGAAATAAAAGAGAATCTAAGAGTGGAAAAATATGGAAAATCACCTTCAATGGAGCTTCAGATTGGCACGATCTTGCTCTCAATTATGCTTGGCCTTGCTTTAGATGCTTGATGGAATAGAAATGGATCAAGGAAAGGGATGGACTCTTGGATTTTCAATCTCAAAAACAGTGGGAGATTCAAACTCGACTTTCAAAGAAAATCCTCAAGCTTATCCTTTAATGGTGAGGGTTGGTTTAGGGTTGCTGAATCAAAGCTTACGCGTGACGGTCCTATTTCTAAGCAAGATAGCTTTTATTTATAGGCCAATGGGACTGATATTTGCACACTTCCATTTTTGGCAAAAGTTGAAAAACTCTCTTGCATGCTTGCATGGGCGTGTGATAGGCCCATCAAGTGATGCACTTAGGTCCAAAATTGAGTGTAAGCCATGCTGAAATCATGTTGTCAAGCCATGCATTCGTGTATGAAAAGTGGAACTTGATATTATCCAAATGGTCCTTCAACTTTAACCCATGCGTAAGTCATTCATCCTTTCTCCAAATAAGATGATTTTAGACTTTTTGGAAAGGTTAGATCAAGAGGAACAACTTTCATGTTGAACACTTTTTCATTTGAAGCATGGATCATGATGAATTTTGAGGTGGAAGTTTGGAAAATCAAACATATAAAAAAAATTCTAAGTACCAAGCCACATGTTCACTTCTTCCACCTTAAATAACTTTTTCTATGGGCTTCAAATGAAAACAGTTCCTTCATCAAAGCTGTATCTCTCCAAAGTCCCTTCAATTTGGTCACACATTTGACCTCATTTGGAGTTGGGATGAAGGAGTTATGCATTTTAGAAGTTGAGGAAAATCACCTGTTCAATGGTATTGGCCCAAAATGACCTATAATGTTTCCTCTTGGCATATGCATTTGAAAGTTGAATTTGAACTTCCTCCAAAAATAAAAGTTGAAATAGACATATTGAATTCTATCATGGAATTTGAATGGATTTCATCTCATAAAAATTGAGCAAGTTATGATCTTGGGAAGTTGACCTCCAAATTAGGGTTTAGACAAAATGACCTATAATCTTTCACCATAAAAAATGACTTTCCAAGAAAAAATAGCTCTTGACCTCAACATGAAAGTTGTTTGGAATGTCATTTGGAGTAACTTTACACTTGGAATCATTTTCATATGACAAAAATTGTAGGATATAGGAGATAGGAAACCCCAGTTTTGACCAATTGAATTCCTCTGGTCAACCACCATGAACCAACTTGATAGCTTGACACTCTCTTGACTTTTGGGACTCATGGAGGATCATATATGCATAAGATGATGAAATGTGAAGTATCCCTTGAAATATTTGATCAATTGTTAATTAAACTTGTTGAAGAAGTCACACAAGATACCCAGATGAATTAGGGTTTCCAAGGCAAACAAACTCCAAACTCTTAATGATTTCTTGATAAAAATAACATGTGAAGATCATGGGGATCCATATATGATACTTAGAGCCATAATAAACAATTTCTTGATTGAGCTCCTTGCATTGAGGTTCTTGAACCATAGATATGAGCTTGATAGATCAAAGGTGAGCATACACACTACCTACAAAATCAGTTAAACTATACAATGACATATTTTGGTATTTTGGTTAGTAAATAAAGAAAAATGAAATATGATATAATCAAATGTGGTTGGTGATCTCTCCCAATGCAAACCCAATGAATGAGGGGTAAGGAGGATGCCAAGGTGTGATCCCAATCTTAATGCATATGATGAGAATAGCATGAGGAATCTTAGGGTCAAAATTGGGGTCTTACAGCTTCCCCTATTTAAGGACGTTCTAGCTGAGGAGATGAAGGTTAAAATCTTCGCATCGAATCAGTAGAATGGACTTAAATAACAACATATAGAAACAAATTTTGGTCCCTAAGAGACCTCGTGATGCATATGATATGAATGTTAAAATAATCTTTGTGGGGAAAATGTAGCCACAAAGGAAAAGAATCCGGAGAGACCGAAAGTCCGCAGGAGTATAATGCATTCCGTAAGGAAAACTCACTGGGGAGACAAAGACTCTAGGGGATAAAAAGGTCGTGCGTAGGCCAGGCTACGACTTTAAAATCGCTGGGGACTCGAGGGATTCCACAAAAAGAAATCAGGGGAAAGACTCAGCCGGGGAAGAAAAGGAACATCTGTAGGGGAAACGGGTAGATCAGATCAAAGTTGAAATACTCGAACCAAATAGAAAATGGCGATCTCACTGAGGAAATACACACTCAGACTCAACTGGGGAAGAAATAATCTTCAACACAGGAGTAACAGAAGTATATTATTCACTACCGGTTACTGGGTAAGGAGATAACATAATATGTCAGAGAGGGCATCCGTTACCGGTTAGGGTAAACATATCAAGGATGACTCGCTGAAGAAAGAATCAAATCAAATAGGATTTACAACTACCATTTACTGGGTAGAAGACCACAAAGAAAGAGAATATTCGTCATCGATTAAAGTGATCATTTCAAGGATAGACTCAAAGGGAAGAATATTCGTCATCGGTTAAGATGAACATATCAAGGATAGACTCACCTGGGGACATTAGGAAGAATATCCGTTACCAGTTAGGGTAAACATATCAAGGATAAACTGCCTGGAAAAGTAAGAATTATATCTATCGAATACTGGATAGAATACCGGAAAGAGAATATCCGTCATCGGTTAAGATGAACATATCAAGGATAGACTCCGAGGGGAGAGATAGGAATTATATCTATCAGTTACTGGATAGACTTCGCAAAAGGGGAAGCAGGATTCACGATACCGGTTACTGGGCAGAAGACCGCAAAGAAGAGGAAATCCGTCACCGGTTAGGATGGACATATCAAGGATTAACCTTCTGGGGAACAAAACAGGGATTACAACTACCTTTATTGGGTAGAATACCAAAACGAGAATATCTGTCATCGGTTAAGATGAACATATCAAGAATAAACTCAGAAGGGAAAGAGTACCCGTCATCGATTAAGATGAACATATCAAGGATAAACTTCCTGGGAGACGTGAAAACAAATCCGTTGGGGAGAAAAAGGTTACTTTTGCCGGGTATTGGGGCAGAAGTGAAATACTTGCAAATTGAGAAGAATATTACCAATTACTGGGTAATAGACTCTCAGGGGACCAAAGCATCTATCTAGATAATATCTAGAATAAACGGTCAATCAAATGAGGATATAACTCAGGAGGAGTAATTCTATCCAGACGGTCAACTGAGGAGGAAACTGAAATAATGATCATCCACGAGGAAGTAACTCAGTGGAGAACGAGAAAGGTTAAATTCTTTCTGCTTAAGGGGTTGACGCTCTATAATTGAAAGAGGACAGACACACCAAATCTGCGTGGGGGAAAGGATACCATCGTAGCAGAGGATCAGAGAAATAGTGAATCACAAAGTGCATTATTAGTGCAAATGATGAAATCTATGAATGTATATGTATATGTATATATGATGATTATGTTGACAAAATGATCACAAAGGATACAAATGTCACTGGTCTGCATCACAAATACAATACTCATCCAATCCTCACGGGAGGGAAGCATCTGCTAGAGAGAAAGGGTTACGAAGGATGAACGGGAATCATCTATCTCAAAGGCTTAACCTTGGCTGGGGAAAAGGAAAAGGTTTGCCGAAAATTTGCACCTTCAACTCTGCGGGGAATTTTAGGTCAATACCATATCAAATGGGAGACAATCTTGCAGAGGATCGAAAATACTGCTCCAGAATCAGGGCTAACCGGAGTCAGGGACAACTCCGCTGGTGACTTGAGGAGAAACAAAATTTGCTGAATTTATGCAAACTGTTGCGATAATGCGCCTACAACTTGAGGGAGGCAATTACGAACTCAGTTGGGGGAAACCATCAAAACTCGGATGGAGATTGAAAAGCGGTTGGGGAAGAAACAAAGATCACACTAACTGCTTGGGGATAAAACTAAGAATGCTTTGCTTTTTTGGGCTTACATGTCCTCAAACCATTGTGGATATTCCTTAAATGAAATTGATTGCTCTTTAAAAGGTAATTGCTTTTATTATTTAAGAAAACATGATTTTTTATTTTAAAACTTTAATTTCAAAATGATCACAATAAAATTTAATTTAATTTAGCTGAATAAATAAGAGTAGAAACAATTAGATAAAAAGCTCAACTTTATTTAATAGGATGATAGTCTGTAAAAGACAAGACTCCATAGATCTTTACAAAAGTTGAAAAATGGTAATTTACATGGAAAAGGGATACATTAAATACAATGATCACTAATCCTTCTACCGCCGTCAATATCCACTGTGCTCTTGGCTTTGGCTGAAGATGAATCAGAACCAAACATTGTGCTCAAGAAAGTCTTCAAGACTGGAGATCAACAAGATGCAGTTACTTGCCATAATCCCTATTTTTTTTTGCATAAATTGCCCTAAGGTGGGGTACCCAATTTATCGGGATAATTCTTCTATTTTATGTCTCTAACTTTTGCCTTGATCACCCTTTCGGGTTTCAATCCATCGAGACGCTCATTTTTTCCTAAGCCGCCCTTTCAGGTTTTCAACTTAGCGAGCTGTTCTTTTCTTTTTATACGAAGTATTTCTTGACTGCATCAACATTCACAGGACGAGTGAACTCTTCACCATCCATAGTTGTAAGAATCAAAGCACCGCCAGAAAAGGCTCTCTTAACAACATATGGGCCTTCATAATTAGGAGTCCATTTGCCCCTAGAATCTGGTTTGAAAGATAAAATCTTCTTGAGCACAAGGTCACCTTCTCTGAATACACGAGGTCTGACCTTCTTATCAAAAGCTTTCTTCATTCTCTACTGGTATAACTGGCTATGACACATGGCAGTTAACCTCTTCTCTTCAATCAAAATCAACTGATCAAATATGGTCAGACACCATTCAACTTCAGTCAACTTGGCTTCCATCAGCACGTGCAATGATGGGATCTCAACCTCTACCGGGAACATAACTTCCATGCCATAAACAAGTGATAAAGGGATTTCCCCTGTTGAAGTGAGGATGGATGTACGATACCCATGCAAAGCAAATGGGAGCATCTCATGCCAATCTCTATACGTCACAACCATCTTCTGGATGATCTTCTTGATGTTCTTGTTTGCAGCTTCAACAGCCTCATTCATCTTAGGTCGGTATGGAGAAGAATTATGATGTGCAATCTTGAAGTCTTTGCAAAGAGATTCCACCATATTATTATTCAAGTTAGATCGATTATCAGTAATGATCTTACTTGGCACACCATACCGACATATAATCCGATTCTTGATAAACCTCACAATAAATTGCTTGGTTACATTCGCATACAATGCCGCTTCAACTCACTTTGTGAAGTAATCAATTGCCACCAAAATGAAATGATGTCCATTAGACGCTTTAGGCTCAATCATGCCAATCATATCAATTCCCCACATGGAGAAGGGCCATGGGGAGGAAATAACGTTTAACAATGTCGAAGGAACATGAATCTTATCTGCATAAGTTTGACACTTGTGGCATTTCTTCACAAACTTGCAACAGTCAGATTCCATTGTCATCCAATAGTAACCTGCTCTCAACATCTTCTTAGCCATAGCGTTTCCATTGGAATGGGTACCAAAGGAACCTTCATGGACTTCGGTCATCAACAGGTCTGCTTCGTGTCTATCCACGCATCTGAGCAGAACCATATCGAAGTTTCTCTTGTAAAGCACATCACCATTCAGGTAGAAGTTTCCAGCTAATCTTCTCAAAATCTTCTTATCTTTCAAAGATGCCTCAGGCGGGTAAATCTGACTTTGGAGAAAACACTTGATATCAAAATCCCATGGCTTCTCATCCTTGATCTTTTCAACAACAAACACACGAGTTGGCCTATCAAGGCGCATCACAGTCAAATTGGGAACTTCATTCCAATACTTCACCATAATCATTGAAGCCAACGGTGCCATAACATCTTCCATCTAGTTTTCATCTTGAGGGATATGATGAAATTCAACCTTTATAAATAAAGTTGAAATCCTCCTCGCATAATCCCTATATGGTATCAAACCGGGTTGATTCGTCTCCCATTCACCTTTGATCTGATTCACGACTAAGGCTGAATCTCCATAGACGTCCAAATACTTAATTCTGAGATCAATGGCCTCTTCAAGCCCCATAATGCAAGCTTCATACTCCACCATATTGTTTGTACACTTGAAAGTTAATCTACCCGTAAATAGAAAATGAGTGCCTTGAGGAGTAATAATTACTTCCCCAATGCCATTACCATACTGATTAACAACTCCATCAAATACCATGCCCCAACGGGAACCAGGCTCTGGCCCTTCTTCAAGCAATGGTTCATCACAATCCTTCATTTTCAAGTACAAGATCTCTTCAACAGGAAAATTATACTAAATTGACTGGTAATCTTCAATTGGTTGATGAGTCAAATGGTCATCCAAGACACTACCGTCAATTGCTTTCTGAGATCGGTATTCAATATCATACTCTGATAACAACATCTGCCAATGGGAAATCCTCCCAGTTAAAGCAGATTTCTCAAAAATATACTTGATTGGATCCATTTTGGATATCAACCAAGTGGTATGATTCAACTTATATTGACGCAGACGCTTAGCAGCCCAAGCCAATGCGTAACAAGTCTTTCTAGCATAGAATACCGAGTCTCACAGTCCATGAATTTCTTACTAAGGTAGTAAATAGCATATTCTTTCTTTCCAGTTTCATCTTGCTGACCAAGAACACAACCCATACTTTCCTCAAGCACGGTTAGATACATGATCAACGGTCTTCCTTCCACAGGTGGAGACAGAATCAGAGGCTCAAGCAGATACTCTTTGATATTGTCAAAAGCTTTATGGCAGTCTTCGGTCCAATCATAAGACTGATCTTTCCGAAGAATCTTTAATATAGGCGCACATGTGGCAGTCATATGCAAAATGAATCTTGAGATATAATTCAAGCGGCCGGGAAAACCTCTGACTTGCTTGTCAGTTTTGGGTGCAGGCATCTCTTGTATTGCTTTGACCTTGGCAGGATCAACTTCAATACCCTTCTTACTGATAATAAAGCCCAACAACTTACCAGAACGAACACTAAAAGTACACTTATTGGGATTCAAGCAGAGTTTATACTTCCTCAAATGCTGGAATAACTTCAACAAATGCTTAACATGCTCTTCTTCATCACTGGATTTAGCAATCATATCATTAACATAGACTTCGATCTCTTTATGCATCATATCATGAAAAAGAGTGGTCATTGCTCTCTGGTAAGTTGCACCAGCATTCTTTAAACCGAAAGGCATCACTTTGTAACAGAATTTTCCCTAGGGTGTAATGAATGTGGTCTACTCCATATCCTCGGGTGCCATTTTAATCTGATTATAACCGGAAAATCCGTCCATAAATGAAAAGACTTTGAATTTGGATGTATTATCTACCAACATATCAATGTGTCGTAGATGGAAATCATATTTTGGACTAGCTTTGTTAAAATATATATAATCGACGCACATACGGACTTTTCCATCCTTCTTCGGAACGGGCACAATGTTGGCCACCCACTGTGGATACTCAGTAGTAGCAAGGAAACCAGCATCAATCTGCTTATGCACTTCTTCTTTGATCTTTACTGCCATATCAAGATGAGTTCTCCTCAATTTCTGCTTGACTGACAAGCATTCTGGCTTCAACGGTAATCTATGCTCCACAATCTCAGAATCCAAACCAGGCATGTCTTGATAGGATCAAGTAAACACATCTGAATAATGTTGAAGAAGATCAATCAACCCCTTCTTAACCTCTGGACATAGTCGAGATCCAATCTTGACTTCCTTCACCTCTTATTTGGAACCCAAGTTGACTAACTCAATCTGCTCTTCGAACGACTGAATGGCTTTCTCCTCATGCTCAAGTAGACGAGACAATTCATCAGACATTTCTTCATCACTTTCTTCCTCAGCCTCGAACACCAGGAATTCAAAGTTTGGAGAAGGACTAGGATCATTGTATTCAATGGGTTTAGAAACCAACCTGCATAATGATTTGATATTTTGATTTTAAAGAATTGAATTGTGACCAAATATTATGCAGATGGACAATTTGTTATTTATTTATGTTTTTTCTGATTACCATTTTCAGAAAAGCAAAAAGTAAAAATAAAAACACCCTAGATATTGATGAATAGAATTGCATTTTATTAATGATCAAATTGAAAGATGCCTGGCAATGTTCACTTCTCCCTTAGGCATAGGAGAAGGATTTTCAAAAATAATAAAACAATTACTTAGAGCGATGAACAATAACAGGAACATCGACATTGATCTAATTGTTGCAAACTTTTCCATGCGTCACAAAATTGGTGCAGTCTCCATCTTCATCATCCTCGATCACTACAACTGAGTGTTGTTCATTACTATGGATGAACCCTCCGCTACAGAAACTAGGTTGCACACCTTCAACTTTGATCACAGACGACCGTTGCTGAAATCCCAAACCAGCATGATTTTTGTTCTCGGCGACCTCTATCATCCGGCCTCACTTATCAAAAGTACCATCTTCAACAATCTTCTGAGTGTCTTTAAAAGAGGACATAGGTGCCTCAACTCTCTTTTCTTCAGCAATAGATAGATCTTGAAACGGAGTTCCAATCTCATCCTCAGCTTCAACATATGAGAAAGACGACATATGACTCACTAACACTGCTTTCTCCCCGCCCATAATGACGAGCTTACCATTCTTCACGAATTTCAACTTCTGATGCATAGTGGATGTCACAGCTCCTGCCTCATGTATCCATGGCCTTCCTGTAGCGGGGTATTCGTTACCATTAGAGATATTGACTAAATCCAAGGTAAATCATACAAGTCGAGTCGCCACCGCACTTCTATTTATCCAAAGGAATGGTTAGAAAGCGAACAAAAACCTAAAAGTTTTAACAAAAACTAGTAAAAGAGAAACAAAGATCTGGGTAAAGGGGGTTGGTTATGCAATGGGAAGGTGTTAGGCACCCAAAACATCCTAGGTACTCCTAGGGAGCCCTTTTCACACTTGTTGTAAGGTTGTTTATTTTGTGAAAGTTTATTTGTGCAAACATGATTGAAGAGGTGAGAAGAGAATGTACAAGTTTATTTACATTTGTGTTTGGATGGATAAACCTATTGCCTACGTACCATCTTAAAAAAGATTAGGATCAAAACCTCGTAGTTCGGGGTAAAAATCTCAAAAATGAGTTGGTGAATTGATTGGTCCAAAATCCTTAAGGTCTTTTGTTATCAAAGGGAGAAAACTCAACCTAAAACCACAAATCCACCATGTGAGGATAGCTTCAACATGCTAGTGAGGGGTTAACCCTATAATAAGCATGGAAGACTCATTGTCCATCACTAAGGATATAGGTGAGTATTACATCTACCTCAAGGATAACTCAAACCTAATAGCTAAAGGTTATGGAAAATTTGATTAAGAAAGTGGCCATTGGAACCACAAAAAGACATTTGAATGGGTTACATTTACCAATTAGAAGTATATACAAAAATGGTCAAAGTTGACTTAAAGATTCAATTCAAAATAAGTGTTATGAAAAGAAAGTTTGAAAATCAAAAGCCTAAGGCTTAGGTTTCTAATGTTTGAAAACAAGTATTAAATGTTTGCACAAAAGTTTTGGCTTGGGTTAGAGTGGAGGGAAGAAGAAGAAGGGCTAAAGTCCTAAGTAAAGCAAAAAGGTGAGGGATAAAGAAACAAAACCACAATGGAGTTCCTCTCTTGAGATCATATGGATGATCCAAGTAGCTCCCATCCTTTGGAATAAGCAATCACACAAAGCATAGATTCAAGCAATCATCAATCAAAGTGAATTCTTGGAAAGACTCCTCAATGCATCTTGGATCTCTCTCTCTCTTGGAAGCTCATGGTAATGGTTCCTCAATTAAGCTCAAGTTGGAACTCCTAGCACAAGAAAACACACATCAAAAGGTTCTATAACACAATCAAAGAATGGACAAGAGGGAGTTTAGAATATGGTCCTTTCAATGTCATCTTCAATATTAAGCATTCTAAAGGCTCAATGCCTAGTTGCTCTTTGACTTCTATAGCACTCTAAAGGCCCAATGCCTAGTTGCTCTTCAAATTCCATTTGCTTGGGTAAGGTCCCTAAATCTAAGTCCATTTTGTCCAATTCTTTGCATTTGGTCAACAACAATCAAACAAAACACAAACACAATAGTATATACACAATCATGTGCTCAAGTGAGCAAAAGGAAAATGACAGTAACATAAACATGTGCTCAAGTGAGCAAAGGGAAAAGCAAATGGATAATATGTACAAGAATAGTAAATTGCATAAAAGTAAAGTGCAAAAAGTAAATGTTAATAGTTAATAGTTAGTGTTAGTGGTTAGTGTGCCATAAGGCAAAATTTAGCGTTATGTTAAGCAATCGTAATTGGACTTATGTAGAAGTCACAACTATCTGAGGCCGGTCAATAATAATGTAGGCAACAACATAAGTTAGAAGTCTTGATTAGTGAACCAAGTTCCAACAACTTGTCATGCCAAAAAGAAGAAGAGAATTGATCTTTTATTGGTTTAAGCCTTTTGCATGATTTAGGAAACAACCTATCCTTAATGCAAAGCCATTCATTTGATCAATTGATCAAGATGAATTAGATTTGAATCAAGGAAGATTAGGTCTCCTTAATCAATGCCAACTTATCAACCTTCAACTCATTGATCAAAAGGAAAAAGAAGGAGAAGAAGAAGAAGAATGGATAAGGAAATGGAAAGATCAAAATGCATAAGATAAAATAAGATGTACCAATCCATATGTATTGACCAAATGACATTGAAAGTCAAAGTCAAACAATGAGAAATCAGAAGTGAGATGAAGATTGGAGATCCAACAATAAGCAAAATATTTTTTGCATTTTTTAATATTAAAATAAACTTGAATTAAAAATAAAAGAAAAGGTCAAATTTCAAAATCACTTCAAATCAACCTTGAAAGGTCCAAGTGATTTATCCCAAGTTCAACAGGGTCAAACTAAGTTTGACAAAAAATTTCAGCATTTTTAAAAGTCAGAAACTATTTTTAATCAATTAAAAATGAATAAAAATAACCTAATTGAACTAAAATCTCAAATAAATCTCAAATCAATTAAAAAATTGATGAGAATATTTTTCATAGATTCATCATCATTCAAATAGGTTAGGAAAATATTTTTGTATTTTTTGAATATCAAAAACTATTTAAAATGAATTAAAAATAACCAGAAAAGAGAAAATTCACAAAAAAATATCAAATGATGAAATAAAAAATATTAAAAATCAGAAATAGAAACTAGAAATTATTTGGAGAAGAATGCAATTGGTCCCATAATTTTTGGACCAATAATAAAAGAGATATGAATTTTTGAAATAAAAGGAAATAAAGAAAATAAAAATCAGAAAATCAAAAATGCCAAAAATCCAGAGGCGTCAGATCTGGATTCATTAATTGACGTGACATATCTGAAGGCAGGGAGACGCGCGCGCATGGTGTACTTGAGTCAACAGCATCACACACAGCCTTTAAAAAAATCATAACATTGGATGCATGAGATTCAATCTGGAAACAGGAATGGATGCTCCTGATTGAATCTGGAGACCAGACGGTGGCCAGCGCCACCGTCTTCTCCGGCCAACCTCCGGCCATGTCCAAAATTTGCAGAGCTTCAAATGGAAACCAAAACGCACGATCCATACATCTTTGGAAAGCTGGGATGATGTACATCATCCCTGTGCCACTCAATTCCACTCTAGATCTCTATATTGAGAGAAATCAGAGATGGAAGTTCTGTGGTGTTCATCATGAACTTAATGGATTTCAAAAATTAAATGCACAGTCATGATGCCTCTATTGAGAGGACTTCAGCCAACACGAGATCCAAGCAAATAGGTCAATATATGATGAGTTTCGAAGAAAATACCAGTTGAAGAACAAACTTGAATTCTGGAGATTTGAGCTTGATTCCTTGCTTTCTTTGCCAAAACAGAAGATCAATGAGCTGAAGGATGAAGGTTTAGAAGCTTTAGATCCAAAAATTCAACTAGATGTAGCTGAATTTTGGATCTGAAATTTTTTGAAGAAAAGTGAAATAGCTTCTTTGGTGAGGTTGGGGAATCACTTCAGCAGGGTTTCAGGCGCCTTTCGGTTGGTTTATGATGGAGGTATGCACCTCTATTTATAGCAAAACCTGATGCAAGCAAGGTGAATTTTGTGTGCATGAAAGTTGAAGGCCTCCATGCATGGGCCTGTACAGGCGCATGGAGGGCCCAAAAGCCAATGCAAATGGATGCTGAAATGATTTGGAGAAGGTTTGGACATATGGTTTGCACTCCAATTGCTTGCATATGAAGTTTCACCATGTTATGCATAATTGAACCAAAAACTTCCCCTCTTCGAAACTATCACTTGCCAAATCCAAACATGATCATGTGAGTAATGGTTGAAAAGGTTTTGATGTAAGGAATAATTGTTATGTTGGGCAAAAATCCAATTGAGGTGTGGAAATTGGTGAAATTGGAGTTTAAAGTGCAAGGTGCAAAACATGTAAAGGCAAAGTTTCTAAATTTGGCCAATGTTCAAGCCCTTCTGTTTTGATGATTCAAGCCTCAAATGAAAAAACCTCCAACATCAAAGTTGTATATATTTTCAAGACAATCAAAATGGACTTAAATTTTGCATCATTCGAATTTTGTATGAAAGAGTTATGGGCAATTGAAGTTGGACTTTTTTGCCTTTTAATGCATTTGGCCCAAAAGAACCTATCATGTCTTGCATTATCACATGTATTTACTTTGATATTTTGAAATTTTGTCCAACATAACATTTGAAGTAGACATCTTAAGCTTTCCAATGAATTTAATCCCACCTCAAAATCATAAAAAATGAATGATTTATGTCCTTGGGAAGTTGACCCAAAATTAGGGTTTCAGTCAAAATGACCTATAATGTATTGGAATGGGAGATGGACTTACAAGCTTCAAATAAATTTTTGATGAACATGAAAGTTGTTCATATTGTCATTAAGAACATTTTTTATTTTGGGATCATCTCCATTTGACCAACACATAACAAGTTAGGTCTCAGTGCATTTCAAAATAGTCAGATGAATTGACTGATCAACTTCTCAAGTCCATGACTCATATCTTGATGAATTGATGACTGAGGACACTCAAATAAGTTCAAATATGCATGAAATGAAGAATTAAAGAACTTCCCTTGATTGTATTTTACCATGGGCTGAGGTTGCTTCAAGAGCAAGGCATTATGGTACATAGATGAACTAGGGTTTCTTTGGGGAGCAAACCTCAAACCCTTTGACTTGTTTTGATCAAAATGATGAATTGAGATGCTAGGGAGGCATGTTTGATGGAGGAGAGATTTGGGAACCATTACCATGCTTGCTATCATCTCCTCTTGGCCATATCTTTGTACTAATGATCTCCTTGGAGCTTTGGACCTTGTGATTGCTCAAGCTACAAACAAAAGATGTTAGTGACATATTTTTGTGCTTTTGGTTAGTAAACAAAAATGAGAAAAGAAATGATATACAATTCAAGCATGCTTGGTGATCTCAAACCACTCACAAAAGGTCCCACCCAAAGGCAAAGGGAACCAAGATGCTTATGATTCTTGAGGCAATGCAAATGCAATGTTATGATGCCATGAGGGATCTTAGGGACAAAATTGGGGTCTTACACTTCCTTACAAGCAGCTATAGACCGGGTGGATATCCATTACCTGAAAAGTAATTTGGAAATCACTCGGACCTACCTTCACTGGAAGATTCACTTCACCAATAACTGTCTTGCGAGAACCATCAAAAGCTTTGACGATCACGCCACTGTATCTCATCGGAGCTCCTTGGTAGTATAATATTGACATAGTTGATTTAGGGAGTACATTCAAAGAAGAACCGATATCAACCAATACATTGGATAACGCATCCTCCTTACAATTCATCGATATATGCAACGCTAGGCTATGATTTCTGCCTTCCTCGGGAAATTCTTCATCACAAAAGCTCAAGTTATTGCAGGAACTAATATTAGACACAATATGGTCAAATTGATCAATTGTTACATCATGTTCAACGTATGCTTTCTCAAATACTCTTTGCAGTGCTTCTCTATGCACTTCAGAATTCAGGAGCAGCGACAATACTAAAATCTTGGAAGGAGTCTGGAGCAGCTGCTCCACCACATTGAATTCACTCTTCTTAATCAAACGAAGCACCTCATCATCGTCATTAGGCTTCAAATTACTGGATTCACCAGACTGAGACTTTGGAGCACTAACCGGATTTTCTACAGGCACTTCAACCTTCTTTCCAACATCCTCTACATCTTTCGGGAAAACAGGACCAAACACACGACCGCTATGGGTCACCTTCGCTATATCAACAATATTCACAATAGAACTAGTCGTAGGCAACAGGACCTCTTGACCGTTCTCCAAAATTGTTGCATTATACTGATAGGGAGCGGCTCTATCGGATGCATGCGGGACTGGGCTCGCTAACCGTATCACTAACGGCGATACTGATCTGTTGACACTATTACTGCTGCTACTATCGAACTGAATTACCACCCGCTTTGGGGTCATAAAGACTGGTACTATAATGTTGACATTATCTATATCCCTTGATTGTTGAATATGGATTACGTTATCATCCATTAACTTCTGGATGTCTCTCTTGACAATCGAACACCCACGGGGGTTCACACTGCAGATTGTATAACTGTCGTGGTCGTGTTCACAATCACTAATCATACACAGGGTCTTGTGCATTTCTACCAAAGATCGACGAATACGTCGCACATCAAACACTCGGAAACTTCCTGGACAACCATCTACCATATTAACAGAGGGATTACCACGAGCAGGCAATGGGTTAGCTTTCACATTTGGTGCATGATCTTCAAAGGACACCATCCCACTCTTCACTAGCTTTTGGACCTCGTATTTCATAGGATATTAGTTCTCGATATCATGACCACGAGCCCTTTGATGAAAGGCACAACGGAGTTTTGGCTTGTACCACCATGGAAGTGGTTCTGGAATTTGTGGCGGATTTCTTGGTTAGAGTAGGTTCTTGAGAACCAAAGACGGATATAACTCAGCATAGGCCATAGGAAAAGGGTCAAAAGAGACCTTCTTCCTCTCAAAATTCTGTTGTTGTTGTTGATTATTGTTGGTGTTATTGTTGTAGTTGTTTATTCTTTGTTGTGGCTGTTGTTGACGTTGTTGTTGAACTGGTACTGATTGATTATTGGAAAATACTGGAATAACTTATGAAACCCAATGATGATGCTGACGTGGTTGCGGACTTCTTCTAACATGAGGCCTCATCTGCCTCCCTGCTAACACTGCATTGGTTTCATCTTCCTTTTTCCTAGCGAAACGGTTACCATACTTCTTGCTTGAAGATACCTCTTCCTTAGACAAACGTCCCTCATGGATACCCTCTTCTAATCTCATCCCCATATTTACCATTTCGGCAAAGTCACCGGGGGCACTAGCAATCATTCGTTCGTAATAAAATGAACTCAGGGTCTTAAGGAAAATCTTGGTCATCTCTTTTTCTTCCAACAGAGGGTTGATCTGAGCAGCAAGCTCTCTCCACCTCTGGGCGTATTCTTTGAATGTATCTTTTTCCTTCTGAGACATCGACCTCAGCTGGTCCCTATCTGGCGCCATATTAACATTGTAGTTGTACTGCTTCATAAAGGCTTCACCCAAATCATTGAACGTGCGAACACTTGCACTATCCAATCCCATGTACCACCTCAGAGCGGCACCAGTCAGACTGTCCTGAAAGTAGTGAATCAATAACTGATCGTTATCAGTTTGCGTCAACATTTTCCTGGCATACATGACGAGATGGCTAAGAGGACAGGTATTTCCCTTATACTTTTCAAAGTCAGGGACTTTGAACTTTATCGGGATCTTGACGTTTGGCACTAAGCAAAGTTCCGCAACACTCCTACCGAACATATCTTTTCCCCTCAAGGTCTTCAACTCCTTTCGCAGCTCAAGGAATTGGTCTTTCATCTCATCCATCTTTTCATAAATATCCGGACCCTCAGACGACTCGGAATGGTAGATGGTGTCCTCAACACGAGGCAGCGTGTGAACAACTGGAGGCGGAACGGACATGACCGGGTTAGATGTCAGCATGGAAGCAAAAGTAGGCGCAAAACCTTTGGACACAAAGTTTGGTAGCATTCCCCATGGTAATCTGGTAGGCATAGCAGGCGTAAACTGAGTGGCAGGCACGGTTGAAATAACAACCTATGAAATGACAGTCTGTTGAGGAGTTGCATGCGTTGGAGAAGACTGACTCTGAGTAGCTAGGACAGACTCCAAGTGTTCCATGATTCTCGGATGATTGACGCGAGTATTGTATCGATGAGTCAGCTTGGCTGAAGCACAGAAGAATAACCAATAACACATCTGGCGAAAGAAAAACCTACTATGCAAATGATGCATTAAATACAATGTTTTGATTGTTTTTATTTTCAAGGAACATACTATTTTATTTGCAAATAACAATTGCAACAATTTGATTGACCATAAAAATCTCTTTCAATCATATAATTTGGAAGGATTACACTGAGTACAATTTCAGAAACCAAAATACAAATACAAGAGAAAAGAAGACTAATCATCCTAAGGATCCCCTAACAACAATGTCAGATGATCTGGCTGCAGGCATGTACTTCCTTCGGATGCGTCGGATCTCGGACTCAAAAGAAGTCTTCATCTGAGCCTTCTCAAGGACAAGTTGATCAACAATATTCTTCCAAGCACCGGAAGGCTGAGGCATGCTAGAGGAAGATGGACCCTCTAGTTCTCTCTGTCTCTTCACTGCTCGGACTTCAAGAAGTTCAATAAGCGCATCTTTGTCCTTAGACTCAAGCTGTAACTCCTCTTGCTTTCGGCTCAAAGCATGGAACCGCTCTTCCCACATCTTGGTGAGTGCGTCTTCCAACTCCTATACATCTTGGTTATGGAGAGTTGATGGCTCAACCACAACCATATACATAGGTCTCTCACAAGCATAAGGCATCTCCAATTCCAAAGCTCTCTTCTTCACCCAAAGAGTGTAAGCTTCCAAAGCTACACATTTGCGTGGACCAAGCTCGGATCTTCATTTCCTATGCACATTATGCCAAGTGTGAACTATCTTCTGCTTCAAAAGTTGGGAATCTTTACCCTCTTTATAGAAAAGACCCTCTAACTGAGTGTTATTAAGTTTGTCTCTCAAGGGGAACCCAAGTTGACGACGAGCCAAAGCAGGGTTGTAGTTAATTCCTCCTTGTGTACCAATGAGAGGCACATTAAAGAATTCACCACAACTATCAATAATCTCCAAGCTACCCAATGAAGAATCATACCAAACTATATCATCATTAGTGAGTGACATAAGTCTTTGAGACCACCGTAGATATTGTTTGTTCTCCACGAAAGCAGGCGTCTGAGACAAGTGCAAAATAAACCACTTGTACAGAAGAGGAACACATCACACAATAGTTCCACCACCTTTATAATTTCTTAAATGCAAAGATAAGTACATATCACCCAATAAAGTAGGCATAGGATTCCCAATCAAGAAGATTCTAATGGCGTTAATATCAACAAAACCGTCAATGTTAGGGAACAAGGCCAAACCATAAATTAGCAACACAAAGATGGTTTAAAAAGCTTCCACACTACCGTCTTTAGCGAAGGCAGTAGCTTTCCCTATAAGGAACTCTGATATCAACCCAAAGATTCCTCCTTTTATTCACCCAATGAGCATCAATCTCAGACTTCTTCAAGTGAAGAGCTTCAGCTATAATATGAGATCTTGGAATCTCCTTCAATCCACTAAAAGACACCTTATTAGAAACAGGTATCCCCAAGAGATGGGCGTACTCCTCCAACATAGGCACGAACTGATAATCAGGAAAAGTGAAGCAACGGTAGAGAGGATCATAAAACTGAACCACCACACTCAAAAGTCCTTCGACCATATCAGCAGATAACACAGATAGAAGCTTCCCATGGTGTTGCTTGAAGTCAAAGGGATCTAATACAAAAGATGACAACTTCCTTAGCTCTTTCAAATCTGGACATCTGAAATTGTACTTCTTAGTGTTCCTTCGTCCACAATCCATGGTCTGAACATATTTGCAAATAAAACCTCAGTTCCTTGAAGCTATTTTTCATGTATTGAATGTTATGATGCGCATGAATGCATGAATGCAACAATCACAAATAATGGATCACACACAAGGCAAACAAAGGTCAAGGGATGAATCCAGTCATTGTTAAGATCAATCATCCATTTTGGTGGATTATGGTTTTCACCTTATCAACACCCAAGTTCCATTGATATTGACAAGACATGATTGGATCAACCAAGAATCAAAGTCACGAGCATGGAGTCAGGTTAAGGACCATTCCGAAGGAGTGTACTAAGGATAAAACCTGTAGATCATGTTCTAAAAAGTTCCCATAGTCTTAATTCCATCTATCGGATATTACAGGTTAGGATGACTGACTCATCAACCCATAATATTCTCAAGAGAAACTCGTCTGAATGTAGTATCGCGTAACAACTGTTATCAAGTCTACACCTGAACAGTCTCCGAACTACATCCTAAATACGCCAAGTTGGGTTCAATGTTCTACGGTCCTCAGCTTCTCGGAACCCAAATCAGAGAAAGTAATGCTTAACCAAAAATAACTTATGTGACATCAATAGCTCCAAAAGGGTATCCATTGAGTAGATGGGTCTAAATCCGACTTGTTAACGACTACTCCACACAATTCGATAATGACTATACCATCCTCCTATCTTAATTGCACTCAAGTTCGGGTTAGAACTTATCTCACCATTCAGAGATCACCAAGCACAACAGATATATTATATCACACAAACAAATATACAAACATCAAATACACAATATATACACATAAAAAAGTAGGCTAAACCCACTGAGGACTACTCCTCTGCAGAGTCGCCATTTAATTTCTGTAGCAATAAATTCATGATCATTAAGCTATGGATAAACTTAACGTCAATAAAACTAGAGTCGCCACCGCGCTTTTATTGTTTCCAAAGGAAAGGGGAAAAGTACGAACAAAACCCAAAGATAAGAAGTTTTCAAATCAAAACTAATAAAAAGCCAGAGATTACAGGTAAGGGGGCTGGTTACACAGAGGGAAGGTGTTAGCACCCAGAGTGTCCTAGGTATGATCCCAATGCTAATGCATATGATGAAGTTGCATGAGGGATCTTAGGGTCAAAATTGAGGTCTTACAGGACGCGATTAGCTGATAGCTTTTGTTCGTCGGAAGTGACCGCATCGAAGCTCAAAAATACAGGGTTGTCTCCCATTTGATATGGTGTTGACCTAAAATTCCTCGCAGACTCGATAACATTTTTTAGCAGATCTCCTCCTTCCCCAGCTAGGTTTGAGCTTTTGGGATATTGATCTCTCTTTTTTCCGGCATTTGTCTCCCTCTCTTGTGGATTGAGCGAGAATTGTACCGATGAATCAAAATTGCGACACCTTTGTATCCTTTGCGATCGTTTTGTCAGTTGCGACACCTTTGTATCCTTTGCGATCGTTTTGTCAGCATAATCATATATATATATATATATATATATATATATATATATATATATATATATATATATATATATATATATATATATATATATATATATATATATATATATATATATATATATATATATATATATATATATATATATATATATATATATATATATATATATATATATATATATACACTCATATAATTTCATGATTGCATAATTACGTGTTCACAATGGTTGATTCATTCCTGTGATTATTATTCTCTATTATGGCGGTACTTTATCCCCATACGAGTTTGGTGTCTGTCCTCCCTCAATTGTAGAATGTCAGCCCCTTAAGCAGAAAGACGTTAACCCTTCTCTTTTCCCCACTGAGTTATTTCCTCGTGGATGATTATTGCTTCAGTTTCCTCCCTAGTTGATTATCTGGATGGAACCACTCCCCTTGAGTTATATCCTCATTGTGTTGAGTCTTGATTGACCGTTTCTTTCTAGCTCTTACCTAGATAGAGGCTTTGGGTCCCTTAAGAGTTTATTACCCAGTAACTGGTAATATCCTTCTTAGTTTGGAGTTTGCTACTTCTTGCCCAATACCCGGCAAAAGTACCCCTGTATTCTCCTCGGTGGAGTCCCCAGTGGATTCGTTTTTGTGATCCCTTAGGAAGTATATCCTTGATATGTTCATCCTAACCGATGACATATATTTTCTTCCCCTTTTTGAGTTTATCCTTGATATGTTCATGCTAACCGATGACAGGTGCTCACCTTTGGTATTCTACCCAGTAAAAAGGTAGTTGTAATCCCCATTTTGTTCCCCGGAGAATTAATCCTTGATATGTTCATCCTAACCGATGATAGATTTCCTTCTCTTTACGGTCTTCTTCCTAGTAACCGGTAGTTAACTTTTCTCCCCTTTGTAGAGTGTATCCTTGATATGTTAACTTTAACCGGTGACAGATATTCTCTTTGATGGTAGTCTATCCAGTAACTGATAGATGTAATCCCTTTTTCTCTCCTCGCAGAGTCTATCCTTGATATGTTCATCCTAACTGATGACAGATTTTCTCTTTGTTGGTTTTGTATCCAGTATTCGATAGATGTAATTCCTACTTTTTGTTAGTTGGTTTATCCTTGATATGTTCATCCTAACCGATGACGGATATCCTCCTTGACGTCCCCAGGCAAGTCTATCCTTGATATGTTCATCTTAGCCGATGATAGATTTTCTTTCCTTTGAGTCTACCCTTGATATGTTCATCTTAGCCGGTGACGGATATTCTCATCTTTGGTCTTCTGCCCAGTAACTGGTAGTTGTAAATCCTATTTCAGCAGTTTTCCCCCAGCAAGGTTATTCTTACCCAGTAACCTGTAATGAATACTCCCTCCTGGTGGTGATTCCCAGTGAGTCATCCTTGATATGTTCATCCTAACCGATGACGGGTGTCCTCTCTGTCAGATCTTTATTATCTCCTTACCCAGTAACCGATAGTGGATAGTAGATTTCTACTCCTCCTGTGTTGAAGATTATTTCTTCCCCAGTTGAAGTTGAGTGCATATTTCCTTGGTGAAATCTCTTTTCCTGCATGATTCAAGTATGTGAGTTTTATCCTGATCTACTTGTTTCCCCTGCAGATGTTTTATTTCACTGACTGAGTCCTTCCATTTTCATGGAATTCCTCTAGTCTCCCAGCAGTTTTTTAAGTCGTAGTCTGACCTACGCATAACTCTTTTATCCCCCCAGAGTCTTTGTCTTCCCAGTGAGTTTTCCTTATGGAATGCATAGTATTCCTGCGGGCCTTC
The DNA here is from genome assembly GCF_024323335.1 of Lathyrus oleraceus. NCBI lineage: Eukaryota > Viridiplantae > Streptophyta > Magnoliopsida > Fabales > Fabaceae > Lathyrus > Lathyrus oleraceus. The sequence goes on along the minus strand of NC_066579.1, from coordinate 272,212,446 downwards.
AGTCTCTCTGATTTCTTTTCCTTTGTGGCAATATTTCCCCAAAGAGAATTCGCTTTTACATTCATATCATATGCATCATGAGATCTCTTAGGGACCAAAATTTATTTCTATCTTGTTATTTAAGCCCATTCTACTAAGTCGATAAGAAGATTTTAACCTTCGCCTCCTCAGTTAGAATGTCCTTAAATAGGGGCAGATGTAAGACCCCAATTTTGACCCTTAGATCCGTTATGCGACTTCATCATATGCATTAGCATTGGGATCATACCTTGGACACTTTGGGTTCTAACACCTTCCCTCTGTGTAACCAACTCCCTTATCTGTAATCTCTGACATTTTATTAGTTTTGATTTGAAAACTTCTTATTTTGTGGTTTTGTTCATACTTTTCCCTTTTCCTTTGGAAACAATAAGAGCGCGGTGACGACTCTTGTTATTTGATGTCTTGCTTATCCATAGCTTGATGATCATGAATTTACCGCTACACGACCTCTTCGATTTCTTTATTCTTCCCTGTTTTGTTTTTAATTCCATTGTTCTCACACTTTTACATAGTGCGAGAGTGATGAAAATATTGAGAGTGAAGATCAAAGAATCAATTTAAAGAATGAAGTTAGAAAATGCTCTTCCTCCTCCCATTTTGTCTTTGCACTTCTTCCTCAACTTCTCTGAGTTTCTAATCCTTTTCCTCTTCTTGGTGTCCTGAAGATGAGCGATTGAATGGAGTTGTGAAGTTTGGAGAGGATTGCGATTGAGAGGGATTTTGCGAGTGTCGTTGTTATAGGATGAAGATGAGATTGAGAGAGATTGAAGAAGATGGTTGAAGAAGAATATCGAAGAAATGAAGACTTGGAAGGTATAGTGACTATTTATAGAATCCCAATTCTGTTATCAAATTTGTGTTAAATCCATCTCAAATTCATCTCCATCTTATGCTGTTGATTTTAATGTAATTTACTCTGTTAGAAATTTATGCGGAATGCAATCGAAATTCAGATTGAAATGTGGTTAATTAGAAATGAAACTCTAAACACTTAGATTTAATTTTAAATTTGTTTTGCTGCCTTTGGCATTTTTGCAGGATATGTTCTATGTGTTCTAAGTGTCATGCTTCTATTAGGCTGTTTATTTTGAACTGGTGACATGCCATAGCAGGTATGATTCCCACGAATTCTCGCACAAATGGCTATACTGAGTGTTAATTACGGTTAGGGATGAAGAATCAATATGTTCAAATTCGTTAACCTGTTAAGAAAATTGTTAACTGTTGCTATGTTATGACTTGAAATTCAATGTGTATTTAACTGTCATTGATGAAAATCGAAAAGTTTACGAATTGTTAGAAATCAAAATAGAAGCCAGCTTTTGTAAGGTGTGAATTTGGTTTTTCGCATTTCAATGATTTTGAGTTGATTTTCTTGTGTTCTTGTGCAGGTTATTCTGTTAAAACTTGTTGGAAGTTTTCAGTTGAAAATGAAAAATGAAATCGTCTTTTTAGAAATTTCTAGTTATCAATTCAATCTGATATGTTGTTATTGGTTTTGTTACGGTGTTATCAAGTTTTAGGACGATCCTCGAGTCGGAGCATTTCGGTTCGATTCATCTTATACATTTTGTTGCAATGGCCTAAAAGCTCTTGGAAAGAAATGGTGCTGCTCATTGATTCTAGCACCTCGAAACCGGAAGTTGCGGTTGATACAAATGGCTAATGAGGGATTTGAACAAAGGTAGAAGATGCAGAATCGAGAGGAATAAGTGCATTGGTAGAGGATTGAAGAATGACGATAATTCGTTGCAGAAATTGGAGATTTGATCCTTTGACATTGTTGGAATAATCCTTCTTTCTCATACTCATGTTTGAATTTTGTATAGGGTTTAGATTATAGGTTGTAAAGTGGATTTATTTTGGTATCGTAATGACATATTTATGGAATGGAATATAAATTATAGGTTCTTGGGAATTATTGGTGAATTTTATTGTGAATATGAACATTTGTTTGTAGTTGAAGAAGAAAGTTAATTGTAATTGGTATTAAGGTGATGAAATTCACATTTAAAATATATTGATTAGTCTTAAATGTATGAATAATTAGGAGCAAATGTGAATCAATGAAAGGTCATGGAATTGAATGAGACTTTGAATGAGATTTTGAAGGTTTGAATGGATGATTAATTGTGACTTTTTGGTGGAATTATAGGAATTAAATTCGAATTATTGAAAGTCAAAAACTTGAATTTTGAACTTTGAATAAAAATATTAAATGGTTTTGAAGATTACTTAAAATGGGGAATCATGGGATTATGCTGATTTTTTTTAAAAAAAAGTGATAGATGGATGGGCCTAATAGCAAGTAATGCAAACAATGGTTCATTAGTAAATAATTAATTTGACTCTTCTAAAATCAAATTGAATTTACACAACCAAATTTGAACTTCTAACATTAATTTGAACCCCAAAAACAAATTGACTTTCTAAAATCAATTTTTTTTTTAAAACTTCCAAACGATTTAAAAAATTAATTAAATGATTATGGACTTTTTACGAAATGAATGTGCAACCTATACTTTTACATGGAATGCTTTCTCTCCTAATTGAATCAAAGAGCTAAGGATGCGTTGTGAATCAAGAATTAGGGTTATGCACCAGCAATACCGGGAGACAACCCCTCAAGACTTCAGGCCTTAGGGTTAAAACTTTGATTCAGATAAATGCAGAATCACCCCCTCAAAGGCTTGATCCCCAGGCAAAACCCTAACCTTGATTATGTGTAGACAACCGAAAACACTTGAATCTATGAAGATATTTTCAAATGTTAATATGAATATATGATGCACATGCATGAATACGGATGAGTCTTGAGTCATGGACTGAATGAAAAGATGAAAACGGGAGGGTAAATTTTGGGGTACGACACTTATACCTTTAGCAGTGCCACAATAGTGAGACAAATAGTTAAAAAGGTGTTGCCTAATGTCTTCTTTGGCATAGTGAGGGAGAAAAATGGTACGTAAAGAAGATTGAAGATGCAAAGCTGAAGTTATAATGAAAATCGCTCGAAACATAAGGAACCAAATGAGTTGTGAAGTTTGAAAACGAAAGGAAAAGAGGTCGAACAAGTCATCACCATAGTAAAGGAAAGGATGATCAGATTTGACAAAGGAAGAAAAAGACAATTTGCGCAAAAGGTGAAACAAAACTTGAAAAGAGAAGATGTCTTTATATAACGCAACGCGAGAGGTGAATCAACAGTCTAGAACAAAGGAAGACAGCTAGATAAAAATCAGTGGACAAGATTCAACTTGGGATCACAATGACACTCAAATGCACTTGAGCACCCTAAAGCGCAACGTTATCCCTACCCTATGAGTCTAACTTTACATAGCAGAATATCCTTACAAAATGTTTCAATGTCAAGACTCATATTTAATGCGCATATTCCCAAGGTTACCTCCTCATACTCTTTATGCCCTTCCATTTATGCAAGATAGGAATCCGCCACGAGGACCACAGTCGAATGGGGCAACAGTCCAGTACTTTGAAAAGTCTCTTCATTCATTTGCAGTTGCATACTTTGGGGGAAATTGTTTTTGGTCGACTAGAGGTTCAAGTGCAGTAAAACCCAATCATGATAAGGCCCCACTTACACACCAAGACATGACTCAGAGTTCTCAACACCATTAGATATAATTAGACAAGCCCCACGTGAGGCCCCACATCACATGAGGACAACTCTAATTGTCCACACTATATAAAGTCCAATACATGTCATTCCAGACATTCTCTATTCACACACTCAAATTATTCTTCCCACTAATTTAATTGAACGTTAGAGTTTTAATCTTTGAAGTCCATCACTCTTCCGTCGTGTCAAAAATTCACTACATCGCATTAAAACTCAAATCCATCCGATCTCTCCATATTTTTTATTTCAGTATAAAAGAATAACAAATTATTTTTATAAAAAAATACTAAAAATAATATAATATCTCAATTTATAGATCATATTTTAAACTTAACCAGCTAACTATTCTCCCAAACTTCTTGCATAATTATTCTCCAAGTATAACTATTCTTAGCACTAAATGTGTAGGTACGAGGATTTAACCAACTAAATTCGTTTTTATTATTATATTATATATAAAGTGTGCTTTGACACTCGGTAGTTTTCCTTCATTTTCCATTACTTAATTAGGTTGAATTCTGGCTGGGAAAGCGATACATGCATTATTATAGTGTGTGTTTTAATTTTGAGTGCTTATGAATTATTTTGGCAAGAGAAAGGGACACCGAAGAGGAAAGAAAGTAGGAACAGAGAGAGAAAGTGTGACACATAAAAGAGGAACACTTGGTTCAAAACGAACAATGTTATCAAAATATCCTCTATGTTTTTGTTTTGGAAGGAATAATGCTATCAAAATATCTATGCTACAGCGATAAAAATATCTGCTACACCACTATATAGAAGTACTGTATATAAAGGTTACTACTATAGATTCATATGCTATTTTTGGATCTTTATCACCACTATTTCTATTTTTTTAGCTTTTAACCTTTTAAATAACTTGTATATATTAAGAAAAAGTAGTAGGCAGAATATTGTGATATTTTATTCTAGATCAAATGTCTCCTACCTTTTTTATGTTTGATATTTGTATTGATTTAGTTTATTTATTTATTAAAGATCTTTTAATTATAAATATTAAAAAATTATATCAGAGATCTTTTAAATTATTTTTGTGTAACAATTGATCTTGTAAATTTTTTTATAAAAATTTAATCTTGTAAATTATCAAACGTGTATACAGTTATTTTTTTAATACAATGAAAATATTAATTATTTGGAGTTGTATAAAAATGATGAAGTGTAATTAAAAATACAATGGTAATAAATTTTTAAATGTTAAATAATATAGAAATTAAACTAAAAGATAAGTTGTTGAAAAAAAAACTTGAAGGACCAATATATTACACACTTAAAAGACCTTATTGTAATTTTACTTAAAATATATATTAAATATAGTTATTCAAATTAAATATTTAAAATAAAAAGAGTTTATAAATTGTTATTCTGTTGTAAATATTAATTAATTTTTTTAACAATACTCATAAAGGCTTGTTTTGAAAGAAAAAAAAAACGACGAAATTGACTAAAATATTAAAAAAAGTTGATCATAAAAGATCGTGGGAAGCATTGACATTCATTTTACGAATATTTCTTAATGATATTTTTGCTGTCTCAAATTAGGTGTGTTATTTGAGTTCACACTTTTAAAAATAGTAAATATTTATGTAACTTCAATGATAAATTGTATTTTATAATTAGATAAATAGTTAAATGAATTAAAGTGTTGGAATTACTTGTTTTACATCATAATGAGCATTAAGAAAGATATATCTAACTATAGAGATTTTTCTAGTGAAATTAGAGAAGAGGAAAAGTTGTTCTCAATGATCTAGCTCAATTACAAAGGATGACAAGTGTTTATATAAATTGAAAATCGACTAACTAATTAATTTGTAAAACCGTTATTTATGATAGTTAGTTTGTGTTGCAAGTTTTGTAACACGGGTGAATTGTCTCTAAAAGTGAATTACATTCTCAATACTCTTCCTAATTCACATTAACTAACTTGTCCATGCATGTCAACTCCTTCAAGCAATTAAAACTTATCATTTTCAATGGCTTTTTCAAAATATCTACAAGTTACAACTCTCTCTTGTAATATTCAATCTCCAACTAATTATTGCTCACTTGATTTCTTAAGAAATGACATTTTCTCTAAAGATGTTTATTTCTTCAAATGATTAGCCAGATTAATAGTTGATTTGTTGTCCACCAACAACTTGATCTTCACAGCCTCACTGAACTTTAATTCTTCTAACGTCATTACCATTCACAATGCTTAGGAAACATACTCTGCATCACAAGATTATAAAGTCATTGTCCCTTATTTCTATGAGCTCCATGAAATTGAAGCGCTCCAATCATGAACAAGTACCATGGTGTACTTTTCTCATCATCTTGACCTTCTCCCCAATCTGAATCAAAATAATTATACATATTAGCTTCTTGTCTAATGTTCTTCTAATTTGACATGGCTTCTTCAATCAGGTCTCCATCTTTATCTCTTGACTTACCAATGAATCTCTCATAGTTAGTTAGCCTAACTGATTGAGTTCTTGCTCTAGTGGATCTCCTTACCCCCTCATTCTTGCATAACTTCCTCTACTTGATCTTCCTCCAACATGGTTCTAACAATGCTTGAGTTTTCACCATTATGCATTGAATTGTTTTAAACTTTCAACCAATTCCGTTCTTTGCTATCATCAAAATGCACATCCTTTCTTATTATCACCTTATTATCATTAGGTGAGAATAGTTTGTATGCACATGTTGAGTGATAACTTATGAGGATCATTTCTAGACTTATATTATCCAATTTCCTTTTTAATTGCTCAAGTACATGCCTGAAGCAAAGTGTGCCGAAAATTATGAAGTGACCAACACTTGGGTTCAGACCTATCCAAGCTTCATATGGTGGATTTTTCATTAACCTCTTTGTTGGGCATCTATTAATGATATGTACTTCTGTTGAGACTATTTCTCCTTAGAAGTGATTTGACAATTGTATAGCCTTAAGCATGCTTCTTGCCATGGTCAACATGCTTCCATTATTTCTTTCAAAAAAGTGATTGTGAAAAGGTGTGTAAAGAGTTATTATTTCATGCTCAATTCCTTATTTCTCACTGAATTGTAGAAAATTAGTTGAAATATATTCACCTCGTCTAATAGTTCTCAATCTTTTGATGTCACATTTGGTATGTTTTTTAACTACTAACTTAAATTTATCGAACTTAGTGAATACTTCACTTTTCTTTTCCATCAAGCAAATCCACATATACCTAGTTAGTTCATTAAGGTTAGAAAACAACAATTACCTCTTATTGACTTTACTTCAAATGACCAACATACCTATGAATGAGCAATCTACAATTTCTGCTTTGACTTCATAGGCAAGTCATCCTTAAATGACTTCCTTATTTACTTGGCTACACAACACTTTTTACATAATTGACTTGGAATTTTGTTCAAGGAAGGACATACACCATTTTCTTCATATGCATTAGACCTATACTTCTAGAATTTAGATGGTCATAACTTTGATGCCAAATCTAATTTTGATCCTCGGTAGTGGTTAATGCAAGGCATTGATGGTTACACATGTTAATCATAATTTTCAAAGTCCTATTATTTGATAAAGGTTCTTTCAGAATTAGTTTGGAATTTGCATAAAACACCTTAAGTTCCCTGTCCTCTAGCCTAAAAGTTTAGTTCTTATCAAGAAGTTGACCCAAACTAAATAGGTTGTTTGCTATTGAAGGATCATATAACACATAACTTATTATTTCTTCTTTTCCATCCTTCCTCATCACAATAATGTTCCTCATTCCCCCATATTTGACTTTGCTATTATCAGCAAAACCTAATGGTTCTTCTTACTGATTTATCAAGCTTGATAAACCATTATTTGTTTTTTTCATGCGATTTCTACATACCGTATTAAGATACAAACATTTGTTTTATCTTTGACCAAATGTGTTTGACCATTTATAACACCTCATCAGAGTCATTATTTCTTGCATGCTCAAATTGTGTTTCTTCTTTGTCAGTTGCATTGAATTCATTATTTAAGTAGTAATCTCTTGCATAATGGCAAAAATTATTGCAATAATAGCATTCCACTCCTTCATATCAACATTGGGTTAAGGCATATTCTTTCATCTTCTTTAAGACCTTGGCTTGTAGGTTTCGTTCTATGACATTCTCTAAATTCCTCTACTTTAACATGATCTCATGGGCAACCAATAATGCTTGAAAATCTTTAAGCTTCATCTCAGACAGGTCCTTAGATGCTTCAATTACCACATCTATATTGTCAAATTTTGAGGTTAAGGCTCTCAATAATTTCTCAACCTTTTTCAATTTTGTGATCTATCAAATAACTTTACCTAACTGGTCAACAATACAAATCTTAAGAATAAATCTGCAACTTCCTCACCATCATTTGTCTACTTGTTCTCGTATTGGTTCCTCAAAGATTATGATTTCAACTTTTAAATTGTATCTCACACACCCTTAGTAATTTATTCCTCCATATTTACTGCTTAATTTACGAAGAACAGTCTTATGTGCCTTAGTTGCATTGACTTCTAATGTAGGAAAGTCACCATTCACGATTTCCAGAACATCTTAAAATTTGAATATGATCTTCATTTGCACGCACCATCTATCATATTGTTCTCCTTTAAGCACCATTAGATTTGCAAGGAGTTAATTAGAGGTTATGCATCAATTTACCACTGATTGAAGTTTGGATTGAACTAGGGCTTTTGATACCATATCATTGGGATCACTTGTTTTATAAGGTATTGAGCATTATGTGTGTTTGTGTTTGTGTATGTGTGTGTGTTTATGTGTATGTGTGTGTGTGAGATATATATATATATATATATATATATATATATATATATATATATATATATATATATATATATATATATATATATATATATATATATATATATATAGAGAGAGAGAGAGAGATTCTAAGTAAAATTTGATCTCATTAACCTAGATGAATTACAAAAGATGGAAAGTGTTTATATAGTTACAAAACAAATTATCTAAGTAATTTCTAAAACTTACGTTTGTGATTGTTAGCTTACGTTTTAAGTCACTCACTTGCAACACAAGTTAATGCCACTAAAAGTGAGTTTCATTCTCAATTTAAATACCCTTATACGCTTGCCACAATCGGGAAATACCAACCTCTTGAATAAATTAAACAATTATGGATTGAGAGAGAAAGCAACCAATTGGAAGAAAGGAATGCATCAAAGAGCTATTGATTGAAAAAATAGAGAAAAACTTTAGTTTGAGCCACTCAATTGAACAACCAATCGAAGACCTAGCACCGCCCCTTACAAAAGTATTTCCAAACACCTCTTTATTCGATTAGATTTTATAAAACTGACGGTTGTACAAACTCTTCTCATAAACCTATTTTACAATTTAGAAAGTGTACAAGATCTATCAACACAAATAGATTTTTTTTAATAACCTTGAATCTTGTTCATCCATATAATAAACATAAAACAACTCAAGAAAAAATTCAAAAATGAGGTAAAAGTAACTAACAAAGAATATTTATGGCATAATCACACATATCACACACACCTCATAGAAATGACAAAACTATTTCCATGAACTATAGAAACATGCTCAAATTTAAATGAATGAAAATTTATAAAATTTGAAATGAGAGTTCAAGAATCAAAAGAAAACCATAATAATGCTAAGGATGATGAATAATCAAGTTAAAAGAAGTGCATAAATGAATACAACCTTAAGTCCTAAATCATTAACAAATACAAGTCACAAATCTTTAACAAATACAAATAAGAAAATTTTGAGTAAAATAATTTAATGTGGTTAGAGAATATGAAAAATTAAAAGGAAACAAATATCCCAATTTAAATCTTAGTCCATTAAAATGTATACTTTATCTTAGTCTTCAAATGCCACAGGCCTTTTGTGAAGTTTGTGGCGCTATGACTCAGTCGACGCTTCCTACAAATATTTCCGATAATTCGAACTATTATTCTTTGCTATGCAAATCAAATATGGACCCAAACCTTTTAGATTCAATAATAATTGGTTGATCCATAGTTCTATCTATAAGGTGGTCCATTCTAGTTAGACCAATTCTATTTCGGTGGATTGAGAAACTTAAATCTTTTAAATGGGTGTTTAATGTTTGAAATAAGGAATCTTTTTGAAACATGATCCATCATATTAATACCTTAATAAGAGAGATTAAAATTCTAGACTAAAAAGTGGACCAAGGTGTCATTCACCAGCTGGATTTAGTGGAGAGATCTAAGTCCATTTCTCATTTGATCTCTTAGAATTAGAGAGTCCCTTTGTTTTGATGGTATAAGCCTAAAAGGTTAGAGGAAGGGGATGCTAATACGAGTTTCTTTCATGCATGTGTTAAGAATAGGCATTAAAGAAACTTTATCTCAGCGCTTCACGTTGGGGACTCTTGATTGAACGAAGTGGATGAGATTAAACAAGAGGTGACTAGGTTTTTCACATAGAAAATTTTAGAACCTTATTCTGATTGTCACAGTTGGTGGGATGAATTTTTCATCTCTTTCTTTGGTGGATAATGAAGCTAGCGGAAATATACCCGAACGCATCGCATGTTCGAACATACAACAAAGTCACCATCGAACTTTATTTATTCCCGAAGGAAATGAAAAACATCGATAAAACCCGGAGGAAGAGAAAATGGGCAAGGAGGTTGGTTATGTAAGGGGAAGGTATTAACACGCCTAACATATGTTGTACTCAAAGTGAACCATTTTGATTATTCTTTACTCGGATGGTTGTTCTATCTAAAGATTACTCGCAAAAGAATAAGGGGAAAAGAAAAGGAATAGAATAGATAAAGTTCTCAGTGAGGATTAGGACCCTCATGCCTACGTATCCTTATAGTGCAATAAGGAATTAAGAGCTCCGTAGTTCATAGAAGTAATGTCGGGAGGTGAAAGAAGTTGTGATAACAAATATGGTCTGAACCAAAGAATATTGTTGTTTGACTCCAAAAAGGGATGAAATCTGAGCCAGAGAATAAAACTGGTATTATTCGATATGTGGTATGGCCGAAAACAAAGGAATTAAATGTTTGGCATCAAGACAAACATCTCTTGATTCACAAGCAGACACTAGATGGAGCTCAAAGAGATAATGTATTTGGATCAAAGAGCGAGGTATATCACATGAAGTGAATGATGGTAGTAGTTATTGAATGTATGTAGTGACTAGTGGATGATGGAAATGAATGGCGGGAATAGAGAAATATAATCAAGGAAATAATTGAAATATTTGGTAAAAGTTACCTAAGAAGTATAACTTAGAACCAAAGGTAAAGGTGTATTGGAATCCATAAAGGAAATGGTATTTGAAACCAAGAGTAAAGGGAGCATTAACCGTTATGCAGTATGGCCGAAGCATTAACCAACATATGGTATGGCTGAAAACAAAGAGAATTAAGTGTTTGGAATTAAGATAAACATCTTTTGGAACAAAGGAGGACTCTGATTAGTCATCCTAAAAGGTTATGTATGGAATTCCAAAGAAAATTGTAGTCGGTTTCAAAGAAAGGTAGTATGTCACTAATGTGAATGGTTTGTGAAGCTAGCAGAAATATACTCGAACGTATCGCACACTCGAACATAAAACAGAGTCGCCATCGAACTTTATTTATCCCCAAATGGAAGGGAAAACATCGATAAAACATGGGGGAAAGAGATATGCTGGGTAAGGAAGTCAATTATGTAAGGGGAAGGTATTAGCACCCCAAACATCCATGGTACTCCATGGGAACCGTTTTGATTGTTCTCGCTTGAATATGTGTTATATCTAAGATTACTCACAAAAGAATGGGGAAAGGAAGAGAAATAGATAAAGTGCTTGGTGATTATTGGGGCCCTCATGCCTACGTATCCTCATAGTGCAATGAGGAATTTAGAGCTTTGTAGTTCAAGGAACTAGAGGCGGTGAAAAGAAATGTGATCAATGTATGGTCTGAACCAAAGAATAGTGTTTTGCACTCCAACAATGGTGAAAAGATGAATCCAAGAGTAAATAGGTATGAACCAACAAGTGAGGGCCTACAACATAGTATAACTATATTGGAACAACCGAAAAAGAGAGGAATTATGTGTTTGGCTTACGAGCAAAACAACTCTTTGTTCACAAGGAGGTACAAGATGGAGCACAAAGGTATAATGTATTTGGCTCAAAGATAACTGGTGTAACACCCCAATTAAAATAAGCTAATTATTTAATTTAAATTAATATTTTATTTATTAATTTAATTGAATAATTGGAAGTTTGGATTAATATTATTATTTTTGGAATAATAATTATTGGGATTATTATTATTGGATTATTATTTTATAATTGGAATAAAATAAGTTGGAATAATAAAAAGTCCCATTTTTGGTAAAAAAGGGTTTTCACGTGAAAAGGAAACTCAGAGAAGCTGCTGAAAGAGGAAAAAGGGCAAAAGGCAGAGCAAGAGAAGAGGAGAAGCTTGGAGCTCGGAAGCTGCCGGATTAACTCAGGTAAGGGGGGTTTATCATCGATTAACGGGTATTATGGGATGATATGTACTGGGTAGTAATAACTGTTATTTTACCTCTGATTTGATTGATGCCTGATGAATCTGTTGAATATTGGGATGAACGAAATTGGGATTTTTACCGTAGGAATTTGATGTGGAAATGTTAGACTTTGTGGAATCGAGTAGGATCTGTTTTGTATTAGACGATAGGAAGGAATTATGTGTGAAAATTGGACTGTAGAAGGTTGGATCGGATAGGCTTCGTAGCAGGAAAGCCATTGCAGATCTGAGAATTCTGATCTCTGGTCATACGCGTATGGCACTAGGCAATACGCGTATGAGATGTTGGTACGCGTATGGGGGAAGCCTTACGCGTATGGGTGGAAAAGATGGCATTTTGAACGTGAATTGGTCTCTGTTGGTACGCGTAATGGGAAGTTGTTACGCGTAGCGTACGCGTATGAGACAGGTGATACGCGTATGAGTTGGGCGAGGAAATGCGCAGTACGCGTATGAGAGTGGGCAATACGCGTATGGAGTTGGCCAGGTTTGGGCAGTACGCGTATGGCATGGGCAGTACGCGTATGGGCAGAGTTGGGATTTTCCTGAACTGTTGTTGTGCAGTTTTTGGCTGTTTAGGCTGAGTGATGTACTTAGCTGAGATATGATGTTGTAGGGATCATTTCCCGTTGTTTTGAGTGGTATAGGTATTATTAGAGCGGGCTAATACTGTGGTTGATTAGGTGGCATGATATGATGTGCTTTTGTGATTAATTATGTTGATAATGTGTGATGGTATACATGATGATGTGAATGTATACGTTTGTGAATAGACTGTATTATGGCTTAGAGTGTGAGCATGTGTCTATTCTTGATTATTGTTGATGTTGCATTGCTAGGTGATTAGCATGCATGTTGTGGCCCATTTGGGGTGGTAGCTAATTCCCATGGTGAGGAATTAGTGAGTATATCATTTGATTGTTGTTGTTGATGTTTGCATGCTAGGTGATTAGCGTGCATTTCATGGCCCATTTGGGGTGGTAGCTAATTCCCATGGTGAGGAATTAGTGAGTGAGTCACTATGTCTCAAATGAGTGGGACTAGTGAGCTTGGTAGCCGTGCCTGGATTTGGACGGTGAGGTTGAACTATATGTTCACACATAGTCGGTACCGCATGCATAGAGTCTCATTGCATAATGAATGTATGGCATATGATATGAATGGATGTATTCCGGTATCATATGTGTGTTGTGTGTTGTGTTGTTAATGATTGAACATGATGGAGATTTGTACTGTTGATTATGATGTTGGAATGGATATTACTGTTGCTGAATGCGTAGTCTAATTAGGGTGAATTAATGTGTTAATTACTTGGCATTACATGTTGTTCTATAATGCTTATTATATTGATTGAGGAACTCACCCTTACACCTATTTTTCAGGTAACGAGAAATGAGTTGAGTAGAAGCTTATGCTTGGAGTCTAGAGTAGTTCTTATGGGTCATGCTCTGATAGATGTAACATCGGGAGGGAATGTTTTAATTAATTTGATATTGATTGTTGGATGATTTACATGTATAGTGTTACATGTTTTACATTGATGTTGAATTTGATTCCGCTGCGAATTATGCAAAAGACCTTATTTTAATTTAAATAAATGAGCATGACAGGATATTGGATGAATATAGTGAAATGATTGTGTGACACCCTTCGGGGCATAATTACTCTGATGAATATATGTGTATTTTAATTATAATAATTTGGGGTATTTAGAAGGGTGTTACATTAGTGGTATCAGAGCATAGTCGGTCGAGTCGAGTCGTAATTATTCTGTTTCCCCTGTACGGGATAGGTGTTGTGTAACCCTATCAGTACTTATTGTTTTAGCTTGTTTGGGTTTTCAGATAGAGATGGCTGGAAGAGGTAGAGATGTTGCTGCAATTGCTGAGGCTCTGGGTATGTTAGCTGGAGTACTTGGAGGGAATCCGAATGTTATGGGAATGGGAGCTGCTCGTCAGTTGAGTGAGTTCCAGAAGAACAATCCTCCAATGTTCAAGGGAGCATACGATCCAGATGGCGCTCAGAAGTGGTTGAAGGAGATAGAGAGAATCTTCCGAGTAACCGAGTGTGCTGATAACCAGAAGGTCAGGTTCGGTACACATATGCTGTCAGAAGAAGCTGATGATTGGTGGGTTGCTACTCGCACTGAGTTGGAAGCTGCTGGAGATGCTGAGATTACTTGGACTGTGTTCAGAGAGAGATTTCTGAGGAAGTATTTTCCCGAGGATGTCAGAGGAAAGAAAGAAATTGAGTTCTTGGAATTGAAGCAGGGTAACCGGTCTGTTACGGAGTACGCTGCTAAGTTCACGGAGTTGTCTAAGTATTATACTCCCTATGCTGAGGCTGCTGGGGAATTTTCCAAGTGTGTGAAGTTTGAGAACGGGTTGCGTCCCGAGATCAAGCAGGCGATTGGATATCAGAGGATTAGAGTGTTTTCTGATTTGGTTGACTGTTGCAGGATTTTCGAACAGGATTCCAAGGCTAGAGCAGAGAGCTATCAGCAAAGGGTTGATAGGAAAGGTAAGAATCAGATTGATCGTGGAAAACCGTATGCTGCTGGCAAAGGTTTTCAGAGACAGAGTGGGATGAAGAGGCCTAGTGGGGGAGACTCTAGTGCTCCTGCTAAGTGCTACAGATGTGGTCAGGCTGGACATCGTATCCATGAGTGTACCAGTAATGAGAAGAAGTGTTTCAAATGTGGGAAAGGTGGTCATTTGGCTGCAGATTGCCGGTTGAAGACTGTGACTTGCTTCAACTGTGGAGAGGTGGGTCATATCAGTCCACAGTGTCCTAAGCCAAAGAAAGAGAATCAGTCGGGAGGCAAGGTTTTTGCTTTATCAGGTTCTGAGACTTTTGCAGATGATCGTTTGATCCGAGGTACGTGTTATATTAATGGCTTTCCTCTTGTAGCTATTATTGACACAGGTGCGACTCATTCTTTTATATCCTTGGATTGTGCTGTGAAACTTAAGTTAGAGATATCTGAGATGTTGGGTAGTATGGTGATTGATACTCCTGCGAAGGGTTCAGTGACTACTACTTCAGTTTGTTTGAATTGTCCTTTGAGTATATTTGGTAGAGACTTTGGGATAGACCTTGTGTGTCTCCCGTTAGTGCAAATTGATGTTATTCTGGGTATGAACTGGTTGGTGTTTAACCGGGTCTATATCAACTGTTTTGATAAGACTGTGATTTTTCCTGAGATTGAAGAAGAAAAGAGTTTGTTTCTATCGGCAAGGCAAGTGAATGAAGAAGTAGCTGGTGGAGCAGAGTTGTTTATGCTGTTAGCGACCTTGGGGGCTAAAGGTAAACTGGTGATTGGCGATTTAGCTGTGGTGTGTGATTTTCCTGATGTGTTTCCGGAAGAAGTGAATGAGTTACCGCCAGAACGTGAAGTTGAGTTCTCGATTGAATTGGTACCTGGTACTAGGCCGATATCGATGGCTCCGTACCGTATGTCTGCTGTTGAGTTAACTGAATTGAAGAGTCAGTTGGAAGATTTGTTGGATAAGAAGTTTATTCGTCCAAGTGTGTCACCGTGGGGTGCACCAGTGTTGTTGGTTAAGAAGAAAGAAGGTACTATGAGGTTGTGTGTGGACTACAGGCAACTGAATAAAGTGACGATCAAGAATCGGTATCCTTTACCAAGGATTGATGATTTGATGGATCAATTGGTTGGTGCTAGTGTGTTCAGCAAAATAGACTTGAGATCTGGGTATCATCAGATACGTGTGAAAACTGAGGATATTCAGAAGACTGCTTTCAGAACAAGGTATGGACATTATGAGTATTCTGTGATGCCTTTTGGTGTGACTAATGCGCCTGGTGTATTTATGGAGTATATGAATAGGATTTTCCATCCGTACCTAGATCAGTTTGTTGTGGTATTTATTGATGACATTTTGGTGTATTCGAAATCTGAAGAAGAGCATGTTGAGCATTTGAGAGTGGTTTTAGAAGTTCTCCGAGAAAAGAAGTTATTTGCTAAACTGTCTAAGTGTGAATTTTGGTTAGAAGAAGTTAGTTTTCTTGGTCATGTGATTTCAAGAGGTGGTGTTGCTGTTGATCCTTCTAAGATAGAAGCGGTATCTAAGTGGGAAGCTCCTAAGTCTGTTGCTGAAATTCGAAGTTTCCTTGGTTTGGCTGGTTATTATAGGAAGTTCATTGAGGGATTTTCTAAGTTGGCGTTACCGTTGACGATGTTGACTAGAAAGGGGTAAGCGTTTGTTTGGGACTCAAAATGTGAAGAAGGTTTCCAAGAGTTAAAGAGAAGGTTGACTACTGCTCCTATTCTGATATTACCGAGTTCGTCGGAACCATTTGAGGTTTACTGTGATGCTTCATTGTTGGGTTTGGGTGGTGTGTTGATGCAGAATAAGCAGGTTATAGCTTATGCTTCGAGACAGCTGAGGGTTCATGAGAGGAACTATCCGACGCATGATTTAGAGTTGGCAGCTGTGGTGTTTGTTCTGAAGTTATGGAGACATTATTTGTACGGGTCAAGATTTGAAGTTTTCAGTGACCATAAGAGTTTAAAGTATTTGTTTGATCAGAAAGAGCTGAATATGAGACAGAGGAGATGGTTAGAATTCTTGAAGGATTATGATTTTGGTTTGAATTACCATCCGGGTAAAGCAAATGTGGTGGCTGATGCATTGAGTCGGAAATCATTACATATGTCTATGTTAATGGTTAAGGAATTGGATTTAATTGAGCAGTTTAGAGATTTGAGTTTGGTGTGTGAGAGCACTCACAATAGTGTTAAATTGGGAATGTTGAAGTTAACAAGTGGTATTCTGGATGAGATTGGAGAAGGTCAGAAATCTGATATGCTTTTGGTTGATAAGTTGACTCTAGTGAATCAAGGCCAAGGTGGTGAATTCAGAGTTGATGAGAATGGTATTTTGAAATTTGGTAGTCGGGTGTGTATTCCGGATGTTACTGAGCTTAAGAAGAGTATTCTTGAGGAAGGACATCGTAGTGGTTTGAGTATTCATCCTGGAGCTACGAAGATGTATCATGATTTGAAAAGATTATTTTGGTGGCCGGGAATGAAAAGAGAAATTGCAAGTTTTGTGTATTCCTGTTTGACTTGTCAGAAGTCAAAGATTGAGCACCAGAAGCCGTCTGGGCTAATGCAACCGTTGGCTATTCCAGAGTGGAAGTGGGATAGTATCAGTATGGATTTTGTTTCTGGTTTGCCGAGAACAAGTAAGAATTTTGAGGCTATTTGGGTGATTGTCGATAGATTGACGAAGTCGGCTCATTTCATTCCGATCAGAATGGATTATCCGTTAGAAAGATTAGCCGAGTTGTATATTGAGAAGATTGTAAGTTTGCATGGGATTCCGTCTAGTATTGTTTCGGATAGAGATCCTAGATTTACATCGAAGTTCTGGGAAGGGTTGCAGAAGGCTTTGGGAACTAAGCTGAGATTGAGTTCTGCATATCATCCGCAGACTGATGGTCAGACTGAGAGGACGATTCAGTCATTAGAAGATCTTTTGAGAGCTTGTGTTTTGGAAAAAGGAGGTGCTTGGGATTGTTATTTGCCTTTGATTGAGTTCACCTACAACAATAGTTTTCATTCGAGTATTGGTATGGCACCGTTTGAAGCTTTGTATGGTAGGAGATGTCGGACGCCTTTATGTTGGTATGAGTCCGGTGAGAGTGCTGTGGTTGGACCGGAGATTCTCCAACAGACTACGGAAAAGATTAAGATGATTCAGGAGAAGATGAGAATTGCTCAAAGTCGTCAGAAGAGTTATCATGATAGGAGGAGGAAGTCACTTGAGTTCCAAGAGGGAGATCATGTGTTTCTTCGTGTTACTCCGATAACTGGTGTTGGTCGAGCCTTGAAGTCGAAGAAGTTGACACCTCGTTTTATTGGTCCTTATCAGATTTTGGAGAGGATAGGAGAGGTAGCCTATCGTATCGCTTTACCGCCGTCGCTTGCGAATTTGCATGAGGTTTTTCATGTGTCTCAGTTGAGGAGATACATTCATGATCCGTCGCATGTTGTCCAAATAGATGATGTACAGGTGAGAGATAACCTGACTGTTGAGACATCACCTATGAGGATTGAGGATCGAGAGTTGAAGCAGTTGCGGGGTAAAGAGATTGCCTTGGTGAAGGTAGCTTGGGGAGGACCGGCAGGTGGCAATGTGACTTGGGAACTTGAGAGTCAGATGAAGGAGTCTTATCCGGAGTTGTTCGCTTGAGGTATGTTTTCGAGGACGAAAACTCTTTTAGTGGGGGAGAGTTGTAACACCCCAATTAAAATAAGCTAATTATTTAATTTAAATTAATATTTTATTTATTAACTTAATTGAATAATTGGAAGTTTGGATTAATATTATTATTTTTGGAATAATAATTATTGGGATTATTATTATTGGATTATTATTTTATAATTGGAATAAAATAAGTTGGAATAATAAAAAGTCCCATTTTTGGTAAAAAAGGGTTTTCACGTGAAAAGGAAACTCAGAGAAGCTGCTGAAAGAGGAAAAAGGGCAAAAGGCAGAGCAAGAGAAGAGGAGAAGCTTGGAGCTCGGAAGCTGCCGGATTAACTCAGGTAAGGGGGGTTTATCATCGATTAACGGGTATTATGGGATGATATGTACTGGGTAGTAATAACTGTTATTTTACCTCTGATTTGATTGATGCCTGATGAATCTGTTGAATATTGGGATGAACGAAATTGGGATTTTTACCGTAGGAATTTGATGTGGAAATGTTAGACTTTGTGGAATCGAGTAGGATCTGTTTTGTATTAGACGATAGGAAGGAATTATGTGTGAAAATTGGACTGTAGAAGGTTGGATCGGATAGGCTTCGTAGCAGGAAAGCCATTGCAGATCTGAGAATTCTGATCTCTGGTCATACGCGTATGGCACTAGGCAATACGCGTATGAGATGTTGGTACGCGTATGGGGGAAGCCTTACGCGTATGGGTGGAAAAGATGGCATTTTGAACGTGAATTGGTATCTGTTGGTACGCGTAATGGGAAGTTGTTACGCGTAGCGTACGCGTATGAGACAGGTGATACGCGTATGAGTTGGGCGAGGAAATGCGCAGTACGCGTATGAGAGTGGGCAATACGCGTATGGAGTTGGCCAGGTTTGGGCAGTACGCGTATGGCATGGGCAGTACGCGTATGGGCAGAGTTGGGATTTTCCTGAACTGTTGTTGTGCAGTTTTTGGCTGTTTAGGCTGAGTGATGTACTTAGCTGAGATATGATGTTGTAGGGATCATTTCCCGTTGTTTTGAGTGGTATAGGTATTAGTAGAGCGGGCTAATACTGTGGTTGATTAGGTGGCATGATATGATGTGCTTTTGTGATTAATTATGTTGATAATGTGTGATGGTATACATGATGATGTGAATGTATACGTTTGTGAATAGACTGTATTATGGCTTAGAGTGTGAGCATGTGTCTATTCTTGATTATTGTTGATGTTGCATTGCTAGGTGATTAGCATGCATGTTGTGGCCCATTTGGGGTGGTAGCTAATTCCCATGGTGAGGAATTAGTGAGTATATCATTTGATTGTTGTTGTTGATGTTTGCATGCTAGGTGATTAGCGTGCATTTCATGGCCCATTTGGGGTGGTAGCTAATTCCCATGGTGAGGAATTAGTGAGTGAGTCACTATGTCTCAAATGAGTGGGACTAGTGAGCTTGGTAGCCGTGCCTGGATTTGGACGGTGAGGTTGAACTATATGTTCACACATAGTCGGTACCGCATGCATAGAGTCTCATTGCATAATGAATGTATGGCATATGATATGAATGGATGTATTCCAGTATCATATGTGTGTTGTGTGTTGTGTTGTTAATGATTGAACATGATGGAGATTTGTACTGTTGATTATGATGTTGGAATGGATATTACTGTTGCTGAATGCGTAGTCTAATTAGGGTGAATTAATGTGTTAATTACTTGGCATTACATGTTGTTCTATAATGCTTATTATATTGATTGAGGAACTCACCCTTACACCTATTTTTCAGGTAACGAGAAATGAGTTGAGTAGAAGCTTATGCTTGGAGTCTAGAGTAGTTCTTATGGGTCATGCTCTGATAGATGTAACATCGGGAGGGAATGTTTTAATTAATTTGATATTGATTGTTGGATGATTTACATGTATAGTGTTACATGTTTTACATTGATGTTGAATTTGATTCCGCTGCGAATTATGCAAAAGACCTTATTTTAATTTAAATAAATGAGCATGACAGGATATTGGATGAATGTAGTGAAATGATTGTGTGACACCCTTCGGGGCATAATTACTCTGATGAATATATGTGTATTTTAATTATAATAATTTGGGGTATTTAGAAGGGTGTTACAACTGGTGTATCACATGGAGTGAAGGAAGGTAGAATCTGGATGTATCATGGATATGAACGGAATGAAGTGGCCGAAGTCACAAAATTGAATATCTGGTGATAAGTGACTGAAGAAGTATTGTTTGAAACCGAAAGCTAAAAGTGTATTGGAATCCATAAGAGAAATGAAATTTATACCATATAAGGAAGGTGGCACCAACTACAAGTGAAGGCCTACAGCACTACATCACTGTATGGTTGAGTTGAAAAAAGAAGGAATTAAATGTCTAGGGACAATCCACATAACTCTATGTACAAATGCAGACTGCCACTATATCGTCCTAAAAGGGTATATATGGAATCCTAAAGAAATTTGTATTTCGGTTTCAAAGAAAAAATATGTCACTAGGGTGAACGGTTTATGATCGAAGGTAGATAATGAATCATGAAAGATATGAATGGTGCCCTAAGGCGGAAGAAAGAATAATAAATAAGTATGCTCATGGAGGATTCGAACCCTCGTGCCTACGTATTCTCATCGTGCAATGAGAAAATCAAAGCAATCGTAGTTCAGCCTACTACGGCTGACAGTAAGATGATTGATGAGGCAAGAGGAGATTGATAGATTGATTTTCCAGGGGTCAATACCCATCAAGGATGAAAAGGAATGCCAAGGTTCATGACCTTAAAGATGAGGTATCACTACCAAAGTTTATAACTGATTATGTCAAGGAACTGAATTGCCAAGGTTTAACACCTTACAAGGCGAAGAGAATCAAGTGCCAGAGTCTATGACTCTCAGGGCTGAGAATTGAATCAAAGACCCAAGGTTTAACACCTCATAAGGTAAAAGAGAGCATATTCCAGAGTCCATGACTCTCAAGGCAAAGAATCGAATAGGATAGCCAAGGTTTAACACCTCTCAAGGAGAAAAGAGTTAGATACCAGAGTCTATGAATCTCAAGGCGAAGAACTGAATTTAATAGCCAAGGTTTAACACCTCACAAGGCAAAGAGTGTTAGATGCCAGAGTCTACGACTCTCAAGGCGAAGATTAAAATCGAATAGCCAAGGTTTAACACCTCACAAGGAAAAGAATGTGCCAAGGTTCAACACCTTACAAGGAAAAGAATTGATTAGAAGAGGGTGTATGACCACAAGTTGTTGATAGCAAATTGTAAGGCCCCAATTTTGACCCTAAGATCCCTCATGCAATTTCATCATAAGCATTAGCATTGGGATCATACCTTGGCATCCTCCTCACCCCTTTTCATTGGGTTTGTTTTGGGAGAGATCATCAAGCACTATATGATTGTATCATACTTGTATATTATCATTTTACTAACCAAAATACCAAAAATATGTCTTTGTATTTGCCTAACTCGTTTGTAGGTAAGGCATGATCCCATTGATCTATCAAGTTCACATCTAGGGTTTGAGACCCTCATGAACAAAGAACGCAACCCTGGATTGATACAAGGATGGTCAAAAGCATCATATATGAGTCCCAATGATCTCTACATGTTATTTTGATCAAGTTTTCTTCTAGAGTTTGACGGTGAATTACCTTGGAAACCCTAGTTTGACTGGGTATCTTGAGTAACTTCTCCAACAAGCTATCTCACCAATTGATCAAATTTATTAAGGGAAACTTAAAAATTCATCATATTATGCATATATGATCTAACATGAGCCAATAAAGTCAAAAGAGTTGAAGGTTAGCAAGTTGGTCGATGGTGGTTGGCCAGATGGACTCATCTAATCAAAACTGGGTCTCCCTAGATCCTATCTCCTAAAATTTTCACCATATGAAAATTATTCCAATAGAAAAGTTACTCTAAATGACATTCCAAACAACTTTCATGTTGAGACCTAGAGCTATTTTTTCTTGTAAAATCATTTTCTATGTTGAAACATTATAGGTCAGTTTGTCTAAACCCTAATTTGAAAGTCAACTTCCCAAATCCATAACTTGCTCAGTTTTTATAAGATGAAATATTTCCAATTTTCAAAATCAAATTCAATATGTCTACTTCAACTTTTATGTTTAGAGTGAGAGCTAATTCAACTTTTATGAGCATGTGATATGAGGTTACATTATAGGTCACTTTTGACCTATACCATTGAACAAGTGATTTTTCCAACTTCAAAAATGAATAAATCTATCATTTAAAATCCAAATGACATGAAATTTGTGACCATTTTTAAGGTCTTTGAAAGAGATACAACTTTGATGAAGAAACGTTTGTCATTTGAAGCTCACATAAAAAGTTAAGCAAGGTGGAATATTGAGATATATGGCTTGACACTTAGAAAAAATTTCAACATGTTGAAATTTCCAAACTTCCACTTCAAAATTCATCATGATACAAGCTTAAAATATTAAAGTGTTGAACATGAAAGTTGTTCCTATTGATCTCACATTTCCAAAAAGTCAAAGTTCATCCATTTTGGACAAGAATTGTATAGGCTGCGCATGGCTTGAACATTGCATCATCATTCGGCAAAGATCAAACTTCAAGTTTCCATGTACAATTGCCTTGCAATCCAAGTTGATTTCAGACTCTCTCACACTCAATTTTGGACCTAAAGCAATGATCTCATGGGCATGTACACGCCCATGCACCCATGCATCATCCATTGCCAATTTTGGAAAGTCATTTGGAAGGTGCAATTATCACATGATCCAGCTATAAATAGAGCTCCATATGCTCAGAATTCAACACACATTCGCGCCAACTTTGATTCTAGACCCCTAACCCTTCCATTTGAGAGGATAATCCTGAGAATTTCATCTTGAAATTGAGTTTGAATCTCACTGTTTTGAGATTCAAAACTCCAGGGATCAAAGACCTTTTGTGCATTTCATTCTACTTCTGCAAGCATTCTGAGTGAGATCAAGCATGAGCCAAGGCAAGAACAGTTGAATCCAGACCTGCATTGAAGGTATTTTCCAGAAAATTTCATCTCTTCGATTCTCTCTCAATCTTGCTCAATTCTCTTGATTCTTTGGTTGTATGAAGTCCTACCAATGTAGGCAAGAAGATTGAGTTGCATATAGGTCAAATCGAAGCAACTCAATTGACACACCTCAAAATTCAACTCCTCATATCTTTCTATATGTGAGGAGTTAGTTAAAATTGAGGTCAGATTCATGCTCTACGCCATTTTTTCTTTCAGATCATGTCCTCCTTTTTCACTTTTTTGATGGTGATGAGCGAACCAGTCCAGCCAGGGTCACCGAAGAAGATGACCGGCCTTTGGAAGCCGGTGATGTGTTGGCACGGTTCAGAGCCATTGATCCCTTTTAAATTGTTTTAATATCGTGCGTTGTTTTTAATTACCATGCCTGTACCGCGTTGACTCAAGTCCACCATGTAACTCGCGCTAGGGGCCACTTGATCTGTCACCTCAATTAATGAGGGAGATCAAGCGGTCCACGTTTTTTCTGATTATTTGAATTTCATTTTAATTGCTTTATTTTCATTAATTCATATTAATTTTAATATTGATCCAAAAAATATGAGAGTTTCACCAAAAAAATTCAAAAAATTTCCTCTTTCATATTCTGAATTAAAATTATTTTTTGGATCATTATTAATATTTTTCATGATTTAATTGATTTTTAATTTGTTTTAATTGTTTAAAAATACTTTTAAGTCTTTAAAAATTCTGAAATTTTTTCTCCAAGGTCCTTTGACCTTGTTTGACCTATGATAAATCTCATGACCATTTATTTGGTGCTCTGATGAGGTTTTAGGAATTTGACAAACCATATTTAATTTAAATGTATTATTTTAGTATTTTTAATTTGAATAAATGCCAAATAATTTTGTTGACCAATTGTGATGACTTGTTTGTGTTTGACTCTTGTTGTTGGGCCTTGGTCAAGGTTGATTTGACTTTGTCAAGTTAATATCATTGGATTTAGGGGATTGATGGAATGTACATTCCATCTCCCAAAATGAATGGATGATATTAATTTGGTAAAAGTCCTCCTTTGATCAATTTGAGTTTTCATCTATTCCCCTCCCACTTCATCTCATTCCCTTTATTTACGCATTCATCTCAGTTGGCCTATGATATCTCAAAGTCCTAAAGCTAGTTGATTGAAAAATTAACATGAGTATGAATGAGATTAGGCCACGCCATTTGCATATTCTTTTTGTGTGTGGTATGTTTCATGAGCATAGTCCATAATACTATGTCTCTAACATGCATTAACACCAAAATTCTATTGCCCCGCCTGAAGTAGTTGTGACTTCTACATAAGTCCAATTACGATTGCTTAACATAGCGCTAAATTTGTGACATAAAAGGCATAGCATTCTAGTTAGTAAGATTGTAAGTCTCCCCTCTTTCATGGTATTGTGTGGAAATTTGGCCTTTTTTCCTTCCTTTGGAAGATGTCTTGGTTCAAGGATCCGGGCTTGTGATATGTGGGTTGAATGTTCTCCAAAGAATGTCTTAAAATGAAAAGCAAAATCAAAACAATACTAACTTCTAACCTATTAACAACTAACTTTTAATTTCAAGTCATTTACTTTAATGTCATTTAATTCTCGTCTTTATTCATTTGCCATTGTTCATATCATTCTAATTGTATATATTAATGCAACTTTCACTTTGTCCACTTGGACCATATTGTGTGATATTCCTTGTTTGTATATACTTTGCTTGTTTGTTTGGTCTTTGACCATTAATGTACATAATAAAAACAAAAACCCTAAAAAACGTTTGTGTGGACTGTTGGCTGGATCCTGGACAAATGGACTTACAACTTAGGCAACATTCCTATGCAAAAGGACTTGGCCAATGCCAACTTGTTGAGAAACCAGGTGCTTGCAATTTGAAACTTCATCTGATACATCATTCAAGATCCCTTTGAGTTCATTTGCAACATGATCGTTGTGAAGCTGTTATTTTGAACCTGTGACTTGTGGAATTCATCTGTTACATGGGCTATTTTGAAGAAGATCATGGAATGGATAACCTTGGATGTGGCTATCTTTATTTGATGCCTTGCTCTTCAAGATAAAATAATTGTGCATTTGTGTGTTTCTTGATTCTAAA
This sequence comes from Lathyrus oleraceus, assembly GCF_024323335.1. Lineage (NCBI taxonomy): Eukaryota > Viridiplantae > Streptophyta > Magnoliopsida > Fabales > Fabaceae > Lathyrus > Lathyrus oleraceus. The sequence goes on along the minus strand of NC_066579.1, from coordinate 272,186,781 downwards.
AAGTCCAAGGGAATTCTGGGTTTCTATTGACATTCTTGTCCATTGGATTGCTACCCATTTGGTCAAATCTTTTCAACTCTCCACTTTTAATTCTATGCATAGGATTAGTCTCTTCATCTTCTCCCCATTTCTTTAATTTCAATATCTCTCTCTCCCTTTTCAAAAATCTTCTTTGATTAAACTTATTTTTTTCTAAACTTTGACCACTTTGCAAAAGGATAGAAACTTTGGTCTTATGCTATTGTATTTTCAAACTTCTTTTCTTAAATCAAACTTGTAAATAAACTTAACCATACTTGACTTAAATTTTCAAAAAAACCAAAAAGAACTAACTCATTTAAACCATTTTTAGGCCTTTGTGCCTTTCAAACTTAATTTTTGTTAAAAGCAATGCATCCATTTTGAAATTTATATCACGAACTACGAGGTTTTGATCCCTCATTTTCATGTTGGTACGTAGGCACAAGACCGAAGGTCTTGCCAAACACAAAAACATAATTAATGAATTCTTTTCTCATCCCCCCATTCTATTTGTTTGTAAACATCATTTTGTACCAAATACATATGCATACAAAAAGGGCTCCCTAGGAGTACCTAAGACACTTTGGGTGCTAACACCTTCCCTCTGTGTAACCAACCCCCTTACCTGTAATCTCTGAAATTTTATTAGTTTTGATTTGAAAATTTCTTACTTTTGGGTTTTGTTCGTACTTTTTCCCTTTTCCCTTGGAAACAATAAAAGCACGGTGGCGACTCTTGTTATTTGATCTCTAGCTTATCCATAGCCTGATAATCATGAATTTACCGCTACACAAAGGATACTCCACTATTGGGGTGTTGAAAGATTAATCGATAGATATAGCCGATTGATAAATAAGATAGATTGATAGATAAGGTAGCTCGCGAAGACTCTGAATTCTCCTGCCTACATATCCTTATAGTGCAATAAGGAAATCAGAGCTTTCGTAGTTCAGCCCACTAGGGCTGAAAGGAAGAATGATTTGAGGCAAAAGAATGTGATTGAATGATTGAAGTGAATATAATGGAGAGATGAATTGAGAGACTTGACAGTCGATTGATAAGAATCACATTAAAGTCTATGAATTAAGGGAGAACACTTTGAATATTTGGGGCATACGCCCCATACACAAAATCTTTCTAGAGGAGGATAGGAGAGACTCCATCTCATCATTCTTACTACTTAACGCTCTTTTCGCATGATACTTCTCTTGACTGACAAGTTGTTCGTGAAGAATCTTCATGGTTGATCCTTGTGTTGATGTTGATCTTGTATGAAGAAGACTTGGTAGTTTAATTGATTCGTATTGTACTAAAGTCTATGAATAAGGGAGAACGCTTTGAATATTTGAGGCATATGCCCCATATGCAAAGTCGTTCTAGACAAGGATAGGAGGGACTCCGTCTCACCATTCCCTATTACTTAAGGCTCGTTTCGTACAATTTGAATCATGTTTACCAAGTGTTGACCTTTGATTTATCTTGTATAATCTACTACTTGGTGTGACTGAGGGTGCCTTGACTGAAGATCTTGATTTGAGGCTTCGAGCTCCACAACTTAGAAGAAAAGTCTTATTAAGTGACCAAGGGTTATTTGGTCACTCAATTTAGACTGTGGGATTATACAAGTTAAAGGATTTAATCAATCAAAATTTCTTTTGACCAATTTAATCATGGGTTTCTTTTTATTTGAAGAAACTAGGTTAGCCCCTAATCTAATGGTTAACGTTGAATAAGACTATACTAAGGGATCATGTCATGGTTAGTCAAAAATTCGATTAAAAGTCTATGTTTTAATCCATAAGGGGACATGTTATTGTTAGGACTTTGGGATTAAAATTCTAAGTTAAATTCTATTCCTAAAGGAGCATGTGATTATATGGGTGAAATGTCCAAAATATCCCCCTAAAGGGTAAAATGGTCTTTTGACAAAAAGTATTCGATTATGAACACAAACTTAATCAAAATCTAATTAGAAAACTATACAAAACTCCAATTAGTTATAATTAAAGCCTAAAGCCTAATTAGACCTAATTACCAACACAAAGAAAAATTAGAATTGAAGGTAATTGAAATGGTAATTAACATGTTGAGCCAAGGGGTGCAGGCCCTGAATAAAGAATGCAGAATTCAGCAACAAGGGCATAGAAAGCAGAGTATTAGGCTTAATGGCTAAGCCCACCAAAAATTGCAAAGAGACATGTGGAAAAAATCATTACTCACTCTCTCACCTCTACACATTATCTTCCAATTTTCTTGTCAAAACAGAACCACCACCGGAGCTCCGGCACCACCGCGGCGGAGGCGGCGGAGCTGGCCAGAATCAAGAAAAGGCATCAATTTCTTACTCCTCTCAACCTATTCTATCCTAATTCCTCATCCATTCTAACCACAAATTAATTAATTCTGGAAATTGAGCATTTAAAGTCAAGAACCCTAAGCACAAAATCCAAAATTAAATTGAGGTGGAGGAGAATCAAACCATCAAACATTGGGGTTTTGCTTTTCCACTACACAAGCTACAATGCGGTATAAAAATTCAGCAAACAAGCAATGACGAAAGATGAACATTCACCAACCTACAAGACGGAGGATTGTCTTGGAATTTGTTGCAATTTGGAAGTGATGAAGATGAAGAAGAGAAACCCAGAGATATGCTACTTTGAACCTTTAATCTTCTCCTTCTATTATGAACTCCTCCTCTTCAAGAATCAACTCTAAAGAATTCTGAATTGAATTATTGTTTTTGATGTTAATAATATGAATGTAGGGATTATTATTGAGTGCAAGAGGTTTATCTCAATTGATAAAAAACTTCAATGTGAAGCTTGCTCCAATGGTGATTTGAGCTTTGGTGTAGGGAGAGGAATTTGCGCCGAGTCATGAGTCGACTCACAGAGTTAAAACCTCCAAAATTGAGTTTTTGCAATGTATTACACCTTTTTTACACCCTTTTTTGTATGTAAGAATATTTTAGGGATGAAAATGTAAGGAATTAGCCAATTGAATGAAAATGACTTGACTTAATACATGATCATGACCATAAACTCAAACCCAAGATCTATAACTGACACATGGAAGCGAGAAACGTGAACCTATGGACCAAGCGATAGTGGCATGACAATGATCAAGTGAATGAATGAAGGCGGAAGTTATGAAACCAGGAACTCGAATCATGACCAATATACTCAAACAACCAAAGGATAAAATGAATGGATCAAACACAGGAGGCTGAGTGTGACACACTGAGATCACGTGAGATTAGAGTTTTGAAGGCCTCTGTGCCTTGGTGCAAGTCCAAACCAAGCATTTCCGGTTATTGCGCAAACAAACCGAAGCCCTGCAAGTCAAACACTTAGAATCCATGGTAATGAATGATGCTTATGCATGAGTTGTTAATGTATGCAATTGAAACCTAGTCATATGGTTAATCGGAGATGTGAAGAAACGGGTAGGGAACATTTTGGGGTACGACAGGTGCCCCTATTTAATCTGCTTAGACCTGAATGGAAGAATTGCGAGAGCTTTTCGAGTATTCAAGGTATGAGTGGATTAAATACCGAAGTATCCAAAATTTTCCTTTTGAGGATGGTCATTTGGATGTAGGGGCAGCAGTTTGACTTTTACAGGTTTGTCTGCTGGATATTATTGATGTACAGTGGGGATATTAATGATAAATGGAGGTCATGACATGCATGCTGAATTGTATGTTTTATCATGAGGCCGTGTATGCTAATAAGGGAGCCCATAAGTTCTCAGAATACCGTTGCAATCAAGGGATTTCAAAAAAAAAAAAGGAATCGTTAGTTCAATAGCTGGAAACAAAATCAAACACAGAGGTTTGAAAAAAAGGAAAGGTCATCAATAGTACAGGTTGGGAAAAGGTCCATCAATCACATAGATTGAAAAAGGTTTATCAACCACGAAGGTTGGAAAAAGGATTCAACAACCGCGAAGGTTGGAAACAAAGGTAATCAACCCAAAAGGTCGAAAAAAGGATCATCAACCCCAAAGGTTGGAAAAAGGTACCAAACGAACTGGGCTTAAAAAGGTGTCAAGCAAGTTGGATATTGGAAGGAGTGTCAAACGAGCTGGTTTTAAAAGGTACCAGGAATGTTTGGAATTTGAAAATGCCAATAAATATTGGGCTATGATTCCTCTGATCCGCACATACGGCTCCATACTATGCTAGATGAATGGTATGCATGAGTGAAGCGACATGATTTTTACATGTTGATGATTTATGCAATGGTTAGGCCAAATGCTCATATCGAGGGAGGTGGGGATTTTGGGCTAGGATATGGTCATCCAGACATGACTCTCCGACACCTACTCCAAGTTGAAAATTGTTGTTACGCCTATGGACTTGATCTGAAGCATGGATAGCTTGTACCTGCGTAGCCTGCCTCTGCCATAATCTACTGAATATCTGCACTAACTGCCCCAGTTGCAAGCTATGGAGTAGCCTCATCATCCGAGTGTCTCAAACTAGTTTGACCCAGCATCTTGAAACTGTATTCTCTTGATTGACCATCTTCGAAATGATTAATTTCTCAGGCTCTTGAGGGGGCCTGCCCCAATATGAGCTTCGAAGTAAATTTTTCCCCTATCTGGCTGATTCGGAGAGATTTGTAGAATCTCGACGTGGTTGCCCCAAATTGATAGACTCTTGAAGAGATCTAAGCTATGGAATATCAGGAATTTGATCAACTTTCCCATTGTAAGCTTCCTTGATGTCAAATGACTGCTCGTATGTAAAATGCTCATTTCGAAAATGATAATTGTAATGTCATGTTCATGCAAGTTTTGAAAACTCAAGTGTGTTCACTAAGATTATTGCATCTAGTGAATGAATCGCTGATTAGAATTCCATATTAGTATCAATAAAAATGACAAGCAAACCTTTAGGAGTCAGCTTAACATGATCTTACCATAATATGCTTCCGAAATAGACCATGCTTCAATTAGGTATTTTGAGGGCTGTAACATCGCCTGGTTCATGGTTTTTTAGAAGGAAAGGATATAAGGCTCAAGAACTAATCTAACCCGCCCATTCTTCGTGATGTTCTCCAATCCTACGTTCAGTTAGCTTATAACAAGTGTTAATCTTTCAGAAAAGGATTTTGAATATCGACAAGATGGTTAAGGAACCCTATGAGAGTTTTGAGCGATAGCCACTCACCTTCTGTTTTGATTTGCAGTCACATAAATTTTCTCTTATTGAGTACTTTGATATTGATCCTCTAATTCTCTTGATTTGTTTGCCCTTATATTTGCCTAGGCTGATCCTTTGGATCTGCAGCCCACCGGGATACCCTAACTTTTGCCTAAGTCAATTTTGTTTTCAAACTCTTCACTTAGCAGGCTTTTTATTTGCTTTTGATTTTTCGTTTTGTTTCGTCTTTTCTTTTTGTACTTGAGCAAATACTGTGACACCGCTTTCTCGATTTGTTGCACAGGTTGTGACTACCTCATTCCTTTTATGGTAAGGGATAACCATTTTGGATTTGTGATTCTATCCTCTGGTTAAAGAAAGAAACTCCTACTACAAGGCCCATAGGGGTTGACTAGGGATTAACTTCCTTATATCTCCAGTGTTTAGGGATTTGAACAATGCCTTACATCACCAGAACGATCATATTCAAGAGCATACAAGCAACAATCTTGCGTATTTTAATTTACATCATTCTCTTTTGATTTTATTTGACAAACAGTTTGATACTGATAAATAAAATATGAGCGAACACGAATGGATTTAAGCAAAACATGCATGTTTATTTCATTATGATCATTATTCAAAAACAAACAAGTTCACAATTAAACGACTCATTGACATACAAGAAAATATTATAAATGATACATGATTGAATCAATGTGATATTTTTAGCCTTGATACTCCTTTGAAGAAGCAACTGAATCTGAGCAATCTTCGCTGCTAATTGCGTTCACAACTTGTCCACAGTGGTCTGGCAACGTGTTGGTTATGACATTGGGTCCTATCTCAGAGAATGACAAAACCTTCTGATCAATCAGCTCTTGTACTTTTGACTGGAGAGGCCAACAATCCTCGGTGGAATGTCCTATATGCCCGACATGGTAGGTGATGCGTGCTTTTTGCAAGTGTACGAACGCGTCAGAGTAATATAAAAGATTGTCGAATCCATAGAGACCAAGTGTCAATCTATCGTTATCTGTTGTTATGGTGTTTATCAAAGGCAATCGAAATAGGTGTTTTTAGAGTGTGCAATGGAAAGTAAAGTGTTGAATAAAATTTAATTAATAAAGACAGGGTCGAATGTAATTCACATAATCAATTGATAATCCAAGTACTTGCTAATAGAACTACTTATGGGCAATGTTTCCTACTTTGAAAAGAACTAATTTAATAGGAACTGTCGCTTTCGCGTATTCAGAACCGAGTTGTACTCCCTAATCAAACCCTCTTATTGTCACTTATAAAAAGGCGCGCATTGCGTTAGAGTAGTAAACCTATTTTTAAGAAATATAGTATCTTGACTAAGTTGAAAAGTATTATAACCTGGATTTCTTAACCAAAAGAGGTTCTTACAAACCAAACTCTAAACTTATAAACGCGTCCGAAAATAGTTTTAAAATCTTTTTTCTTCTTAAATTAAAAACTCCTAATGAACTAAACAAAGCGCTTTCGCTGTTTTTGAAATAGTTAGAAACAATTAAGTTTAGAGAGACGTTGGACGGCTTTCGATCTTACCCAACGGAATTGAAGTGCGGGAAAACTTAAGTTGAAAGTTAAAATAGCCCTTAAGTGCTTCTACGAACAATTGTACGGATTATCGGTTCGATTACGATTCTTACATTCTAACCTTATAAATTTAGTTAGACATGGTAAAGTAAAAGTGAATTAATTTAAATAAAAGTAGTGCGAGTGCGGAAAATAAATAAAAGTAGTGTGAGTGCGAGGAAATAAATAATTTAAAGCGAGTGCGAGGAAATAAATAATTTAAAGCGAGTGCGAGGAAATAAATAATTTAAAGCGAGTGCGAGGAAATAAATAATTTAAAGCGAGTGCGAGAAATAAATAAAAGTAAAGCGAGTGCGAGAAAATAAATAAGATAAAGACAAGTAATAAAAACCTGCTCCAATCGGAGGGTTGAGTAAATTGCAAAGCGGAAATGAAAATGGCGGCAGAATTAACTTCCTTCCAAAGTGCTCCAAACTCGATTACAGACTCGATCACATAATCGATTACACAATTGTGGCAACACCCCAATGCGAAGCGATTACCACTTTAAAATACTGAATATATGCCTAAGTGAAACAAAGTTGCTCCGAGTTTGCCTCTGTTCTAAGTTTGGATGATTGTAAAAGTGATTTCGAGTTTCTATTTATAAGCAAGTAAAAAGATGGAAATGACAAGGATGCCATTCAACTTGAAAATGGGAGGGAAAACTTTTCCTCTTGTGGCGCCCGCCACAAGGCCATGGCGTCTGCCACAAGGCCAATCTGAGGCGCCTTAGTGGAAGTAGTGGGGAACGTGGTAGTTGAGGAAAGTTGAGCTAGGACATGTCATGGCAGGGTCTATGGCGCCAGCCATGGGGGAAGCCACAAGTACAAAATGTTGAATTTTAGGGTTTTTAGCTCTTTTTCGCTCCGTTTCTCGACCGGGGCTCCGATTAAAGTAAAAACCTGAAAACAAAGAAAAACATAGTAATAACACAACAAAATAACAATAAAACAACTGGAATGCATGTGAAATCGGAGTCGAAAATACGGTAAATTTCAGTGTTATCAGTAGGCGCATGAAGCATTATGACTGTGCTTTGCATGGTACGGGAATGTAACGGGCGGAATCTCCTTTGGCATAATTGCCCCTTGTTGAACAAGGTAAGGGAGTAGTTGAGCATATGACACAGGGATTGGGTCACGATGAGGACGGTTTCTATCAAACCGTATGCGCTGACCTTGACTCTAGTTTATGTTATCTTGCTGATTCTGGGAAACTAGAGCTCGTGGATGCGGCTGATACTGCGGTTGGTATGCAGGTTTCTGATGTTGAGCAGCGGCAATGTATGGATAAGGGTAGTATGGCATATGATCCATAGGTGCTTGAATTGGAGGATATGCATTTGGTTTTACCGCGTTTTCCTCGACCTGTTTCTTCTTAGCAAACCCCTGAGATTTCTTGGCCACTGACTGACTGTCAATACTAGCAATCTTTCCTATCTTTAGCCCATTTTTGATATGTTCTCCAATGGTTACCATGTCAGCAAAGTTAGATGATGAGCTACCAACCATATTCTCATAGTACAAACCCTGCAGGGTGCCCATAAAGATATCAACCAATTCGACATCTGTTAGTGCAGGTTTAACTCTAGAAGCCATCCCATGCCATCTCTGAACGTATTCTTTGAATGTTTTGCTACTCTTGCAGGCTTGATTTTGCAGCTGTAACCTGGTGGGAGCCATGTCCAGGTTGTATTTGTATTGCTTGAGAAAGGCTTCAGACAAGTCTTTCCAAGATCTGATTTTATAACATTCCAGGCCTATGTACCAGTCTAAGGATGCCCCAAATAAGTTGTCTTGGAAGCAATGGATAAGAAGATCATCATTGTCAATGTAGGATGCCATCTTCCTACAATACATGATGACATGACTTCTTGGACAACTTAAACCCTTATATTTTGGTAGGTCTGGTGCTTTGAACTTAGGAGGAAGCACCACATTAGGAACTAGACACAAGTCCTTAGCATCCATACCATAAGCAGAGAAATCGTCAATGGCTATGATCCTTTCATCCAACAATCGGTAGTTTTCTTGTCTGTTCTGATCTGAACCATCAAGAATTTGATTGGAAGGCTGAGGATTAACTTGATGATTAGGAAGTTAAACACCCTAAGAAGCTGCCTGAGCGATGACTGGAGGAGAAGCAAATTGAGGATACCTTTGAGAATAAATCAAACCCGGATTTATCATCTGACCAACAATCTGACCATATTGATTCTGATGTGGAGCATAGGGTTCCCCAGGATACACAAATGGAGGTGCAACAACAGAAGATGCCCCAGGATGAGGAGGAGGTATCTGAACACCTTGATTCAAATTCTGAACAGTAGGTTGAGTAGCTCGAGGAGGAAGACGGAAGTGAAGAGTAGGACCTCTGTATTAATCTTTGTTATCATTGGGAGTCTCTACAATCACTAGTGCATAAGTTTGAAGAACCTATTCTGGGTTGATCTCACGGATGGGCAAAAACATTCCTATTGGCAGGATAAATAGAAAACGACTGATATGGCACAAATGCATTCCCATTAGCAGCTTAGGGAGTAAAGTTCGGAGGCAACCCCCAGGGATAGGCAAGGGCATGCCTACTAGGACCTGCCTGACGGATAGGTTGGCTCACCACCGGTTGAATCACAGTATCCACAACAGCATCGATAGAAGTGGTGGCGGCAATAGCATCGGTTACTACAGCAGAAGCAGGATTGGCAGCAGACATGGAGGTAGTAGCCTTCTGAGCTTGAAGGTACTCCAATATGGTGTTCATGTTGCCTTGGAAAGTATCCATTATGCCTTGGACCTAAGCCAAAGTTTCCCTATAGGTAGAATTCTCTTGTTCAAGATATACCATGATTCTCGACTTGTTAGCTCTTGTGAAGTATCAGTGTCGAAGAGTCGTCGTCTTTCAGGCTGGAGGAAGGACAAGGTGAGATTTTTCTGGTTGATAGTCATGAGATACAAATGCATAAATGCACATGTTAGTGATGGAATGCAAATAATTATGCAACACCCATAGATTCAAAGCATTGATGGTATGATAATTCAGGGTCAAAACTCTGGCATATATACAACAATGCAACAATGATATGCAATAATATATGTTAACAACATGAAGGTAATCTGCATAATCTGCGCATACTGCCTGATGCAGAATCAAAGGTTCGATGTCCATGAGAATAAGGGTATGTAAAGGTTATGGTTTCCTGCAGAAAATTCCCATATCCCCCTCACAGGTAGGTTCTAGTCTCAAAGGCAACCTCGAAGGTTCCTAGAGTCAACAACCCATTTCGAGATACCATTGCCTTGGACGAATGACTCGACGGGAAATGATGCTCCCAAAAGGATTTACTCTAGGTGTGACGTCTTGTATCAACCATAATCATGGAATAACTCCACGAAGGTCAAACACGAATATAGTCACACTTCTCTCCTGTATATGTACTCAAGCTCGGGTATAAAGCTTCTCTCTCATGTAATCTGTCCCAACCCAACAAGGAGTATAACAGATAATATTCGTAATATATATCAATAAGAAATGTGATAACTAAAACAAGTAGATGTATAAAGATAAACACCTTAAACTAGCAAGAAAACAACCTAAACTAGGCTCGACTCCTTTTAGTGACTAGGAAGTCCTCCATGTAGAGAAGCTTCCCCAGCAGAGTCGCCAGCTGAAGCTAGCGGAAATATATCCGAATGTATCGCATGCTCGAACATACAACAGAGTTGCCATCAAAACTTATTTATCCCCAAAGGGAAGGGAAAACATCGATAAAACCTAGGGGAAAGAGATATGTTGGGTAAGGAAGTCAGTTATACAAGGGGAATGTATTAGCACCCCAAACATCCATTGTACTCCATGGGAACCGTTTTGATTGTTCTCGCTCGAATAGGTGTTATATCTAAGATTACTTGCAAAAGAATGGGGACAGGAAGAGAAATAGATAAAGTGCTCTGTGAGGATTGGGGCCCTCATGCCTACATATCCTCATAGTGCAATGAGGAATTCAGAGCTTTGTAGTTCAAGGAACTAGAGGCGATGAAAAGAAATGTGATCAAAGTATGGTTTGAACCAAAGAATAGCGATTTGCACTCCAACAAGGGTGAAAAGATGAATCCAAGAGTAAACAGGTATGAACCAACAAGTGAGGGCATACAACACAGTATCACTATATTGGAACAACCGAAAAAGAGAGGAATTAAGTGTTTGGCTTACGGGCCAAACAACTCTTGGTTCACAAGGAGGTACTAGATGGAGCACAAAGGTATACTTTATTTGGCTCAAAGATAACTAGTGTATCACATGGAGTGAAGGAAGGTAGAATATGGATGTATCATGGATATGAACCGAATGAAGTGACCGAAGTCACATAATCGAATATCTAGTGATAAGTGACTGAAGAAGTATTGTTTGAAACCGAAAGGTGAAAGTGTAGAATCCATAAGAGAAATGAAATTTATACCATAAAGGGAAGGTCGCACGAACCACAGGTGAGGGCCTATAACACTGTATCACTGTTTGGTTGAGCCGAAAAAAGAAGGAATTAAATGTCTGGGGACAATCCAAATAACTCTAGGTACAAATGCAGACTGTCACTATATCGTCCTAAAAGGGTATATATGGAATCCTAAAGAAATTTGTATTTCGGTTTCAAAGAAACAATATGTCAGTGGGTGAACGGTTTATGATCGAATGTAGATAATGAATCATGAAAGATATGAATGGTGCCCTAATACGGAACAAAGAATAATAAATAAGTATGCTCGTGGAGGATTAGAACCCTCGTGCCTACGTATTCTCTTCGTGCAATGAGAAAATCAGAGCAATCGTAGTTCAACCCACTATGGATGACAGTAAGATGATTGATGAGGCAAAAGGAGATTGATAGATTGATTTGCCAGGGCTTAATACCCATCAAGGATGAAAAGGAATGCCAAGGTTCATGACCTTTAAGGTGAGGTATCACTACCAAAGTTAATAACTAATGATGTCAAGGAATTGAACTGCCAAGGTTTAACACCTTACAAGGTGAAGAGAATCAAGTGCCAGAGTCTATGACTCTCAGGGCTGAGAATTGAATTAAAGACCCAAAGGTTTAACACCTCACAAGGTAAAAGAGAGCATATGCCAGAGTTCATGACTCTCAAGGCGAAGAATCGAATAGGATAGCCAAGGTTTAACACCCCTCAAGGCGAAGAGAGTTAGATACTAGAGTCTATGACTCTTAAGGCGAAGAACTGAATTGAATAGCCAAGGTTTAACACCTCACAAGGCAAAGAGTGTTAGATGCTAGAGTCTGCGACTCGCAAGGCGAAGATCAAAATCGAATAGCCAAGGTTTAACACCTCACAAGGCAAAGAGTGTGCCAAGGTTCAACACCTTACAATGCAAAGAATTGATTAGAAGAGGGTGTATGACCACAAGTCGTTGATACCAAAAGGATGCTCCACTATTAGGGTTTTGAAAGATTAATAGATAGATAGAAGAGATTGATAAATAAGATAGATTGATAGATAAGGTAGCTCGCGAAGAATCTGAATTCTCCTACCTACGTATCCTTATAGTGCAATAAGGAAATCAGAGCTTTCGTAGTTTAGCCCACTAGGGCTGAAAGCAAGAATGATTGGAGGCCAAAGAATGTGATTGAATGGTTGAAGTGAATAGAATGGAGAGATGAATTAAGATACTTGACAGTCGATTGATAAGAATCACATTAAAGTCTATGAATAAGGGCGAACGCTTTGAATATTTGGGGAATACGCCCCATACGCAAAGTCGCTCTAGACGAGGATAGAAGAGACTCCATCTCCTAATTCCTTACTACTTAAGGCTCTTTTCGCATGATACTTCTCTTGACTGACAAGTTATTGGTGAAGAATCTTCATGGTTGATCCTTGTGTTGATGTTGATCTTGTATGAAGAAGACTTGGCAGTTTAATCGATTCATATTGTACTAAAGTTTATGAATAAGGGAAAACACTTTGAATATTTGGGGCATACGTCCATATGCAAATTCTCTCTAGACAAGGATAGGAGGGACTCCGTCTCATCATTCCCTATTACTTAAGGCTCATTTCATACAATTTGAATCGTGTTTACCAAGTGTTCACCTTTGATTTATCTTGTATAATCCACTGCTTGGTGTGACTGAGGATGCCTTGATCGAAGATCTTAATTTGAGGCTTCGAGCTCCATAGCTTAGAAGAAAAGTCTTATTAAGTGACCAATGGTTTTTTGGTCACTTAATTTAGACTGTGGGATTATACAAGTTTAAAGGATTTAATCAATCAAAATTGCTTTTGACCAATTTAATCATGGGTTTGTTTTGATTTGAAGAAACTAGGTTAGCCCCTAATCTAATGGTTAATGTTGAATTAGACTATCCTAAGGGATCATGTCATGGTTAGTCAAAAATTCAATTAAAAGTCTATGTTAAAATCCCTAAGGGGACATGTTATCATTAAGACTTTGGGATTAAAATTCTAAGTTAAATTCTATTCCTAAAGGAGCATGTGATTATATGGGTGAAATGGCCAAAATCTCCCCATAAAGGGTAAAATGGTCTTTTGACAAAAAGTATCTGATTATGAACACAAACTTAACCAAAATCTAATTAGAAAACAATACAAAACTCTAATTAGTTATAATTAAAGCCTAAAGCCTAATTAGACCTAATTACCAACACAAAGAAAAATTAGAATTGAAGGTAATTGAAATGGTAATTAACATGTTGGGCCAAGGGGTTCAGGCCATGAAAAAAGAATGCAGAATTCAGCAACAGGGGTGTACAAAGCAGAGTATTGGGCTTAATGGGTAAGCCCACCAGAAATTGCAAAGAGACGTGTGGAAAAAATCATTACTCACCCTCTCACCTCTACACATTATCTTCCAATTTTCATATAAAAAAAGAACCAACACCGTAGCTCCGACACCACCGCGCCGGAGGCGGCGGAGCTGGCCGAAATCAAGAAAAAACATCAATTTCTCACTCCTCTCAGCCTCTTCTATCCTAATCCCTCATCCATTCTAACCAAAACTTAATTATTTATGGAAATTGAGAAATTAAAGTCAAGAATCCTAAGCACAAAATCTGAAATTAAATGGAGGTGGAGGAGAATCAAACCATCAAACATTGGGGTTTTGATTCTCCACCTCACAAGCTACAATGCGGTATAAAAATTCAGCAAACAAGCAAAGACGAAATATGAACATTCACCAACCTATAAGACGGAGGATTGCCTTGGAGTTTGTTGCAATTTGGAAGTGATGAAGATGAAGAAGAGAAACCCAGAGATATGCTACTTTGAACCTTTAATCTTCTCTTTTTATTACGAACTCCTCCTCTTTAAGAATCAACTCTGAAAAATTTTGAATTGAATTGTTGTTGTTGATGTTAATCATATGAATGTAGGGATGATTATTGAGTGCAAGAGGTTTAGCTCAATTGATAACAAACTTCAATGTGAAGCTTGCTCCAATGGTGATTTGAGCTTTGGTGTAGGGAGAGGAATTGGAGAAGATGAATGCAGAAAGTTGAAGGTGATGTTTGCAAAAAGGGGAGGTCCCTAAAATGATGGTTAAGATGTAAATTTATAGTGATTAGGCTTGGGATCAATATGGCTTGGAGTTAGTTATTGATAGGTTTGGAGTTAGCTTAGGAGTTAGTTGGGAAGAACTCAATGAGTTTAGGTAGTTAACTCACTGAGTTGGAAGTTGGTTAATTAGTTAACTTAATGGAGTGTGTTCAAATGGTTTTTTATGATTGGCTAGTGCACGTTATAATTTGAATGAAATTAGGCTTGGATGTATGCTATTTATTTGATTTAGGTGTGGGTGACCTGTAACTGTGGGTTAATGCAGAGTGTGTGAATCATTGTGATTGTGTTTGCATGATAGGAGCTTGCATATTGCAGTGTTTCTGCAGCAAGGAACAGGTTGAGTCAACTCAAACAGGAGAGGAGTCGACTCAAAAAGAGCTTATCCCAGGATTGAGTCGACCTTCGGGTCGGCCTGTTCCGACCCGCGACGAAGTGGTTCAAAGAAAAATGGGACTTGAGTCGATGACACAAGGCGGATGAGTCGACTCATCCAGGTTTTCCAGAATTGAGTCGACCTGCACTGACCCGAGAGGACATGGTTTAACAAAAAAAAAGGGGATGAGTCGATGCAACGAGTGAATGAGTCGACTTACTCAAGTTTCCCAGATTTGAGTCGACCTCTGGGTCACCCTATCCGGACCCGAGGGTTTTGCGTTGAGTCATGAGTCGACTCACAGAGTTAAAACCTCCAAAACTGAGTTTTTACAATGTATTACACCTTTTTTGCACCCTTTTTTGTATGTAATGAATATTTTAGGGATGAAAATGAAAGGAATTGGCCAATTGAATGAAAATAACTTGACTTAATACATGATCATGACCATAAACTCAAACCCAAGATCTATAACTGACACATGGAAGCGAGAAACGTGAACCTATGGACCAAGCGATAGTAGCATGAAAATGATCAAGTGAATGAATGAAGGTGGAAGTTATGAAACCAGGAACGCGGATCATGACCAATATACTCAAACACCCAAGGGATAAAATGAATGGACCGAACACAGGAGGCTGAGTGCGACACACTGAGATCACATGAGATTAGATTTTTGGAGGCCTCTATGCCTTGGTACAAGTCCAAACCAAGCATTTTCGGTTATTGCGCAAACAAACCGAAGCCCTGCAAGTCAAACACTTGGAATCCATGGGAATTAATGATGCTTAAGCATGAGTTGTTAATGTATGCAATTGAAACCTAGTCAGATGGTTAGTCGGAGATGTGAAGAAACGGGGAGGGCAAATTTTTGGGTACGAAAATTTTTGATTGAAGATAGATGACAGATCATAAAAGATATGACTAGAGCCCTAGGGAAGAAGAAAGAATAATTATGCTCTCCAAGGATTCGCATCCTCGTGCCTACATATTCTCATCGTGCAATGAGAAAGTCAGAGTTCCGTAGTTCATGGAACTACAAAAACAAAGAGAATAGAGATTGAAAGTGATGAAAAGTATAGCTTGCACCAAAAGGAAATGGTAGCATGGGAACCCATAAAGGAAAATGAACTTTGAACCAAAGAGTAAAGGTAGCATTAACCGATATGTGGTATGGCCAAAGTATTAACCACTATATGGTATGGATGAAAACAAGGAGAATTAAGTGTTTGGCGTCAAGACAAACATCTCTTGGTACAAAGGTGGACTCCGATTAAATCATCCTAAAAGGGTGTATCTGGGACCCAAGGGAAAATGATATTTGATACAAGAGAAATAGTATATCACTATGAGGAACCAGCAGTCTGAAAACAAAAGAGAACGGTATATTTAATCCATGAAGGAATAAACTCTGAAACAAAGAGTAAACATGCATAAACCAATAAGCGAGGGGCCTAAGGCATGAAATCATTGTACTAGAATGGCCAAAAAAGAAAGGAATTAAGTGTTTGTTGACGAGACAGACATCTCTTGGCTCAAAGAAGGACATTGGTCATTGGCCCAAAGGTATACCTGGAATCCAAAGGGATAATGTATTTGGTTCCAAAGAGCAGGCAACATAATACTGTCGAGGCATGATAATGATCAATGAATGGGAGAGAATGAATAAATGTGCTTGCGGAGAAAGTCAGAGCTCTGTAGTTCGATCACGAAGGAACAAAGACATCAAGAGATTTCTAGGAAAAGAGATAATAATGAAAGATGAAGAAGATTTGGTAGTCATAGGATATGAGCCACACTAAAGCCTATGAGTAAAGTTGAATACGATGAGCAACTCAGTCATTCGTCCCGTACCCACAGATATTCAGAATGAGTTAAGGACTTCTCCATTCTCATTCCTTCTTTACTACTTAAGTCTCATGGCATGTGATTCTCATCACAATTTTCAAGTTGCTAAGGAAGAATCCTTGTTGCTCCTTATGATGATGAAGACTTATCAATCATTTGATTCTAATTGCACTAAAGTCTATGAACAATGGCAAATACCTTGAGAAACTGGTTCATTCGTTTCGTACCCAAGGATATCCTAGACAAGGATATGAATGCTCCACTCTCATCATTCTTTGTTACTTAAGGCTCATGTCATACAATTGGAATCATGATTAGAGGCTTCTGATCATTGCACTGTTGCTTGTGAAGAGGGAATTGACAATGATTTGATTCAAACCATGCTAAAGTCTATGAGTAGAGGTGAATACGATGAGCAACTAGGTCATTCATCCCGTACCCAAAGATATTCAGAATGAGTTAAGGAATTCTCCACTCTCACTCCTTCTCTGTTTCTTAAGGGTCATATCATACAATTTGAATCTTGATTGAAAAGTCCTTGAAGAAACACCTTTGATGTTCTTTGCATAGTCCACTGCTTGATTTGTGGGTTGCCTTGATTGGAAGTCTAAACTCGAGGCCTTGATATCCACAACTTTACAGGAACTAGTCTTATCAAGTGATCAAGGGACTTTTGATCACTTGTGTAGACTGAGGGATTATACATAATTAAAGGATTTAGTTAATCAAAATCTCTTTTGATAAACTTAATCAAAGGGAATGAATTAATGGGTAATCATGTACAACATATCTAAAGATTAATTAGTTAATTAGATGATTCATAAATCCTAAGCTAGGGGAACATAAAATGGTTAGGATCAAAGAACTCAAACATCAATATTCATATGGGAAATAATTGATTAAACTGACCAATTACATCTAAACGACTCATAACCTAAGGGGGAATGAATTTCAATGAGTTTTCTCAGACCCAGGGGGCAAAGATGTCAATGTGCATGGATCAAATTAATGTGGATTAATTTCTATATCAAAATCTAACTATAAAATTAATCAAAATCTAATTAAATCCTAATTAATTCCTAATATTTAATTACATGATTATTTACATGATTAAAAATGTTAAAACTAAACTACTCGAATCATGCATTAATTCTACAAATTCAGTTTCATGTTAAAAGTGTAAAACATAAATTAAATCACATTAAAATAAATTAAAAAACAATTAAAATCTAGAGACAATGAATTTTAAAATTGAAATACAAGGAGTAGGGGCCGTATAGGCTCCTGTAGGGGTATTGGAAGTAGTGGGCGCAGGCCCAAGGCAGCCAAGCCCAAGCTATTTTTAGTTGTGTGGACAAGTGGTGCATGACGTTGGAAAGGTGCAGATAGCAAGCAACTTGGGCCTGGGAGCCCAAAGCTCATGGCCAGTGGACATTTTAATTAGAAAAATTAAATTCTGGTATATAGATATCATATGTCCTAAGAGATGTCGAGACACTAATATCTAATCAAAACACAATAACAATATAACACACAGATATGAGAACAGAAAATAACATAACATATTGAGTTGTTAACCCAGTTCGGTGTACAACAACACCTACATCTGCAGGCTACCAATCCAGGGAGGAAATCCACTAAATAATATCAGTTTGTAGACCTTCAGTAAAATATCTCCAGTTTATAATCTACTCCCTAATCACTACCCATGCTTAACTTCTACCTAAGACATACCTAGGTATGAGACACTTCTCACTTCCCTTTCAATCACAACAGTGATGAATCAACATAATTATGAAAGTTCCAGAAGTCACACTTCACAAACATACAATCAATCAATGCTTAAAAGCTTATGAGTGATTGACAGAACTTACAACTCAATAGAGACAATCCTACTCTTATATCAAGATGATATTAGAGAGGCTCACAATTAACAAGAGAACATAAACCCTAACAACTCAGTTAAAACAATATTTGATTAGTGCTTCAATTAGGTTTAAGGCATTCTATTTATAACCAAAGTCTGGACTAGATTTAGGCTTCGAACACGCAGCGAGATAGTTGCCAAAAGTATGCAAAAAGTTAGGTCAATAATCAAGAGTTTCCTAAAATGTCTCAACATTTAGAAAAAAAAAGTAACTTTAAATTCAAATAGAATCTCTGATTCCTCAATCTTGGATGCCACATAGGATTATTTAATATTCTTAGAATATTCAGTAATCTGTTAATCAACCAACCGTTACAAAGAGTAGACGTGTATCAGACAAGATGTTGAATCCATATGTTAGGACATCTTGTTCAACATGTTTCTACTAAGTTAGTTTTACCAAAATTAATACCAATCATAAATACAGAGAATTAACAATCTCCCACTTTGGCAAATTTTGGCTAAAACAACCTAATAACCCTTGCACACAAGCACCACAATCCAGGTTACAACAGAACTACATAGGTTTGAAAAACAAATCACACACACATATTAGAGGTAAACATGAAGTAACATAACAAACAAGTTCCGAATTCCCTTTGTCACACAAAATCAGGACTCCCCCTCAAGGGAACATCCAAAACAAAAAAAGACATGTCCAAGTTCACACATAAGAGGCTTATGTAGTAGAAGAAAAATAAGCCTCACACAACAGCAATCCCTCAGACAAATTGATGCTAGGGCATCATGTCTGACATCACTTTTCAGCAGCCCAAAAGTTTCAGAACAGGAACTCGTTCCCCCTCAAACACAAACCATCAGTTAGTGGTTAGTGGTTAGAGCACATAGACATTACTCCCCCTTTTTAGCCATAATATGAAAAAGGTAAGTGTAAGACCCCAATTTTGACCCTAAGATCCCTCATGCAATTTCATCATATACATTAGCATTGGGATCACACCTTGACATTCTCCTTATCCCTCTTTCATTGGGTTTGTTTGGGGAGAGATCACCAAGCACTATGTGATTGTATCATACTTGTATATTATATTTTTTACTAACCAAAATACCAAAAATATGTCTTTGTATTTGTCTAACCCCTTTGTAGGCAGGGCATGATCCCCATTGATCTATCAAGTTCATATTTAGGGTTTAAGACCCTCACGGCTAAGAGCACCAACAAGGATTGATCCACAATGTCTCTAAGCATCATATATGAGTCCCATTAATCTCTACATGTCATATTGATCAAGTTTCCTTCAAGTGTTTGGAAGTGATTTTCCTTGGAAACCCTAGTTTGAGTGGGTATCTTAAGTAACTTCTCCAACAAGCTATCTCACCAATTGATCAAAATTCTCAAGGGACACCTCAAACTTCAACTCCTCATATCTTTCTATATATTTGGAGTTAGTTGAAATTGAGGTCAGATTCGTGCTCTACACCATTTTTTCTTTCAGATCATGTCCTCTTTTTTCATTTTCTTGATGGTGATGAGTGAACCAGTCCGGTGGACCTCGCCTGAGAAGGTGACCGGAGGTCCAGTGGACCTCTTTTTTCATTTTCATATTAATTTTAATATTGATCCAAAAAATATGAGAGTTTCACAAAAAAAATTAAATAAATTCTTCTTTCATATTCTTAATTAAAATTAATTTTTGGATCATTATTAATATTTTTCATGATTTAATTGATTTTGTGATTATTTTTAATTATTTAAAAATACTTTTAAGTCTCCAAAAATTCTGAAATTTTTTCTCCAAGTTCCTTTGACCTTTTTTGACCTATGATAAATCTCATGGCCATTTCTTTGGTATTTTGATGAGATTTTAGGAATTTGAAAAACCATATTTCATTTAGTGCATTATTTTAAGTATTTTTAAATTGAATAAATGCCAAATAGTTATATTGAGCTATCTTGATGATTTGTATAAGTTTGACTTGTGTTGTTAGGCCTTGGTCAAGGTTGATTTGACTTTGATAGGTTAAGATCATTAGATTTAGGGGATTGATGGAATGTACATTCCATCTCCTAAAATGAATGAATGGTCTTAATTTGGTAAAATTCCTCCTTTGACCAATTTGGGTTTTGATCCATTCCCCCCTCTTCATCTAATTCCCCTTCTTTATGCATCCATCTCATTTGGCCTATGATATCTCAAAGTCCTAAGGCTAGTTGATTGGAAAATCAACAATAGTATGGATGAGATTAGGCCACCTCTTTTGCATATTCTTTTTGTGTATGGTATGTTTCATGAGCATAGTCCATTATACTATGTCTCTAACATACATTAACACCAAAATTCTATTTCTCGGCCTCAAATAGTTGTGACTTCTACATAAGTCCATGCTTGCGAGATTGTAAGTCTACCCTTTTTCATGGTATTGTGTGGAAACTTGACCTTTTTTCCTTCCTTTGGAAGATGTCTTGGTTCAATGATCCATGCTTGTGATAAGTGGATTGAGTGTTCTCCAAAGAATGACTTAAAATGAAAAGCAAAAACAATACTAACTTCTAACTCATTAACAACTAACATTTATTTTCAATCCATTTACTTTTAATGCACTTTAATTTTTTAGTTCTATTCATTTGCCATTATTCATACCATTCTAATTGTTTATATTAATGCCTTTTCACTTTGTCCACTTGGACCATATTGTGTGATATATCTTGTTTGTGTATATTTTGTTTGTTTGTGTGGTCTTTGACCAGCAATGTACATAATAAGAAACAAAAACCCTAAAAAACTATTGTGTGGACTGTTGGTTTGATCTTGGGAAATTGGACTTAGAATCTAGGCAACATCCATATGCAAAAATAACTTAGCAAATGCCAACTTTCATGTAACCAAGTGCTTGCAATTTTAAACTTCATCTGATACATCATTAAAGATCCCTTTGAGTTCATCTGCAACATTATCATTGTGAAGCTGTTATTTTGAACCTGTGACTTATGGAATTCATCTGCTACATTAGCCAATTAGAAGGAGATCATGGAGTGGCTATGAA
Source organism: Lathyrus oleraceus (assembly GCF_024323335.1). NCBI lineage: Eukaryota > Viridiplantae > Streptophyta > Magnoliopsida > Fabales > Fabaceae > Lathyrus > Lathyrus oleraceus. The sequence continues at coordinate 272,165,254 of NC_066579.1, read as the reverse complement.
TTGGATGTGGCTATCTTTATTTGATGCCTTGCTCTTCAAGTTAATATTGTGTGCATTGTTTGTTGCTTGATTCTAATATCCAAGGGAATTTGGGGTTTCTATATGGCATTCTTGCCTATTGGATTGCAGCCCATTGGTCAGATCTTTTCAACTCTTAGCTTTTAGGTTTATGCTTAGGATTAGTCTCTTCATCTTCTCCCCATCTCTTTAATTTCAAAATCTCTCCCTCCTTTTAAAAACTTCTTTGTTTGTACTTGTCTCTTTTTTTTTTTAAAAACTTTGACCATTTTGCAAATTAGAAACTTTGGCCTTATGCCATTGCATTTTCAAACTTGTTTTCTTAAATCAAACTTATAAATAAACTTAACTATACTTGACTTAAAATTTTCAAAAGCCAAAAAGAACTAACTCATTCAAACCATTTTCTAGGCCCTTGTGCCTTTCAAACTTAATTTTTGATTAAAAGCAATGCACCCACTTTGAAATTTGTATCACGAATTACGAGGTTTTGATTCCTCATTTTTACGTTGGTATGTAGGCACAAGTCCGAAGGTCTTGTCAAACACAAAAATATAATTAATGAATTCTTTTCTCATCCCCCCATTCTATTTGTTTGTAAACATCACTTTGTAAAAAATACATATGCACACAAGAAAGGGCTCCCTAGGAGTACCTAAGACACTTTGGATGCTAACACCTTCCCTCTGTGTAACCAACCCCCTTACCTGTAATCTATGGCATTTTATTAGTTTTGAGTTGAAAAATTCTTATTTTTAGGTTTTGTTCATACTTTTTCCCTTTTCCCTTGGAAACAATAAAAGCGCGGTGGCGACTCTTGTTATTTGATGTCTTGCTTATCCATAGCTTGATGATCATGAATTTACCGCTACAAAAATTAAGTGATGACTCTGCTGGGGAGTAGTCTCCAGTGGGTTTAGCCTACTTTTTTGTGTGTATATAATTGAATATATGTAATGTATGTATATTTGTTTGTGTGATATAATCTGCTTGTTGTGCTTGGTGATCTCTGAGTGGTGAGATAAGTTCTAACCAGAACTTGAGTGCAATTAAGATAGGAGGATGGTATAGTCATGTTCGAATTGTGTAGAGTATTCCTTAACAAGTTGGCTTGAGATCCATCTACTCAGTGGAGATCCTTTTGGATTTGGAAATTTCACACAAGTATTTGGGGTTAGGCATTACTATCTCTAATTTGGGTCTGAGAAGCTGAGGACCGTAGAACATTTACCCCCTCTTGGCCTATTTAGGACGTAGTGCGGAGACTGTTCAAGTGTAGACTTGATAATAGTTGTTACGCGATACTACACTCAGACGAGTTTCTCTTGAGAATATTATGGGTCGATGAGTCAGTCATCTTAACCTGTAATATCCAATAGATGGAATTAAGACTCTGGAAACTTTTTAGAACATGATCTACAGGTTGTTATCCTTAGTTCACTCCTTTGGGATGGTTCTTACCCAGACTACATGCTCGTGACTTACAATAAACCCTTGATTCTTGGTTGATCCAATCAAGTCTTGTCAATATCAATGGAACTTGGGTGTTGATAAGGTGTAAACCATAATCCACAAAAATGGATGATTGATCTTGACAATGACTTGATTCACCCCTTGACCTTTGTTTGCTTACCTTTTGTGTGATCCCTTACTTGTGATTGTCGCATTCATGCATTCATGCGCATCATAACATTCACCACACAAAATTTCAAGGACTGAGGTATTATTTGCAAATATTTTCAGACCATGGGTTGTGGATGAAGGAACACTAAGAAGTACAGTTTTAGATGTCCTGACTTAAAAGAGTTATGGAAGTTATCATCTTTTGTATTAGATCCCTTGGACTTCAAACAACATCATGGGAAGCTTATGTCTATCTTGTCTGCTGATGTGGTTGAAGGACTCTTGAGTGTATTGGTGCAGTTCTATGATCCTCTCTACCGTTGCTTCACTTTCCCAGATTATCAGCTTATGCTTATGTTGGAGGATTATGCCCATCTTTTGGGAATACCTGTTTCTAGCTAGGTCCCTTTTAGTGGATTAGAAGAGATTCCCAGATCTCATCTTATTGCTGAAGCTCTTCACTTGAAGAAGTGTGAGATAGAGGCTCATTGGGTGAAGAAAGGAGGATTATTTGGGTTTCCATCTGATTTCCTCATCAGGGAAGCTACTGCTTTTGCTCAAGCAAGTAGTGTGGACGCTTTTGAAGCTATCTTTCTGTTGCTCATTTATGGATTATCTTTGTTCCCTAACATTGACGGTTTTGTCGATGTTAACGCCATTAGAATCTTCTTTAGTGGGAATCCCGTGCCTACTTTGTTGGGTGATATGTATTTCTCTTTGCATCTAAGGAACTCTAAAGGTGGTGGATCTATTGTCTGTTGTATTCCTCTTCTTTACAAGTGGTTTATTTCGCACTTGTCTCAAACACCTGCTTTTATGGAGAACAAATAATATCTACGGTGGTCTCAAAGACTTATGTCTCTCACTATGATGATATAGTTTGGTATGATCCCTCTTTGAACAGTTTGGAGATTATTGATTGCTGTGGTGAATTCTCTAATGTGCCTCTCATTGGTACACAAGGAGGAATTAACTACAACCCTGCTTTGGCTCGTCGTCAACTTGGGTTCCCCTTTTGAGAGACAAACCTAATAACACTCTGTTAGAATGTCTTTTCTATCAAGATGGTAAAGATCCCCATCATTTGAAGCAGAAGATTATGCATGCTTGGCATAATGTCATATGAAGGGAAGATCCGAGCTTGGTCCACATAATTGTGTAGCTTTGGAAGCTTACACTCTTTGGGTGAAGAAGAGATCTTTGGAGTTGAAGATGCCTTATCCTTGTGAGAGACCTATATCTATGGTTGTGGTTGAGCCATTAACTCTCCCTAACCAAGATGTAGAGGAGTTGGAAGACGCGCTTATTAAGATGAAGCAAGAGAAGAATATGTAGGAAAAGTGTTTCCGTGCTTTGAGAAAGAAGTATGAGGAGTTGCAGTTGGAATCTAAGGACAAAGATGCACTCATTGAGCTACTTGAAGACCGAGTGACAAAGAGACAGAGAATCAGAGGTTTCATCTTCCTCTAGTATGCCTCAGCCTTCCGTCGCTCGAAAGAAGATTGTTGATCAGCTTTTCCTCAAAAAGGCTCAGATGAAGGCTTCTTTTGAGGCCGAGATTCGACGCATTCGAAGGAAGTATGCTCCTACAACCAGATCTTTTGACATTGTTGTTAGGGATCCTTAGGATGAATAGTCTCCCTTTCTCTTGTATTTTTTCATTTGGTTTTTGAAATTGTACTCAGTGTAATCCTTCCAATTATATAAATAAAAGAGATTTTTGGTCACATCAAATTGTTGCAATTATTGCTATATATATATATATATATATATATATATAGATATATATATATATATATATATATATATATATATATATATATATATATGTAAGTTCCTTGAAAAAAATAAACAAGCATTGCATTTCATGCATCATTTGCATAAGCAGGTTTCTCTTTCGCCAGATGTCTCATTGGTGTTTCTTCTGTGCTTCAGCCAAGCTGACTCATCGGTACAACACTCGCGCCAATCACTCCAGAATCATGGAACATCTTGAGCAAGAGAATAGAGAGATGAAGGACGAGATCGCTCGACTGACTGCCATGATGGAGTCAATGCTAAATGCTCAGAGCCAGTCTTCTCCAACACCCGCAACTCCTCCTCCTCAAAGGACTGTTATCTCAGAGTTAGCTACCTCTACCATGCCTACTGCTACCGCTTATTTTGTGCCTGCCATGCCTGCCGGTCATGTCTGTGCCACCTCCCGTTGTGCACACCTTACCTCGCGTAGAAGATACCATTTATCATTCCGAGCCATCTGAGGGCCCGAATGTTTATGAGAAAATGGATGAAATGAAGGATCAATTTCTTGAGTTGCACAAGGAATTAAAGACATTAAGAGGAAATGATCTTTTTGGGAAGAGTGCAGCTGAATTATGTCTGGTGCCGAATGTGAAGATTCCGGTGAAGTTCAAAGTGCCTGACTTTGAAAAATACAGAGGGAACACATGTCAGCTCAGTCATTTGGTGATGTATGCCCGTAAAATGTCTACCCTAACTGACAATGATCAGCTGTTAATTCACTACTTCCATGACGGTCTGACCGGTGCGACGCTCAGATGGTATATGGGGTTGGACAGTATAAGTATAAGTATAATATGGACATGGCGCCTGATAGAGACCAATTGAGGTCTATGTCTCATAAGGATAAGAAGGCATTCAAAGAATATGCGCAGAGATGGAGAGAGTTAGTTGCTCAGGTCACCCCTCCTTTAGAGGAGAAGGAAATGACCCTGAGTTCATTTTACTATGAACGTATGATTGCCAGTACCCCCAGTGACTTTACAAAAATGGTAAATATGGGGATGAGGCTTGAAGAAGGTGTCTGAGAAGGACGATTGTCAAAAGAGGAGGTATCATCAAGTAAGAGATATGGCAGCAGTTTTGGGAAGAAGAAAGACAGTGAAGCCAACGCAATCATTAGTGGGAGGTAGAGGAGGCCTCAGATCAAAAGTAATCAACCACCCCGTCAACACCATCATCAAGTATCCTCCGTAATTCCAGTATTTTCCGCAAGTCAATCAACACCAATTCAACAACAACAGCGTCAACAACAACAACCACAACAATGAACAAACACCTACAACAACAGCAATACCAACAATCATTAACAACAAACTTTTGAGAGGAAGAAGGTCTATTTCGACCCAATTCCTATGACATATGCAGAACTGTATCCGTATTTAGTTCTCAAGAACCTACTACAACCGAGGAATCCGCCAAAAATTCGTGAACCACTTCCATGGTGGTACAAGCCTAATCTCTGTTGTGCTTTTCATCAAGGAGCACCCGGACATGACATTGAGAACTGTTATCCACTGAAATACGAAGTTCAAAAGCTAGTGAAGAGTGGAATGGTGTCCTTTGAGGACTGCGCACCTAATGTGAAAGCTAACCCACTGCCAACCCATGGAAGTTCATCTGTCAATATGGTAGACAGCTACCCTGGGGAGTTCAAAGTGTTTGATGTCTATTTCATCAGAAGGTCTTTAGTGACGATGCATAAAGACATTTGTTTAGTGAGCGATTGTGAGCATGACCATGATGGTTGTGCTATCTGCAGTGTTAACCTAAGGGGTTGTATGGTTGTGAAAAGAGACATCCAACGTTGATGGATGAAGGTAAGATTCAAATTGTTCAATCCCGTCACGTAGATGATGATGTGAATGTCATAGTACCCGTTTTCAAAAATCCAGAAAGAGTGATCATTCAGTACGACAACAGTAATGGTAACAATATCAGTCAGAGATCGGTATCGATGTTGGTCATACGGTTAGCGGGTCAAGTCTCGTATTCATCCGATAAGGTTGTTCCGTATTAGTACAATGCAACAATGTTGAAAGATGGTCAAGAGGTCCCATTGCATATGACCAGCTCTGTAGTAAGCATTGCTGATGTTACTAAGTTGACCCGTAGCGATCAAGTGTTTGGGCCGGTGTTCCCAAAATATAAGGAAGAATCCACTATCAGTAAGAAGGTGGAAATGCCTGTTGTAGATCCAACTAGTACTTCAAAATGTCAGTCTGGTGAATCCAGCAATTTGAAGGCTAATGATGATGATGGGGTACTTTGTTTGATCAAGAAAAGCGGGTTTAATATGGTGGAGCAACTTCTCCAAACCCCCTCAAAGATTTCAGTATTGTCTCTGCTCATGAATTCAGAAGCGCATAGAGAATCACTGCAAAGAGTTCTAGAACAAGCGTTTGTGGAACATGATGTTACGGTGGATCAGTTCGATCCTATAGTAGCTAACATCACTTCCTACAACAATCTCAGTTTCTGTGATGAAGAACTCCCTGAGGAGTGTAGGAATCATAATTTGGCTTTGCATATCTCCATGAATTGCAAAGATGATGCTTTGTTCAATGTGCTTGTTGACACCGGATCATCGTTTAATGTGCTATCGAGGTCAACATTGTCAAAGTTATCATATCAAGGAGTGCCTATAAGGTATAGCGGTGTAATCGTCAAGGCTTTCGACGGTTCACGCAAGACAATGATAGGTGAAGTGGACCTTCTAGTGAAGATATGTCTGAGTGACTTCCAAATTACTTTCCAAGTAATGGATATCCACCCGGCCGACAGTTGTCTGTTGGGAAGGCCATGGACCCATGAGGCAGGAGCTGTTACCTCCACATTACATCAGAAGCTCAAATTTGTGAAGAATGGAAAATTAGTCATTGTTGGTGGGGAAAAGGCATTGTTGGTTAGCCACCTGTCATCTTTCTCTTACGTTGAAGCTGAGGATGAGGTTGGAACCCCGTTCTAAGCCTTATCTATTGCTGCTGAAAAGAAAGTTGGGGCACCTATGTCCTCATTGAAAGATGCAAGGAAGATTGTTGAAGAAGGTAATGTTGATCAATGGGGGCACATGGTAGAGGTCTCCGACATCAAAGGTAGAACCAACATGGGTTTTCAGCAAGGTTCATCAATTGCTAGAGCTGAAGATATGCAACGTAGCTTCCGTAGAGGAGGGTTCATTCATGGCAATGAAGAATGAAGAGGAAGACTACACCAATTTTGTGACGCATGGATAGGCTTGCAACAATTGGACTGCTGTTGATATTCCTGTTATTTTGCATCAATCTAAGTAATTGCTTTTATTTGTTTTAAAAATCCTTCTCCTATTCCTAAGGGAGAAGTGAACATTGTCGGGCATTTTCAAATTTGATCATCAATAAAATTAATTCTATTCATCCACATATATGATGTTTTTTTTTACTTTTTGCTTTATTATGAAAATGGTAATCACAAAAAACATAAATAAACAATATAGTTGTCCATCTGCATAATATTTGGTCACAAATTCACTTTTCTATAATCAAAATATCAAATCATTATGCAGGTTGGCTTCTAACCCCATTGAATACAATGATCCTTCTCCTTCTCCAAATTTTGAATTCCCTGTGTTTGAGGCCGGGGAGGAAAACGATGAAGAGATGAGTGATGAATTGTCTCGTCTTCTTAAGCATGATGAAAAAGCCATTCAGTCGTTCGAAGGATAGATTGAGTTAGTCAACTTGGGTTCCGAGGATGATGTGAAGGAAGTCAAGATTGGGTCTCGACTGTGTCCAGATGTCAAGAAGGGATTGATTGATCTTATTCGAGAGTATTCCGATGTGTCTGTTTGGTCCTATCAAGACATGCCTGGTTTGGATTCTGAGATTATGGAGCATATATTGCTGTTGAAGCCAGAATGCCCGCTAGTCAAGCAAAAGTTGAGAAGAACGCATCCTGATATGGCAGTAAAGATCAAAGAAGAAGTGCAGAAGAAGATTGATGCCAATTTCCTTGTGACTGCTGAGTATCCACAATGGGTGGCCAATATTGTGCCTGTGCCAAAGAAAGATGGAAAAGTCCGCATGTGTGTCGATTATAGAGATTTGAATAAAGCTAGTCCGAAAGATGATTTCCCTCTGTCACACATTGATATGTTGGTAGACAATACTGCTAAATTCAAAGTCTTTTCGTTTATGGATGGATTTTACGGATATAATCAGATTAAGATGGCACCCGAAGATATGGAGAAGACCATATTCATTACACCTTGGGGAAAATTCTGTTATAGAGTGATGCCTTTCGGTTTGAAGAATGATGGTGCAATTTACCAAAGAGCAATGACTACTCTTTTCCATGATATGATGCATAAAGAGATTGAAGTTTGTGTCGATGATATGATTGCTAAATCAATTGATGAAGAGGAACACATTGAACATTTGTTGAAGTTATTCCATCGTTTGAGAAAGTATAAACTTCGCTTGAATCCCAATAAGTGTACTTTTGGTGTTCATTCCGGTAAGTTGTTGGGCTTTATTGTCAGCGAAAAGGGTATTGAAGTTGATCCTGCCAAGGTCAAAGCAATATAAGACATGAATGCACCCAACACTGAGACGCAAGTCAGAGGTTTTCTCGGCTGCTTGAATTATATCTCAAGATTCATTTCACACATGACTGCCACATGTGCGCCTATATTCAAACTTCTTCAGAAAGATCAGTCTTGTGATTGGACCGAAGATTGCCAGAAAGCTTTTGACAGTATCAAGGAATATCTTCTTGAGCCTCTAATTTTGTTTCCGCCTGTTGAAGGAAGACTGTTGATCATGTATTTGACTGTGCTTGAAGATAGTATGGGTTGTGTTTTGGTTCAGCAAGGTGAGACTGGAAAGAAAGAATTTGCAATTTACTACCTTAATAAAAAGTTCACCGACTATGAGACTCGGTATTCTATGCTAGAGAAGACTTGTTGCGCATTGGCTTGGGCTGCTAAGCGTTTGCGTCAGTATATGTTGAATCATACCACTTGGTTGATATCCAAAATGGATCCAATCAAGTATATATTTGAGAAGCCTGATTTAACTAGGAGGATTGCCCGTTGGAAGATGTTGTTATCAGAGTATGATATTGAATACCGATCTCAGAAAGAGATCAAAGATAATATCTTGGTTGACCATTTGGCTCACCAACCGATTGAAGATTATCAGTCAGTACAGTATGACTTTCCTGATGAAGAGATCTTGTACTTGAAAATGAAAGACTGTGATGAACCATTGCTTGAAGAAGGGCCAAAACCTGGTTCTCGTTGGGGCATGGTATTTGATGGAGCTGTTAATCAATATGGTAATGGCATTGGGGCAGTGATTATTACTCCTCAAGGCACGCATTTTCCTTTTACAGCTAGATTGACTTTCAAGTGTACAAATAACATGGCAAAATATGAAGCTTGCATTGTGGGGCTCGAAGAGGCCATTGCTCTCAGAATCAAGCATTTAGATGTCTTTGGAGATTCAACTTTGGTTGTGAATCAGATCAAAGGTGAATAGGAGACGAATCAACCCGGTTTGATACCATATAGAGATTATGCGAGGAGGATTTCAACTTTCTTTACCAAGGTTGAATTTCATCATATCCCTCGAGATGAGAACCGGATGGAAGATGCTCTTGCAACGTTGGCATCAATGATTGTAGTGAAGTATTGTAATGAAGTTCCTAATTTGACCGTGATGCGTCTTGATAGGCCAGCTCATGTGTTTGTTGTGGAAGAGATTAAAGACGAGAAGTCGTGGTATTACGACATCAAGTGTTTCCTCCAAAGTCAGATGTACCCGTCTGGGGAATCTGTGAAAGATAAGAAGACTCTGAGGAGATTAGCCGGCAATTTCTACCTAAATGGTGATGTTCTTTACAAGAGAAATTTCGATATGGTTCTGCTCAGATGCGTGGATAGACACGAAGCAGACTTATTAATGACTGAAGTCCATGAAGGTTCCTTTGGTACTCATTCCAATGGACATGCAATGGCGAAGAAGATGTTGCGAGCATGTTATTATTGGCTGATAATGGAATCTTACTGTTGCAAGTTTGTGAATAAATGCCACAAGTGTCAAATTTATGCGGACAAGATTCATGTTCCTCCGACACCGTTGAATGTTATTTCCTCCCCATGGCCCTTCTCCATTTGGGGAATTGATATGATTGGCATGATTAAGCGTAAAGCTTCTAATGGACATCGTTTCATTTTGGTGGCAATTGACTACTTCACAAAATGGGTTGAAGCGACATCATATGCGAATGTGACCAAACAAGTTATTGTAAGGTTTATCAAGAATCAGATCATATGTCGTTATGGTGTGCCAAGTAAGATCATTACTGATAATGGATCGAACTTGAATAATAATATGGTGGAAGCTCTTTGTAAAAACTTCAAGATCGCACATCATAATTCATCTCCCTATAGACCCAAGATGAATGGGGTTGTCGAAGCTGCAAACAAAAACATCAAGAAGATTATTCAAAAGATGGTTGTGACATATAAGGATTGGCATGTTATGCTCCCATTTGCTTTGCACGGGTATCGTACATCTGTAAGACCCTAATTTTGACCCTAATATCCCTCATGCAATTTCATCAAAAGCATTAGCATTGGGATCATACATTGGCATCCTCCTTACCCCTCTTTCATTGGGTTTGTTTTGGGAGAGATCACCAAGCACTATGTGATTGTATCATACTTGTATATTATTATTTTACTAACCAAAATACAAAAATATGTCTTTGCATTTGCCTAACTCTTTTGTAGGTAGGGCATGATCACCATTGATTCATCAAGTTCATATCTAGGGTTTGAGACCCTCATGACAAAGACTGTAACACCCCAAATAAAGTAAAAGAATTATTTAATTAAGTTGATAATATTATTTTATTAATTTAATTAAATAAAATGGAATTATTGGATTATTATTATTATTAATTGGAATAATAATTATTGGAAAATATATAAGTTGGGATAAGAGAAAGATTCTCATTTTGGAACAGAAGAGTTTCACGTGAAGTTGGAAAGCTGCAGAGAAGAGGAAAGAGCTGTAGAGCGAAGGTCGAAGAACGGAAAAGCTGAAGCTTGGAGAGTGCTCAGAACTTCCTTCAATCCAAAGAGGTAAGGGGTCTGAACCTTATTAAACAATGATATGCGAGCAATTGTATGACATCTGTTGAATTGTTGATGAATTTTGGGGATTTTAGGGAGATTGGGAAAGTTGGGGTTTTGATGGAAAATCCTCTGATTTGTGAGTTTTGTTGTGTTATATGCATCGTAATCGAAGTATGTTGCGTATATGTGTCTGTTAAATGTCGATTTTGGTTTGCTAGCTGTGGGGTACGGGTTATGGCGAGTAGAGAAGCGAAGCTGCGCTGAATTCTGCAGCAGAGGGTTCTGGTTGCGCGCGATTCGCGGCGCGAAGCCTAGTTCGCGGCGCGAACTGGGAAGGATTTAGAGGGGTTCTGTAATTCGTTGTTCGCGACGCGAACCCTGCTTCGCGGCGCGTACTGAAGCGAAATAAGTTGTTCGCGACGCGACCCTTCGTTCGCGGCGCGAACTGTGTTGAATTGGAGAGTTCGCGGCGCGTCCCTATGTTGGCGGCGCGAACTGGTGAAATGCAGAAGCTAATGTTGGTGGGTTTTGAGTACGTTGAGTTGCGAGACTCTTAGTAAGTCGCTGTAGTTGTACTATAAACAATTAATAGTGATTATATGATTTGTATGAGGTGTCATGATGAGGATATGTTGAATTTACGTGTTTAATTATGAATGTGTTATGTGACGATGTGATATCGTTATGATGTTGTTGTTGTTTTGTTGAGTTGTATGTCATGATATTAATGATGATGATAACATGACTATATGATGTTGTTGTTGCGATGATGATTATGATGCATGTTTGATGTGCATGCATTCATGAAAGGCCGATGCCTAGTGATGAACGGACATGAGTTCCAATGATGTTGTTGACTCCGGGCTTGTTGAGAGGCTTGGTTCCTTACGGGGGACTCGGGTTCTATGGTGATGAATCTGGGAGTGGTGATCCTGTAGTGATCACAAAATGGGTATACCGAGTCGTGTTGAGTCATGCATGGGTTTGTGCATTGCATTGATGTGTTGTTTTGTTGATGTTTATGAGTTTGTTGATTTTGATGATGATGATGAGTTGTGTTGGCATATGTGAAATATATATTTATGTTTATATTTCTGTCGTTATATTATTATTTAATAATGTAATTCTCACCCCTTCTGCATGTGTTTATGTTCATCTATGATGAGCAATGTGCAGATAAAGAGGAGTAGCTATTGTTGAGGTTCGAAGAATAAGTGTAGAGTTATTCTACAGAGTCGAGTCAAATGCTCTGGTCATGTGACACCGGGGTTATGGGATTCGATAGATATTATGTTATTATTTCCGTTGTTCATGATGGTTAACATGTTGAGATCTTTTGTTGAGATAAATGTTGAAACATTTTATGAATTGTTGAATGATGAATTATAATAATTGTGTGTTGTCCGCTGCGAAGTTTTATTAAAATGAAAAATAAATTTTATATTGTGATATGATAATTGTTATGTGTTATGAAATGTAAACTCTTCTACATGTTGTACTCTGATAAATAATTTAAATATGTCGTTTGGGTAGAAGGGTGTTACATTAGTGGTATCAGAGCATGGTCAGTCCAGTCGAGTCATAATGTGATGTTTTCCCTGTTGGTCGATTAGTGTAAATGACACTGTCGATATTTAACGGTTGTAGTTGTGTCGTGCAGAGTATGGCTGGAGAAAATGACCGTGCGATTGCTGAAGCTTTGACTGCTATGGCGCAGGCTATGCAGGCGCAGCAGAATCCGCCGGTCGACGAGTTTAGGAATTTGGGAAGGTTTCTGAAGAATAACCCTCCTACATTCAAAGGGCGCTATGATCCAGATGGTGCTCAGATTTGGCTGAAGGAAATTGAGAAGATTTTCCGGGTGATGACGTGTACTGAAGCACAGAAGGTGCAGTTTGGTACGCATATGTTATCTGAAGAGGCTGAAAACTGGTGGGATAACACTCGCCAGAGAATTGAAGTACCAGGTACGGAGATGACCTGGGTAAGGTTCAAGACGGCCTTTCTGGAGAAATATTTTCCTGCTGATGTGCGATGTAAGAAGGAGATGGAATTTCTAGGACTGAAGCAAGGTAACATGTCTGTTGCTGATTACGCTTCGAAGTTTGAGGAGCTGGTGCAGTATTGTCCTCATTATAATAATGCTGATGCTGAGGAATCCAAGTGTGTCAAGTTTGAGAACGGGTTGCGTCCCGAGATCAAACAAGGCATTGGTTACCAGGAGATTCGTAGGTTCCCTACACTGGTTAATAAGTGCAGGATATTTGATGAAGATAGCAAGGCGAGGACAGCTCATTACAAGGGTCTTAGTGAGAAGAAGAGTAAGGATCGTGGTAGTCCTTATGCACCTCCGAATGGTAAAGGTAAGCAGAAAGTGATAGATGAGAAGAAGCCAAGTGGGGGAGGATCTCCCATAGCTGGTAAGTGTTTCAAGTGTGGCGAGCCAGGCCACCGTGCCGATAGCTGTACCAAGAGAGTGCTGAGATGTTTCCGATGCGGTCAGACTGGTCATAGAGTTACTGAATGTAAGGATGCTGGTCCGACATGTTTTAATTGTGGCGAGAAAGGCCATATCAGTTCGCAGTGCTCGAAACCGAAGAAAGCGGCTACTGCAGCTCATACTACTGGTAGGGTGTTTGCTCTGAGTGGGACTGAAGCTCCTAAAGAAGATAATCTGATTAAAGGTACTTGCTTGATTAATAATGTTGAATTGCTTGCTATTGTTGACACTGGTGCTACCCATTCGTTTATTTCGTATGAGTGTGCGACTAGGATTGGTGTGATTATGTCGTCCCTAGGCGGAAGTATGGTGATAGATACTCCTGCTAATGGTTCTGTGGAGACTTCTGTTGTCTGTCGAGGTTGTCATTTGACGATCTTTGAGAGAGAGTTCGTGGTTGATTTGGTGTGCTTACCCTTGCACCAAATTGATATTATTCTGGGAATGAATTGGCTAGAATTCTATGGCGTGTTTATCAACTGCTATAGTAAGACGGTGCGGTTTTCTGAAGTTAGTGAGAATGATGAGGCAAGATTTCTATCTGCTAGGCAGGTGGGGAAATTTGTGAAAGATGAAGCTCAGATATTCGCTTTATTTGCGTCTCTGCAAGCGGATAAGAAAGTAGTGAGTGTAGATTTGCCTGTTGTCTGTGAATTTCAGGATGTGTTTCCGGAGGATGTAAGTGATTTACCTCCAGAACGTGAAGTCGAATTTGCCATTGACTTAGTACCAGGTACGAGTCCAGTGTCGATGTCTCCTTATAGAATGTCGGCAACTGAATTGGTTGAATTGAAGAAGCAACTTGAAGAATTGCTTGAGAAGAAGTTTGTGCGTCCAAGTGTTTCTCCTTGGGGTGCACCAGTATTGTTAGTGAAGAAGAAAGAAGGTACGATGAGGTTGTGTGTCGATTATCGGCAGTTGAATAAGGTGACTATCAAGAATCGGTATCCATTGCCGAGGATTGATGATTTGATGGACCAGTTGGTTGGAGCTCATGTTTTTAGTAAGATTGATTTGAGGTCGGGTTATCATCAGATTCGAGTGAAGTCAGATGATATTGCGAAGACTGCTTTCCGTACGAGGTATGGTCATTATGAATACACTGTGATGCCGTTCGGTGTGTCTAATGCTCCAGGTGTGTTTATGGAATATATGAATCGTATATTTCATCCGTACCTTGATAATTTTGTTGTGGTGTTCATAGATGATATATTGATATATTCTAAGACGGAAGAAGAGCATGCAGGACATCTGAGAATTGTTTTGCAGGTGTTAAGAGAAAAGAAGTTATATGCCAAGTTATCTAAATGTGAGTTCTGGTTGAAGGAAGTGAGTTTCCTTGGCCATGTGATTTCGAATGGTGGGATTTCTGTTGATCCTGCTAAAGTTGATGCTGTATCACAGTGGGAGACTCCGAAGTCTGCTACTGAGATACGTAGTTTTCTGGGGTTAGCTGGTTATTATCGCAGATTTATTGAGGGCTTCTCTAAGTTGGCATTGCCGTTGACGCAGTTGACTAAGAAGGGTCAAGTGTATGTGTGGGATGCAGCTTGTGAAACGAGTTTTGTTGAGTTGAAGAGGCGGTTGACCAGTGCTCCAGTGTTGATCTTGCCTAATCCTGGTGAGTCCTTCGTTGTTTATTGTGATGCTTCTTTGATGGGTCTTGGTGGTGTTTTGATGCAGAACGGTAAAGTTGTAGCTTATGCTTCTAGACAGTTGAAAGTTCATGAGAGGAATTATCCTACGCATGACCTAGAACTTGCAGCTGTTGTATTTGTGTTGAAAATGTGGAGGCATTATTTGTATGGTTCCAGATTCGAAGTGTTCAGTGATCACAAGAGTCTGAAGTATCTGTTTGATCAGAAAGAGTTAAATATGAGGCAGAGAAGATGGTTAGAATTACTGAAGGATTTTGACTTTGAATTGAGTTATCATCCCGGTAAGGCTAATGTAGTTGCAGATGCGCTGAGTAGAAAATCTCTACATATGTCTATGATGATGGTTCGGGAGCTTGAGTTAATTGAACAGTTCCGTGATATGAGTTTGGGTTGTGAAGTTTCCGCTGATAGTGTAAAGTTGGGTATGCTGAGGTTGACTAGTGGAATTCTGGAAGATATTCGGAATGGTCAGCAAGTTGATGTCGCTCTAGTTGATCATATTACTATGGTTAACCAGGGTAATGGTGGTAATTTTGAGATTGATGAGAATGGCATCCTGCGATTTAAAGGTAGAGTTTGTGTTCCTGAGGTGTCGGAATTGAAAAAGAGTATTCTTGAAGAGGGCCATAGGAGTGGATTGAGTATCCATCCAGGTGCAACTAAAATGTATCAAGACTTGAAGAAATTGTTTTGGTGGGCTGGTATGAAAAGAGATGTTGCTAAGTTTGTGTATGCCTGTTTGACTTGTCAGAAGTCAAAGATTGAACATCAGAAACCGGCAGGTGTGATGCAACCTTTGAAGATTCCTGAATGGAAGTGGGATAGCATTTCCATGGATTTTGTGACGGGATTGCCGAGGACGGTGAAAGGTAATGATTCTATTTGGGTGATTGTGGATCGATTGACTAAGTCGGCGCATTTCTTGCCAATGAAGATTACTCACTCTTTAGAGAAGTTGGCAGAGTTGTATATTGAGGAGATAGTGAGGCTGCATGGTATTCCATCCAGTATTGTGTCGGATAGAGATCCCAGATTTACTTCTAGATTTTGGGAAAGTTTGCAGAAAGCGTTGGGGACTAAGTTGAGGTTGAGTTCAGCTTATCATCCTCAGACTGACGGTCAGACTGAAAGAACTATCCAATCCTTGGAGGATTTGTTGAGAGCTTGTGTGTTGGAGCAGAGTGGTTCTTGGGATAGTTATTTGCCGTTGGTGGAGTTTACCTATAATAATAGTTTTCATGCTAGTATCGGTATGGCTCCATATGAAGCATTGTATGGTAGGAGGTGTAGAACTCCATTGTGTTGGTATGAATCAGGTGAGAGTGTTGTACTCGGACCTGAGATTGTGCAGCAGACGACTGAAAGGGTCAAGATGATTCAGGAGAAAATGAAGATTTCTCAGAGCCGTCAGAAGAGTTATCATGATAACAGGAGAAAGGCACTTGAGTTCCAAGATGGAGATCATGTGTTCTTGAGAGTTACTCCGACGACAGGGGTGGGTAGAGCTTTAAAGTCCAAAAAGCTTACTCCGAGGTTTGTGGGTCCGTATCAGATTTTGAAGAGAGTTGGGGAAGTGGCGTATCGGATAGCTTTACCGCCGTCGCTTTCTAATCTGCATGATCTGTTTCATGTATCTCAGTTGAGAAAATATATTGCGGATCCTTCGCATGTTGTTCAGTTGGATGATATCCAGGTGAGGGATAATTTGACCGTTGAGGTGTTGCCAATTCGGATAGATGACCGAGAAGAGAAGACCCTGAGAGGTAAGAAGATTGCTCTAGTGAAAGTTGTTTGGGGAGGTCCAGCTGGTGAGAGCTTGACTTGGGAGCGTGAAGATCAGATGAAGGAGTCGTATCCGACTCTATTTGCTTGAGGTATGTTTTCGAGGACGAAAACTTTTAAAGTGGGGGAGAGTTGTAACACCCCAAATAAAGTAAAAGAATTATTTAATTAAGTTGATAATATTATTTTATTAATTTAATTAAATAAAATGGAATTATTGGATTATTATTATTATTAATTGGAATAATAATTATTGGAAAATATATAAGTTGGGATAAGAGAAAGATTCTCATTTTGGAACAGAAGAGTTTCACGTGAAGTTGGAAAGCTGCAGAGAAGAGGAAAGAGCTGTAGAGCGAAGGTCGAAGAACGGAAAAGCTGAAGCTTGGAGAGTGCTCAGAACTTCCTTCAATCCAAAGAGGTAAGGGGTCTGAACCTTATTAAACAATGATATGCGAGCAATTGTATGACATCTGTTGAATTGTTGATGAATTTTGGGGATTTTAGGGAGATTGGGAAAGTTGGGGTTTTGATGGAAAATCCTCTGATTTGTGAGTTTTGTTGTGTTATATGCATCGTAATCGAAGTATGTTGCGTATATGTGTCTGTTAAATGTCGATTTTGGTTTGCTAGCTGTGGGGTACGGGTTATGGCGAGTAGAGAAGCGAAGCTGCGCTGAATTCTGCAGCAGAGGGTTCTGGTTGCGCGCGATTCGCGGCGCGAAGCCTAGTTCGCGGCGCGAACTGGGAAGGATTTAGAGGGGTTCTGTAATTCGTTGTTCGCGACGCGAACCCTGCTTCGCGGCGCGTACTGAAGCGAAATAAGTTGTTCGCGACGCGACCCTTCGTTCGCGGCGCGAACTGTGTTGAATTGGAGAGTTCGCGGCGCGTCCCTATGTTGGCGGCGCGAACTGGTGAAATGCAGAAGCTAATGTTGGTGGGTTTTGAGTACGTTGAGTTGCGAGACTCTTAGTAAGTCGCTGTAGTTGTACTATAAACAATTAATAGTGATTATATGATTTGTATGAGGTGTCATGATGAGGATATGTTGAATTTACGTGTTTAATTATGAATGTGTTATGTGACGATGTGATATCGTTATGATGTTGTTGTTGTTTTGTTGAGTTGTATGTCATGATATTAATGATGATGATAACATGACTATATGATGTTGTTGTTGCGATGATGATTATGATGCATGTTTGATGTGCATGCATTCATGAAAGGCCGATGCCTAGTGATGAACGGACATGAGTTCCAATGATGTTGTTGACTCCGGGCTTGTTGAGAGGCTTGGTTCCTTACGGGGGACTCGGGTTCTATGGTGATGAATCTGGGAGTGGTGATCCTGTAGTGATCACAAAATGGGTATACCGAGTCGTGTTGAGTCATGCATGGGTTTGTGCATTGCATTGATGTGTTGTTTTGTTGATGTTTATGAGTTTGTTGATTTTGATGATGATGATGATTTGTGTTGGCATATGTGAAATATATATTTATGTTTATATTTCTGTCGTTATATTATTATTTAATAATGTAATTCTCACCCCTTCTGCATGTGTTTATGTTCATCTATGATGAGCAATGTGCAGATAAAGAGGAGTAGCTATTGTTGAGGTTCGAAGAATAAGTGTAGAGTTATTCTACAGAGTCGAGTCAAATGCTCTGGTCATGTGACACCGGGGTTATGGGATTCGATAGATATTATGTTATTATTTCCGTTGTTCATGATGGTTAACATGTTGAGATCTTTTGTTGAGATAAATGTTGAAACATTTTATGAATTGTTGAATGATGAATTATAATAATTGTGTGTTGTCCGCTGCGAAGTTTTATTAAAATGAAAAATAAATTTTATATTGTGATATGATAATTGTTATGTGTTATGAAATGTAAACTCTTCTACATGTTGTACTCTGATAAATAATTTAAATATGTCGTTTGGGTAGAAGGGTGTTACAAAGACCACAACCATGAATTGATCCAAGAATGATTATGAGCATAATATATGAGTTCCATTGATTCCTACATGTTAATTGATCAAGTTTTCTTCAAGAGTTTGAGGGTAATATGCCTTGGAAACCCTAGTTTGACTAGGTATCTTGAGTAACTTCCCCAACAAGCTATCTCACCAATTGATCAAATTTCTCAAGGGACACTTCAAAAATCATCATATTATGCATATATGATCTACCATGAGCCAATAAAGTCCAAATATTTGAAGTTTAGCAAGTTGGATGATGGTGGTTGGCCAGATGGATTCATCTAATCAAAATTGGGCCTCCCTAGACCCTATCTCCTACAATCATCACCATATCAAAATGATTCCAAGAGAAACGTTAATCTAAATGACATTACAAACAACTTTCATGTTGGTACCTAGATCTAGTTTCGCTTGGAAAATCATTTTCTATGTTGAAACATAATAGGTCATCTTGTCTAAACCCTAATTTGAAAGTCAACTGCCCAAGGCCATAACTTGCTCAATTTTGATGAGATGAAAGATTTACAAGTTGCACAATCAATTTTAAGGTGTCTACTTCAACTTTGATGTTTTGAGAGAGAGCTAATTCAACTTTTATGAGCATGTGATATGAGGTTACATTATAGGTCATTTGTGACCTATACCATTGAACACGTGATTTTTCCAAACTTCAAAAATGCATAACTCTATCATTATAAATCCAAATAGCATGACATTGATTACCATTTTTAAGGTATTTGAAAGAGCTACAACGTTTATGAAGACACTTTTCTCATTTGAAGCTCACATAAAAAGTTAAGCAAGGTGGAATATTGAGATATATGGCTTGACACTTAGAAAAATTTACAACATGTTGAAATTTCCAAACTTCCACCTCAAAATTATCCATGATACAAGCTGCAAATGAAAAAGTTTTGAACATGAAAGTTGTTCCTCTTGATCTAACTTTTCCAAAAAGTCCAAATTCATCCATTTTGGAAAAGATTTGCTAGGGCTGCGCATGGCTTGAACATTGCATCATCATTTGGCAAAGATCAAACTTCAAGCTTCCATGCACAATTGCCTAGCACTCCAATTTGATTTCAGACTTGTTCACACTCAAATATGAATCAAATGGAATGATCTCATGGGCTTGTACACGCCGATACGCACATGCATCACTCATGGCCAATTTTGGAAACTCAATTGTAAGGTGCAAATATCATGTGATTCAGCTATAAATAGAGCACCATATGCTTAGAATTAAGGACTCCTTCACACCAGCTTTGATCCCAAACACCAAACCCTTCCATTTGAGAGGATAATCCTGAGAATTTCCTTTGGAAATTGAGTTTGAATCTCACTGTTTTGAGATTCAAAACTCCAGGGGTCTAAGACCTTTTGTGCATTCTAAGCTACTTCTGCAAGCATACTGAGCAAGATCAAGCACGAGCAAAAGCAAGAACAAATGAATCCAGATCTGCATTGAAGGTATTTTCCAGAAAATTTCATCTCTTTGATTCTCTCTTAATTCCACTCAATTCTCTTGGATCTTTGGTTGTCTGAAGTCCTACCAATGTAGGCAAGAAGATTGAGTTGCTTAGAGGTCAAATTGAAGTAATTCAGTTGACACACCTTAAAATTCAACTCCTCATATCTTTCTATATATGTGGAGTTAGTTAAAATTGAGGTCAGATTCGTACTCTACGCCATTTTTTCTTTCAGCATGATCATCCTATATTGAGCAAGATCACCTGAGAAGATGACCGGCCTTTGGACTCCGGCGATGCGCTGGAAGTGTTCAGAGCCATTGATCTGGTTCAAATTGTTTTAATCTCACGTGTTGGTTCTGATTATCATCCCTGTGGAGCATTGACTTAAGTCCACGGTGGAAAGCGCACTGAGGACCACTTGATCTGCCACCTCAATTAATGAGGGAGATCAAGTGGTCCACATTTTTTGTTATTTTCTGATTTTCTTTTATTCCTTTGATTTTCATTAATTCATATTAATTTTAATATTGATCCAAATAATATGAGAGTTTCACCAAAAAATTTCAAATAATTTCCTCTTTCATATTCTGAATTAAAATTATTTTTTGGATCATTATTAATATCTTTCATGATTTAATTTATTTTGTGTTCATTTTAATTGTTTAAAAATACTTTTAAGTCATTAAAAATTTTGAAATATTTTCTCCAAGGTCCTTTGACCTTGTTTTACCTATGATATATCTCATGGCCATTTATTTGGTGTTTTGATGAGGTTTTAGGAATTTGACAAACCATATTTAATTTAAGTGCCTTATTTTAGTATTTTTAATTTGAATAAATGCCAAATAATTTTGTTGACCAATTGTGATGACTTGTTTGTGTTTGACTCTTGTTGTTGGGCCTTGGTCAAGGTTGATTTGACTTTGTTAAGTTAATATCATTGGATTTAGGGAATTGATGGAATATACATTCCATCTCCAAAAATGAATGAATGATATTAATTTGGTAAAAGTCCTCCTTTGACCAATTTGAGTTTTGATCCATTCCCCTTCCTCTTCATCTCACTCCCCTTCTTTATGCATTCCTCTCATTTGGTCTATGATATGTCAAAGTCCTAAAGCTAGTTGATTGAAAAATTAACATGAGTATGGATGAGATTAGGACACCTCTTTTGCATATTCTTTTTGTGTGTGGTATGTTTCATGAGCATAGTCCATTATACTATGTCTCAAACATGCATTAACACCAAAGTTCTATTGCCCGACCTCAATTAGTTGTGACTTTCACATAAGTCCAATTACGATTGCTTAACATAACTCTAAATTTGTGACACAAAAGACATAACATTCAAGTTAGTGAGATTGTAAGTCTCCCCACTTTCATGGTATTGTGTGGAAACTTGGCCTTTTTCCTTCCTTTGGAAGATGTCTTGGCTCAAGAATCCATGCTTGTGATAAGTGGGTTGAGTGTTCTCCAAAGAATGTCTTAAAATGAAAAGCAAAAGCAAAACAATACTAACTTCTAACCCAATAACAATTAACTTTTAATTTCAAGCCATTTACTTTAATGTCATTTAATTCTAGCCTTTATTCATTTGCCATTGTTCATATCATTCTAATTGTTTATGTTAATGCAATTTTCACTTTGTCCATTTGAACCATATTGCATGATATATCTTGTTTGTGTATACTTTGCTTGTTTGTGTGGTCATTGACCATTAATGTACATAATAACAACAAAAACCCTAAAAAAACTTTTGTGTGGACTGTTGGCTTGATTTGGACAAATGGACTTAGAATTTAGGCAACATTCCTATGCTAAAGGACTTGGCCAATGCAAACATGTGTGGAATCAAGTGCTTGTAATTTGAAACTTTATCTGATACATCATTCAAGATCCCTCTGAGTTCATCTGCAACATGATCATTCTGAAGCTGTTATTTTGGAACCTGTGACTTATGGAATTCATCTATTACATGGGCTATGTTGAAGAAGATCATGGAGTGATTAAAGCTTGGATGTGGCTATCTTTATATCATGCCTTTTTTCTTCAAGATAATATAATTGTGCATTTGTATGTTGCTTGATTCTAAACGTCCAAGAGAATTCTGGGTTTCTTTTGGCATTCTTGTCTATTAGATTGCTACCCATTTGGTCAGATCTTTTCAACTCTTAACTTTTAATTTTGTGCATAGGATTAGTCTCTTCATCTTCTCCCCATTTCTTTAATTTCAAAATCTCTCCCTACCTTTTCAAAATCTTCTTTGATTGAACTTATTTTGTTCTAAACTTTGACCACTTTGCAAAAAGATAGAAACTTTGGCCTTATGCCATTTCAAACTTCTTTTCTTAAATCAAATTTGTAAATAAATTTAACTATACTTGACTTAAACTTTCAAAAAGCCAAAAAGAACTAACACATTCAAACCATTTTCAGGCCTTTGTTCCCTTCAAACTTAATTTTTGTTAAAAGCAATGCATCCACTTTGAAATTTGTATAACGAACTATGAGGTTTTGATCCCTCATTTTTATGATTGGTACGTAGGCACGAGTCAGAAAGACTTGTCAAACACAAAAATATCATTAATGAATTCTTTTCTCACCCCCCACCCCCAATTCTATTTGTTTGTAAACATCACTTTTGTACCAAATACATATGGACACAAAAAGGGCTCCCTAGGAGTACCTAGGGAACTTTGGGTGCTAACACCTTCCCTCTGTGTAACCAATCCCCTTACCTGTAATCTCTGACATTTTATTAGTTTTGATTTGAAAAATTCTTACTTTTGGGTTTTGTTCGTACTTTTTCCCTTTTCCCTTGGAATTAATAAAAGCGCGATGGCGACTCTTGTTATTTGATCTCTTGCTTATCCATAGCTTGATGATCATGAATTTATCGCTACAGAAATTAAGTGGCGACTCTGTTGGGGAGTAGTCTCCAGTGGGTTTAGCCTACTTTTTGTGTGTAAATATTTGTATATATGTGATGTTTGTATACATGTATGTGTGATATAATCTGCTTGTTGTGCTTGGTGATCTCTGAGTGGTGAGATAAGTTCTAACCCGAACTTGAGTGCAATTAAGATAGGAGGATGGTATAGTCATGTTCGACTTGTCTGGAGTAGTCCTTAACAATTTGGCTTTAGATCCATCTGCTCAATGGAGACTCTTTTGGATTTGGAAATGTCACACAAGTATTTGTGGTTAGGCATTACTATCTCTAATTTGGGTCCGAGAAGCCGAGGACCGTAGAACATTTACCCCCCTCTTGGCCTATTTAGGACATAGTGCGGAAACTGTTGAAGTGTAGACTTAATAACAATTGTTACGCGATACTACACTCATACGAGTTTCTCTTGAGAATATTATGGGTCGATGAGTCAGTCATCTTAACCTATAATATTCGATAGATGGAATTAAGACTCTGGAAACTTTTTAGAACATGATCTATAGGTTTTATCCTTAGTACACTCCTTTGGGATGGTTCTTACCCAGACTCCATGCTCAACAAACCCTTGATTCTTGGTTGATCCAATCAAGTCATGTCAATATCAATGGAACTTGGGTGTTGATAAGGTGTAAACCATAATCTACCAAAATGGATGATTGATCTTGACAATGATTTGATTCACCCCTTGACCTTTGTGTGCCTTGTGTGTGATCCCTTATTTGTGATTGTTGCATTCATGCATTCATGCGAATCATAACATTCATCACACAAAAATTTCAAGGATTTGAGGTATTATTTGACAGCGGCGTCTCCTCCTTTCTCAGCGGCGTCTGATCCTTTAATACTTTGTATTTGACATACGTTTGTATCTGATATATGATCAGAGTCCTTCATAACTGTTCAGAGTCCTGCGTGAATGTTCAGAGTCCTGCATACTTAGAAAAAATCTCGTTAGAGTGCCATTTTTGGTTTCATCCTTTGTTATCATCAATATCTTAGAAATCTATTGTAGAACCAGATTTGTTGTTACAATCTCCCCCTTTTTTATGATGACAAAACAGTTTAATTTAGAGATGATACATTTTCAGAAAAGATTCTTAGATCAGATTAGTAGTGAGCTCCCCCTGAGTTAGATCTGGGAGTTCAGAAGTTCTTACCGGACCTTCCATGGTTTTGATGTTTCTAGCTACTTTCCTGCATATCTTTAAGTCAATGTTTGCAGAGTTTGAAAGGAATTAGATATGTTTTCATCAGAGTTGTTTTTAGTTCTCCCCCTTTTTGTCAGAATAAAAAAGACTTAGCAAAAATATAAGCAAGAGGTTGACATTGACAAGTAACATTTACAGAAGCCAGAAACGCAGAAAGCAGAGATGGAAACAAAAAAAGCAATAAGCAGAGCAGATAAAAATAACAAGCAAATCAGAAAGAACAAAGAAAGTCCTAGGTGCCTAAGGGTTTGGAGGTTGAGGCATCCTCGGAAGCAGCTGGGACAGCATGTTCTGAATGTTAACATTGTCAGAATCCTGTTGGTCCAGTCTGGCTCGAACTACCTGTTGTTCTTTCTGCAGCTCTTCAAGGGTCTTCAGGACCAGAGGGACGAAGGTGGAGGACTCCCCCTGGGTCAGTGCATCATTTCTGACTATGGCAGCAGACTCTTTAGCAAGACGGGCTGCTT
This sequence comes from Lathyrus oleraceus, assembly GCF_024323335.1. Lineage (NCBI taxonomy): Eukaryota > Viridiplantae > Streptophyta > Magnoliopsida > Fabales > Fabaceae > Lathyrus > Lathyrus oleraceus. The sequence goes on along the minus strand of NC_066579.1, from coordinate 272,140,670 downwards.
CTTCAGCGGCAGCTTTGGCTTTTGCCTCAGCTTCAGCAGCAACAGCAGCATCAACAAGAGCTTTGGCTTCAGCTTCTTTGATCCTCTAAAGTTCTTCTTCTCTTGCTTTCTCTTCAGCTTCCTTTCTTGCCTGCTCCTCAGCTTCTCTGGCTAGACGCTCCTGGAGTCTGATATCAGCGTCTCTGATGAGGTCATTGCGGACTTGTTCAGAGAGGCCTTTCGGCTTGAAGGCTTCAGAAGTCATCCAACTAATCACTATATTCCAGTGAGTCCTTACAGTGGAGGGATCATCACTGATGCCAGAGTTGATGGTCAGAGACTTGACCTTGTCAACTGAAGCTTCTGCAAACACCTTAATTGCTTTCTCATGGGTCAGAAAGGTGGTTTCTGGTTCAGAGGCTTGAGATGGAGAAGTGGGGGGGCTTAAGTTAAGAGTAGGAGTTGGTGGGTCAGCGGAGGTAGTTGGTTGGGGTGTTTCAGAGTATTGTGGTTGGGATGGTTGTGATTTAGAGTGGATTGGTTGGAATGGTGGAGGGTCAGAGGTGGTTGTGTTTGGGTTTTCTTGGGGTGGACAGGTAACTTCTGGTTCATGGTTAGAGTGTGTTGGCTGTTGAGAGGCCAGAGCACGGTTTTGAAGCTGAGCCAGAGTTGGGGAATGAGGGTTAGAGGGTTCAGTGTCAGATGAGAGGGTGTAGTAAGGTGGGGATTGTTGAGATGGTGATGAGGAGGGTGAAGTGGTTTCGTTTAGCATATCTGCTTCTGAAACAGGTAGAGATGTGGTGGCAAGATTGAATTTTTGAGAAGGTTGGTTAGAGGGTCTAGAGGTTGAGGGAGGAGTTTCAGAGGTTGTGTATATGGGCGAAGGTTGAGGGAGTGAGGAAGAAACTGGTTTAATTTTTACAGAAGGAGGGAGAGGTACAGACTTACCAGGTGATCCAACTAGAGGTACTGAAGGTCTTGATCCAGATGGTTCTCCCAACTTTGCTCTCTTTGCCTGCTTTGCCTTCTCAGATGGTTCTCGTGTCCTCTTCATGAAATCTGGAGGAAATTCGGGCAGCCAGTCTAAGGAGAAATCTGAGATGTCTACTCCTTGTTTGCGCAGATCATCTAAATAGTACATGACTGTAGCAGGGTATTCGTTACCTTTAGAGATATTGACTAAATCTAAGGTAAACCATACAAGTCGAGTCGCCACCACACTTCTATTTATCCAAAGGAATGGTTAGAAAGCGAACAAAAACCTAAAAGTTTTATCAAATCAAAAACTAGTAAAAATGTCAGAGATCTGGGTAAGGGGGTTGGTTATGCAATGGGAAGGTTTTAAGCACCCAAAACATCCTAGGTACTCCTAGGGAGCCCTTTTCACATTTGTTGTAAGGTTGGTATTTTGTGAAAATTTGTTTGTGCAAACATGATTGAAGAGACGAGAAGAGAATATACAAGTTATTTACATTTTTATGTTTGGATGGATAAACCCATTGCCTACGTACCATCTTAAAAAAGATTAGGATCAAAACCTCGTAGTTCGGGGTAAAAATCTCAAAAAAGTTGGTGAATTGATTGGTCCAAAAGCCTTAAGGTCTTTTGTTATCCGAGGGAGAAAACTCAACCCAAAACCACAAATCCACCATGTGAGGATAGCTTCAACATGCTAGTGAGGGGTTAACCCTATAATAAGCATGGAAGACTCATTGTCCATCACTAAGGATATAAGTGAGTATTACATCTACCTCAAGGATAACTCAAACCTAATAGCTAAAGGTTATGAAAAGTTTTGATTAAGAATGTGGTCATTGAAACCACAAAAAAAAACATTTGAATGGGTTATATTTACCAATGAAAAGTATTTACAAAATATGGTTGATCAGAAAAATAGCAAGTGTACTATTTTTACCGATGTAGTAATAAGGAGTTTTATTTCCAAGTATCGATCTCTGGGATTGCGTAGGAAATACTTATTTTACTTCTGATTCTATTTGAACAAAAAGACAAGGGTTTGGTTGGTTTTGTGAATTTATAATAATAAACACAAAAAGATAGTAGAAATAATTGATTAAGATAAAATATGCTAGGGTGAGTGGTTGATTTAACCAGTTATGAATTCAGTCACGATTTCCTTAATACACATGAAACATTCAATCTCCTAACCTCAGAATGTTCTTCCTTAAGTCCTTAAGGAAGAAACTATTAAACTACCAATTCTTACTCAAATGTCCATTCAATTAATCATTGGTTTTAATCATAAACAATATCAAGGTTTATGGCGATTTACAAAAGTTCCTAGTCCTAGGTGATGCAATTATAAACCCAATTGTGTGAAAGCCCTAACAATCACAATCCTGTTATTGATACTCATAGATCTATTTGTATTTGTCCGATACAAAAGCATAAGCACATCACACAATCGAATTGAAATTCGTAACATCATAATAAGGAAATCAATAGTTAGAATTCATAACATCAGATCAAATCAAGACCACCCCCTAGCATTGGGGGTTTAGCCTCTCATAATATTCAAAGGAATCATAGTATAGAAATTAAACATTACAAAGAATTAGGAGATTTTGATCTTCAATGGGTGATGCCCTTGAATCTCACCGTCTTCGAATCCTCCGTAGTAGCTATCTTCTCCGGTGCAATGTTTCTCTTCGTACGTCAAAAAGTGTCTTCTCCTTTCTCTCCCAAGCCTTCTAATAGTTTCAGATGGATTTTCCCAAAGCAAAAAGTCCAAACTACCCTTAATGAGAAGAATAAATTCACATGGCAAAAATTGAAGTTTCTAAGCCGCGCCCAACGACACGGGCCATGTGTGTACACACGGGTGCCCGTGTGTGCTTTCCAACATGATTATTTTCAGATTAAGTTACAGGGGCATCAACACAGGCCGTGTTCCTACACACGGGTGCCCGTGTTAACTCTCTGTTTTTTTTCTCTCCAAGCTTGCTTTGCCTGACCAACAACACGGGCAGTGTTGTGGCACACGGGTGCCCGTGTTGAACTGCTGTATTTTAATATTTTTGCCTTTCTGAGTATCCCCAACTCCACTATTAGTGCTTTTAAACCTGTGCAACAGCCTGTAACAATAACACTACCAAAACGGAGCGTAAAAGAGACCTTTTTGACATAAACATGTAATAAAATGAAATGCGATACCAAACTAACAAAACATGATAAATGACTCTGAAACAACTATAAACAAACAGAAATCTTACCAAAGTGATGAAAAATACGTCGGATTAATGGTTGGAATTCAATGGAAATGGTGACCGATCATAACCCCAAACTTGTCTCATTGCTTGTCCTCAATTGATTTATTGAGTCCAAACAAAGGTCACCCACGAATTCATTTCCCACAATGCAACCTTGTCCTTCACAATTTGTGTTCTTCCTTTCCAATCAAGTTTCCGGTATCTCCGACTCAGACAATTCGCCTATTTCCACATCAGAAGCCTCGTTACCTGCAAGCTTCTTCACACACTCACAACATCTCTCATGGTTAGGTGTTTACACTCACAACACAGTATACAATACCAAACTCTTAAATTTGAATACATTCTAATTTTCACGACAACAGCAGATTCCACACACTTTACGAGGTCTTTTGGGTTGGAACGGGGTTTGGGTACGGTGAGATAAACACAGAAATGGATAACGAATGGTTTTGAACTCAACATTCATATTGTGTGATTTTTTTTTTCGTGCATCACTTATACTCTGGGGGTTAAATTCACTTTTCAACTCTTTTCCACTCAATTCTTTGTGAGCATTTTATAGGTGTTAGAGTCTTACGTCTCGACAAATGCATTTTTCTCTTTTATTTTTTTTTCTTTTTGGACATACACAAATCTCTTCACTTTATATGATCTCTTATTATGCACTTGCCCTATCTTTCAAGATTACCACCCCAAACTTAGCTTTATGCACATCTTGTAACTCACAACAATCATGCCGAGTGATGGAAGAACTGAATGATTAGTGGTTAACATGGGGTTTATTATGAATAAAATGGCTAAGGCTGAACGGAGTTCACGAAGGGAAAACATACAGATAGGGAAGGCTAGAAAGGCCCTGGCTAAACAAACAACTTGCCTCAGTGTGTGTTGTCATGATGTGAAGTGTCAAAAGAACATACGCAAAATCAGAGTGGTAGAGTCATACCTGGATGAACTCTCATGCTGATGTTTAGTGTTTGGCTTTGTATTCTCACCATGTTGGTTAGCCTTGCAACCTCTGAAGCCTCCTAGTGTCATATGGTTTCTTTTCTGCTTCGGTTCTACCATACCGCTCTCTTGGTCCATTGTCACCAAATTGTGTCCGACTTTTACTCTTCATGGTTGCATCAACTTTCGGGGTACCTTAACAGAACAAGTATGAGGAGTATCTTTCATCCACTACAATCGATCCCGGATTCGTCCAACAATTTCTCATCACTCTGTACACACATGTAAAAAAAATACTAGGATAACAGAAGCAAAAACGAAAACAAAAAACGATGAAGGAAAACATGAACAAAATGAAAACAAAATAAAACATGAAAGGAAAACCCCCCCCACACCTGAACTAAACATTGACCTCAATGTTTAAATCCAGATACAAAGGGGACTCACAGCGACTACTGTTGTTTTACTGCCCTTGTGTGGTTTCCTTCCATTTTGAGGTGTTTGTGACTTTGCCCTTCTAATTCTCCTCCTCCCCTACAACAAAATTTTAGCACACACAAAGAAAAAGAAAAAACGACATAAATTAGAAATCAAATGCGTGGGTTGCCTCCCACGAAGCGTTTCGATTAACGTCGCATGGCTCGACGGTTCATTTCCCTTATCATGGGGGATATTTCAGGGCCAAAACCTTGTTGCACCTCTTGTCTACAACTCGGACGTTGTCTCTTTTATCAGTGTGGACTCCTTTGTGCCACGATTCCTTTTTAACTTTCCTTTCGGTGTTAGGAATCTTTCCGTTTAGGGTGGCTACTGGCAGTGGTGAGACTTTGATAGTGTTCAATGTCCTGATTAAGCCTACTTGATATTGAGATTATGTATCTTCCTCCATCTCCTGGTCTTCAATAGCATTCAGTGTTATTTCCTTGTTGTGAACTTTCAAGGTTAACGTGCACTCATCCATGTCGAGCTTGCATCGACTAGTCTTCATGAAAGGTCGACCCAGAATGATGGGTGCCTCATTGTCTTTAGGTATGTCTAGGATTACAAAATCGACTGGGAAAGTCAAGTCCGCTATTGTTACCAGCACATCTTCAGCTATACCATATGTATCTTTTCTTGAGTGATCCGCAAACTTCAAATTGGTCTTTATATCACTGATATTTTTAATACCCAGCCTGTGATAGATCGATAATGGCATCAGATTCACACTAGCTCCAGAATCTATGAGTACCTTTTTGAAGGTTCTTTCTTTGATTGTGCATGGTACTATGACGGTTCTTGGATCCTTTTGTTTGTTATGAATGTTCTGCTCCAGGGAGTTTGCATTATATTGTTCATTACCGGATACTTGTTCTTCAGTGGTTGGTTTCTTTTCAGCCATTACCTTTTCCACAAATTTCTTGTACATGTGCATCCTTTCAAGTGCTTCAAACAAGGCCATATGACCCTCAATCCTTTTAAACATTGTCATGAATTTCTCCAAGTCTGACTCACTCGGTTCCTTCTTTGTCATTCTCTGAGGGTAGGGCAACTTAATCACCGGTTTAGTTCCTTTTGTAGTTTCTTCTTTAGTCGGCTCGCTCGGTGATATAATTTTTTTCTTTTTAGTAGCCTTTTTCTCTGTCGTCGTGACAATATTAACATTCTCCTGCCCTCTCGGATTTTGAACTGTTTCACTTGGTAGGGAACCTGGTGTTCGAGAACTTGCCAGTTGCTGTGCTATCTACCCCAACTGAACTTCGAGATTCTTTAGGGAGGCGGTGGTGTTTTTCTGGTTGTTTCTAGTCTCTTCTTCAAATTGCATATTTTGAGCTGCCATCTTTTCAATTGAAATCTCCCAATCTGCCTTCTTTGGGACTTGTTGTTGCTGTTGCTGATATTGGTTTTGATATTGGCCTTGTACTTGCTGTTGCACATTCCCCTTCTGATCTTTCCACGCAAAGTTGGGATGATTCTTCCACCCCGGATTGTGTGTGTTGGAGTAGGGATTATTTTGCTTTAAAAACTTGATATCTTCTATCTACTGTGGTGTTGCAAAGCAATGAACAGTATTGTATGGTCCATTACAAATGCCACACACATCGTTTGGTGCCTGTTGTACTTGAGCCACTTTATGAGCACCTATGTTTAGTGCCTTCAACCTTTTCTCCACCTCTGCAGCAACTGCTTCTTCAATTTTTACCTGTTTGTTTGTTTCAAGCTTCAAATCAATTATTGCAGATTTGCTTGACACCCTATCATACAACTCCAAATGCTCATTTGAGGCAATTGCTTCAATTATCTTCTTCATACCGGTGGCTGTTGCAAAGTTAGCTGAGCCACCAGCTGCTGAATCAAGGATTTGCCTCGTTTGAATTCGAAGACCATTAACAAACATTTGCATCTGCTCAGTTTCGTCCATGTTGTGAGTAGGACAAGCCACTAGAATTCTCTTGAATCTTTTATAGGCATCTCCTAGTGACTCACCCTCCTTCTGCTTGAAGTTTAGGATCTCGTATCTTTTTCTCAGTGACACTGATGCAGGAAAATATACATGCAAGAATGTTGTTTCCATCTCCTCCCATGTAGTGATACTACCAGCAGGTAAGGAATAGAACCACTCTTCGGCTTCATCTGCTAAAGTGAATGGGAACATACGAAGCCTTATTGCTTCTTCGTTATGTCCAGGAATTTTCAGCGTTGTGCTCATAGTTAAAAACCTTTGGAGATGCTTGTTGGCATCTTCATTCACTCTTCCAGAAAAGGACCGCCTTTCGAGTTGATTAATTGTGCTGGGATGCAGCTGAAATTGGTCGACATTTACCGGTTGGTTGACAATTGTCATACGACCACCCGGAGTGTTGTTTCTACCATAGTCACCGAGGAGTCTCTCTGGTGGTGGTGGTGGTGGGTTTGCAGCCATGACTTCAGGAATTGTTTCCGCGTCTGAATCTGAATTCTCTGAGTGCACTAAAACAACTTCCTCCTCTGCTTTCTTTGCTAATTCCAGTTTTTCTCGCTTGGCTTGTCTCAGTCTAGCGTGAAGAGTTCTTTCTGGATCTGCGTCAAAAGAAAAATCGGCTGAGGCCTTACCTCGCATAAACTAGTTAGACAAATATTAGACTTGAATAACAAGATTGTCATAGATAAAATTTTGGTTGACGAGCAACAAAAATTCAATAGAATAAAAATTAAAATAGGTATTTTGGCAATCCCCGGCAACAGCGCCAAAAACTTGATCAGAAAAATAGCAAGTGTACTATTTTTACCGATGTAGTAAAAAGGAGTTTTATTTCCAAGTATCGATCTCAGGGATTGCGTAAGAAATACTTATTTTACTTATGATTCTATTTGAACAAAAAGACAAGGGTTTGGTTGGTTTTGTGAATTTATAATAATAAACACAAAAAGATAGTAGAAATAATTGATTAAGATAAAATATGCTAGGGTGAGTGGTTGATTTAACCAGTTATGAATTCAGTCAAGATTTCCTTAATACACATGAAACATTCAATCTCCTAACCTCAGAATGTTCTTCCTTAAGTCCTTAAGGAAGAAACTATTAAACTACCAATTCTTACTCAAATGTCCATTCAACTAATCATTGGTTTTAATCATAAACAATATCAAGGTTTATGGCGATTTACAAAAGTTCCTAATCCTAGGTGATGCAATTATAAACCCAATTGTGTGAAAACCCTAACAATCACAATCCTGTTATTGATAGTCATAAATCTATTTGTATTTTTCCGATACAAAAGCATAAGCACATCACACAATCGAATTGAAATTCGTAACATCGTAATAAGGAAATCAATATTTAGAATTCATAACATCAGATCAAATCAGGACCACCCCCCTAGCATTGGGGGTTTAGCCTCTCATAGTATTCAAAGGAATCATAATATAGAAATTAAACATTACAAAGAACTAGGAGATTTTGATCTTCAATGGATGATGCTCTTGAATCTCGCCGTCTTCGAATCCTCCGTAGTAGCTATCTTCTCCGGTGTAATGTTTCTCTTCGTACGTCAAAAAATATCTTCTCCTTTCTCTCCCAAGCCTTCTAATAGTTTCAGATGGATTTTCGCAAAGCAAAAAGTCTAAACTACCCTTAATGAGCAGAATAGATTCACATGGCAAAAATTGAAGTTTCTAAGCCGCGCCCAACAACACGGGCCGTGTGTGTACACACGGGTGCCCGTGTGTGCTTTTCGACATGATTATTTTCAGATTAAGTTACAGGGGCATCAACACGGGCCATGTTCCTACACACGGGTGCCCGTGTTAACTCTCTGTTTTTTTTCTCTCCAAGATTGCTTTTCCTGACCAACAACACGGGCAGTGTTGTGGCACACGGGTGCCTGTGTTGAACTGCTGTATTTTCATATTTTTGCCTTTCTGAGTATCCCCAACTCCACTATTAGTGCTTTTAAACCTGTGCAACAGCCTGTAACAATAACACTACCAAAACGGAGCGTAAAAGAGACCTTTTTGACATAAACATGTAATAAAATGAAATGCGATACCAAACTAACAAAACATGATAAATGACTCTGAAACAACTATAAACAAACACAAATCTTACCAAAGTGATGAAAAATACGTCGGATTAATGGTGGGAATTCAATGGAAATGGTGACCGATCAATGGTCAAAGTTGATTTAGAAGTTCAATTCAAGATAAGTGTTATGAAAAGAAAGTTTGAAAATCAAAAGCATAAGGCTTAGGTTTCTAATGTTTGAAAACAAATGTTAAATGTTTGCACAAATTTTTTGGCTTGGGTTAGAGTGGAGGGAAGATGAAGAATGGCTAAAGTCCTAATCATACAAGAGGTAAGGGATAAGAGAACAAGACCACAAATGAAGTTCCTCTCTTGAGATCATATTGATGTTCCAAGTAGCTCCCATCCTTTGGAATATGCAAGCAAAATAATAGTAAGCTCAAGCAATCAACAAGAAATTTAGCTCTTGGAAAGTTCCTCAATGGCTCTTAGATCTCTCTCTCTTAGAAGCTCATGGCAATGGTTCCCCACTTAGGCTCAATGTTGGAATCCCTAGCACAAGAACACACACATTAAAAAGTTCCATCAAAACAATCAAGAATGAACAAGAAGGAGTTTTAGAGATTGGTCCTTTCAATGTTCTCTTCAACATTTATAGCATTCTAAAGGCTCAATGCCTAGTTGCTCTTTGACTTTTATAGCACTCTAAAGGCCCAATGCCTAGTTTCTCTTTGACTCCAAATTTGCATAGGGAAAGTCCTAAAGTTTAAGTCCATTTGTCCATTTCTTTGCATTTGGTCCACAACAATCAAAACAAAACACAAGCACAATGATATATACACAAATATGTGCTCAAGTGAGCAAAAGGCAAATTGCATTAACATAAACATGTGCTCAAGTGAGCAAAGGAAAAAAGCAAATGAATAATATGTAAAAAAGATAATAAATTGCATAAATGTAAAGTGCAAGAAGTAAATGTTAATGGTTAATAGTTAAGGTTAGTGGTTAGTGTGCCATAAGGCAAATTTAGCGCTATGTTAAGCAATCGTAATTGGACTTATGTAGAAGTCACAACTATCCGAGGTCGGTCAATAATAATGTAGGCAACAACACAAGTTAGAAGTCTTGATTAGTGTACCAAGTTCCAACAACTTGCCATGCCAAAAAGAAGATGAGAAATGATCTTGTATTGGTTTAAGTCCTTTGCATGATTTAAGAAGCAATCTATCCTTAATGCAAAGCCATTCACTTGATCATTTGATCAAGATGAATTAGATTTGAATCAAGGAGGATTAAACCTCCCTAATCAGTGCTAACTTATTAACCTTTAACTCATTGATCAAAAAAAAGAAAACAAGAAGAAGATGATGAAGAAGATGGATAATGGAAATGAAGAAAATAAAGTGCATCAAATGAAAAGGAATGTATCAATCCATAAATGTTGACCAAAGATAGGGAAGATCAAGGTCAAACCATAAAAAATCATAAATGAGATGAAGATTGGAATTCAAGAAATAAACAAATTTTTTTTTGGCATTTTTAATAATTGAAAATAAACTTGAACTAAAATATTAAAGAAAGGTCAAACTTCAAAATCACTTCAAACTAACTTTGAAAAGTCCAAGTGAATTATCCCAAGTTCAACAAGGTCAAACAAAGTTTGATAAAAAATTTCAGTATTTTTAAAAGTCAGAAACTATTTTTAATCAATTAAAAATGAAGAAAAATAACCTAATTGAACTAAAATCTCAAATAAATCTCAAATCAATTAATAAATTGATGAGAATATTTTTCATAGATCTATCATCATTCAAAGAGGTTGAGAAAATATTTTTGTATTTTTTGGATATCAAAAACTATTTAAAATATATTAAAAATAACCAGAAAAGAGAAAATTCACAAAAAATATCAAATGATAAAATAAAAAATATTAAAAATCATTTTTAGAAACTAGAATTAAAAAGAGAAATAATGCAATTGGTCCCATATTTTTTGGAATTAAAATGAGAGAGTTATGAATTTTTGAAATAAAATGAAATAAAAGAAATAAAATGGAAATTAGAAAAATAAGAAAAAAGGAGAGGCGTTGGATCCAGCTCATTAATTTACCTGGTAGATCAGATGGATCTCAAGCGCGTACCTACCAAATGTCTTAGTCAAACGCGTCATACAAAGCATTTAAAAAAGTCATGACAAACAAAGGCCATGATTCAATCTGGGAAAGAGATCAAACGGTCCAGATGCAATCTGGCAATGAGACGGTGGCCAGCGCCACCGTCTTCTCCGGTGAGCTCCGGCGAAGCTCAAAAAATGCAGAGATTCAAATGTTCATTAAAATGGACGATCCAGGCACCGTTCGAAAGATGAAGTGAGGTACATCACTCATGTGCTACTCACTTCCACTCTAGATTCCTATTAAGAGAGAAATCAGAGATGGAAGTTTGGTGGTGTTCATCATGAACTTGCTCGATTTCAAAAATTAAGCATACAACAATGATGCCTCTATAGAGAGGACTTCAGACAACACAATATCAAGGCCAATGGATCAAAGCATAAAGAGATTCGAAGCAAAAAATAGTTGATCAAAACCTTTGGATTATGAAGCTTTGAGTCTCTTTCCTTGGTTCCTTTTGCAAAACAGAACTTCAATGGATCTAATGATGAAGGTTCAGGAACTTTAGATCTGGAAATTCAACCAAATGCAATTGAATTTCAGATCTGAATTTTTTGAAGAAAGATGAACTTAGTTCCTTTGGTATGGTTAGGGGTTCACTCTTGCAGCATTTCAGGCGCCTTTAGGTTGGAGAATTATGAAGCATAGCACATGTATTTATAGTTGGAAATGGTTGAGTGCATGAGTTTACTCGTGTGCATGGAAAATGGATTTCTCCTTGCATGGGCTTGTGTGATCATGTGGAAGGCCCAATGAAGACCGAAACAAGCTGCTGAGTTCATGTGAATTGCAATTGGACGTGTACATTAAGTATAAACAGCTCATGCATGGCAATTTGAATGGAATTTCACAAAATGCATTCAATCTTCATGTCTTCTAAAATGGTGCTTCCAAACTCCAAATGCTACCTCATGAGTAATGGTTAGAAAGCTTATTGCATAAGGAACAAATGATATGTTGACCAAAATTTCAATTGGGCCTTGGAAATTAGTGAATTTTGGGTTTAAAGTATAGGGTGCAAAACATGCAAAAGTGAAGTTTCCAAATTTGGCCAATGTTCAAGCCCTTCTGTCTAAATGATGCAAGCTCCAAATGATAAAACCTCTAACATCAAAGTTGTATATATTTTCAAGACAATAAATTTGGACTTAAATTTTGCCGCATTTGGATTTTTAATGAAGAAGTTATGGACACTTGAAGTTGGACTTTTTTACATTTCAATGCATTTGGCCCAAAGTGACCTATAATGTTTTGCATTATCACATGTATTTATTTTGAGATTTTGAAATTTTGCTAAACATAACATTTGAAGTAGACACAATAAGATTTCCAATGCATTTGGTTCCACCTCAAAATAATAGAAAATGAATGAGTTATGTTCTTGGAAAGTTGACCCAAAATTAGGGTTTCAGTCAAAATGACCTATAATGTCTTGGAATGGATGATGATATTCCAAGCCTCAAATCAATTTTTGATGAACATTAAAGTTGTTCATATTGTCCTTAAGAACATATTTTCTCTTGGGATCATCTCCATTTGACCAACACATCAAAAGTTAGGTCTCAGTGCATTTCAAAATAGTATTTGATCACAGGCTGAGGTTGCTTCATGAGCAAGGCACAATTAGTACACAGATGAATTAGGGTTTCCTTGGGAAACAAGCCCCAACCCCTTTGATTTGCTTTGATCAAAATGATGAATTGAGACACTAGGGAGGCATATTTGGTTGATGAGAGTTTTGGGAACCATTGCCATGCTTGCTTTCATCTTCTCTTGACCTTATCATTTCACAAAGGATCTCCTAGAAGCTTTTGGACCTTGTGACTGCTAAAGCTACAAACAAGAAATGTTAGTGACATATTTTTGTGCTTTTGGTTAGTAAATAAAATTAGAAAAGCAATGATATACAATTCAAGCATGCTTGGTGATCTCAAACCACTCACAAGAGGTCCCACCCAAAGGCAAAGGGAACCAAGATGCTTATGATCCTTGAGGCTTTGCAAATGCAATGGTATGATGCCATGAGGGATCTTAGGGCCAAAATTGGGGTCTTACAATGACTACCTCTGGAGGGTTGATCTTTGAGAACAGATAGAGTCCATTTGGGATCTCCCTCTGATCTTTAAGTGCTTCCCAGGAGTTGTCCAGAGTTGGTTTGACCCTTACTTGATTAATAATTCCCATGCTCTTCAGATTGCGAGCGTTCAGAGGTCTTCCAGTATCTATCATCACGTCTTCCGTGAGTCTGAGTTGTATCAGATGGTCCACGAGGTCACTTTCAATCAGCACATCAGATATAAGTCTCCCCAGAGGAATGTAATTTCTTGTCTTCATGTTGTTTCTAGTATCTTTCACGGAGTCTCTGAGATATTTGAAGAAGAGTGCAGGAAGGCAGAGCTTCAGACCCTTGTGAATGCAGTACATAATGCATTTCTGGTCTGTGTTGATTTAATCTGAGGAGTTGGAGGCTGGGCGATGATGGATGGTGCCTAAGATGATCTTCAGCCATACCGGGAGGTTCTGATGCAGTTCCTTGTTCTTGGAATGCTTGCCTTCAGCACCCTGTTGAAAAATTGTAGGGTTTATCTCATGGGACAGATACTTTGCCCTAGGATTGATGTAGTATATGCGTCTTCCTCAAGTCTTCTCCATGTCCAGAAGAGCAGTAATTGATTTTTCTATGATGACTATCTTGACTCCCAGAACATAGGAGACAATGTAGTAATCGTCAGCGTCAGCGAACCTCCAGAATTCTTTTACCAAATTTGTGTAGACTGGGCCATAGAGACGTTGAAAGTAGTTCTCCCACCCTTGCTTCTTCAGTTCATAAGTGAGGTCGACACCATTTCTTCTCATGTTGTCAAAATCCACCAAGGTTTCACATAACACTTCCATCTTTTCAAACGGAGTTGCGAGATGAATATGAGGCTCACGATCAAGAATGTGAAGTTCTTTGTAAATGGGAGTGGAAACGACACCGATGACTGCTGGGTTTTGATGGCTTGAACTTGGAGCTTTCTCATTAGAGTTCATCTATTGAGAGAAGTTGTACACAGACTGTTGTTGAGAATCCATGAAGATCGTTGATGAACTTGAGTAACACTGCAGAAATGCCTTTGAGAGAGAGAGGAAAACTGAAGGAGAGGGTTAGGAGTGTTTATGAGTGAAAAGTGTGCAATTGTGAAATAAAACGTTTAAATACCCAATTTAGGGCGCATGAAAAACGATACAGAAATTTGAGTTTAGCACAAAAACCAAGTACGCACGTTAGAGGGAGAATGATTACAGCTCATAAATGATGTCTAATCCCAAAATCAGCACACTGCTCGAGGAGATCTCAAGAGACTGTTTCTTGATTACTGCTAGATAGCCGTCTAGAAGTTCCAAGGTCATACGCATGATGCTCCACGTGTTACTTTTTCCGATCTTCAAGAATACCAAAGGGTTGGTTCCTGGAGATTTTTAACTCAGATGACTTCTAACTGGTAGTAGCATCAGAGCTAGATACAGAATCCAACTGTTTACATCAGAGTCTTATTTTACTATCTCAGAGGCACATTTTATTCAGGACAATTTTGAATGTTTAGATTCTTTAAGATAAAGGAGAATCTATCTTCAGCAAGGGGTTTGGTAAAGATGTCAGCCCATTGATGGTCTGTATCAATAAATTTTAACATTACTACCCCTTTCTGAACATAGTCTCTAAAGAAATGATGTTTTATTTCTATGTGCTTAGCTCTGGAATGCAAAATAGGATTCTTACTTAAACAGATGGCAGCAATATTGTCACAGAAGATAAGAATGTTACTCTCAAAGATTTGAAGATCCTCTAGTTGATTATTCATCCAGAGCATCTGAGGAGTGCATAATGATGCTGAAATATATTCTGCTTTTGTAGCGGACAAGACTATGGTTGATTGTCTTTTGCTGGCCCAGGATATCAGATTCTTTCCCAAGAGCTGACAATTTCCAGATGTACTTTTACGTTCCATTTTGTCCCCTGCGTAATTTGCATTACAATAACCAGAAAGTCTATACTCTGATGTTTTCTCATACATCAGGCTCATGTTAGGAGTTCCTTTCAGATATCTGAGTATTCTTTTAACAGTTATTAAATAAGATTCTCTAGGTTCTGATTGGAATCTGGCACAGAGACAAACACTAAACAAAATATCAAGACGTGTAGCAGTCAGATAGAGAAGAGAGCCTATCATACCATGATAGAGCTTCTGACAAACCTTCTGACTAACTTCTTCTTTTTCCAGAATGCAAGTTGGATGCATGGGTGTCTTAGAAGGTTTGCATTCCGCCATTTCGAATTTCTTCAGAATATCTTTTATGTATTTACTTTGATGAACATAGGTGGCTTATGAAGCTTGATTGATTTGAATTCCTAGAAAGAACTTTAGTTCTTGCATTAAGCTCATTTCAAATTCTGCCTGCATTAGCTCAGAGAATTATTGACATACAGAGGGGTTAGCTGAACCAAAAATGATGTCATCAACATATATCTGGCATATCATGAGGTCATTATTAATGTTTTTACAGAAGAGTGTAGAGTCAACTTTCCCTCTAATAAAATCATGTTCTAGAAGAAAATTACTTAGCCTTTCATACCAAGCTCTAGGGGCTTGTTTTAGTCCGTATAAAGATTTCATAAGTTTAAAAACATGTTCTGGACAAATTGAATTTTCAAAGCCTGGAGGTTGATTGACATACACTTCTTCTGATATATAGCCATTAAGAAATGCGCTCTTGACATCCATTTGATATAGTTTGATAGAATGATTTACAGCGAAAGAAACAAGTAAGCGAATAGATTCTAACCAGGCAATTGGGGCAAAGGTTTCATTGTAGTCAATGCCTTCTTGTTGACTGTACCCTTGAGCCACCAGTCGAGCTTTATTTCTGACGACTTCGCCTTTCTCATTTAGCTTGTTTCTAAACACTCATTTCGCTTGACTGTACCCTTGGGTTTAGGAACAAGATCCTAGACATCATTCTTTGTGAATTGATCTAGCTTTTCTTGCATGGCTAGAACCCAATCGTCATCTTGAAGTGCCTCATCACAGGAAGTAGGCTCGATCAGAGATACTAGTCCCAGAGGGGTTTCTTCAGGTACCTTGAAGGTTGACCTAGTTCGGATAGGTTCATCCTTGTTTTCCAGAACCAACTCTTCAGATATGTTGGGGTGACTTTTAGATTTCTTTTGGATCGCTGGGGCTTTAGTTCCTTTTGAACTTTGTATATCAGATACTTTTGGTGCTTTGATCTTCTCTTCAGAACCTGCAAGAGTAATCTCCAGATCTGCAAGTTTCTCAACTAGCTTTGACTTTTCAGGGTCAAGCTTATCATCAAATCTAACGTGAATTGATTCTTCCACAATTTTGGTTTCTGTATTGGATACTTTGTAGCCTTTAGAGCGTTCTGAGTATCCTAACATAATACCTTTTTGTGCTTTTGAATCAAACTTGTTCAGATGTTCTTTAGTATTCAGAATAAAGCCAGAGCATCCAAAAGGATGAAAATAAGAAATATTGGGTTTTCTTCCTTTACACAGTTCATAGGGATTCTTTTCCAGAATAGGTCTTATGGAGATTTTATTCTGAATATAACACGTTGTATTTACTGCTTCATCCCAAAAGTGCTTAGGCACATTTGTTTCATTGATCATGGTTCTGGCCATCTCTTGGAGTGCCCTATTCTTCCTTTCTACAACTCCATTTTGTTGTGGAGTTCTAGGACAAGAGAAATCATGGGATATTCCATTAGAGTCAAATAATTCTTCAAAAAATTTATTTTCAAATTCTCCACCATGATCAATTCTGACTCTGATGATATTAGAGTCAAATTCGTTTTGCACTTTGGAACAGAAGCTAGTGAATACAGAGTGAGACTCACTCTTGTGCTTTAAGAATTTTACCCATGTCCAACGCCTAAAGTCATCAACAATAACTAGTCCATATTTCTTCCCATTGATTGATGCTGTTTTAAAAGGACCAAACAAATCAATGTAAAGAAGTTCCAGAGGCTTAGAGGTAGAAACAATATTTTTCATTTTAAAAGATGATTTTGAAAATTTTCCTTTCTAACATGCTTCACATAGAGCATCTGAAGAAAACTTCAGCTTGGGTAGACCTCTGACTAACTCGAGTTTATTTAGCTGAGATATCTTTCTCATGCTAATGTGGCCCAAGCGTCTATGCCTGATAACACTGAAATTTACCGTATTTTCGACTCCGATTTCACATGCATTCTAGTTGTTTTATTGTTATTTTGTTGTGTTATTGCTATGTTTTCCTTTGTTTTCAGGTTTTTACTTTAAACAGAGCCCCGATCGAGAAAAGGAGTGAAAAAGAGCTAAAAACCCTAAAATTCAGCATCTTGTACTTGGGGCCTACCCCATGGCTGGCGCCATAAACCCTGCCATGATGTGTCCAAGCTCAACTTCCCTCAACTGCCACGTTCCCCACTACTTCCACTAAGGCGCCTCAGATTGGCCTTGAGGCGGGCGCCATGGTCTTGTGGCGGGCGCCACAAGAGGAAAAGTTTTCCCTCTCATTTTCAAGTTGAAGGGCATCCTTGTCATTTCCATCTTTTTACTTGCTTATAAATAAAACTCGAAATCACTTTTACAATCATCCAAACTTAGAGAAGAGGCAAACTCAGAGCAACTTTGTTTCACTTAGGCATATATTCATTATTTTAAAGTGGTAATCGCTTCGCATTGGAGTGTTATCACAATTGTGTAATGGAGTCTGTGATAGAGTCTGTAATCGAGTTTGGAGCACTTTGGAAGGAAGCTAATCCTGCCGCCATTTTCATTTCCGCCTTGCAATTTACTCAACCCTCCGATTGGAGCAGGTTTTTATTACTTGTCTTTATCTTATTTATTTTCTCGCACTCGCTTTAAATTATTTATTTTCTCGCACTCGCTTTAAATTATTTATTTCCTCGCACTCGCTTTAAATTATTTATTTTCTCGCACTCGCTTTACTTTTATTTATTTTCTCGCACTCGCTTTAAATTATTTATTTCCACGCACTCGCTTTACTTTTGTTTACTTTCCGCACTCGCACTACTTTTATTTACTTTCCGCACTCGCACTACTTTTATTTAAATTAATGCACTTTTACTTTACCATGTCTAACTAAATTTATAAGGTTAGAATGTAAGGATCGTAATTGAACCGATAATCCGTACAATTGTTCGTAGAAACACTTAAGGGCTATTTTAACTTTCAACTTAAGTTTTCCTGCACTTCAATTCCGTTGGGTAAGATCGAAAGTCGTCCAACGTCTATCTAAACTTAATTGTTTTTTAACTATTTCAAAAACAGCGAAAGCGCTTTGTTTAGTTCATTATGAGTTTTTAATTTAAGAAGAAAAGAGATTTTAAACTATTTTCGGACGCGTTTATAAGTTTAGAGTCTGGTTCATAAGAAGCTCTTTTGGTTAAGAAATCCAGGTTATAATACTT
Organism: Lathyrus oleraceus; assembly: GCF_024323335.1. Lineage (NCBI taxonomy): Eukaryota > Viridiplantae > Streptophyta > Magnoliopsida > Fabales > Fabaceae > Lathyrus > Lathyrus oleraceus. The sequence goes on along the minus strand of NC_066579.1, from coordinate 272,122,375 downwards.
TTCAACTTGGTCAAGATGCTATATTTTTTAAAAATAGGTTTACTACTCTAACGCAATGCGCGCCTTTTTATAAGTGACAATAAGAGGGTTTGATTAGGGAGTACAACTCGGTTCTGAATACGCGAAAGCGACAGTTCCTATTAAATTAGTTCTTTTCAAAGTAGAAAACATTGCCCATATGTAATTCTATTAGCAAGTACTTGGATTATTAATTGATTATGTGAATTACATTCGACCCTGTCTTTATTAATTGAACTTCATTCAATACTTTACTTTTCACTGCATACTCTAAAAACACTTATTTTGATTGCCTTTGATAAACACCATAACAATAGATAACGATAGATTGACACTTGGTCTCTGTGGATTCGACAATCTTTTATATTACTTTGACGCGTTCGTATACTTGCGAAAAGACCGCATCAAGTTTTTGGCGCCGTTGCCGGGGACCAATTTCGTCAAATTTCATTTCCCTGTTGTTATATCGTTTAGACTTAGGCTATTTCCCGCCGGTCAATGCGAAGAACTCGCAGCACCGGAAGTTTAAGCTTAGTATACCCTCTGGCGGAACCTGAATGTTACGCTCGCGCACGTTTATTCTTTCATAGAATTAAGAGAGCTATGGCCGAAGATCAAAACCAAAGACCTCTTAAAGATTTCGCTCAACCATCAAATAAAGAACCTAGTTCTAGTATAGTAAACCCAACCATCCCAGCTAATAACTTTGAACTTAAACCATTCTTGTTGCAACTAGTGCAGTAGAGACAATTCGCAGGTCTCGTTACTGAGAACCCAAACCAACATTTAAAAATATTTCTTCAATTAGCAGACACTTTTAAAACCAATGGAGCTTCTCCTGAGGCAATACGTTTAAGATTATTCCCTTTTTCCCTCAGAGATAAAGCCCTATCATGGTTAGATTCCCTTCCACCCAATTCCATTACGACTTGGGATAACCTTAGAAGAGTTTTTCTTGCTAGATATTTTCCCCTGAGTAAGACCGCCGTTCTTCGAAACCATATAACTAGATTTACCCAAAACCAAGGAGAATCGCTGTTCGAAGCTTGGGAGAGATATAAAGAGTTGTTAAGAGCATGCCCACATCATGGTTTAGAAAATTGGTTAATCATTCAAACCTTTTATAATGGACTTCACTATAACACCAAGATGACCATCGACGCTGCCGCAGGCGGTGCTCTGATGAACAAACCTTATCCTGAAGCTAGTGCCATCATCGAAGATATGGCTCAAAACCATCAATCATGGGGAGTCGAACGAGCGACAGTAGAGAAGAAGGAAGCCCAAGGAGGAGTGCATGAACTAAGCTCTATAGACATGATGCAAGCTAAAATGGGCGCATTAGCTCTTAAGGTCGAGCGTATGTGCATAAACCTGAATACTGTAGCCGCAGTTTCGTCGGATTATGAGATATGTGGAACCAAAGGACACCAATCTGCAGAATGCAGTCTATTAAACGAAACCCACTATGAGCAAGTGAACTACACCCAAGGGAACCGATATTCGAATACCTATAACCCTGGATGGAGGAATCACCCGAACTTCTCCTATAAAAACAATAACCCAATTCAAAATAATGCACCTCCGAGACCTAGTTATCAAGCCCCTAGATCAAATCAACCTATGCAACCTGTACCACCAAAGCCGAACCTTGAGAAAATTATGGAAAATTTTATCACCGCTCAAACCCAATAAAACAAGGAGTTCATGAACCAAAACATTCATGTTAACGAATTGATTACCCAGTTAGGAACCAAGGTTGACCAAATAGTTTCTTATACTAAGATGCTTGAAACCCAGATCTCTCAGGTAGCTTTAAACCAAGCCCCTCAGACTACACCTGGAGGACAATTCCTTGGACAACCTCGACAAAATCCAAGAGGACAAGCCAATGCCATTACCCTACAAAGTGGGAACGCTTCTGATGAGCCACCAAACCCTAGATTGAGTGAACCCGAAACTTCTAAGGAATGTATCAAACCCACGGACGAAGTAAAGGAACCAGAGGAACCTGAAAACCAGGAAGGTCGAGAAAAAGGAGAAGAACCTAAAGACAAAACTTACGTACCACCCCCGCCATATAAACCACCTATACCATATCCGCAAAGATTCAAACAAACCCAGATTAATAAACAGTATCAAAAATTTATTAAAGTTATAGAAAAACTTCATGTAGAAATCCCTTTCACAGAAGCCATCACCCAAATACCTTCTTATGCAAAGTTTCTCAAAGACATCCGTACCAACAAACGTAGACTTGACAATCCGAAGCCTTTGGAATGTAATGCTATTTCCAAGGACAAATTAGCAAAGAAAGATAAAGATCCTGGAAATTTCTCCATTCCTTGCCTTTTGGGTAATCATGTCATCGAAAAAGCTTTTCTATACTTAGGAGCTAGTGTGAGCCTAATGCCTTTAGAAGTTTGTGAGAGGTTAAACTTAGGAGAATTACAGCCCACTAAGATGTCACTTATGTTAGCCGATAGATCTGTTAAATATCCGATAGGAATTTTAGAAGTTGTTCCTGTTAGGATAGGTCAGTTATTTATCCCTACTGATTTTGTTGTCATGGACATCAAAGAGGACAATGATATACCAATCCTTCTAGGTAGACCATTCTTATCGACTGCAGGAGTCATAATAGATGTCAAGAAAGGAAAGTTGACATTTGAGGTAAGTGACGAGAAAATAGAATTTATACTTTCGAAATTTCTTATGGCACCTGTAATGGGAGACTCGTCTTATGCCTTAGATATCATTGATGAATGTGTTCGAGAATTAGAACAAAAAGAAATTATAAAAACAACTAAGTTACCATCAACTCTCATAAGGGAAGATGATGACTTTAAGAAACCCTATATCGATGATAACCTTTACGAATGTTTATCCCTTACTCCAGATCCTATGCCATGCCCTAAGAAACCAACCTTAGAACTTAAGGAACTTCCTAAGAACATGAGATATGAGTTCCTTGATGAAGAGATGAACCGTCCAGTTATAGTTAGTGCTACCTTGAGCCAAGAGGAAACGAACCAACTTTTAGACATTTTACGAAGATATCCCTCAGCCTTAGGATATAATATCTCTGACCTGAAAGGTATAAGCCCATCCGTATGCATGCATCGGATTTCGCTCGAAGAAGATTCAAAACCCTCCAGAGAACATCAGAGAAGAATAAACCCTATAATGAGTGATGTCGTTAAAAAGGAAGTTCTTAAGTTACTTGAGGCAGGTATAATCTATTAGATCTCGGATAGTAAGTGGGTGAGCCATGTGCATGTAGTACCTAAAAAGGGAGGCATCACAGTCGTGCAAAACGATAAAGGCGAACATGTAGCAAAACGATTAGAAGGAGGATGGCGGATGTGTATAGATTATATAAAATTAAATAAAGCAACTAGGAAGGATCATTTCCCTTTACCATTTATAGACCAGATGTTGGAGCGTCTAGCCAGACACTCTTACTTCTGCTATCTAGATGGATACTCTGGATTCTTCCAAATACCTATCCACCCCGAAGATCAAGAAAAAACTACCTTTACATGCCCTTATGGAACTTTTTCCTACAGACGGATGTCGTTCGGCCTTTGTAATGCCCCAACTACTTTCCAACGCTGCATGATGTCAATCTTTGTAGATTACCTAGATGGTATCATGGAAGTGTTTATGGATAATTTCTCGGTTTGCGGATTTGATTTCCACAATTGCCTTGCTAACCTTGAGAAAATCCTGGAGAGATGCGTGGAGGTGAACCTCGTGCTAAATTGGGAAAAGTGTCATTTCATGGTGACCGAAGGAATTGTTTTAGGACATATAGTTTTCGAAAAAGGTATAGAGATAGATAGAGCTAAAATAGAAGTTATAGAAAACCTAAAACCACCAAAAACCATCAGAGAAGTCCGAAGCTTTCTTGGACACGCTGGATTCTACCGGCGTTTTATTAAGGACTTCTCCAAAATAACTAAACCTTTAACTGGACTTTTGATGAAAGACGCCCAATTCATTTTTGATGAAAATGTAATGACGCATTTAATCTTTTAAAGCAAGCATTAGTATCGGCACCCATTATGAAACCGCCTGATTGGTCGGAACCTTTTGAGATAATGTGCGATGCTAGTGATTATGCAGTTGGAGCCGTTCTAGGACAAAGGAAAGATAAAAAATTACATGCCATTTATTATGCCAGTAGAACCCTAGATACTGCCCAACATAACTATGCAACAACTAAAAAAGAATTACTCACTGTAGTTTTCGCTATAGACAAATTTAGATCTTATCTAGTAGGAGCAAAAATTATAGTTTACACCGATCATGCTGCCATTCGTTACCTATTAAGTAAAAAAGATGCCAAGCCCAGGTTACTCCGATGGATTCTATTACTACAAGAGTTTGATTTAGACATAAGAGATAAAAAAGGCACTGAAAATGTAGTAGCCGATCACCTTTCTAGGCTAGAACATCTAAAACCTGAACTAGTACCCATAAATGATGATTTCGCCTATGATAGACTGATAGCTATAGTAGAAACCATTGAAGATGATAACCTAAGCCCTCATGAGCACTCCCAAAATTCCTTAGCAATAAGTAACGTACCCTGGTATGCAGACTTCGTTAATTACCTAGTTGCTGATATAGTACCCCCTGATCTTGACTACCACTGCAAAAAGAAATTCTTCCATGATGTGAGAAACTTCTATTGGGACGAACCGATCCTTTTCAAAAGGGGTAAAGATGGCATTTTTCGCCGTTGCGTTCTAGAAGAAGAGGTAAATAGTATTATCGAGCATTGTCATTCTGCACATTATGGTGGACATGCGAGCACCTCTAAGACATTCGCCAAGATTCTTCAAGCTGGCCTATTCTGGCCTACCATGTGGCGTGATGTCTATGCTTGCATTTTCAAATGTGATAGATGCCAACGCACTGGAAACATTTCAAGGCGTGATGAAGTGCCTCTAAGAAACATTCAGGAAGTAGAACTCTTTTGACGTATGGGGTATAGATTTCATGGGACCTTTCCCACCATCCTTAGGAAATAGGTACATCTTAGTAGCTGTAGACTATGTGTCTAAGTGGATTGAAGCTATAGCTGCACCCACAAACGACACTAGGGTAGTAATCAAACTATTTAAAAACTATATATTCCCTAGATTTGGAACACCACGTTTAGTCATAAGCGATGGAGGATCACACTTCATATCGAGAATATTTGACAAACTTTTAAGAAAATATGGAGTTAGGCATAGAGTAGCAACACCATACCACCCACAGACTAGTGGTCAAGTAGAAGTATCTAATAGGGAGATAAAACAAATCCTAGAGAAAACTGTTTCTATTTCTAGGAGAGACTGGTCTCAGAAGCTTCAAGAAGCATTATGGGCCTACAAAACCGCTTTCAAAACCCCTATAGGAACTAATCCTTATCAACTAGTTTATGGAAAATCCTGTCACTTATCGTTCGAATTAGAGCATAAGGCCTATTGGGCCATTAAAACTTTGAAGTTTGACTACCTAGCCACTGGAGAAAAGCGTACCCTAGACATTCATAAACTAGAAGAACTTAGGCAATCTGCCTACGAGAATGCAAAAATATATAAAGAGAGGACAAAAGCCTATCACGACAAAAGAATAGTAAAGAAAAACTTCAATATAGGCGATCCTGTTCTCCTTTTCAACTCTAGGTTATGACTCTTCCCTGGAAAGCTACGTTCAAGATGGACTGGTCCTTTCGAAGTATCCAAGATTCTGAGATCCGGAGCCGTAGAAATCAAGAACGAAACCTGTAGTCCATTCATTGTAAATGGAAAAAGACTGAAGCTCTACAAAGGAGGAGACATTCCAACATACTACTCAAGCCACACTCTAATCGATCCACCAATCCCTACTACTACAGATGTATAAATTCTAATCGTCAAGCTAATGACGTTAACCAAGCGCGGCGTGGGAGGCAACCCATGGTTTTTCTTTCATTTTACTTTTTCGCATTTATTTAATTTTTATTTTTATTTTGTTTTATCATATTTTGCATTGAGACTAAAATTTGAATGGTTTGCACTTTCAGGATCACTTTCTTAACTTTTACAGGATGCAGGATTTCGATGACATGCACATGGCATATAGAGATAATGCTCAGAGAGAGCGCTACATCGCTCTGTATCAGCGCCCTATGGCACCCACACGTTATCCTGATCAACACTATATGGAGACACTGGGTATCGAGCCGAGTATCCGATTCCTTAGCCACCAACTTCACTGGGACGAGTTTGTTGATGACTTGAGTAACACCTACAGGAACCTGACATTGGAGTTCCTGAGTTCATTCGACTATGACCCATACTCTGGACCAGATGGGTATGCTGCTTTCAGACTCTTTGGAGTTGAGTACTCTTTCATCCAGAAAGACTTCGGCGACCTATTGGGTTTCCAGACCACTCCTGATGCTATCCCGGAGACACCTATGGGATATTTTCTGGGTAAGGAGGTTGAGAAGTTTTGGAGTGATATATCAGGTGGCGGAAGCCAGGATCCATCTACGCAGCTATCTCATGTTATACATAACCCCGCCTTCAGATACTTTCAGATGATATTGGCACATTCCTTCCTGGGAAGGTCGGATGCAGAGACATTACTGAGTGAAGAGGAGATCTTCCTACTATTTTGTGCATCCCAGTCTCGCCCAGTAGCATGTGGGAACTTTTTGTTATATAGTCTCAGCGGTATCTCCAGATCTACCGAAGGAGTCATCCATGTGGGTGGAATCATCACACAGATTGCTGTCGCTTTAGGTCTGTCTCGCAAGCTGTCACATCTTCGGATCTACTGTGGGTACACTACCATGGACATCGACTTCTGTTTGACCCGAGGGTTGATGAGGAGAGCCTCTTTCCACCCATGTCAGTTCCGATTGCTGGTCAACAGCGAGGATATCCATTATTTCACGCTGCCAGATCCTATGATGACCAGTGTGCATGATCCAGTGAATTGGAGTTATGCTCTGGAGGGCCAGGGAGAGACCGTCGAGGAGCCGAGATCACCACCCATTGCTGAATACACGCCTACGCCACCATCTCCCAGGATCACTATTTTCTCTAATAATCTTTCATTGCAGAGCCCCGACATCCGCACTCAGATTGTTGAGTGTCGTAGAGAGATCGCAGAGCTTAGATAGGAGGTGGCTGACCTCACTTTACAGATGGGAATGTCTGATCTCACCCATGCTACTGAAGCCGACTGTCTATATCAGGAGATCACAGAGCTCAGGCAGGAGGTAGCCATGCTCCGTGGATCCTCTCAGGAAGACGACATCCCTACTATATGATCTCAACATTCCATTTTATTTTATCTTTCTTTTATTTTATTTTTCTCGTATTTACATAACTCATCTTATATTATCGCATTTGGAATATTATATAAACTATGTCTATACATTGATATTTCTACTTTTATCTATATATGTCTTATGTTTGTTTTATTTGCATTTTTTATTTTCAGTTATTTATTTATTTATTAGTCTAATATTTAATTTTTATTTCATTTTCATTTTTATTTTTACTTTTATAAAAATTATGCAAGCCAATGATACTAGGAAATCACAAGACAAATGCTATCCGGACCCCTCAAAGGACCAAAATTCGGCCCAACCAGATTTTGCCTTGTGGCGCCCGCCACAGCGTCTGTAAAAGGTCGGGGCAGAACCCCTTTCTTCACCATTTTCACACCTTACAACCTTCCAAACCCATTTTTTCACCTTGGAAAAACATCCTTGAACCCACAAAAAGCTCATACCTTTCTAATCACCACACCGTACAAATTATTTTTCCGATTTCCATTTCCATTTTCATCCGTCGGATTTCGTAAAAATCCAACCTTTTCACATTCCACTTCTTCTTCTTTCAAGAGCTACACAAATGGAGTTTAATGTGTTCATTCTTCGAGGAGGGAAACCGGGGGATAGACAAAGAAAAATTATCGAACGGTTGCAAAATCGGGAGATCCTCCCGACAAGGTATGTTGACGAAAACTGTCTCTACACTTTAGGTATCTATCATAGCATATTTCATTTATTAGATAACTTAGGTTTGCATAATTTCTTTTCCAACAAAGAACCCACCTATGAGCGATTGACAATTGAATTTTTGAGTTCCTTAATCTATATTGTCAACCCTAACACTGCTAGCACAGTTGGTACTGTCAGATTTAGAATGTTTGCTGTTGAATATGAATTCAGTACCAACGAACTAGCCAGCTTGTTAGGAATCCCTCATGGGGAAGGTGCTATTTGTGAGGGCCCTTTGGATTCGGAGTGGTCAGTTGAGGTATTTTCCTTCTGAGAGCGCTTATCAAACACTTCCATAAACTCTTTTGAAGGAGTTCTTGCCTCAACTATCCATAACCCGGCCATCAGAGTTTTTAGATATCTGTTGGCATGCACTATTTTTGTCCCGGAGAATCCAAATAAGGTTAATGCTAGAGAGGTTCTATTTTTACAAGGAAGCCTCACAAATAGACGAATTAATTCGGTCCCGTTCGTGCTTGCTCATATGACTTTAACTTTGAATAAAGCGGGACCGATTTCTTTTGGTGGATTGATTACATCTATTGCTCGGGCGCTTAACCTGAACAATGAGATGGCTACCCTAGACCCCTTACCTCCTCGCACAATTAACCTAAAATTTCTGAGAGACATGAAATTGTGCCGTTTGAGGAGAGAATGAGGCTATATGCTTATGGTTCATGGTGTAGCCATCCCATCTGTTGTTTTACCGTGCACTAGACGTACAGATGTACGAGATGAAAGGAATTGGACCTACGCTTTAGATGCTCCACCTGTTTTGGGTCCTCTTCCTCCTAACATTCCTGATGAGGTGGGACATGACACTGATGATGAATATGATCAGAGAGAGAGATCTCCCGTACCCCATGTGTCCCCCCATCATCCTTCACCACCACACACCGCACCATCTTCTTCATCTGTAAGTACCACTCCTGGCTTTTATATTACGGAGGAGATGTGGCGTGACCACATGGCTAGAGAGCAAAGGCATGACGACCTACTCTCTACCATCCAACAACAGCTGGCGAATAACATGAGCTTCATGCAAGAGTCGCAGCGGAGGACAGACAGGTCCTACGACACTGTTCTATAGTCCCTGCAAACGATCACAGATACACAAGCCCGTCAGCAACACTACCACCAGAGACACATGACACTCATTGAAGCCACTCAGGGCTCTATTTTGGATAACCTTCGAGAGGTGAGGACCGCTCAGGATGCCCTGCAGGCGAGGATGGATCAGAGAGACCGTCGTCGTACCCGATCCCGTCGTCCACCTCAGGATGGCGAGGGCACTAGTGGTCAGCAATAGGTTGTCAGGTAACTCTTCCCTTATCTTATTTCGAAACATTGGGGACAATGTTCGATTTAAGTGTGGGAGGAGACTCTATCGTTTTTTCTTTATTACCTTTCTCGTTTTTTCCTTTATCACTTTTTCTTTGCTGTTTTTAGATAGTTTATTTCCTTTTAGTTGTTTATTTTGCTTTTTAGTATAATGCATGAGTTTGACAAGTCACCAAATATAGTATATCTTTAGTACAATCCTACCTCCCCATACCTTTAGCCCCACCGAAATTTTTTTTTGCAAAAGAAAATAGTGTTATTCCGAAAGTTTTCAGGTTTTAAAGACATGTTTTGAGTAAGGATGCGGTGACTTGGGAGAACTTTGCGAAACATCAGTATTATTTTAGCACCATAGACTTCGTGAATATAGAAACCACAAAATACATTTGAATGGGTTATATTTACCAATGAAAAGTATGTACAAAATATGGTCAAAGTTGACTTAGAGATTCAATTCAAAATGAGTATTAAGAAAAGAAAGTTTGAAAATTAAAAGCATAAGGCTTAGGTTTCTAATGTTGAAAACAAGTATTAAATGTTTGGACAAAAGCTTTGGCTTGGGTTAGAATGGAGGGAAGAAGAAGAATGGCTAAGATCCTAAGCAATGCAAAAGGTGAGGGATAAGAAACAAAACCATAAAAGGAGTTCCTCTCTTGAGATCATATGGATGATCCAAGTAGCTCCCATCCTTTGGAATAAGCAATCACATAAGCATAAACTCAAGCAATCAACAATCAAATGAACTCTTGGAAGGTTCCTCAATGTATCTTGAATCTCTCTCTCTTAGGAGCTCATGGTAATGGTTCCTCAATTTGGCTCAAGTGGAAATCCCTAGCACAAAGAAACACACACATCAAAAGGTTCTATTAACAATCAAAGAATGGACAAGAGGGAGTTTAGAATATGGTTCTTTCAATGTTCATCTTCAAGCTTTAAGGATTCTAAAGGCATGAGGCCTAGTTGCTCTTTGACATTTAAGCATTCTAAAGGCATGAGGCCTAATTGCTCTTTGACTCCATTTTGTATAGGGAAGGTCCTAAAGTCTAAGTCCTTTTGTCCATTTCTTTGCATTTGGCCCACAACAATCAAACAAAACACAAACACAATAGTATATACACAATTATGTGCTCAAGTGAGCAAAAGGCAAACTGCATTAACATAAACATGTGCTCAAGTGAGCAAAGGAAAAAGCAAATGAATAATATGTGCAAGAATAGTAAATTGCATAAAAGTAAAGAGCAAAAGTAAATGTTAATGGTTAATGATTAGTGTTAGTAGTTAGTGTGCCATAAGGCAAATTTAGCGCTATGTTAAGCAATCGTAATTGGACTTATGTAGAAGTCACAACTATCTGAGACCGGTCAATAATAATGTAGGCAACAACACAAGTTAGAAGTCTTGATTAGTGAACCAAGTTCCAACAACTTGCCATGCCAAAAAAGAAAAAGAGAATTGATCTTGTATTGGTTTAAGTCCTTTGCATGTTTAAGAAACAACCTATCCTTAATGCAAAGCCATTCACTTGATCAATTGATCAAGATGAATTAGATTTGAACCAAGGAAGATTAAGTCTCCCTAATCAATGCTAACTTATCAACCTTTAACTCATTGATCAAAAAGAAAGAAGAAGAAGAAGAAGGAGATGAATAATGGATAATGGAAAAGGAAAGAATAAAGTGTATAAGGTGAAATAAAATGTACCAATCCATGTGTGTTGACCAAATGATATTGAAAGTTAAAGTCAAACCATGAGAAACCAGAAATGGGATGAAGATTGGAGGTCAAATAATAAGCAAAATATTTTTGGCATTTTTAATATTAAAATAAACTTGAATTAAAAATAAAAGAAAGGTCAAACTTCAAAATCACTTCAAATCAACCTTGAAAGGTTCAAGTGATTTATCCCAAGTTCAACAAGGTCAAACAAAGTTTGACAAAAAAATTCAGCATTTTTAAAAGCCAGAAACTATTTTTAATAAATTAAAAATGAATAAAAATAACCTAATTGAACTAAAATCTCAAATAAATCTCAAATCAATTAAAAAACTGATGAGAATATTTTTCATAGATCCATCATCATTCAAATAGGTTAGGAAAATATTTTTGTATTTTTTGAATATCAAAAACTATTTAAAATGATTTAAAAATAACCAGAAAAGAGAAATTTCACAAAAAAATATCAAATGACAAAATAAAAATTATTAAAAATCAGAATTAGAAACTAGAAATTATTTGGAGAAGAATGTAATTGGTGCCATATTTTTTGGAATTAAAATGAAGAAGATATGAATTTTTGAAAATAATGGAAATAAAATAAATTAAATCAGAAAATAGGAAAATCAAAAAAACCAGGAGCGTTTGATCAAGTCTCAATAATTGACGTGGCTGATCAAACGCTCCAGAAGCGCGCGCCCATGGTACGTCCAAGTCAATGCGTCACACAAACATTAAAACAAAGTCATAACATTGGACAGTGGAGATTAAATCTGGAGATCAGATCCAAGGGCTCACGATGCATCTGGCAAAGGGACGGTGACCGGAGCCACCGTCTTCTCCGGTGAGCATGAAGATTCCGGCCAAAATTGCAGGTAATGAAAACATAACCAAATGAAGCGATCCTCATATCATTGGAAAGCTAGGATGATGTACATCATCCCTGTACCATTGGTTTCTTCTCTAGATCCTCATAGAGAGAGAAATCAGAGAGAGAAAATCATGGTGTTCATACTGAGCTTCATGGATTTCAACAATTGAGCACTCAAAACAATTGCCTCTATGAAGAGGACTTCAGCCAACACAATATCCAAGCAAATAGATCAAGAAATAGTGAGTTTCGAAGAAAATACCTATTGAAGAGAACCTTTGAATTGTGGTGATCTGAGCTTGCTTCCTTGCTTCCTTTGGCCAAACAGAGCTTCAATGGATTATGAGAGAGAGGTCTAGGAACTTTAGATCTAGAAATTCAACCAGATTTAGTTGAATTTCAAATCTGAGAAATTTGAATGAAATTGAAATAGTTCCTTTGGTGAGAGGTTTGGTTTTCAGTTCAGCAGCATTTCAGGTTGATTCATGGATGATTTCAAGTGAAGCAAGCAAGTGTATTTATAGTGGAAGCTGATGCAAGGAGGTGGAAAATCTGTGTGCATGGCAAGAGGATATGCATTGCATGGGCTTGCATGATCATGTAGAAGGCCCAAATCCAATGCCAAATGCAATCTGAAGTATAATTGAGCTGAAATGGACGTGTAGTTGGCAATGCATAGGCTTGTGTAATGAGTTCCAACATGTTATGCACAATTATGCCTAAAACTTCTCCTCTTCGAAAATGCCATTTTCCAAATCCAAACATGAGCATGCGAGTAATGGTTGGAAAGGTCTTGATGTAAGGAACAAATGTTATGTTGGGCAAAAATCCATTTGAAGTGTGGAAATTAGTGAATTTTGAATTTAAAGTGTAAGGTGCAAAACATGCAAAGGCAAGGTTTCCAAATTTGGCCAATGTTCAAGCCCCTCTGTTTTGATGATACAAACTTCAAATGAAAAAACCTTCAACATAAAAGTTGTAGATCTTTTCAAGACAATCAAAATGGACTCAAATTTTGCATCATTTGGATTATTGATGAAAGCGTTATGGGCACTTGAAGTTGGACTTTTTTGCTTTTCAATGCATTTGGTCCAAAGTGACCTATAATGTTTTGCATTATCAAATGTATTTCCTTTGAGATTTTGAAATTTTGTTCAACATAAAATTTGAAGTAGACATATTAAGCTTTCCAATGCATTTGATCCCACCTCAAAATCATAACAAATGAATGAGTTATGTTCTTGGGAAGTTGACCCAAAACTAGGGTTTCAGTCAAAATGACCTATAATGTATTGGAATGGTAGATGACCTCCGAAGCTTCAAATTAATTTTTGATGAACATGAAAGTTGTTCATATTGTCCTTAAGAACATTTTTTCTTCTAGGATCATCTCCATTTGACCAACACATAAAAAGTTAGGTCTCAGTACATTTCAAAATAGTCAAATGAATTGACTGATCAACTTCTCAAGTCCATGACTCATATCTTGATGAATTGATGATTGAGTACACTCAAATAAGTTCAAATATGCATGAAATTATGAATTAAAGAACTTACCTTGATTGTATTTGATGATGGGCTGAGGTTGCTTCAAGAGCAAGGCATTGTGGATGATCTGATGAACTAGGGTTTCCTTGGGGAACAAACCCCAAACCCTTTGACCTGATTTGATCAAAAATGATTAATTGAGATGCTAGGGAGGCATATTTGATGGATGAGAGCTTTGGGAACCATTACCATGCTTGCTTTCCTCTTCTCTTGGCCATACCTTTGTACTTATGATCTCCTAGAGGCTTTTGACCTTGTGATTGCTCAAGCTATAAACAAAAGATGTTAGTGACATATTTTGTGCTTTTGGTTAGTAAAAAAAATAAGAAAAGCAATAATATATAATTCAAGCATGCTTGGTGATCTCAAACCACTCACAAGAGGTCCCACCCAAAGGTAAAGGGAACCAAGATGCTTATGATCCTTGAGGCAATGCAAATGCAATGTTATGATGCCATGAGGGATCTTAGGGACAAAATTGGGGTCTTACAGATGCCCCTTTTTAAGTTCATTCTAGCTGGAGAAGTGAAGGTTAAAATCTTCGTCTCGACGGGGTAGAATGGGCTTAAATAATAACAAAGAGACGAATTTTGGTCTCTAAGAGACCTCTTGATGCGAATGTATGTATGCAAACGGTAATACTCTGTGGGGGGATGTGTCCACAAAAGAAAAGATTAGAAGGAATCTGATGATTCCCATGAATAATTCACTCTATGGGGTAGAGACTTTCCCGAGGATTAAAGGGATAAAAATGCGTGAGCAGGTCACGACTTGAAACTTGCTGAGAGGCACGAAGGAAATCCTGTGAAACTCAACAATGGAAAGACTCGAGCTGACTCAAAGATGCACGTATTGGGGAATATGCCCATACAGCAAAAATTATCCATAACGGATACTTCGGATAAAAATTCGGACTCAGGTGGAAAAAAAACAAATGAGGTATTACCGGTTACTGGGTAATAAGCTCAAAGAGACATGCGATCTGAACACCGGTATAAGGGTGAGAGAAAACATGCTCCGGCAGAATGAATATCTAAGACCAGTACAAGGGTGAGAGATATTAAACATCCGAGATCATTTGAGGAAGACCTAAAAAGGTACGCTTCAGCTCAGGAAAATCTGACTCCGCAAAGGGACATCCAGTCAAAATAGGGAGCAGAAGGAAGGAACACCAGGGATGCCGGTTACTGGGCATATAATAGGTGACCAACCAAAACGTGAATCGGGGAATATTCCCAAGACACTCATCATCCAAAAGAGTGCTAAAAGCAAACTCGATTATGGGATGGACATTCGATTCCAAAAAGGGATACGAATCTTACTCAACTGGGGAAGAACAAAAGGCTTCGACCAAAGAGTGCATGAGATATATTATCTATTACCGTCAGAACGTAGATAATATACTCGCATGGAAGATTATCCACAACCGGTTACTGGGTTAATAAAGGATAGATCGACCGACAAAGAAAGGCATCGGGATACCGAAACTAGGTATATAATGATGACCATTCAAGGGGAGCAACAACCATTACCGACAATCGGTATATGAAAGATGACTTGCTGGGGATAAACTGCCTAATCAGAGCAATCATCCAAGAGATATATCACCGGTGGTGAAGGATTTATCAATACCGAATATTGGATCATGATAACCGTCAAGGAGGGGATTACATCTACCGGATACTGGGTAGAAAACCACGAAAGAGTAACCATCACCGATTAGGATGAAAGAGGTTAACTCTGCAAGGGGATGAAATAGGGTTTACGACTACCAGTATAAGGGTAGAAAACCACAGACTCCGTCGGGGATAAGATGAATGATTACTGATTACTGAGCAATCATTCATTTATACCACAGGGAAGCGCAGGAAACAGTCACAAGAAGCCAATCTAGGATCAAACTAAAGAGGCAAGCTGAATCAAGACTCGTCCTAGTGAGGATATAACTCAATAGGGACTCTCATCCCAATATATGTGTTGGGAGGAAACAAAAATAATCATCATCCACGAGGATATAACTCGGTGGGGAATATGGGAGGAAAGATAAACACTTTCTGCTTAAGCAGCTGACTCTATATGGGGGAGTTCAGACACCGACATCTGCTTGGGGAAATGTATTCCCAACTAGCAGGGGATCGCAAACAAAGATATATGGCAAAGAATGCGATATGAATATCTGAATGTCTGAAAATTATGCACACATGCGTAGTTTATGTATGATGAATGCTGACAACTAGGCATTTCTAACACCAACAAGTCCAGCGAATAAGTACACAAACATCCGGTACTACATCTCAAAGGGAGAAAGCCAAGACAACAAGGATCTCTTCAGGGGAGGAGCGTCAGTTGTTCCTACTGGGGGCGAAGTCATTGCACAGATGGACTCCGACATAGGGGCAACTCTACTGGGAAGTTATCCAAAGGGGCATCAAATACCGTATTACCAAAGAGCTCACATCTTCTGAGGAGGAAAGATCACCGTCCTGCTGAAGGGAGGAGAGATGAACATATTACCCAACACCTCGTTCGGTAGAAAAACCACAAAAGTCTACGGGGGAAGAGGATACAAGCATGCCTGGGATGTGAACAAATGTCCTACCCTGCTGGGGATCATACCATCTTTGGGAGAGAACTGAAGATCTCTTGAGTATCCTTATGTCATTGTGAATGTTCACTTTGTTTAAAAACAAAATTATGAAAAATTTGATTATTTAAAACAATGATATTTTTTCAATTAAAACATGCAAAACATTTGTTGAGTAGAAACAAATAAAAGTGCAAATAAATGGATAAAGGCTCAAATTTATTTGATGGAATGGTAGTCTGCAAATGGCAAGACTCCATAGATCTTTACAAATTTGAGATTGGTGATGTATATTGGAAAAGGGCTACATTGAACATAATGACCATTTCTCCACCAATTCTGAATCCGATGTATTTGAAGCTTTGGTTGATGATGAATGGGCGAGATTCTCTGACGGATAACAATTGTAGAACAAAGTCTTGTCAGGATGCAGTTACTTGCCAAATCCCTATATTTTGCCTAGATTGCCCCAGGGTGAGGTATTCAATCTAGCGGGATACATGTATTCATTTTTTCATGTCTCTAACTTTTGCCTGGATCGCCCTTTCGGGTTTTCAATCCACCGAGACACTCATTTTTGCCTAAGCCACCCTTTCGGGTTTTCAACTTAGCGAGTTATTCTATTTTTATTTTTTAGGCGAAGTATTTCTTGACTACATCTGAATTCACAGAACGAGTGAAATCCTCCCCATCCATAGTTGTAAGTATTAAAGCACCGCCTGAAAAGGCTCTCTTAACAACATATAGACCTTCATAGTTTGGAGTCCACTTGCCCCTGGAATCGGGCGTGAAAGACAAGACTTTCTTGAGCACAAGGTCACCTTCTCGGAACACACGAGGCTTGACCTTCTTATCAAAGGCTTTCTTCATTCTTTGTTGATATAATTGACCATGGCACAAGGCAGTCAATCTCTTTTCTTCTATCAAATTCAGTTGCTCATAACGACTCTGAACCCATTCAGCATCAGTCAACTTGGCTTCCATCAAGACTCTCATTGATGGGATCTCCACCTCTACTGGGAGCACAGCCTCCATGCCATAAACGAGAGAGAAAGGGGTTGCCCCTGTTGAAGTGAGAACAGATGTGCGATATCCATGTAAAGCAAACGACAACATCTCATGCCAATCTTTATACGTGACAACCATCTTCTGGATAATCTTCTTGATATTCTTATTAGCAGCTTCAACAGCCCCATTCATCTTGGGTCTGTAAGGGGAAGAATTATGATGAGCAATCTTGAGCTCGCTACATAGCTCTTTCATCATCTTGTTGTTCAGGTTAGATCCATTATCAGTAATGATCTTATCTGGCATACCATATCGGCATATGAGTTGATTCTTGATAAACTTCACAACCACCTGCCTGGTCACATTTGCATATGACGCCGCTTCAACCCACTTGGTGAAGTAATCAACTGCTACGAGAATAAATTTGTGTCCATTGGACGCTTTCGGTTCTATCATGCCAATCATGTCAATTCCCCACATGGAGAAAGGCCATGGTGATGAAATCACATTCAGAAGTGTCAGAGGAATATGAATCTTATCCGCGTAAATCTGACACTTATGGCATTTCTTCACATATTTGCAACAGTCAGACTCCATTGTCAGCCAATAATAGCCTGCTCTCAACATCTTTCTAGCCATGGCGTGTCCATTGGAATGAGTACCAAATGAACCCTCATGGACCTCAGTCATCAACAAGTCTGCTTTGTGTCTATCCACGCATCTGAGCAGCACCATGTCAAAATTTCTCTTATAAAGCACATCACCATTGAGGTAGAAACTGCCAGACAATCTCCTCAAAGTCTTCCTATCTTTAACAGATGCCCCAGGCGGGTAAATCTAACTTTGAAGGAAACGCTTGATATCATAATACCATGGCTTATCATCTCTTAATTCTTCTACTGCAAATACATGAGTCGGTTTGTCCAAACACATTACAGTGATATTGGGAACTTTATTCCAAAGTCTAACCATAATCATTGAAGCAAGCGTAGCAAGAGCATCTGCCATCCGATTCTCATCTCGAGGAATATGATGGAAGTCAACCTCAGTAAAGAACGTTGAAATCCCCCTCGCATAATCCCTATATGGAATGAGGCCATGCTGATTCGTTTCCCACTCACCTTTAGTCTGATTAACAACGAGGGCCGAATCACCATAAACATCAAGATGCTTAATCCTAAGATCAATGCACTCCTCCAACCCCATAATACAGGCCTCATACTCAGCCATATTATTCGTGCATTTGAAAGTTAGCCTTGCTGTAAAAGGAAAATGTGTGCCCTGAGGAGTAATAATTACTGCCCCAATACCATTTCCATATTGATTTACAGCGCCATCAAATACCATGCTCCAACGGGAACCAGGCCCTTGCCCTTCATCGAGCATAGGCTCATCACAATCTTTCATTTTCAAATACAGAATCTTCTCATCTGGGAAGTCATACTGAACTGACTGATAATCCTCAATCGGTTGATGTGCCAAGTGGTTGGCCAAGATACTACCGTTAGTAGCCTTCTGAGCTCGATACTCAATATCATACTCAGATAACAACATCTGCCAACGGGCAATCCTCCCTATTAAAGCAGGCTTCTTGAAGATATACTTGATTGGATCCATTCTGGATATCAACCAAGTCGTATGATTTAACATATACTGGCGTAAGCGTTTAGCAGCCCAAGCCAAAGCACAACATGTTTTCTCAAGCATTGAGTATCGAGACTCACAATCAGTGAACTTCTTGCTCAAGTAGTAAATAGCATATTCTTTCTTTCCTGATTCGTCTTGCTGACCAAGGACACAACCCATTGAGTCTTTAAGAACGGTCAGATACATAATCAATGGTCTTCCTTCCACGGGCGGAGACAGGATCGGAGGCTCAGATAGATACTCTTTAATACTGTCAAAAGCTTTTTGGCAATCCTCGATCCAATCATGAGACTGATCTTTCCAGAGGAGCTTGAATATTGGTGCACATGTGGCAGTCATGTGGGATATGAATCTGGAAATGTAATTCAAGCGGCCAAGAAAACCTCGGACTTGCTTCTCGGTTCTGGGCGCAGGCATCTCTTGTATTGCTTTGACCTTTGTAGGATCAACCTCAATACCTATTTCACTAACAATAAAGCCCAATAACTTGCTGGAACGGAATCCAAATGTACACTTGTTGGGATTCAAGCGAAGCTGATACTTCCTCAAACGCTGAAAAAGCTTCAACGGGTGTTCTACATGTTCAACTTCCGTTCTCGACTTAGCAATCATATCATCAACATATACCTCGATCTCCTTATGCATCATATCATGAAACAAGGTGGTCATAGCTCGTTGATACGTGGCTCCGGCGTTCTTCAAACCGAAGGGCATCACTCGATAACAGAATGTTCCCTAAGGTGTGATGAATGTTGTCTTCTCCATATCCTCGGGTGCCATTTTAATCTGATTATATCCGGAAAATCCATCCATAAATGAGAAGACATTGAATTTAGTTGTATTATCTACCAACATATCAATGTGTGGTAGAGGGAAATCATCTTTCGGACTAGCTTTATTCAAGTCTCTATAGTCCACACACATCCGGACTTTTCCATCTTTCTTAGGCACGGGCACAATATTGGCCACCCACTAAGGATACGTAGAAGTCACCAGAAACCCCGCAATAATTTGCTTCTGAACTTCCTCTTTGATCTTTACTGCCATATCAGGATGAGTTCTTCTAAGCTTCTGCTTTACAGGCACGCACTCAGGCTTTAAAGGTAGGAAATATTGCACAATATCTGTATCTAGACCAGGCATGTCTTCATATGACCAGGAAAAGACGTCAACATATTCTAGTAGCAGCTCAATCAACCCATTCTTAACAGACTCTTCCAGGAGTGCTCCAATCTTCACTTCTCGCACACAATCCTCAGACCCCAAGTTGACTGTTTCCAGATTCTCAAGATGCGGCTGAATGATCTTCTCTTCATGCTCAAGTAGACGGGTAATCTCGCCAGGAATCTCTTCATCATCATCTTCTTCCGCTTCAAATACAGGGAATTCAAAGTTGGGAGATGGTGTAGGATCATTATGTTCAATGGGTTTGATCAACCTGCATAATGTTTTTGGATATAAAGATCTTTTAGAATTCAAACAAGGCAAATCATTATGCAGATGAAAAGGTTGATTTTATTCTATCTTTAGGGTTTTATGTGATCACCAATTTCATGCAAAAGGGAAAAGGGAAAATAATGGGAAAAACAAACATTTAACATGAATCTATTGAATGAAAAATATCATTGTATTTATGCGCCAACAATGTCATCACTTCTCCTTTTGGCATGGGAGAAGGGTTTTTAAACACAATGAACATTACTTTGACTTATGGATAACTGTTTGAATATCCACAGCGACCCAATTATTGCAGATCCCCTAGGGACGACGAAATTGCCAAAATCCTCTTCGTCCTCTTCCAAGATAGCAGCAGCCTCCTCGTCTTGATTGGTGTGGATGAAACCTCCACTCTTGAACAACCCTTGCGTATTGGAAACCCCAGAAGAATAACCTATGCCAGCCCGGGACTTGTTGTCTTTTAACTCAATCATTTTCCCCAAACCAGCAGTTGCGCCATACTTAATGGCCAACTTTGCATCTTTGTAGGAAGAAAATGAAGAAGTTCCCTTCTTAATAGGCTCAGCAATAGATAAAGCTTGGAACGGGGTTCCAACTTCATCCTCAACATCTATATAAGAGAAGGAAGACAAACGACTAACCAGGAGAGACTTTTCTCCCCCTACCACCACCAGCTTCTTATTCTTTACAAATTTCAATTTTTGGTGTAGATGTCACGGCGCCCGCCTCGTGGATCTATGGTCTGCCCAAAAGACAGCTATACGATGGGCGGATATCCATAACCTGGAAGGTAATCTGGAAATCACTTGGTCCGATTTTGACTGGGAGATCAACTTCACCAATCACAGTTTTGTGAGACCCATCGAAAGCCTTCACAACTACTCCACTCTGCCTCATGGGAGGCCCTTGATATGAAAAACTCGCGAGAGCGGTCTTCGGCAATACGTTTAATGATGACCCAGTGCCCACCAGAACATTGGACATGGCGTCGTCTTTGCAACCCATAGATATATGTAATGCCAAGTTGTGGTCTCTTCCCTCCTCGGGGAGATCAGAGTCACAAAAACTCAATTTGTTACAAACGGTAATGTTTGCAACAATGCTATCAAATTGTTCTATCGTGACATCGTGATCCACGTATGCCACATCCAAAACCTTTTGCAGAGTCTCTCGGTGTGGTTCTGAATTCAAAAGCAATGACAACACAAATATTTTGGATGGCGTTTGTAGAAGCTGGTCTACAACGTCGTACTCGCTCCTTTTGATGAGCCTTAGCATCTCATCACAGTCTTCTTTTGTATTGCCACTCAGGCCAGCAGAAGCAGGATTTCTTAACGTAGATGAGGGCTTAACAACAAGTGCCGGATTCGGAGTGCTCACAGCATTCCCAATCGGGCGCTCAACAAAATCAGCATTAACACTTCCTCGAACATCAGCTTGAGGCTTTGACGGTGCTGAAAATACACGACCACTACGGGTCAACCTACTGACATCGGCAATGTTAATAACAGATGAGGAGGGCAAGGACACCTCTTTCCCATTTTCCACTGCCATAGCGTTGTAGCGATAGGGAACCGCTTTCTCAGAGGATTACGGTATAGGACCGGTTGGCTTAATGACGAGAGCAGGAGGAGTCTTCTGCTTGCTACCAACATATTTGATGACAACAGGCTCAGGTATTCGGAACACCGGGGAAATTACATTGACTTCGAGCTCATCTTCGTCAACATTTCTATTTTGAAGGATCTCAACGACTCCTTCGTCCAACATCTCTTGCACATCTTTGCGCACCTGGCGACATCCTCTCTGATTGACGGAACAGACTCTACATCTGTCGTGATCATGCTCATAATGGCTATAGTCACACAGCAATCTATGCATCTCAACCAGCGATTGCCATATATGACTGACATATTTAACCTTGTACTTGCCAGGGTAGCCCTGGACCATATTGACAGACTTCCCATGCTCGGGCAATGGGTTTTTCTTCACGTTTGGACCTACGTCCTCGAAAAACAGAATCCCACTTCTCACAAGGTCTTGCACCTTGGTCTTCAGGGGATAACAGTTCTCTACGTCGTGTCCGGGAGCACCGGAATGATACACACAATGAAGTTCAGCCTTGTACCACCACTGGGGGTTAGCAGGTACAACGGGAGGATCTCGCGGAGTGATCAACTTTCTATCGATCAGCGACGGATAGAGTTCAACATAAGTCATCGGAATTGGATCAAAGGTGACCCTCTTCCTCTCATAGCTGGTGCTGGCATTATTGTTGTTATTTCGAGGATGATAGGCCTGCTGTTGTGGACGCTGTTGTTGTTGATATTGCTGAGTTTGCGGTTGCTGATAGTGTTGAGCTTCCCTGAAAACAGGTGCTATATGAGCCACCTGAGGCTGATTATTGATTGGGCGAGCAATCTTCCTCTTCACAGAGGGTCTTCTTTTGACATGGGAAGACACGGCATGTGCCTCTCCCTCCTTCTTCTTCGCAAAGCTTCCATATCTCTTTGCTGAAGAGCCTTCGTCTTGAGTTAAGCGTCCTTCACGGACCCCTTCTTCCAATCTCATCCCCATATTTGCCATTTCGGTGAAATCTGAGGGAGCACTGGCTATCATCCTCTCGTAGTAAAACGAGCTCAAGGTCTTCAAGAAGATCTTGGTCATCTCTTTCTCCTCTAGGGGAGGCACTATCTGAGCTGCCAATTCGCGCCATCTCTGGGCGTATTCTTTGAAGGTCTCTTTCTCTTTCTGGGACATTGCCCTAAATTGGTCTCTATCAGGAGCCATATCCATATTGTATTTATATTGCTTGACAAAGGCCTCGCCAAGATCGTTGAAAGATCAGATGTTCGAAATTTCCAAACCCATGTACCACCGGAGAGCGGCACCGGACAGACTGTCCTGGAAATAATGGATGAGCAGTTGGTCATTGTCAGTTTGCGTTGACATCTTGCGAGCATACATCACAAGATGGCTGAGGGGGCATGTGTTTCCCTTATACTTCTCAAAGTCATGCACTTTGAATTTAATAGGGATCTTCACGTTGGGCACAAGGCACAACTCAGCAGCACTTTTACCAAAGAGGTCTTTCCCCATCAAAGTTTTCAGTTCCTTGTGAAGCTCAAGGAATTGGTCCTTCATATCATCCATCTTTTCATAAACATCTGGGCCCTCAGATGGCTCAGAGTGGTAGATGGTATCTTCGACCCTTGGTAACGTGTGCACAACGGGCGGTGGCACTGAAAGGATCGGGCTAGATGCCGGCAGAGAAGCAAGAGCAGGGGTGAAACCCTCTGGTACAAAGTTGGAGGGCATTTCCCAAGGGAACCCGGCTGGCATAAATGGCGCAAAATGAGCCGTTGCAGCAGGCACAGTAGAAGTCACAATCTCAGAAATGACCGTCCTCTGGGAGGAGTTGATGGCGTAGGAGAAGATTGGCTCTGAGCGGCCAAGAATGACTCCATCAAGGCAGTCAACCTGGCTACTTCCTTCTTCAGCTCACGGTTTTCTTGTTCTAGATGATCCATCAGTCTCGAAGAATTGGCTCTGGTGTAGTACCGGTGAGTCAGCTTGTCTTCAAAATAAATGAAGAACACAGATGCATGCAATGTAATGTTTGTGCATAGAAGTCGGGAACAAAACCTGCTTATGCACATGATGCATGCAATGTTTGTGCATATGATTTGTTTTTATTTCAAAGGAACTTTAGGGTTCTATTTGCAAATTTTTGAAATATTAAACACTCATCATATATGAAAATATCTTGTCACTAATATCTGAAAAATGGTTTTACATCAAGGAAGTACAGCATGGGTAGCTAGACAAAAATACAAGAGAGAAGGAAAATGATCATCCCATGGATCCCTAGAAACAATCGTCCAAAGCTCGGGATACAGGAAGATATGATGTACGAAGCCTTTTCACCTCCTCCTCATAGGCTGCCTCCATATCTGCCTTCTCCTTGGCGAGTCGATCGTACTTCCTCTTCCAGAACTTGGAAGACTGAGGAAGTAGAGAAGTCCATGCATCATTAGGATCATCAATAACCTGATGCTTGAGGAACTCGATCAAAGTATCCTTTTCCTTAATCTGCTGAAGAAACTCTTCTCGTTCACGGACCCAGGCACGTGAACGGTCTTCGTCTCTCAACTCCTCTACTCCTTGACCAGGGAGGGTTGAAAGCCCAACCATAACCAAAGGTGTAGGTCTCGGATACTCGTACGGCATGAGATACTCAGACGCTCTCTTCCTAACCCAAGCAGTGTAAGGCTCCAAGGAGACACAGTTCTTAGGACCGAACTCATTCCTTCCTTTTCTATGAATCTTGCGCCAAGCGCAGACCATCCTAGCTTTCAAGCCTTGGGGATCTTTACCCTCCTGAAAAAACACACCCTCTAACAGAATGTTATTGGGTGTATCCTTTAGGTGGAACCCAAGCTGACGTCGTGCCAAAACAGGGTTATAGTTAATCCCACCACGTGTACCGAGAAGAGGTACATTGGAGAATTCACCACAAGAGTCGCTAACCTGCACACCATCATACACACGGTTGTACCAAGAGATATCATCATTAGTGAGAGACATAAGCCTCGTGGACCACTGTAGACATCCCTTGTTCTCCTTGAAAGCGATCGTCTGCGGTAAGTGAGAAATAAACCACTTATACAACAGGGGCAAACAACACAGAATGGCACCACCACCCTTTTCATTCCTCATATGTAAAGAGAAATAAGCATCACCCAACAGAGTCAGAACGGGATTAAGAGTAGAGAAAATCCTAATAGCGTTCACATCCACAAACTTGTCGATGTTGGCGAACAACACTAACCCATAGATGAGAAGTACAAATATAGCCTCAAAGGCGTCCTCACTCATGGCCTTCCCATACATAATAGCTTGAGCAATGAGGAATTCAGAAGGGAGACCTTGAATTCCACCTTTGATAGTCATATGAGCACCAACCAGAGATTCATCTATATGCAACATGTCAGCTATCTCTTGAGAAGTAGGAATACTCTCCAAGCCACTGAACGGCATCTGGTCTAGAATTGGTATACCCACAAGATAGGCATACTCCTCGAGCGTGGGCAAAAGCTAAAAATCCGGAAATGTGAAGCAATGGTACAAAGGATCATAAAACTGCACCAATACGGTCATCAACCCTTCATCCACCCGAGTAGTCAGAAGAGGAAGAAGCTTCCCAAAACGAGCCTTGAAACCCAAGGGATCTAGTACATAGGATGTCAAATTCCTTAACTCTTTCAAATCTGGTTGTCTGAAACTGTACTTCTTTGTATTCCTTCTTTGTCTTTCCATGTCTGAAAATTTGCAAATAGACCTCTTAAGTTCCTTGAAAATTTTCTTCATTATTGATGATATAGATGCAAATGGGTGCATGAATGCATGAATGCAACAATCACACTCAAGGATCAAGCAAGGCACACCAAACAAAGGTCATGGGATGGTTTATGTCACCCTTAATATCAATCATCCATTTTGGTGGATTATGGTTTACACCTTATCAACACCCAAGTTCCATTGATTATAAGGATACATGAATGGATCAACCACGAATCAAGGGTTTGTCGCGAGTCACGAGCATGGAGTTTTGGTTAAGAACCACCCAAAGGGAGTGTACTAGAGTTTAAACCTGCCAAACATGTTCTACAAGAGGTTCCCATAGTCATCATCCCATCTTTCGGATATTATCGGAGAAACGACTACTCGTATTCCAAAAATATTCTCAAGAGAGACTCTTATGAGTGTAGTATCGCGTAACAATCGTATCGAATCTTACACTTGAACGACTTTCGCACTACATCCTAAGAATAGGCCAAGATGGGCTTGGTAAACTAAGGTCCTTGGCTTCTAAGGTCTATATTGGAAAGAGTAATGTCAAACCACAACAACTTGTGTGACATTATTGATCCCAACATGACCTCCACCAAGTGAATGGACTTGCAAGTCAACTTGTTAAGGAATAACTCCACACAAGTTAACAAGAATATGCCATTCTCCTATCCTAAGTGCACTCGAGTTCAGGTATAGAACTCATCTCACAAAGATCACCAAGCATACAAGGAATTAATATTCAAGCAATTCAATCATTACATACAATACAGTAATCCCAAATTGCACAAAAATATGTCACAAAATAATATACATAACAATACAATAAATATGAAAAGTAGGCAAAACCCACTAGGCAAAGTGTTCCCCAGCAGAGTCGCCACTTTTCTGTAGCGGGGTATTCGTTACCATTAGAGATATTGACTAAATCCAAGGTAAATCATACAAGTCGAGTCGCCACCGCAATTCTATTTATCCAAAGGAATGGTTAGAAAGCGAACAAAAACCTAAAAGTTTTATCGAATCAAAAACTAGTAAAAGAGAGTCAGAGATCTGGGTAAGGGGGTTGGTTATGCAATGGGAAGGTGTTAGGCATCCAAAACATCTTAGGTACTCCTAGGGAGCCCTTTTCATATCTTGTTGTAAGGTTGTTGTTTTTTATGAAAAAATTTGTTTGTGCAAACATGATTGAAGAGATGAGAAGAGAATATACAAGTTATTTATATTTTTGTGTTTGGATGGATAAACCCATTGCCTACGTACTATCTTAAAAAGATTAGAATCAAAACCTCGTAGTTCGGGGTAAAAATCTCAAAATGAATTGGTGAATTGATTGATCCAAAAGCCTTAAGGTCTTTTGTTATCCAAGGGAGAAAACTCAACCTAAAACCACAAATCCACCATGTGAGGATAGCTTCAACATGCTAGTGAGGGGTTGACCCTATAATAAGCATGGAAGACTCATTGTCCACCACTAAGGATATAGGTAAGTATTACATCTACCACAAGGATAACTCAAACCTAATAGCTAAAGGTCATGAAAAAGTTTTGATTAAGAGAGTGGCCATTGAAACCACAAAAGACATTTGAATGGGTTATATTTACCAATGAAAAGTATGTACAAAATATGGTCAAAGTTGACTTAGAGATTCAATTCAAAATGATTATTAAGAAAAGAAAGTTTAAAAATCAAAAGCATAAGGCTTAGGTTTCTAATGTTGAAAACAAGTATTAAATGTTTTCACAAAAGCTTTGGCTTGGGTTAGAGTGTAGGGAAGAAGAAGAATGGCTAAGATCCTAAGCAATGCAAAAGGTGAGGGATAAGAAACAAAACCACAAAAGAAGTTCCTCTCTTGAGATCATATGGATGATCCAAGTAGCTCCCATCCTTTGGAATAAGCAATCACATAAGCATAAACTCAAGCAATCAACAATCAAATGAACTCTTAGAAGGTTCCTTAATGTATCTTGAATCTCTTTCTCTTAGGAGCTCATGGTAATGGTTCCTCAATTTGGCTCAAGTGGAAATCCCTAGCACAAAGAAACACACACATCAAAAGGTTCTATTAACAATCAAAGAATGGACAAGAGGGAGTTTAGAATATGGTCCTTTCGATGTTCATCTTCAAGCTTTAAGCATTCTAAAGGCATGAGGCCTAGTTGCTCTTTGACATTTAAGCATTCTAAAGGCATGAGGCCTAGTTGCTCTTTGACTCCATTTTGCATAGGGAAGGTCCTAAAGTATAAGTCCTTTTGTCCATTTCTTTGCATTTGGCCCACAACAATCAAACAAAACACAAACACAACAGTATATACACAATTATGTGCTCAAGTGAGCAAAAGGCAAATTGCATTAACATAAACATGTGCTCAAGTGAGCAAAAGAAAAAGCAAATGGATAATATGTGCTAGAATAGTAAATTGCATAAAAGTAAAGAGCAAAAGTAAATGTTAATGGTTAATGATTAGTGTTAGTAGTTAGTGTGCCATAAGGCAAATTTAGCGCTATGTTAAGCAATCGTAATTGGACTTACGTACAAGTCACAACTATCTGAGGCCGGTCAATAATAATGTAGGCAACAACACAAGTTAGAAGTCTTGATTAGTGAACCAAGTTCCAACAACTTGCCATGCCAAAAAAGAAAAAGAGAATTGATCTTGTATTGGTTTAAGTCCTTTACATGTTTAAGAAACAACCTATCCTTAATGCAAAGCCATTCACTTGATCAATTGATAAAAATGAATTAGATTTGCACCAAGGAAGATTAATTCTCCCTAATCAATGCTAACTTATCAACCTTTAACTCATTGATCAAAAAGAAAGAAGAAGTAGAAGAAGGAGATGAATAATGGATATTGGAAAAGGAAAGAATAAAGTGCATAAGGTGAAATAAAATGTACCAATCCATGTGTGTTGACCAAATGATATTAAAAGTCAAAGTCAAACCATGAGAAACCAGAAATGGGATGAAGATTGGAGGTCAAATAATAAGCAAAATATTTTTGGCATTTTTAATATTAAAATAAACTTGAATTAAAAATAAAAGAAAGGTCAAACTTCAAAATCACTTCAAAATGAATAAAAATAACCTAATTGAACTAAAATCTTAAATAAATCTCAAATCAATTAAAAAATTGATGAGAATATTTTTCATAGATCCATCATCATTCAAATAGCTTGGGAAAATATTTTTGTATTTTTTGAATATCAAAAACTATTTAAAATGAATTAAAAATAACCAGAAAAGAGAAAATTCACAAAAAAATATCAAATGACAAAATAAAAAATATTAAAAATCAGAATTATAAACTAGAAATTATTTGGAGAAGAATGCAATTGGTGCCATATTTTTTGGAATTAAAATGAAGAAGATATGAATTTTTGAAAATAATGGAAATAAAAGAAATTAAATCAGAAAATAGGAAAATCAAAAAAACCAGGAGCGTTTGATCAAGCCTCATTAATTGACGTGGCTGATTAAACGCTCCAAAAGCGCGCGCCCATGGTACGTCCATGTCAATGTGTCACACAAACATTAAAACAAAGTCATAACATTGGACAGTGGAGATTAAATCTGGAGATCAGATCCAAGGGCTCACGATGCATCTGGCAAAGGGACGGTAACCGGAGCCACCGTCTTCTCCGGTGAGCATGAAGATTCCGGCCAAAATTGCAGGTAATGAAAACATAACCAAATGAAGCGATCCTCATATCATTGGAAAGCTGGGATGATGTACATCATCCCTGTACCATTGGTTTCTTCTCTAGATCCTCATAGAGAGAGAAATCAGAGAGAGAAAATCATGGTGTTCATACTGAGCTTCATGGATTTCAACAATTGAGCACTCAAAACAATTGCCTCTATGAAGAGGACTTCAGCCAACACAATATCCAAGCAAATAGATCAAGAAATAGTGAGTTTCGAAGAAAATACCTATTGAAGAGAACCTTTGAATTGTGGTGATCTGAGCTTGCTTCCTTGCTTCCTTTGGCCAAACAGAGCTTCAATGGATTATGAGAGAGAGGTCTAGGAACTTTAGATCTAGAAATTCAACCAGATTTAGTTGAATTTCAGATCTGAGAAATTTGAATGAAAATGAAATAGTTCCTTTGGTGAGAGTTTTGGTTTTCAGTTCAGCAGCATTTCAGGTTGATTCATGGATGATTTCAAGTGAAGCAAGCAAGTGTATTTATAGTGGAAGTTGATGCAAGGAGGTGGAAAATCTGTGTGCATGGCAAGAGGATATGCATTGCATGGGCTTGCATGATCATGTAGAAGGCCCAAATCCAATGCCAAATGCAATCTGAAGTATAATTGAGCTGAAATGGACGTGTAGTTGGCAATGCATAGGCTTGTGTAATGAGTTCCAACATGTTATGCACAATTATGCCTAAAACTTCTCCTCTTCGAAAATGCCATTTGTCAAATCCAAATATGAGCATGTGAGTAATGGTTGGAAAGTTGTTGATGTAAGGAACAAATGTTATGTTGGGCAAAAATCCATTTGAAGTGTGGAAATTAGTGAATTTTGAATTTAAAGTGTAAGGTGCAAAATATGCAAAGGCAAGGTTTCCAAATTTGGCCAATGTTTAAGCCCCTCTGTTTTGATGATGCAAACTTCAAATGAAAACACCTTCAACATAAACGTTGTAGATCTTTTCAAGACAATCAAAATGGACTCAAATTTTGCATCATTTGGATTTTTTATGAAAGCGTTATGGGCACTTGAAGTTGGACTTTTTTGCTTTTCAATGCATTTGGTCCAAAGTGACCTATAATGTTTTTCATTATCACATGTATTTCCTTTGAGATTTTGAAATTTTGTTCAACATAACATTTTAAGTAGACATCTTAAGCCTTCCAATTAATTTGATACCACCTCAAAATTATAAAAAATGAATGAGTTATGTTCTTGGGAAGTTGACCCAAAACCAGGGTTTCAGTCAAAATGACCTATAATGTATTGGAATGGGAGATGATCTTCCAAGCTTCAAATTAATTTTTGATGAACATGAAAGTTGTTCATATTGTCATTAACAACATATTTGCTTTTGGGATCATCTCCATTTGACCAACACATAAAATGTTAGGTCTCAGTACATTTCAAAATAGTCAGATGAATTGACTGATCAACTTCTCAAGTCCATGACTCATATCTTGATGAATTGATGATTGAGGACACTCAAATAAGTTCAAATATGCATGAAATGATGAATTAAAGAACTTCCCTTGATTGTATTTGATCATGGGCTTAGGTTGCTTCAAGAGCAAGGCATTGTGGATGATCTGATGAACTAGGGTTTCCTTGGGGAACAAACCCCAAACCCTTTGACCTGCTTTGATAAAAAATGATGAATTGAGATGCTAGGGAGGCATATTTGATGGATGAGAGCTTTGGGAACCATTACCATGCTTGCTTTCCTCTTCTCTTGGCCATACCTTTGTACTTATGATCTCCTATAGGCTTTTGACCTTGTGATTGCTCAAGCTATAAACAAAAGATGTTAGTGACATATTTTGTGATTTTGGTTAGTAAACAAAATAAGAAAAGCAATAATATACAATTCAAGCATGCTTGGTGATCTCAAACCACTCACAAGAGGTCCCACCCAAAGGTAAAGGGAACCAAGATGCTTATGATCCTTGAGGCAATGCAAATGCAATGTTATGATGCCATGAGGGATCTTAGGGACAAAATTGGGGTCTTACACCTAGCACTCCAATTTGATTTCAGACTTGTTCACACTCAATTATGGATCAAATGGAATGATCTCATGGGCTTGTACACGCCCATGCGCACATGCATCACTCATGGCCAATTTTGGAAACTCAATTGTAAGGTACAAATATCATGTGATTCAACTAGAAATAGAGCACCATATGCTCAGAATTAAGGACTCCTTCGCGCTAGCTTTGATCCCAAACACCAAACCCTTCCATTTGAGAGGATAATCCTGAGAATTCCCTTTGGAAATTGAGTTTGAATCTCACTGTTTTGAGATTCAAAACTCTAGGGATCCAAGACCTTTTGTGCATTCTAATCTACTTCTATAAGCATACTGAGCAAGATCAAGCACGAGCCAAAGCAAGAACAAGTGAATCCAGACCTGCATTGAAGGTATTTTCCAGAAAAATTCATCTCTTCGGTTCTCTCTCAATTCCACTTAATTCTCTTGGATCTTTGGTTGTCTAAAGTCCTCCAATATAGGCAAGAAGATTGAGTTGCTTAGAGGGCAAATCCAAGAAATTCAGTTGACACACCTCAAAACTCAACACTTCATATCTTTCTATATATATGGAGTTCGTTAAAATTGAGGTCAGATTCGTGCTCTACGCCATTTTTTTCTTTCAGATCATGTCCTCCTTTTTCATTTTATTGATGATGATGAGTGAACCAGTCCGGCCAGGGTCACCGGAGAAGATGACCTGCCTTTGGACTCCGGCGATGCGCTGGAAGTGTTCAGAGCCATTGATCTGGTTCAAATTGTTTTAATCTCACGCGTTGGTTCTAATTACCATCCCTGTGGCGCATTGACTTAAGTCCACGGTGGAAAGTGCGCTGAGGACCACTTGATCTGCCACCTCAATTAATGAGGGAGATCAAGTGGTCCAAGTTTTTTGTTATTTTCTGATTTTCTTTTATTCCTTTTATTTTCATTAATTTATATTAATTTTAATATTGATCCAAAAAATATGAGAGTTTCACCAAAAAATTTCAAATAATTTCCTCTTTCATATTCTGAATTAAAATTATTATTTGGATCATTATTAATATTTTCATGATATAATTGATTTTGTGTTCATTTTTAAGTGTTTAAAAATACTTTTAAGTCTTTAAAAATTCTGAAATATTTTCTCCAAGGTCCTTTGACCTTGTTTGACCTATGATAAATCTCATGGCCATTTATTTGGTGTTTTGATGAGGTTTTAGGAATTTGACAAACCATATTTAATTTAAATGCCTTATTTTAGTATTTTTAATTTGAATAAATGCCAAATAATTTTGTTGACCAATTGTGATGACTTGTTTGTGTTTGACTCTTGTTGTTGGGCCTTGGTCAAGGTTGATTTAACTTTGTCAAGTTAATATCATTGGATTTAGGGGATTGATGGAATGTATATTCCATCTCCCAAAATGAATGGATGATATTAATTTGGTAAAAGTCCTCCTTTGACCAATTTGAGTTTTGATCCATTCCCCTCCCTCTTCATCTCATTCCCCTTCTTTACGCATTCATCTCATTTGGTCTATGTGTAGCGGGGTTTTCGTTACCTTTAGGTTTATTGACTAAACCAAAAGTAAACATACAATTCGAGTCGCCACCTCACTTTTATTTGTCCAAAGGAAAGGCTAAAAAGCGAACAAAAGCCAAGTAAGAAGTTTTATCAAATCAAAAACTAATAAAAATGTCAGAGATCTGGGTAAGGGGGTTGGTTATGAAATGGGAAGGTTTTACGCACCCAAAACATCCTTAGTACTCTAAGGGAACCTGTTTTTGCAAATATGTGTTGTAGGTTGGTATTTGTGAAAATATGTGCAAAACATTGGAGGTATGAGAAGAGAATAGATTATATTTACAAGTTTTGTTGTTTGAATGGATGAACCCATTGCCTACGTACCATCACAAAGGTAGGATCAAAACCTCGTAGTTCGGGGTAAAAATCTCAAAAGATTGGTGAATTGATTTGATCAAAAGCCTTAA
Source organism: Lathyrus oleraceus (assembly GCF_024323335.1). Classification (NCBI taxonomy): domain Eukaryota; kingdom Viridiplantae; phylum Streptophyta; class Magnoliopsida; order Fabales; family Fabaceae; genus Lathyrus; species Lathyrus oleraceus. Next base: position 272,089,074 of record NC_066579.1, on the reverse strand, counting down.
GGTCTTTTGTTATCAAAGGGAGAAAACTCAACCTAAAATAACAATCCACCATGTGAGGAGAGCTTCAACATACTAGTGAGGGGTTAACCCTATAATAAGTATGGAAGACTTATAATCCAACCACTAAGGATGAGGTGAGATTTACATCAACCACTATGATAACTCAAACCTATGACTAATGTTTATGAAAAAGTTTTAATGAGGTGGCCATTGGAACCACAAACTAACTTGAAGTGAGTTATATTGACAAGTTAGGTTTATTTACAAAATAAAGTCAAAGTTGGATTAAGATTTATTCACAATGAGTATTGATGAAAATGGTTTTGAGAAGTCAAAGGCATAAGGCCTAGGTTTCTAGTTTGAAAATAAAGTCAAAGTTAGAAAAGATTTTTGGCTTGGGTTAGAGTGAGGAGAAGAAGAGAAGGGCTAGTCCTAAAGCATACAAAGATAAGAGAGAAGATAAAACCATTGGAGTTCCTTTTCTTAGAATCATAGAGATGATTCAAGATGCTCATTTCTTTTGGACTTAGCAAACACACAAGCAATTAAACAATTTAGATTCAAGCTCCTAGGATCTCCATTTGGCTTGTCTCTCTCAACTTGGCTATTCATGACAATGGTCCTCTTTACTATCTCAAGATGGAATCCCTATCACACAAGAGCAAACATCAAAAAGTTCACAACACAATAAGGGAAATGGACAAAGAATAAGTTTTGGAAAGGAAGTCCTTCAAAGTCAACTTTGAAATTTAGCATTCTAAAGGCATGAGGCCTACTTGCTCTTCAACAAATTTAGCATTCTAAAGGCATGACGTCTAGTTGCTCTTGAACTCCTTTAAGCATAGGTAAGTCCTAATTCTAAATATGAATAAATGAGCAAGAAGTAAATTGCATTAAAGTAAATTGCAAGAAATTAAATGCTCAAATTAAAGTTAGTAATTAGTGAAGTTATGTTAGTTTTTCATAAGACAATGTAGCGCTATGTTAAGCAATCGTAAGTGAACTAATATAGTAGTCACACCTATCTGAGGTCGGTCAATAAAACTATAGGCAAATAAACACAAGTTAGAGATCATGACTAGTAAGTCAAGCTCCTAAAACTTGCCATGCCAAAAGAAAAGAGAAAGGCCTTGTATGGACTTTAGGTTTTTTGCTTGACCAAGAAGCAACCTATCATGGACACAAAACAACTCACTTGATCTTGGATCAAGTTGAGTTTGGTTTGGATCAAAGAAGGTTAAACCTCTCATTTGTCAAGACTAACCATAAGACATTAACTCATTGGCCAAAAATAAAAGAAATGGGATGAAGATGAAATGGATGGAAAGAGAAATAAAGTATCAAACTCAATTGGTCAAATTTGAACCAAGTCATCATCAACCAATGCTAAACAGAAGAGAAATGAAGATTACAAGTCAACAAGTCAAACATATTTTTTTGGTAATTTTTGAATTAAAAATAAATGCAAAATAAAATATACAAAATATGGTCAAACCTCAAATTTAATTCAAATCAACTTCAATAAGTCCAATTAAATTCTCATAGGTCTAACATGGTCAAACAAACTTTGACAAAATTTCTCAATAATTTTTGAAATCAGAAACCATTTTAAAACAATTAAAAACAATGAAAAATAACACAATATGAATTAAAATCTCAAATAAATCTCAAATCAAATAAGAAATTAATGAGACTATTTTTCATTGACTTATCATCATCCATAGGTGTTATAAAAATATTTTTGGATTTTTCAAATATAAAAAAGTATTTTAAAATGAATTAACACTAATAAAAACCAAATAATTCACAAAAAATATCAAATGAAGTCACAAAAATAATTAAAAATCAAAATATGAAACTAGATTTTTCAAAAAAAAAATTGGCATTGGTCCCATATTTTTTTGTTTTCAAATAAAATATTTATGAATTTTTGAAAATAAAAGGAATTAACTGAAATTAAAAGCAAAATTAGAAAAATAGGAAAAAGCGCAGCCACATGATCATTTCATTAATTGACGTGGCATGGATCTCATGGCTCAGAGGCGCGGTCACATGGTTATCCCTAGTCAAACGCGTAACACAAACATTTAAATGAAGTAAACACATTAGACGTTCGTGATTAAAACATTGGGACACGATCCAAAGGCTGGGAAGCTAACACGTAGGGATGGTGGTGGAAACCACCATCTTCTCCGGCGATCTAACCAGATCCGGCCACCACGCGCATGAAATTAAAGTGTAATGAAAATAAAAAAGGAGGACACCAAAATGAAGCTGAGGTGATGTACATCACCCCTGTAACCATGGATCATCCTCACAGTTCCTATTTAGAGAGAAACATGAGCTTGAAGATCATGGTGCATGAACTGAAATGGCACGATTTGCAAAATTAAGACCATCACTGGCCTGCCTCATGCATGAGGATTTCAGAAAACAGCACAAACCAAAGGAATTCACATTGTATTACAAGATCTAAATCAAAAAGTTTGAGGTTCTACCTCTGAAATGAAGATCCAAACAGCATGAATCCTTCAAGCTCTTGATCTACTTTTACTTTGGAAGTGTGATGGTGATGCTAGGTTAAGGAATTGAGCTTTGAAGATCAACATATGATGTTGAAATTCAAGCTTGAAAGAGAAATATAAAACTGAAAATTCCTTTAGTGAGGGTTTGGATTTCAATTCAGCAGCAATTCATATCTCCACTTGGTTACCATTTGAATGAGAATGCACTCTTATTTATAGCTGAAATGTGATGCAAGGCAATGCTTTCCTCGTGTGCATGAAGTTTGAATCCTCCTTGCATGGGCCTGTACAGACGCATGTAATTTCCAAGAATGAATGAAAATCCATTCTGAGATCAAATGGAAGTGAATTCGATGTGCACAAGGGACTGCACAAGCTTGCACACCAAGTTATAATGTGAAATGCAAAAATGAAGATAAACATAAAGCTCTTCGGAACTCCCACATGGAAAGTCCAAAAAATTAATGTGAGTAATGGTTGGAAGGCACTTGAAATAAGGAACAAAAGTCATGTTGGGAAAAAAATAATTTGGAGTTCGGAACTTAATGAAAACTGGCTGTGAAAGTTTGGGTACAAAACATGTTTAAGTCACCTTTGAAAATTTCCACCAAAAGCAAGCATCTTCAAGCCCTTCTGTTTCAATGATGAAAGCTTAAAATAAAAAAACCTCCAACATAAAATTTGTAGGTATTTTTAAGATGATCAATTTAGACTTAAATGTTGCATCAATTTGATTTTTCATGAGAAAGTTATGGGCACTTGAAGTTGGACATTTTTCAAATTCAATGACTTAGGTCCAAAGTGACCTATAATGTTTTGTATTATCACATGTATTTATTTTAGGATTATGAAATTTTGTCCAACATAACATTTGAATTAGACATATTAATAGTTCCAATGCATTTGGTCTCACCTCAAAATCATAAAAATTAAGGAAGTTAGATCCTTGGGAAGTTGACCTAAAATTAGGGTTTCAGTCAAAATGACCTATAATGTTTTGAAATGATTGATGACCTTCCAAGTTTCAAATGGATTTTTGATGAACATGAAAGTTGATCATATGGTTCTTAAGAACATGTTTCCTCTGGGGGTCATCTTCATTTGACAAACACATTAAAAGTTGTATCTTAGTGATCCTCAGTTTAGTCAGATGACTTGACTGGTCAACTTCTCAAGGCCAAACTTCAAGTCTTGATGAATGAATGATTGAGGATCCTTAAATAGGCTCATATATGCATAAAATAATGAATGAAAAAACTTCCCTTGATTAAATTTGATCATAGGCTGAGGTTGCTTCATGAGCAAGGCACAATCAAAGCACAGTTGAATTAGGGTTTCCTTGGGAAACAATCCTTAAGCCCTTTGGGTTATCTTGATCAAATTGGCAAATTGAGATACTTGGGAGACATATATGATTATTAGAAACTTTGTGGACCATTTTCATGCTTGTTCTCATCTTCATCTAGCCACTTGATTGAGCTTAGGAGCCTCCTAGGAGCATGGGAGCACATGATCACTTGAGCTTCAAAACAAAAGAGTTAGTGACATATTTTTTGTGCTTTTGGTTAGTAAAAAAATAAGAAAAGCAATAATATACAATACAAGCATGCTCGGTGATCTCAAACCAACTCACACAAGTCCCACCCCTAGGGTTAAGGAGCCACACATGCTATGATCCTTAAGGCAATGCAAGGTGCAATGATATGATGCCATAAGGGATCTTAGGGTCAAAATTA